>NC_135786.1:11970000-12570000 GCF_051106095.1 Pogona vitticeps | reverse complement strand
CTTGGATTTTAGAAGACACTAAGAAGACATTTGGATGTATAAACGGTGACTATCTCAAAGGAATGTATTATAAGTAACTGGGGCTACTGGGGGGGTGTTACCTCACTCTTTCCTATATTTGGAGTATAAAATAAGGATCGTAACAGAAGGATCAGCTCTGAGGGTGGACATACTGCTATTTAAAATTGGTTTATCTGAACTAAAACAGAAATAGTATTAGTTTAATGTAATAAGTTTAAGATTTGCTCACTATTGGTATTTTTTATGTTGAATTTTGGATCTTAGATAAGCAGACTGTACAATGTATTCTTGACTAATCTAGTAAAAGTTAGGTGGACTGAATTAGGGAGGAGCTAATTTAAGATGGTTTCCAATCCAGATAAAGCAGGGGGAAACCCAAGATCAGCACCATCTAGTAAACCCTCATCAGCAAATGCCAGCCTGGTCTTATTACAGCCAGATAAATCAAATAAAGTCCTACAGACCCTTACCTAACTAATTCAAGAGATGCTTCCAGAAATTAGAATGAGTCAGCAGAAAACTGAAGAAGGGATGAAATTAACACAACAAAAAATAGAGGAGAGCCAACAGAAACTGGAGGGGAAAATCGACCGGATTGATTTGCAATTAACCTAGCTGGGAATACAACTAACACAAACTCAACAAAGTGTTAAAGAAAATAAAGAACAAATTTAGAAAATTGAAGAAAGAACACTAAAAACTGAGGAAGAGATACAGGAGCATAGAAAAGAGAGAGAAAAAACATAGGCATCCTGTAAGAGCTATGCAGACTCCATGTTAACTTTGGAAATGGAAAGAGCATCATATATTCGTAATATTCCTGAAAATAAAGAGATGAATCTATTCACGCAAGTGAATGAAGCATTGGTGGAGCTAGTATGCCTCAAACTTCCAGATATGGCAAAAGAAATAGATCAAATTTGCAGAGTCAACTCCAGCTTCTCAAAGAGGAACAAAATGCTCCAGGACGTGCATGTGAAATTTTTGAGAAAATCGATGAGAGATATGATATTAAGAGTAACAAATGACAAGCCATTGAGATGTCAAGATCAAGATATAGTAGTAATGAAACAAATACCATGGAAAATAAGAGATGTGAGGAAACAATATCAATTCTTAACGAATAAGCTTAAGAAGAAGAAGAAATTCAGATGGCTAGTGCTGGAGGGAATACTGATTGTGGTGCACTAGCTCCCCCTAAGGGGCAAGTTGCACTTGGTTAGAGTTCAACAGGCCGCCTACCTACCACCTGTGCACAGGGGCAAGTCCCAAGACCTCAGCAGTGTGTAGTGTAAGCCCATTGAACAAGTCTGACCTTAAAAGAACACTACGTTTACTTAGTACTTTGCAAGTACAGGCACATGGGCTCTGTAATTTCTTACAACTCACAACAGCTCAGTTAGTTAGGACTCTTAAAAGATAGCTAGTTTGTGGCCCTCTCCACCTTCCTGGATTTAACCAGACCCTGCTGTTCAAGAGACCAGTCCTTTTGTAGAATTTTAATAATTAATTTTTATTAGAAAAATAGTTTCAGAGAATCAGTTTATATTGCACAAGCTTTAGCATCTAGAAAATATTCAAAAAAATCATTGCGGTTAAATAAAATAACTATTTCCCATTAAAACAATAAAACACTACTAAGTTGATCTAAAGTGGACTATAGTGGGCTATCCCCACCTCCTCCTTTCTCTTTACATCTTCTCTCCTTCATGGAATCAAATCCAGTTCAGAACAACACTTGAATCTCCATTCAGCTACATTCAGTTACTTTCAGTTACTTTCACATAACCCATCGTCCATTTTCTACATTCTCTAATTCCTCCCTTCCTCTTGACAATTTGGCTGTTAACCAATTAGACTCAAGTGGCTGTGAAACCTACAGTTCAATGCATTCCAATGGGGGGGGAATTCACCCAAAATTAACAAAGAGTCAGAACAAAGCCAAATTAAGTTTGCAAAGGTTTTACAAGCTGCACTAATGATTCCAAGCATTTAAAACAGGTTTTGAGCATTTTAAGATACTTTAAAAATAGCAAAAATGGACATCACAAAAACCATTGAAATGCATTGAATAGGCTTCAATGCATTCCAATGGGGGAAACATTGTTTCGCTTAGCGATGTTTCCTATGGCGATTTTCGCTTAAGGACGGTAATCTGTTCCCATTGGAACGGATTATCCGGTTTTCAATGCATTCCTATGCGAAATGGTGTTTCACTTAGTGATGTTTTCCCATAGCGATGTGTTTTTTTTGAACCAATTAACATCGTTAAGCGAGGCACCACTGTATATGAAACCCAGTAGAGAAGGCAAATTAGTCTTTGCAGGTATAGAAGGAAGAATATTAATGGTGGAAACCATAATAAACCAGAAAAAACACTATTAGTGGCAATCTATGCACCCAATAATAACCTGGAGAATTTTTATAAGAAACTATATAGCCAAGTAGCAGAAAATGAACTCCAATATGTTTGTCTACTGGGTGATTTCAACACAATAGCAGATGAAATATTAGCTTATAAGAAAGGAAACAAGACCACAATTAGAAGAAAGCTACCAAAAATATTTTTTTCAGATGGTGGAAGAATTGGGGTTAAAAGATATATGGCAAGAATTGAACGGGGAAAAACACCAATTTACTTTTTACTTGAACAGACACAAATCCTGGTCCAGAATAGACATGATATGCAGAACTGAAGCTAGAGATACAGGAAGTAGAAACAGATACTAATTTATGGGCAGACCATAACCCAAACAAAATTAAATAGAGAGGTATCCAGAGAAAAATAATAGATGGACTTTAAACGCAGCAATTTTGAAAGAAAAAGAATTCATTGAGACGGCCAGAAAAGAAATTGAACTTTTAAAAAAATAAAACACAAAAGGAGAGACAACACTTCAGAATATATGGGACACTAAGAAAGCAGTTTTTAGAGGAATAGTAATAACATACCAAGCAAAGAAAAACAAGATAAAAAGCAACAGTACTAGAAATTGAAGGAGGAATACGCAAAACGAGAGGCAGAACTTCAAAAATAGCCACGGGGGGGGGGGAGGGGGAACAAATTCAAAATAATATGGTACTAATCAAACATAAATTAAACTCAATAGAAACAGAAGAAATAGCTCAACAAATTAAGAGAATGAAACAAAAATTCTTTGAAAATGCAAATAAGCCAGGAAGATGGCTAGCCTATGAACTTAAAAAAAATAAAGAGGCAAATTGATAAATTAAAAGCTGAATCAGGGAACAGTCAACATCAAGAAAAAGAAATCCAAAGGATAATCCTCTCGGACCAGATAGGCGGGGTATAAATCAAATCAAATCAATCAAATAAATAAATAAATAAATAAATAAATAAATAAATAATCAGAGTATACTATCAAAATCTTTATAAAGTGGATGTTCTTTGAAGAACTGAATAAATTAACTCTAAGATTCATCTGGTCAAAAAAAAAAGCAGGGATAAAAACCAAATTACTGCAGGAGGTGAAACAAAGAGGAGGCTTTAGCCTACCAGATTGGACACTGTACTACCAAGCTTCAGTTTTGGTATGGCAGAGATGGATATGTCTGAGGAATAAAAGGCTTTTAGATCTAGAAGGATATGACTTCAGATGAGATGGCATGCCTTTTTATGATATGGCAAAACTAAAGCACACAAATACTTTCAAAATAACCTGATAAGAGATGCTTTGCTAACTATATGGGAAAAGGAAAAACCAGAATCTATAGGAAAATCCCAAGATGGGTCTCTCCGATAGAAGCATTCACTTATCCAAATCTTATCAACTTTGAGAAAATGACGACATATAATGAAATATTAAATCCAGAAGGAAATCTCAATTTCTGGTCACCCCAGAAATTCACAAGGAAGAACTAGCAAGCCAAGGACTGATACTATCATGGTTACCTTTATTGCTAATTCAATCAATATATAAAGAGAACACAAGGTTTCTACAAGGAACAGCCACAATTTGATAAAATATTACTCTCTACAGAAGATAAGTTAATTAAGAATATCTATAAATTCTTCTTAGAAGTGAAAATGGAAGATGAACAAGTGAAAGAAACACGGATACATTGGGCTAAAAAGTTTGGTCACACAATTCAGCTAGAAAAGTGGCCAAAGTTATGGAGTGATCATTGTAAATTAACCTTAACAACCGCATATAAAGAAAATGTATACAAAATGTTTTACAGATGGCGTTTATCACTGACTAGAATAGCAAAAATGTTCCCAAATGTTTCTGATAGGTGTCGGAAATGTAAAAAACATGAGGGAACATATCATGTATGGTGGACGTGTGAAAAAGCAAAAAAAAAAAGGGTTAAAATACATTCTTGGACAAAAAAAATAACAAAACTGAATATAGAACTCAAACCAGAGTTGTCTTTATTGGGTATTATGCCAGAGAATATTAACAAACAAGACGGCTATATTATATTACATATATTGACGGTGGCTAGAATAGTATGGGCTCAATACTGGAAAAATGAGAAATCTCTGTTAGAAGACATAATTATGCAAAAAATCTTAGATTGTGCAGGAATGGATAGATTGACAAGGACAGTTAAAGGGAAAGAGGACTCAGAATATTATCAAAACTGGAATAAAATGTATGAGTGGCAAAGAAATGAGGTATAGAGACAAATGAGACATGATATGATATGAACAATTTGATGTATATCCAGTGAACATGACGAATGACAATGGAAATATGTTTTTATGTGTTATAAAAAATAAATTTTTAAAAAAGATGTGAATATAGAGATGAAACCATGGACAGCCTCTTTTTTGCAGCTATAATGATCTAGTTTTCACAGAACTTTCCCTTATTCAATTTAAAGTTTTTCACAGTGCACTAGTGAATGTCATGCAGGAGCCAGATGTTTCAGACCAAAGACTATGGCAGATGTACTGTCAGTTCTACCATGACTGTTTTCTAGGGCAGTGGTCCCCAACCTTGGGCCTCCAGATGTTCTTGGACTTCAGATTCCAGAAATCCTGGCCAGCAGAGGTGGTGGTGAAGGCTTCTGGGAGTTGTAGTCCAAGAACATCTGGAGGCCCAAGGTTGCGGACCACTGTTCTAGAGGAACAAAATGGTGTCTTGTGCATAGCATGGAAGATGGAGAGAGGGTGCGCTGAACTTAAGAGCTCAGCAAGAGACCAATGACAAATGGATCCAGTAGAATTCCTGCTGGTCTCATTAAGCTGGAGATCCCAGCTTATGTCCTCAGTCTAACCCATTGCGCTTGAAGTGCTCATTCTGCTTGAACATCAATCTTGACAGCGTGCCCTGACACATGATTTGGGAATTGCTGGATTGTAATGATCACAACAAGGGTAGTAATTCAAACAGCCTGTGCAAAGGTATGTTATAGTTGAAGACCTGCAGCCGATTCACCCTAATTGTAGATATACTTCTCTGTGGCCATTTCTGACCCTGTCTGCCATTCTCGAGTTCTCTCTTTGAAGGAAAGAAACCTAAATTGAGTTCATTACTGGCCATGAATCTTCTGATGATATTAGAGTTTGACCACTGGAGTTCCTCTTTATGGTCAAAGTGTTTTTCTTTGCCCTGAATTGCCTCTCTGGAGACCTATCACTAAAGTTGCAGCCTCAGATATATCCTCCGGGAAATCAATAACAAATCAAGCCCGCTATTCACTCAGATTTATTGGCGTAACCAGGTAAGGCTGCCAAAAATCTCCAAGAGTGGGTTGTTGATTACCAAGAAGGCAGCAGAAAGCCACTCAGGGCTGAATTTCTAGCTGATTTGATAAACTTCACCTGCAGGCCCAGATAATGCAAGTGGTAACTCAAGTGGACAGATCTTCAACCGAGAGAGATACATTTTATTTTCCCCCTTGCATATCGGCAGGCCATTAAAAAGTCACTCTTTTTTTGGACTACAGCTCCCAGAATTTCTCAGCTAATATGGCTAGTTTCTCTTTCTCCATTTCTATTGGCAATATATGATTAAATATAAGGGATCCATGGGGCTGTTGCTCAGCCCCATGAGCAACTAGTGGCTCTTTGCTCCACCGTGTGGTCACCCCAGAAATTCACAAACACAGTCATGTGAAAAACAAAGTACACCCTATTTGAATGTCGTGGTTTTATGTACCAGGGCATAATAAAAATCATCTGGTCCTTAGTAGATCCGAAAACTAGATAAATACAACCTTGACTGAACAACACCACATGACGTATTACACTGTGACATGATTTATTTTACAAAAATTAATGACATACTGTAAAAGCCATAGAATTCAAAGAGGGTGTACTTTCTTTTTTCACGTGACTGTTCATAAGATATTGTATATGTTTATACAAGGCACATGCCTTCTAAAAGGAACTTTTCCTATCCCTCCTTGATATATCAGTAACTGAATCCAGAAGGTTTGGGTTGTGTGGTTTTTTTTCTCTCTTCCTTCCCATTAGATAGTTTTTCTCTGGCTTTAGAATCTCTGCTAAAAATCATTTAGGTTGCAGAAGGCTGTAAGTAACCCTGTTATAAGCCCAAACATGAGTTTATCTGTATCAAATTCTGAGTTCGATCCTGTATTTGAAATCCTAGCTGTGCAGTACGCTCTTTGTGTGGTTATCAACAAGCTGTAAGCCAGGCTTTGGAGTCCTAAGAATTCTGGAGTCTCTCCAGGATAGCAGGCTGAGGTGATAAAGCCATTGACCCCTTTCATTGGCTGTTATGTATCTCCGTTCATCTTATCCCTCATTTAACAGCTAATTGTAACCTCTCCTCTGCATTCTAATGCCTTGGGGCAAATTAGTCATAAAGATGGTGGGAGAAGAAGATAAGCATGTGTACATATAAGAGAGAGGAAAATGGCTGGCGACTCTCCTCTCCTCTAAGGTTTTTCTGTCTATCTCACTGTTTAATCAATACCCAATGTCTGGATTCTATGGGACCAAAAGCTTGATTTTGCTGAGCCGAATATTATGTTGAGAAACCCCGTTCAAGACTCTTGGAGAAGACTGTTGTTGTTAGGCGCTGTCAAGTCTCAATTTGACTTATGGCGACCCTAATAAGCTTTTCAAGATATGTGAAATATATAATGAGTGGCTTTATCAGTGCCACATACAGCCCTGTGAGTTTTTATGGCAGGTATGTCTTTGAGCTCAGGTTTCCTGAATCCTAGTCTGTCACTGTATGCCACCACAGTGGCTTTGCTTAAAAGAAGACCTCTGAAAAGTATTCTGTGTGTGTGTGTTTTCATCTGCAACTCACAGATTCTCGGAATTACGTCATTCAAATGTATAATTTTAAGAAGGATGCCAACAAACTGGAGCAAGTTCACAGCAAGGTGACAAGGATGATCAGTGGGACTGGAAACCAAGCCCTATGAGAAAAGACTGAAAGAACTAGGCATGTTTAGCCTTGAGAAAAGAAGACTGAGGAGAGATATGATAGAATTTTTCAAATGCTTGAAAGGTAGTGATACAGATGAGGGGCAAGGATCTGGTCTCGATCATCCCAGAGTGTGGGGTATGTAATAATGGGCTCAAGCTACAAGAAGCCAGATTTAGGCTGAATATCAGGAAAAACATCTTAACTGTTAGAGCAGTACGACACCGAAACCAATTACCTCGTGAGGTAGTGAACATTCCAGTGCTGGAGGCAATTAAGAGAAAATTGGAGAACCATCTGACAGATCTGCTTTGATTTGGATTCCTACATTCAGTAGGGGGTTGGATATGATGGCCTTATAGGCCCCTTCAAACTAAATTATTCTATAATTCTATGATTCTTTGCCAACAACTAATGTTTTCTAGCTCTGGGAGGAGAACTTAGTGGTATGGAACTCCTCTCATTTCTATGTTCTTTCTTCACTCTCATTCTGCGGAGATGTCAGTTTCTCTAGTTTTAAGGAACCCAGAATAATACAATTTCTAGATATAAAAAAGTACACCTTTGAAAGCCCTATTTTGTGGTAGCCAGGATACTAACATCCTACAGGAAGTGGAGGGAAGAGGAGAGGCCTTCTCAGACATCCATATCTGAGGGAAAACTTGGAAGAGTTACCTTTTCAGGATGACAGCTCCCGGAAACCACCAGCCAGCTGAAGCATTCTATAATTTGTCATTAAAAAAGTTACTTGCCCAAGTGCCAGTCTTCAGTTGAAATTATTAAAATAATCACCAGCAACACACAAGACTTGTTAATTTTTAAAAAGGCAGAGGACAAGCCTATGGAACTCCAAGAATCATATTACTGAAGTGTTTGGAGGCAGGGGAAATTATTTCTTTGTGGTATGACAAAGTATCATGAGGTTTGAATAGTCAAATCGTAAACCACCACTATCCCAAATTCAGCCTCACTATAAGCCATTTTCAGACAAGTACTTCACGTGTACACTGAATGTGTGCAGTGTGCCATGCCCTCTCACCAGTTTTGTCTCTACTATCCAATGGCTCTGCTTTAATGATGTGTTCAGTTCAGTGTGTGAACCAGGCCCATGCATGATAACCTGTGCCTAAAATTGTCAGGAAACGTAATCATACATTTAACTTGATTTTCCATCCAATGTTGTGCATATCGATCTGCAAGTAACTTTTGTGCTATTCTGTGGGGATTTGTTTTGTCCAAAAGGACAACATCATTAAAAGTCATTTCAAGTGAAATCATAGACTTATAGTGGTAGAATCCTGGACTGCACTATTAACAGTGAATACAAAGGGCGTGTCGAGGATCAGTGTAAAAAGCACCGACATACCAGAAAGGGCTATTCTGAAATATTCTTCATATTGTGCTATATTCTATATTCAAAAAGCGGGTTGTTTGTCTGACAATACTGAACATTAAAAATAGAGGTAGGGAATATAACCATAACTCTGAAGTGGTGTGGGTATTATGTGTACTATTTCTGAATCGTGCTGTCCACTGTACAGCATTCCTTCAGGTGCTCTGTGATAAAGGGTACCCCCCACCACCACCTCAGCCCACTGAGCCTCATGGCCCTAAGTGGGCTGCTGGCTGGGAGGTCCCTTCCCATTACCCACAGCTGTGACCAAAAGTGACTTTAACTAAACGCATAAAAATTTGATGATTTTAAATTAAGCACACCCTGCAGTAAGAATGGGATGGGCAAAAACACACCTGTATCCAGCGGCCAATTTAAGATGCAGGCCAAAAATTCCCATCCGGTTCCACAGGCAACCAGCTAATCTCACTCTTACCATTAGGGTGGGTGGGAGGGTTTGCTTAGCAAACGGCAAAGAGGCTGAGCCGGAGGGACCATGCCTTATGAAAGGCTCTATCCCTCCTCTCCTCAGGAGGCAGCGCCATCCAACTGTGATGCTGCTGTCTCGGCGGGAGAGCAAAACATTCCCGCTATAGTGACTAAGCACCGTGGCGGAGCAAACATTGTAGAGTTTCTGGATTATATGAGACATTTATGCAGCATCTTTACCAGTCCCACTTCCCACTGAGTTTCCATGGCTGAGCAGGGATTTGAACACAGAATATCCAGAATTCTAGTCCAACATTCTATCTACTATAGGTTTTCGTAATAATTATGTGACATTCTATCTACCATACTATATGGGTTTTCGTAATAATTGTACAGCATGAAGTTGACTCCAATTTATGGCAACCCTTGCCATGGTTTTCTAGGTACAGAAGTTGCTTATTATTCTCTTCTTCTGGGGTGCTCTTCAACCATGCAGTTTATTCAATACCATAGACGTCAGCTTTTCTCCTATAAGGCAGTGGTCCCCAACCTTGGGCCTCCAAATGTTCTTGGACTTCAACTCCCAGAAATCCTGGCCAGCAGAGCTGGTGGTGAAGGCTTCTGGGAGTTGTAGTCCAAGAACATCTGGAGGCCCAAGGTTGGGGACCACTAGGCACAGTGGGGAATCAAACTCTCAACCCCAGCTACCCCAGCCAGGGGCTCCATTTTAGTCCAGGATTTGTAACCATGTTCATTCTACATCGGCAAGGTTTAACTATCACTCTGACATTAACAATATCAATGATGTAAATACGTTTCTCATTTCTTTTGCACTTTTGCTATTTGTTTCCATCATTCAGATATAGGGAAATGGGAAAAATTGTGAGAAGGAATATTTTTGTTAGAAGGTGATATACATATGTGAGAACAGCCATGTAAGATGCTGGATACATTCCCCCCCCTCCCCAGTTTCAGCTTCCAATCCCAGCCTTAAAAACCCATGTGCAGTTCAGAAAATGTGGAAAAGATTCATGTACTTTGTGTTCTGGCATCCATATCAAAACACAAAACAACAAACGAGGAAGGAGCTTTCAGTAGCAAAATGGCTAATGGTGGTCTTGTTTTTAATTGGATTGTGCATTCTCCAAAGGTAACAGCAAACTGAATACAGAAAGTGTAAACAGAAGAGAGAGAGAAGAGAGAGAAAGAGAGAATGTGCTCATTTTCATTGGCAGCAAAACTGCCAAATGAACAATTACTTTTCTATTATCTTTAAGAATTGCAGAAGAGCTGGATGCTGTTCGTCGCCCTGACCTTATCTAGCTGTGAATGCAACGGCTTGTTTAGGTTGGGAGCCTTCTACATTCCTTAATTGGAAAAAAATGTCACCTGAATGTTAATTTAATAATTTTATATATTATTAGAGTTTCCTTTGGCTAATTGGGCTCCATCCTTTCTTTGCAGGTATAATTAGAAAAGGATGATTAATTAGGAAAAGAACCCTAGTGTAAATCTGAAAGAAGCTTATTTGAAGTTCACGCACCAATGATTCCTTAACCCCAGGAAAAGATAAGGTAAGTGCATAATGCTGGTGAGTTTGTGCTGATAAGAGATGGAAGCTGTTTTTAAGTATGCAATGAAAACATTTTTTTAATGGGGGTAATATATGAATAGCATATTGTGTGCCTTTTTATTGTTGCTGTTCTAAATGTAGATTGGCACTCTTAGGATTATATACTTCCTCCTTCTTCTCTGAGGTCATTTTCTAGTTGTTCTCTCAAGACATCACTTTTTCATATTAACTGCTTGAGCTGGCATGCAGTCATTACAGTGATTTTTGTAATCGAGTTTCAGAATATTTTCCTCCTGTTCTATGCGTGTTCCCTTATATAACAAACAACAGATCTTTCCTTTTGCCTCTCTAACAGTTTCTTGAGAAGCCATTCTTCCTTCAGTAGTGACAAGATGAGCACAAGTGTGTTCTCTCCCAGTACACACCAACCAATCGAGACAGTGGGTATGATCCAGTCCTTCCATCTTCAGGCTGAGTAGTACAGGTAGTGTTTCAGCCTCCTCCACCTGACTATAACCAAAGGGTGAAAGAGGATGTAGGATGGAAAAGATCCTCAACCTCTTTGTGCATCACCTGTATATGTTATGGAAGATAGTGATGGACACTCTAATGATGCTGGTTATGGCTGCTGTACAAACCAAAGTGATTGACCATGCTGATTTCACAGGACCCGAAGAAATCCTAGAGCTTGGAAACTTACTTTTTAAACTACAGCCACCATAATCCACCAGCCCTCATGGTATGGTTGAACTCTTCCCATAGAGTTGCCCAGGCCTAGCCTTGATTATGCCTAGGGGTCCATATGGCTTTTAGGCATCATAACTAATCATTCCCCCATAGTCTTGTGATGATAGACAGAGCCCTGTGCTAATACTGTTAAAAGGCTAGGGTGTACACAGCCTTTGACGAGGTGCTCTCAAGTTGAGAAGCTTGGGCAGAAAAATCCAACTTCTGGAAGCTCCACAAACCTAAAACAGCCCCGGTTGTAGGATGGCCACGTGAAATGGAAGACAGGGCTCCTCTCCCTTGAATACCTTTGTAGAAAATGGAATGCCAGAGGCCATGCAAGTTGTCTCTTCTGTAATTATCTCTTCCACAGGTATGGCTTGTCAAAGATATGGAAGCCTATCTGATTGGCCAAATCACATTATTATGCTTTTTGTACATCATTTTATGATATTATTACTTGCAATATGCTCATTTTTTTGTAGTGGGCTGTGATATGGTGATACATTTACAGTGGGGTCTTGACTTGAGAACTTAATCCATATTGGAAGGCGGTTCTCAAGTCAAAAAGTCTGTAGGTCAAGTCTCCATTGAGCTACAGTGCATTGAAAACCGATTAATCCCGTAACAGGCCGTTTTTGTTCCATTTTGGTTTTTTTTTCTGGTCTGTAAGTCAAATCTCAGTCTGCAAGTCAAACCTAAATTTTGCGGCCAGAGAAGTCTGTAATTCAAAAAGTCTGTAAGTCAAGCCGTCTGTAAGTCAAGGGTCCACTGTAGAAGTGCTCTTGTTCATCATCACAGTTCCCATAGCCTGTCATGCTCTAAGGAGAATTCAAAAATAGAGGCAGGAAGAGCTGATCCAGAGCAATAAATAAGAATTAGGACCTCCCCCCCCCAATAAAGTTAACAACTCTTAATCACTCTGCCAAGATGAAGCTACCCTTGCATGCTTGTGTAACAAGGAGAGTTTGCTGCAATGTATTATTGGGAAAATCCATTTCTCTCCCCAGGAAATCTGAGGGGGTGATGGATGATGTCATAGTCTATGCTGCTCATAAAAACCTAGTGCTTCAACACTGCGAGCCCTGGCTCCATTATATCGTTAGTGGTGGATGTGTTGCATGTTCAGAGGAAGAGTTTGTATGTTTCAAGGGGATGTAATTCATTATATGTCTTTCTGAACCCACCTACTGAGAATCAAGTGCATTCCAACCTGGATAGCCACATCCTGGTTTCTGCCCATTTGTCATGTTGTGAAAGGCAAAGTGCTCTGAAAGTTGGGGAGAATGTATGACATTAGGGGTAAAGGTAAAGGTAAAGGTTCCCCTTGACATTTTTAGTCCAGTCGTGTCTGACTCTAGGTGGCGGTGCTCATCCCATTTTTCAAGCCGTAGAGCCAGCGCTTGTCCAAAGACAGTTTCCGTTGTCACGTGGCCAACATGACTAGGGAGTGCCGTTTTACCTTCCCACCGGGGTGGTACCTATTTATCTACTCGCATTTACATGATTTCAAACTGCTAGGTTGGCGAGGAGCTGGGACAAAGCGACGAGAGCTCACTCCGTTGCGTGGATTCGATCTTAAAACTGATGGTCTTCTGACCCTGCAGCACAGGCTTCTGCGGTTTAACCCACAGCACCACCACGTTAGGGGTAAAGAATGCCATTTCAGATGAAGAGGTATTAGTAGATTTATAGGAAACCAAAGCTGCCTGGAGAGCTTAGCAGTTTAGGTATCAGGCTGCAGAGCAAAAGGTTGGGAGTTCAATTCCCTACTGTGCCTCCTAAAAGTTAGAGCCAGTCTGTGTGGCCTTGGGGAAGCTGTGCAGTCCCAGAGTGCCGCCAGAAGAAGGGAATAATAAACCACTTCTGAGTATTCTTTACCTGAAAAACCATGAAGAGGATCACCATAAGTCAGAATTGACTTGACAGCACATGATAATTTTATTATAAGAAACCAAGGTGGATTGAAGTCTTTTTCGTAATGTCATCTTCTTGGAAACAAACCAGAAGACGAGAACAGATATGTTAATCTGCTGCACCAGAAATGACAAAGAGTCTTGTGGCACCTTAAAGACTTACAGGGTTTATCTGGAAAGAGTGTTTCATAGACTGTAGGTCATGTTATCAAATATGTCAGACAATGTACATTATTTAGCTTATGTTTAATAAAAACTGTTGGCATTTAAAGAGCTACAACACTCTTTCCTGTTTCTTCTTTTCAAAATTATTTGAAGGCGGGCTGTTTTGAGCTACAAAATGCTGTTTCAATCACAATACTTTTAGATCCTGCCCACCCAGGAGGAGGGCCCTGGGTTGATTCTTGACCCTTTGTCCTGCCTCAAAGGGGTAGGGCACCTGTCAAAAACGATACTGAAGTGATGCCAGAAATAATGTCCCTGGAATTGAAATGACATGGTCACACAGCATCATTTCCAGAGGCTATTGTACAGAAGAAGAAGAAGAAGAAGAAGAAGAAGAAGAAGAAGAAGAAGAAGAAGAAGAAGAAGAAGAAGAAGAAGAAGAAGAAGAAGAAGAAGAAGAATGGCTGCCCCATTTGGCAATGACGGTGGCCATCTTTATTCCATACATTGTTGGTAAAAACAAAATTACTTGGGGATAATTTCTAGTCTGATTTTTTTTTAAATGTACAGTAGGTTCCATTCTTTTTAGCCATGT
Organism: Pogona vitticeps; assembly: GCF_051106095.1. Taxonomy (NCBI): domain Eukaryota; kingdom Metazoa; phylum Chordata; class Lepidosauria; order Squamata; family Agamidae; genus Pogona; species Pogona vitticeps. The sequence continues at coordinate 12,555,809 of NC_135786.1, read as the reverse complement.
GACTTTTACCTGGAAAGGAATGGTAAGAGAAAAGGTTGAGGAAAGGCCCTTTCATGACATCATAATGGTACGTTTAAAAGTATCCCAACTCACACACACGTGTCAAAGCACTTTCTCCTCCGACTTCTCTCAATGCTGCCTTTCCAACTTTTTTTTTTTTTTTTTTTTGCTTTCCTTTGAAAATAAAGATCCATTCGATCCATATGGACAGTTCTAGCCTTTGTTTCTTATTCTGATCACAGTGGGAATTTTGCAAAGATTTTTCTGATTCTTAAGGAAGAAAGAAAAATAGACACGAAGAAAACGCTGAGAAGCCTGATAATGATGCGTACCAAATGTTATGATAGGTCGAGACACTCAGAAATACCTGCAGAAGCTCCTTCCTCCCAAGATCATGAAGTGCATGTTATAGAGTATAATATTTAAATTAGTTTATTGACTCTCATTTCATGAGAGCCGGTATTTTCAAATCTAATGAAGAACCAGTCATGTCATCTCTAGCACTGTTGCCATTGTTCCTCACAGTCAGTGTGATTTTTATAACCTGATGCACATGGATTAAAGGCTGCATTTGCAGTAAACACTTCTCAACAAATTAGCATCTTCACCACATAAGATACAGCCAAGGCCACAAATTTGGTGTGTTTTTATAAAGACAATATTCCTGCCCCCCCCCCACGATGGAGATATATCAGATAATGTTAGCATAAATAGTTACCTGGTTTGGATTCACACCCTGGGGGTTGAAAGATCCAAATTCAAATTTAGCTCCATTATGGTTGTGGGTTTTTCGGGTTCTTTGGCTGTGTTCTGAAGGTTGTTCTTCTTCAGAACACAGCCAAAGAGCCCGAAAAACCCATAACAACCATTAGATCCCGGCCGTCGAGAATACATTAGCTCCATTAATTTGAATTGGAGGAGAACACTGAAGGGGAAAAGTTTATGTTTTGGAGGCCTTATCAGGGTTGAGAGCCCCTCTCTCATGCTTCATTTACCTTTGTAAACTCATAGTGATTAGACATATAGTATTTGTTACACATGCAGTTTGTACTTGTTGACAGATTTATTATAATGAACAACTATTTCTCATATCCTAACATTATTACATATTGAGCTCTCTATGGCCCTACCACAGGAAACTATAGGTAAAGGTTCCCCTTGACATTTAGTCCAGTTGTGTCCAACTCTAGGGGGCAGTGCTCATCCCTGTTTCCAAGCCGTAGAGCCAGCGTTTGTCCATAGACAGTTTCCATAGTCACGTGGCCAGCGCAACTAGACACGGAACGGCATGACCTTCCTACCAAAGTGGTACCTATTTATCTACTCTCATTTACATGCTTTTGAACAGCTAGGTTGGCAGGAGCTGGGACAAGCAACAGAGGCTTCTGTGGTTTAACCCGCAGCGCCACCACGTCACACACAGTGAAGTATATCCTACGACATTTTAGCCCTGTCAGCCTTGTCATCACTATCTGAGAAGACTACTAACTGACTCCTGCTTTATATATTTGGCTGGTTTGTGCCAGGCACCTTCTGATCGGTCAGAATGCTTCACCATGTAAATATGACATTCTAGTGCTTCCATCCGAACACATTGACACATACATACAAATTCCCCAGATAACTCCACCCCTTTCCTCACTAACTGGCACTTACAATCTCCATAGCTCACTCTGAGATATTAGTTGAAGAAAGAATAAAAGGTTTAAGAACTTACTTATAAAACACGTATACTGTGTTGTACAATTTGATAGATCAACAGGTGTGAGCTCCCTTCTCTACACATGTTTGTCCCATGCGGTGGGGTTTTCACTACCCAACATTCAACCTAGCTTAGCAAAGCAGCTAATTTGGGAAGGAGTGACCACCACGGATGTCAATCCTCACTTGTTTCATCCCTTTATATTAGAATTAGGAACTTTGAAAAGTATTCTGCTCATTCTGAAATCACCATCATCATGTGCAGTCAAGTCAATTCTGACTTAGGGTGACCCCTTTCAGGGTTTCCCAGAGAGAGAATACACAGAAACGGTTCATCATTCCCTTCTTCCGAGGGCATCCTGGGACTGTGCAGCTGGCCCAATGCTGGCTTTACTCACAGGAAAAACAGTGAGGAATCAAACTTCTAATCTCTGGCTCCACAGCCAGATACTTAAACCACTGTGACATCCAGCCAGCCTCTCATTCTGAAAAGAGATGAAATATTTTTGGTACAATGGAGATCAAGAATTCTTCATTTGGTTTTGGCATTTCTTTCTTTCTTTCTTTCCTTCTTTCTTTCTTTCCTTCTTTCTTTCTTTCTTTCCTTCTTTCTTTCTTTCCTTCTTCTTTCTTTCTTTCTTTCTTTCTTTCTTTCTTTCTTTCTTTCTTTCTTTCTTTCTTTCTTTCTTTCCCCCTTTAATGCAGGTAACAGAAATGAAGCAGAAGAAACGATAGCTTACTCCATCATTGCATGAATTTTTTAAGGAGTGTTTGCCTTTCCTTTGAAAATAAAGAATAAAAAAATCAGCTTCTTGTATGTTTATGCTAGAGGAATGCTAGAGGTGTATAGATTGCTGGCTGGGAAATTCTGGCAGTTTTTGTCCCAAAACACAAACTTATACCTTTCTAGTTTGTGCTTTGCTTCTCAAAGGGAAAAAATCCTACCTCATCTTGTGGAGATAGAGTTTTCCTCTTGCCCATTAGCAAGGAATATCTCAGGGCCCCAATATTTCTCCCCATCTTGTCTCACTGAGTTCAGACAGCCTCAGACAATAACAGCAAAGAATTAAACAAATATTATTTTCAACCTTAGTGTCTACCCTTGAGGACCAGAAACACTTTGGCACTACCTGTTCAGGTTTTGCTGCAAGAATCCTTTTTAAAAACATACACACATATACACACAAAGAAAATAAAAAAGAAAAGCACATTGTGTCATAAATCAACCTCTCCCTCCCTCTCTCCCCTCATCCTACCAGTGCTACAAAAAGGGAAGATATTCATTGAATACCTCACTGAGATTTTCTCTACCAAACATCCTGCAAAATATCTGACTTTGGTATCCAACGTCCTTTCTGTTGGGGTTCTTGCAACCTCACATGCTGGCTTTAGCAGGTTTGGGAGGGATGAGTTGACTGTAAATCTATCCAGCACCAACCAATCATTCCTTACCTGCCTCTGAATTCAAATGGAGCTCCCGCCTCTCTACTCTGTGTCTCTTTCCCTCTCTTAAGTCTTCTGAAGTCATGTTTATCAGTTTGCTGTTTCATTCGTTCACAGCTGGAAGTAAAGAAAATGGTTTTTATTTTTTCTACTACTGATGTTTCAGATTGAATTATTGAGACTGTAAGTGCCAGTTAATGAGAAAGAGTGGACTACTTTGGGAAACTTGAAACTATTCTGTTCTGTAAACCCCTGCACTTTTACTGTGTAGCTAGAGGAATTTAACCAAACATTCAAAACTCTGCACACTTTCTGGGGATGATATGATCTAGGTGACACATCATGATGTGATAAATGCAAGGGAGAAAACACACTCTTCCAACACATCCCTGTTTTGTTTCAAATTACATCTTCCTTGTACTACTTCCATGACCAACACCATATTTCACTTGATACTGATGATGCAAAGAGTTTGCTGATAAAGATGTGTGAGTGTTTTACACTTTTTTACTGTGTTTTTAATGGGTTTTCCAGTTCTGTTCATTTGGTGACAACTTACCTCATTGCATTTTATTTGCCTTATTTATTTATTTACAATATTTTTCAGCCGCACCATTGCCAGTGGCTTCTGGGCGGCGTACAACATCAAAACCTAAAAACATTAAAAACATTTTAAGAAACAGTATAAAATACCATATATTAAAATATTTCTTAAAACAATTAAAACATTAAAAGTAATTAATTAAAATGCTGGGTGAACAGAAAGGTCTTTGCCTGGCGCCGAAAGGCCAAGAGTGTCGGAGCCAGGCGGATCTCTCTAGGGAGGGTGTTCCAAAGTTGGGGGGCAACAACCGAGAAGGCCCTATTCCGACATGCCATCCCCTTCACCTCTTTCAGGGATGGCACCTTCAGAAGGGCCTCCTGGCCTGATCTTAGAGGACGGGCAGGCACATATGGAAAAAGGTGGTCCTTTAGGTAACCAGGTCCTAAGCCGTTTAGGGCTTTATATGTCAAAGTAAGCACTTTGAATTGGGCCCGAGCAGCAACCAGCAGCCAGTGTAAATTTTTCAGAACCGGCGTGATATGAGTCCGTGCGGCGGCACCACTTACCAGCCGTGCAGCCCGGTTCTGTGCCAGTTGCAGTCGTCGGACCGTCTTCAAAGGCTGCCCCACGTATAGCGCATTGCAGTAATCCAGTCTGGTTGTTACCAGTGCATGAGTGACTGCTGCCAGGCTCCGCTCATCCAGGTAAGGGCGAAGTTGATATATTCTCCGCAGCTGTAAGAAGGCACCCCTGGACACCGAGTCCACCTGGGCTTCCAAGGTCAGACTGGGGTCAAGGAGCACCCCCAAGCTGCGGACCCTATCCTTTAGGGGGAGTGTGATCCCGTCTAAGGTAGGGAGATGGCCCTTTAACCTATCTGGCGGGGCACCTACCAGCAGCACTTCAGACTTGTCTGGATTGAGCCTCAGTTTATTGACCCTCATCCAGACCATTATCGAGTCCAGGCACGAGTTCAGAACGGTGACTGCCACACCTGGATTGGTAGAAAATGAGAGGTAGAGCTGGGTGTCGTCAGCATATTGCTGACTCCTCAGCCCAAACCTCCTAACGACCTCCCCCAGCGGTTTCATGTAGATATTGAACAGCATGGGGGACAGTATAGAGCCCTGAGGAACCCCATGACGCAACCGCCATGGGTCAGAGCTACTGTCCCCCAGCACCACCTTCTGGACTCGATCAGCCAGGTAGGAACGGAACCACTGTAAAACAGTGCCTCCAATTCCCATCCCAGCCAGTCTGTCCAGAAGGACACCATGGTCGATGGTGTTGAAAGCCGCTGAGAGGTCCAGGAGAATCAACAGGGATGCATTACCCCTGTCTTTCTCCCGGCAAAGGTCGTCATACAGGGCGACCAAGGCAATTTCCGTCCCATAACCCGGCCTGAAACCCGATTGAAATGGATCTAGATAATCCATTTCATCCAGGAGAGCCTGGAGCTGCTCAGCCACCACACGTTCCAACACCTTGCCCAGAAAAGGGAGGTTTGCTATTGGACGATAGTTGTTCACTAGACCTGGATCCAGATTAGGTTTTTTTAGGAGCGGGCGAATCACTGCCTCCTTTAATGGGGCAGGAACCACTCCCTCTCTTAACGAGGAGTTGATGACCTCCAGGATCCAGGTGCAAACTCCCCTGGCAGATTTCTTTATTAGCCATGATGGGCAAGGGTCGAGTTGTGTAGTGGTGGCACGAACCGATCCAAGCACCCTGTCCACATCCTCAGGTCGCAACAACTGAAACTCATCCAATAAATTATGACATAAGTCCGGAGCACTGGACACAACCATGGGCTCTGCATCAACAGTGGAGTCCAAATCTTTGCGAAACTGAGCAATTTTTCCCTCAAAGTGCGTAACAAATTCGTTACAGCGAGCCACTGAGGAGTCCAGGACCTCCACCGAACCATTAGGTTGAAGAAGGTCCCGGACCACTCGAAATAGCTCTGCTGGACGACACACCGAGGAAGCGATACGGCTGGAGAAATACTGGCGTTTCGCCAGCCGTATTGCCACAGAGTAGGCCCGATAATGGGCTCTAAGCTGTGTTTGGTCATAGTCGCAGCGATATTTCCTCCATCTGCGCTCAAGCCGTCTCCCCAACCGTTTCATGGCCAAAAGCTCCTCTGTGTACCATGGAGCCTTATAGGCTCTGCGGGCAGGGAGAGGGCGCCTAGGTGCGATCGTGTCAACCGCCCGGGCCATCTCCTTGTACCACAAGGCGACCTGGGCTTCGACAGGAGCGCCGACCATATCAGCTGGAAACTCCCCTAGAGCATTCAGGAATCCTTCAGGATCCATAAGTCTCCGGGGGCGGATCATTTTAATTGATCCCCCACCCCTGCAGAGGGTAGTAGTGGCTGAGAGTCTAAATTTTACCAGGAAATGGTCCAACCATGACAACGGAGTCAAAGATAAATCCACCACATCCGGACCACCATCCCCCTGTCCCGCAGAGAATACTAGGTCAAGTGTATGGCCTTTCTCATGAGTCGGGCCGATGACATGTTGAGACAGCCCCATGGTTGTCATGGCGGCCATGAAGTCCTGAGCTGCCCCTGATAAAGTGGCCTCGGCATGGAGATTGAGGTCCCCCAGTACCAAAAGTCTGGGGGTCCTCAACACCAGATCCGAGATCACCTCCGTCAGCTCAGGTAGGGAGACTGTTGGTAAGCAGCAGGGTAGGCGGTACACCAGCAGAATCCCTAGTCTGTCTCGCAAGCCCAACACACAATACAGGCCCTCTAGACCATTTCCCAAGGGGACAGGGAGCCTGGAAAAATGGAAGGAATCCTTGTAGACTATTGCCACACCTCCTCCCCGCCCCTCATGGCGACCCTGGTGTTGGACCAAGTACCCAGGGGGACATAACTGAGATAGAGGAACTCCTCCTTCTTCTCCCACCCAGGTCTCAGTAATGCATGCCAGGTCGGCCCCCTCATCCAAAATTAAGTCATGGATGAGGGCAGTCTTGTTTTTTGCCGACCTGGCATTTACCAACAATACCATGTGGCCCGGGGGGTGGCTGATGTGGTCACCTGGTACCATTTGGCTAGGAGTAGAGCTAGAAAGGGGGATAGGTGTAAGGTATCTAACCTCCTTTCTCCTACTCGGGCATGCTCTACTCCCACCGCCATATCTTCCCCTGCCGTATATTGTCTCTATTGGTTGCCCCAGAGACCCCTCAGACCCCCCTGTTTCCCAGCTTGTTCCCCAACCGGTTCCTTCAGGGAATCTGGCAGCCAGCGAGAGCCCAGCCATAGTCCCACCGTCTCTCACTTGGTGAGCTGCGGAAGGCAGATGAAATTCGGCTCCCCCGAGTGCAGGAATGCTGGTCTGAAAGGGCCCCAGAAGCAGCTCCGGCTTAAAAGCCTTCTTTTCCCCTTGAGCCAGGTGGCTGATGTAGGGAGGGGAGGAGGCAGCCAAGAAGCAACAGGGCTCAATCCTGCAGAGCAAGGGTGACTTAGCCAGTTCCCTCCGCAAAAGGCTGGCAGCCGGCCAACCACAAACCCACCGTCTCTCACTCGGTGAGCTGCGGAAGGCAGATGAAATTCGGCTCCCCCGAGTGCAGGAATGCTGGCCTTAGTAGGTATGTCTGTTTTGTTGTTGTTGTTGTTGTTGTTTAGTTCATGTTTTGAGCTGCCTTGGTCCTGCAAAGAAAGGTAGTATATAAACCAAACAGAGCAAGGTAGAAAAATAAATAAATAAACCATACTTCAAGTCAGTCCTCACGAGGACCTTTCGGTAAAAAGTAACCCATTTTCCGAAATATAAATAATTAAGCTACCCAGTTGTGCTCCAAATCATTCCCTTTCCCAATCCCGCACAGAGGCTCCGTATTTTTTTTCCCCTCGGCCACACAACGCTGTTGTTCTTTGTACCTCTTAAAAATCTATGAAACAGATTATTTCAAAGCTAGCTTTGAGCTTTTTCATTACCAGCTCCATCATCAATCACACAACGGTGCCAGGAAATAACGGCTGCAAACACTACACACAAAATCATTAACTGCACTACCATTCCTATGTGTGCTTTGCAAGAGGAGACCTTCATATCTCCCTCTGTTTAATCCATCCTGTTGGATCTAAGTAAGCAGCTAGTTGGTTTGGGTCCTTCATGGTCTTGCTAAACATTCTTAACTGGGGCTTCCTTGAGTACACAGCTTATTTGTTTATTTATTTATTTAACTTATTTGCCGCCTACACTACCCAAAGGTCTCTGGGCAGTTTACAAGCTTACCTTCCTCTTCGTCTTCCTCTTAGCCATCTCACCTGAACTCCCATTCCCTTTTAATCTGTGCCAACATCCACAAACACATAGTAATAAAATCATTTTCCGCTGTGTCAGCTGGCTTTTCTTTTTCTTACCTTGCTGTACATGTAGTGCCAGGAAAATCCTCATTTGAATGGCATTTTCTTGATCCAACCTAAAGTCTTAGGATTTGATGGATGAAGAAATGTGTTTCTGTATATTGAAGAGCTATATGGCTGGATCTCTTTACATTCCTTTTGACAACCGCACGTTGTGGGAATGGATCTTTTGAAAGTCTGTAGCAAGTATGTGGCGGCATAAATCTGGACTGGAATGTTGGCAATGGGGGGGAGAGATTTGAGGGCTGTAGCCCTTCAGATTCAGATGAGATGGCATGGTGCTGTAGCAATAAATTGAAGGGTAGAAAGATTCTATTGGTATTGAATGGGCAGAAACCTCTGTAATGTGATCAGAAAAACACAGCATCAGTATCATTACTCTCATAATTAGAGATGGGCACAAAACACTGGTTTGGAAGTTCGTGCCAGTTCGTTTAGTGGCTGAACAGGTGATTGCCTCTTCAAAGCCCTGCCTCCTCTGTTGGGTGCCCACTCAGAGACAGTGGCCTGGATTCTCTACCCCGTCTCCTCTAGGCGCTGCCTCTGAGTGGGCAGTGTAAGGAATTAGAAGGAAACGGGGACTTATAGTCATACAAAGATGGAGTCTGTTAGGTTCTGTATACTGAAATGTTCTCATGAGATCATTGTTCAGAGTTTGCGCTGCCCGGCACTGAGATAAGAAGCAAGGCTGAGGAGATGGGGGGGGGGGGGAGAGACAAAAAAGTACATACTTTTTAATTGGGACAAGATAAGGCACTGGAAGTTCTCATATGAAATAGGGGAGTGGACAGTGTACACCCACTTGATTCTAATTGGATGGCATGTATGTGACAGATTGTATGGTGACAGATTGATTGTGATAGTGTGATGTTGCGGAATGTGAGAAGAGAGAGGTTTGTCTTTCTGAAAAAGGGAGAGAATAGCCCAGCTTCTCTAGATGCTAAGATGTAGAACGCTAGTCAAAATTATTACTAAACTTATTTTATCTAAGAACAGTAAGCTTACAGTATTTTGATCATAGTAATTGACTGGATATGACATGCTTTATGCTTTTTTAATGCAACAACTGTATTCTAATGAAACTACTTTATTTTCTTTATAGAGACTCTTTATACAGTCTGGGAGAGCAACAGAGAATGCAACTCTCCCGTGATCTCACCAAGCACACTTGGAATCTGGTGACGAAGAACAGGCCAGTTTTAGAAAGCAGAGTGAAAGCTGCTCTGAAAGCACTAGGAGGATATAAATCACCAAGGGTAGATGGAATATTGATAGAACTGTTTCAAGTCATAAAGACTGAATCTGTCAAGATCCTGACAAGAATATGCCAACATATATGTAAAACAAAACAATGGCCCACAGGCTGGAAATGCTCAATATATATTCCAATCCTTAAGAAAGGAGAAGCCAAGGAGTGCAGTAATTAAAGGACCATTGCTTTAATTTCTCATGCAGGCAGTGATGCTCAAGGTGTAACAAAGGCTTTTACCTTATATAGAGTCAGAAATGTCTGATGTTCAAGCTGGATTTTGAAAAGGAAGAAACAATTGAGATCATATTGTAAATATCCACTGACTACACCAGAGCATTAAAGAATTTCAGAAGATCAGTCTGTCCTTTATGGACTACAGCAAAGTCTTTGAACATGTAGATCATGAGAAATGATGAGTTGTTCTGTGCCACAGCACTTGATTGTCCTGATGCATAACCTGTATTGTGGACAAGAATCTACCATTAGAACAAAATAAGGAAAGGCAGAATTGCTCCCTATATGCAAAGGTGGTTGACAAGGGTACATCTCGTCCCTTTATCTGTTCAATCTTTATACTAAACATATCATGCAGAAATCCAAAGAAGATTCAGATGAAGGAGGAGTGAAAACTGGTGGAAGACGCTTCAATACTTTAAAATGTGCAGATGGCTCCATCATACTGGCAGAAAGCAGCAAAGACCTGAAATGACTTTTTAGTGAAAGTGAAAGAAGAAAGTGACAAAGCAGGACTGCAGTTGAGTGTTAAGAAGACAAAAATCACGACTACAGAAGAACTACACAGCTTTGATGGTGACAATGAAGAAATTGAAATAGTAATGAAATATTGTATACTTGATTCAGTCATCAAGCAGCCAAGAAATCAAATTGAGACTCGGAAGAGCAACAGTGAAGGAATTAGAAAAGATCATCAAGTGTAAGGATGTGACTGAGACCAAGGGTTGTTCTAAGGCAGAAGTTGAGGACACATAACGACAAAGCCACAGCTAATGACACCCATCAATCACAGTGACACATAATCTCTTCTCCTTATCACAACAATACACCCACAACAAGACACACTAATCACCCATCTCCTGAATAGGACGAAAGCGTGTCTCACAACCATAAATACTCCACTCCAAAGCAAACTACACCAGAGCACAGAGTGCTGTCCTCTGAAGATGCCGGCCACAGAGACTGGCGAAATGTTAGGAAGAACAACCTTCAGAACACGGCCAAAGAGCCTGAAAACCCCACAACAACCACATTAATTTGTTGCAACGCAATAACAAAAAGTCACATGAGAGTATGAGCTGTCATGGAAACACAGCCTATGGAATGAAATGTTCAGACTCGAGATATACAAATACAGTATATAAGGTTGGAGATGAAATACACATTATATAAATATAGAAATGGGATGCTGTTAATTGTTCTCTCAATTACATTAGTCTCTAGGTTGTATCCAGTTACCCAAGAGAAAGCTCTACTGAAATCAGTTAGGTTACATTTCAAGTAGTCATTTGAGGAAGGATGCTGCAGACATTCTCATTTGAAGATGTGAGGAGGGCATTTTCACCTCTTTAGCTACCTTCCATGACTCGCTCCCTAGGGAGGATTACCTCACACTTTGAACACTGAGGCCTTGAGGGCAAGGAAAGACATCATCCCATGACACGGAGCTTTCTGCCTGACCAGACTTGATAGAGCTATCGACATAAATTGAAAGATGAAGAAAGTTCACTGGCTGATACGAATCAGCTTGTCCAGCCGAGAGGCAAAGATGACAGCTGAAAGATTCATGCTTTGGTACAGAAGGCACATTTTCTGCAAGAGGAACCTGCTGGCATCCCAGCGAGTTAAGAGATGAAAGGATAGGTATCACTCAGCTGACGGGCTTTACCCCCACCCCTTAATACAAGGACCATGTTTCTATTGATCCCATGGGCAGAAAGAACTTATTACTCTGGAATGGGTGTGTGTGTGTGTGTGTGTGTGTGTGTGTGTGTGTGTGTGTGTGTGTGTGTGTGTGTGTGTGTGTGTGCGTGCGTGCGTGCGTGCGTGCGTGCATGTGTGCGCGCGCGCACTTCTGTATGCAGCTCTTGGAGAGAAAGTGAAATAAAAAGGAATGGCACCTTCTCAACCTGCCCCAAAGAAATGGCCCAAAATGACTTATGTACCTTGCCACACGTGGCAGACATGTAGGGCTATCGCATGTAGAAGGGAGGAGTGTACTCAGGTCTCAGAGCATTTGATTCTGAACTACAGTTCCCAGAATTCCCCTAAGACATAACTAGTTACATGGAGCTATGTTACTTCTAATTCATTACTTTCACAGAGCATGTCCAGAACCTCAAGAAGGAACACTTTTTAAAGAGGTTAAGGAAATATTGCAACATTTTCATATGGACCGCACATTCTGCATATATTAATCCAATCTCTCTTTTTTTGCCAAATTACATTGTCACGGCTGATTTTTCTTGTTAAACATTTTCTTCAAGTCCAGTCGTTTTCGAATTGTTAATAAAATGAGACCAGTGTCAAAAATTAATGATTAAATTAAGTCAGTGAATCTTCCTGCCCCACCAATGCATAAAGCATGTTCATTGACTCATTAAGACTGTCTGACACATTATTTTTTCCATTCATTTGTCCAAACTGGGAAGCAAGCTGTTCCTTCACTTCTTTGCCAGTAATAACTTTAGCTGTCAGTAACAAGTTGGCAACTACTGCTTAATACCTCTATCTCTTAATATCTCTTAGATAACTTGGCAGAACTACTTGAAGTCTTAATGGATGAACAGAATTCCATACCCAATTATTTTACTGACATTCTTAGAACATTCCCTATATAAAGCAGCGTTTTTAATGTCACATAGGAACAAATCTGACGTCCATCCAGCAATGCCCTGCAATTGGCATCTTAAAAATGATGAAAGATTTGCAGTCCAGTATGTAGTATTAATTATACAAAAACCTGGAGAGATGTTTTCTCTCCCTGATACATTCAGCGTTCAGCATTCAGTCCAACATTTTTCATTTACTTATCTCTTTCTGAAAATTGCTCATATTTGATACTTCTAGCTTCTATGTCTGTCAAAAGTGATTGCATATATTTAAAAAAGCAGGAACACGTAAGGTTTCATATTCAATATACCGTGTTCATATTCAGTCTGTGTCTTGGTAATATCATATGACCGTTGAATTTCACTAATTACAATTTGTTATTTGGAAACATGGAGGAAAGGTGGGATGCATCTTTTATCCTTCATTAATAGTCCATTCCTAAACACCATCACCAAGAAAAAAAATTCCACTGAAAAAGGTAGAACTAACTTCTGAATAGACCTTCGGAGGACTATGCTGGGAGTGGAACATGCTGAACAGCTGCACAGATGTATGGGTAAGTGAACTGGCAAGGTTGGAGCCCACTGACTAATTGGACTACTTGAGAGTAATTACTCAAGACAGGTTGAATTCCAGGAGCATGGTCTTTGACTACACAAAACAGATGCTTTGAATCTATTCAACAGTTACCTCCTCTGACATGATGAACAGGGAGAGAAAGAGGAAGCCAGGTTGGCTCCATCTTTGATCTCCTTCTCCAAGCAAGTAAAGGCCTTTCTCTCCAGGCAGACTTTTCTTCAGGGACTGGATGTCTGAGAGCGTGTTTGGTGTTGCTGTTTTTTAAAGATGGATTGTTGTGCAATGTTGTTTTTGAATATGTTTTAGTACTGATTTTATTCATCGTTTTTTATATAATACTTGTTTAATTCTCTTTAAATATTTGTGTACTTGCTGCTTTTAGCTTTTAAATATTGTGCTTTTAATGATGGGTCTTTTTAAAGAGTAAAGATCTTTTGCATAAATTAATTTATAAATAAATCAAAGGGCCAGCTAACCCCACCCCATTGATTGATTGATTGATTGATTGATTGATTGATTGATTGATTGATTGATTGATTGATTGATTGATTGATTGATTGATTGATTGATTGATTGGTCTTATTTATATTTCTCCACAAAAGCAGAGAAGAATCTAAAGAGTAGAAATTCCTGCTGACATGTAGATGCTGCCTTTGAGCAAGAAGCCCGGATCCTTGCTCATGAGTAGAGCTTAAAGGAGAGCAGGAAACTCTCCTCTTCAGACTTGCCATTCTTGTATGGAACAAGTGAGGTGAGACGTAACTGATAATAGCTACTTCTCTCCATCTGTGTAGAAAGCGTCAGACAAGGTACTGTCTGCAATAGTGCTCTATTGCAAGCTACAGTAAGAAGATCTGGATTCAGACAGTACCTGGATAAGACATTTCCTGGAGCCCCACTGCATACAATCCCTTCAGTTTCATAAAGGACCTACATAAAACTGCTTTAGAATCAGTTCACCAGGCACTGCCATCCCAGGGTCTACATTCACTAGCATGACTTGAACATTCCTGATGTCATCTGGAATGGGTCCACCTTTGCTTTTAGCCACCAAAACTTTAAAAAGTGGCATATAAATGGAATCTAAAAATAAACAGGCATGCTATGCAGACCCATGTTTCAAGTTCCCATGCTACTACAGTAAAAAGATAAAGGTTCCCCTTGACAATTTAGTCCAGTCATGTCTGACTCTAAGGCACGGCACTCATCCCCGTTTCCAAGCCGTAGAGCCAGCATTTGTCCAAAGACAGTTTCGATGGTCACGTGGCCAGCGCGACTAGACACGGAACGCTATTACCTTCCCACGGAGGTGGTCCCTATTTATCTACTTGCATTTTTACATGCTTTTGAACTGCTAGGTTGGCAGGAGCTGGGACAAGTGACGGGAGCTCACTCCATCGTGTGGATTCAGTCTTATGACTGCTGGTCTTCTGACCTTGCAGCACAGAGGCTTCTGAGGTTTAACCCACAGCGCCACCACATCCCTACTACAGTATATACAGCAATATTTGAGAATTGTGCAGACTTCAGCTGAAAATATTCAAACACTATTTCATGGACTTTTGCAGCTGTATATCTGATTTTCAACTTCCACCGGGCAAACTTGGGAGGAAAAAAAATCTGTAACAGCCGTCCTAATTCCACTCTTCTTATCTTTGGGCATCTCTCTTTATTGAGAGACTTTACACACCTTTTTCTTTTGTTTCCCTTGCTCTAAACCTCCCCTACTTCATCCTCCTGTTTCCTCCCATAGCAAAAAAATGCTTAGAAAATTGCACCGGCATTTCATCTCTTCATCCACACTTAAGTGCCTTTGATCTGTTGCTGTGTAAGGCTTATTTATTTGTTGCTACCTCAGCTAAGCATGTGTATGAAGGAGGGAGCCACAAAGGAATAGCAGAAAACAGATTTCACCCTTTCATGATTGCCTTGCAGCATGCAACCATTTATTTCTCTTGATTGTCTTTCCATTTCATTTTGAAGCAGGTTTGACTGCACGTTACCATTTCTGCATATCTGGCATTCTTTTGCAAAGATGAAACAGTTTCCCCCTCCCAAATCTGTATTGTTTTATTATTCATCGCTCTTTGTGCTTGAGTAGTAAAAACATGGCCGGTTTTGTGTCAGGATGACTTCAAGGTTGCTTTCTTTTTATATTTCTTAAAGAGAAGCTTCTGTTTATAGCACTCTAATTTTCCCAATTACTTGTGAAAGTCCCTGACAATCAATACCTCTGTTCTACTGCAGAATATCTCTGGACAATGTATGGCCCAGTTTAGTTCTCTGGCCTGGTTTAGGCATCATGGACAACTCATGGTTTGACCAATGGGTCTGTTCTTTTTATCCTGATATCTCCTCCTACATCATAGTAAGGTGATATGGTGAAGCGGGTCTGCAATCTATGAAAGCTTAAGTCATACCCACTTAAATGATAAGGTTGCACAGTGTTATTTGATGTTTTATTGTAATACAGCTATAATCATGAGCACCAATACCATAATTTCTCTTGAAAATTACCTAATTTCGTGGTTCACAGTTCTTAATTGCAGATGGGCATGGACCATGGTTCAGTGTCATGCCTATAGGTATTGTGTGGGTGCATCAGATCCCATGCCCCATTTCCTCCCCTTGGCACCGACTCGGAGGCAGCAGCCTGGGCTTCTCTGCCCCACCTCCTCCTCTGAGTGGGGTGACCATGGGAGGAGGCAGGGAGAGGAATCCAGGGTGTTGGTGCAACACCAGTGGGCCTGATCCACAAAACTGTGCCAAAGCACCAAAGTGTGGTCCGTGCCCATCTCTGTTGCCTTAATACTTTACTGTTACAGATGAACCACACCTTGAATCGAACTAGGGGTCTATTCAGAAGCTGGTGCAAGTGGTGTAATTTTGGTGCAATGTGGTCTCAGAAACACATCCAGAAAGCATTTTAGGTCCTGCATTTTGCACCAATTACATGTTGAAGACGTCTTAGTCACAGGCTGCCACACACACAAGTTATGCTACAGTAATCTTGACTTTGGTGATCATGATTCTTTGTGATCAGATCTACCATTTCCAAGAGGGACATATCTGGAGCATCATCAGTTGATGATACACAAAGCCTGTCCTGACTATCATAACCAATGGAACCTTAAGGGCCAATGCTGGATCTAGGAACTATGAATCTGATCCTTTGGATGGCAGTGTGGCCACAATAGGCAATCTCAGTATCAGATCAACTGATGGCTAGTACCTCTCTGTTCTTGGGATTAGCCTTCAGTTTGGTGGCCCATGTCCAATTCATCACTGCAGCCAAACAACAGTTCAGCATCTATAAAATCTCCGTGGCATCCAAGGAGTTGGGTATCCCCATTTTAGGACATAGTCAATCTTTCTCACAGGATTTGCACAAATGTTCAGAATTTTTGAGATAACATACAGCTCAAAGTAATCCCATTGGATACAGGCATGGATCAACAGTAGGGATATCCCTTTTCAGCCTCTTGCCTAAGATCAAGTGTAGTACGGATATCAATTTTTGTTTGTTGAGAATGAAGCAAGTTGTGAGTGTCATATTTTTCCCTTGCTGGTCATTCTATAAGAATTCTTGTGCTTCCTTGCCTTTTTCTTTTCTTTCTTTTCTTTTTTTCCCCTTGTATTTTAGGTCTTTTTAGGGTTAAAAATCACAGAATTATTCTTTTGCACAAAAGGCAAGGGTTTGCAGATAAAATAAATCTCTCTTTTTATGGTAATGCTGCTGATGATGGGGAAAAAGCTGTAGTCTTTTTACCTTTGTACAGGACCGAAAAATTCTCAGTTTTCTTTCTCTCTCTCTTTTTTAATGGGTGTATCAATGTATTGAGACAACTCTTTTAATTGAGAACAAGAAAAATTTCTCACATTTTTACATCCTTAGGCAACAGCCAAAGGTGTGAGGAATAATTCTGCAGCATTGTTTCCTGGGAGCATTCAACTAATTATAATGCGAACACCTGCACAATTGGTGTATAAGCCAAGCATCTAGTGGTGAATTTTGCTAAAATGTTCAATAGAACTATGAGGAATTCATTCCTTGTGTGTATTTTCAAGTATATGTTGTCCACCCATGCAAGCCAAGCCCCAAAAATCAGTCCCTAACCAAGACTGAAAAGAAACAAATCCATCCAAGGAAGCCTCAATGTGAAATTCCACTTCCCACTCGAGGCCCATGTGCAAGAGGGAGGGAGGAAGCTGTTTGATAATGGCATAAAATGGTAGAAGCCAATATTTTTTTTAAACAATGGTCCCAGTTAAAGATTGGGACAACACACCATTTTAGTGAGTCGTCCCACTTCGTGAGTCGTCAAAAGTTGACAACTCATGAAGCACGAAGTTGCCCCCTTGAAGCAACAAATAATGAATATATTAGTTGATTCGGGGGGGGGTATTAAAAAAAACACCCTGACCTCGACATCCCCCTGCCACCCCCCCTGCTGCCCCACCGCCACCCCCTACCCCTGCATAATTAACTTGTAAACTACACAGAGTGTTTGAAGTGCTATGGGGCGGCCTATAAGCAGCACACTTTGCTTTTTGCTTTGCTTTGCTTTGAAGCAGGATCCAGCTGCAGCCCATGAGAGCCAGCTCAGCTACTGCCTGGGTTGAAGCAGGGTGGTGGAGGAGGGAGACAAATGATGAAGGAGGAGGAAAAAGCCACTGCCACAACTGAAGACATTTCATCCCTACTTGCCTCAACCACATGCAGCTGCCACCATCTTAGGAAGGATGGCTGAGGAGGAACAGCCAGTGAAGCCACCACTTAAGGGGATGACAGAAAGGGTAATGGTTCCCTGCTTTGTGGAAAACATGCCCTCCCCCAGCATGACCCAATTTTAACCCCTCCTCATGAGCTCCATCTCCCAAAGCCTGCTAAAGAACTGTGGGGGAGTGGCTTTAACAAAACTCAGCCGCAAATGTTGAAGCTGCTTACCCAGATGTAAGTTCAACCATCACATCAAATATTAAGCTAGAATCATATTCTGACATATCTATTTTTAACGTGTGTATTTTACCTCATTAAAATGCCTGTTTGTACAAATATGGTGGAGGTGCACAGGTTGCTTGGCGACTATAAAAGGGTGTCACGACTCAAAAAAAGGTTGGGAAACACTGTACCAGACTGATTGCTCAAACTCAAGTATTCTGCCTGCCCGCCAGGCTCTTGCAGAACTGTGAGAGAAAGGAAAAGATGAAATTCAGCAAAACTAAGGCTGAAGGCTGAAGATGAGCCAAGATCCTTGATATGTATTGATTATCACTGGGTCTGCAGATGTGAACAGGTTTAATAAATATAGCAAAGCTTGGGGAAAGTTGCTTTTTTTGGACTACCCCTCCCTTTATCCTCCAACCAGCATGAGCAGGCTTGGGAATTCTGACGGGTGTGTGTGTAGTCAAAACCAGCAACTCTTCCCATCTCTCTCTCTCTCTCTCTCTCTCACTCTACCTCTCCCCCTTCTCCATTTTTGGGAAGCAGCAGTTTCCATGTATCAGATCACTAATCTTTAAAGTAACCCTAGATCTGAGTGAGTGTTCCCATTTTGCAAATGGAGAATGAGCATACGTGCTATTTGATGATTTCAGGCAGAATTCTAGAACCTCTATTCCTGAATATCTGCCAACTCCTGCAGGTTCTAGTGGGTGTATCCTAAAGAGGTAACTTTTCCTATCTATGGGATACAGTGGTACCTTGACTTGAGAACGTCCCTACAAAAGAACGATTTGAGTTCAGAACTGCTCCGTTCGCAAAAAGTTGCTTCGACTTGAGAACGGAGCCTTGACTTAAGAACCAAAAAAAGAGAGAAAGAAACAAACTTTCCTGCCCTTTATTTTGGCCTAAGTTCACTTTAGGTCAAAAGAAGGGAAAGAAATTTGCCCCCTAGTCGTAGATACAGATTAACTGGCTTTGCATTAGTTCCTATGGGAATTAATGCTTCGGTTCAAGAACAGTACCTCGCCTAAGAACGAAAAACAGCAAACAGCAAATACGGATTAAATGGTTTTCAATGCATTCCTATGGGAAATGGTGCTTCGACTTAAGAACGCAGTCCTAATACAAATTAAGTTCTTAAGTCGAGGTGCCACTGTACTTTATACTTTTCCTGTCGTCAACTCAACTACTCTTACCATCTTCTGGATCCCTGGCAAAGCAAATTCCTAGATACTAGTTTAGAACTGGTAATGATTTCATGTTTTCTGTGGTGGGCTTTTTCAACAAATCCTAAACTTCAGTGAAAGCCAAAGCAATTTCGAAGGTGGGCTATTACTCCGGTACATTACTGGGGCTCATTCTGTCCACCTTTTTCTCTAAAATAAGACTTTTCCTCCTGTCCCCTGCCAGGAGTGGCCAGCTGAGCAGGAAGAGAGTGGAGCTGTGGGTGCCGTTGGAAGGATGAGTGGCGCTGGCACCACAGCATGAATACGAATTTCCCCATCTCTACATGATCTTTGAAACAAAACAGAAATGGCCCCCCAACATCACCCCATATGTTGCCTGTGGATGGTAATTGAGGGACACTGTTTTAGATCTTGACAGCATCTTAAAAAGCAGAGACATCACCTTGCCAACAAAAGTCCGAATAGTCAAAGCTATGGTTTTTCCTGTTGTGATGTATGGAAGTGAGAGCTGGACCATAAAGAAAGCAGACCGCCGAAGAATTGATGCCTTTGAATTGTGGTGCTGGAGGAGGCTCTTGAGAATCCCCTGGACTGCAAGAAGAACAAACCTATCAGTTCTAAAGGAAATCAACCCCGAGTGCTCATTGGAAGGACAGATCCTGAAGCTGAGGCTCCAGTACTTTGGCCATCTCATGAGAAGAGAAGACTCCTTGGAAAAAACCTTGATGTTAGGAAGGTGTGACGGCAAGAGGAGAAGGGGACGACCGAGGATGAGATGGCTGGACAGTGTCATCGAAGCAACCAACATGAATTTGACACAACTCCGGGAGGCAGTGGAAGATAGGAGGGCCTGGCGTGCTCTGGTCCATGGGGTCACGAAGAGTCGGACATGACTAAACTAAACACACACACACAAACCTGTCTGAGAGTAAATTATCCCTGTCTCCATATATATTGAGCTGTCTTGGGTTCAGCCTTCACCAGAAAGTGAATTTAGGCAGATGGGATTGCAAAATTATTCTTTATATTTCTTTGACTATGACTGTGTTCATTTTATATTGGTGGGACGTTAAGACCCACCAGGTCCCAGACAAGAGCTACTTTGCGTCAAGGTTGTGAGAATGCAGCTTCTTTGGAACCCAGTGGCTGACAGGCATCTACCTCCATCCGTCAGCCTTGCTGTTAAATTTGCGCCCAAATGTATTTCCTTCTCCACCCCACCCCGGCCCCCTCCTCATTTCCCCACAACTGCAAATGAAAGCCCAGAAATTTGGGTGATGATGGGAGAGAACTGTCACAACGGCCCTGACTTTCTCACATTTTTGAAAGAAAATAATTCTGTTTTCATTGAGGAGGTATTAGCCTTGAACATTTTAATTATTACTTTCCTGCCCTTTGCTTTGAATTCTTTATGCAAGGCACTTTTGTAAAGCAAAGAGAAATAAAAATTTTAATAGGAGCCCGAGAACATCCTAAATATATTCTTTATCGACCGGCACACAGTACAAAGATCTATGATAACACTTTAGTCCTACAGAATTAGCAAATGAATAATATGCATATCCCTCCCCTGGCTTCAGAAATTTAACGATTTAGCTGAGAAAACTTTCAATGAGTGATTTGCCATGTGAATAAGAGCATCCAAATTACTTAAACTAATAAGAATATTATTGCTAGACTCTCTCTATTATTTAAACATTTTTGGTTACTGCTAGTATGATTTATATATTCAATACAAAACTCTCAGATGCCTTACATGCCATATTATTAGTCTCTCTTGATAAAAATGTCTTTGCTTTTCTCCCATCTCAAGGGAACCTCATTTAAATATGAAAACAGAGCCCAAAAAAATTAGAGTTGAAAAACTGCAATTAATAATGCTGTTTTTAAAAGAGAAAGAAAGCAAGGAAAAAAGAGGTAAAGATAAAGGAAAAACAAAGATAGACCTTTTTTTCCCTTCAGTTAATCCTAGAAAAAGAAATAAAATATTAGTATTCTATTTTATTCTATTCTATTTTTAAAATTACAAATAGCAAAAAGATGTCCATTTGGAAAAGCAACTGCTATACATGTGATAAGGAGTGTACAAGATTGTGGGCACAATCCAGCTCCAGTCCCATCAAGCATAGAGAAATCCCATTGGTTTTGAATGGTTTCTCATCGGATTTGGAAAGTATGTCATTCGTCGTCTGATTTGTGCCGTTCACAAAAATCACATTGGGGGCATTCCAATTGTTTTGTCTTAAATGGATGGGTGGCTTCTCACCCAAGTTTGAAACTGTCTTTGAACTGGTCTCGCTTAAAATATAGGCTGGATGGATATCTCAGTCAGTTGGAGTATCTTGCTACAGAGCCAAGGAATTCAATTCCCACTGTGCCTCCTGGGAGAACAGTAGCCTAGGGATGTGCATGACAAAAACAGGTGGGAAAAGTTAGTGTCTCCAGGGAGAGATGTGGTACATGGGGAGTATACGTACATCCTATTTCCCAACACAGTGAAAATGGGTTGCCTTGAGTTTGATTCCTCTGGAAAAGATGGCATACACTGTCTGTATGCCATGGTGCTCCCTAGAATTGCTTTGTTTCTGCAGCAGGGCAAAGAACAGTGCTTTAGTAGAAACAGTAGCATCTCAAGGCTTATGAGTGATGGGAATATGTCACAGTGCCAAACAAGAGTCATTGTGAGCTCCTGGCTTAAACAGTAATGTTTACATACATTGTTCTTCTGTGCTAGAATAAGGAACCATTTCCCCCTCCTTATTTGCCACCTCTGATGGGAACTCTCACATTTGTTGAACCAGTTTTGTGTACATAGCACTAATTTTTGCATATTGCACAAACTGCAACACTGGAACAGTTGCTGCATTGTCGCAGGAGATTTTAACACTTAGAAGCACTGGATGGGTTGTTTGTATTGTTTTGATCAACTAGCCAGTCCTACTGTGCTTGCTTGAAAGGCACACATTTCGCTTTAGAAACAGAAAATAAGATATTACTTTTGCACTGGGACATTTTGCAGAAATTGCAGAAAACAGAAGAGAGACCAAATACATCTTATCTTCTTCCCATACTAGAGGTGGTAAATCTCATAGAAGTCAGCAGTTTCTGAACAACCTGCTTTCAGGTGATGAGACAGCCTATCTCGTGAAGAATGAGCAGCAGGGCAACACATCTCATTGATGCTATAGTCCTTAATTCCTAAGAAACTGTTCTTTCCAATCTATGTATAGTAGAATGATAGTCATTCTCATTTCGTGTGTCTTCCACCTCTTATTGTCTTGTATATCAGTTTAATTGAAAGGCAGATAATTTATTAGGAAGAAGCTTGATAACTGAAAATTAGTGGGATTAATGAGCATAGTCAAATATGACAGCCTAACCTCTGGTGTAATTAGTACACACCTTTTGTGCCACGGTAGATAAAGGAATGTATGTGCTTCTCCTTAATGCACATGCAGCTTATAACTCAAGGGACAGATTATCCTTAAATTCAATTAATGGGTAATATTGACTCCTAAAGATTGAATCCTTCTGATTAGAACTGAATTCTGAAGACATAAATCAGTGAGATTTGGTTTCGTTTTCAGAAAATAAGGAATCAAGTAACATTTTGACTGTTATCCCACAGTAGCCATGTTTGTTTTTTCAACAAAACAGTTCCCCCCACCCCAAAGGAAACTTTTTGTTCGTAGTTCTTTTTCTCTAATAAAAACGACACAAGGCTGGGCTGTCCTTGAGAAGAGTATGGAAACTTAAAGGTAAAGGTTCCCCTTGACATTTAGTCCAGTTGTGTCCGACTCTAGGGCGCGGTGCTCATATCCGTTTCCAAGCCATAGAGCGAGCGTTTTGTCTGAAGACAGTCTAAAGTGCAATCTTCCCTCCGCCATGATGATGAGTCACCATGGCAGGGACGCTTGGCTCTCCCGCCTGGAGAGTGGTGTCACAGTTGTATGATGCCACTTTCTGAGTGGAGGAGGGATGGAACCTTTAATAAGGCATGGTCCCTCCGGCTCAGCCTCTTTGCCATTTGCTTAGCAGACCCTCCTGCCCATGCTAAAGGTAAGAGTGAGATTAGTTGGTTACCTGTGGAAACGGATGGGAATTTTTGACCTGCGTCCTAGATTGGCTGTTGGATGCAGGTACGTTTTTTGCCCATCCCATTCTTACCTGTGGTGTGAGGTTAATAAACAAGTTAATTGTTATATCTAAAGTCAGTTTGGTCACATCTGCGGGTAGTGCGAAGCCAAGAGTTGGGGTGAATTCATGGAGGACGTGTGGTGCAAAAATTATGTCATCTCTCTGTCCGGTGGAGCCAATTGGGTATCTGATGAGAGGTGGATTTCATAAGGGGACCTCCTAGCCAGCAGCCCACTTAGGGCCACGAGGCTCGGTGGGCTGAGACGGTGGGGGGTACCCTTATCACAGAGCACCTGAAGGCATGCTGTACAGTGGACAGCATGATTCAGAAATAGGAGCTTGCCCTGCTCTATCAATGGTCTGGAGGTCAAGGCTTTGGAAGAATATCGCATTACATTCATTCTTCCTTATAGCTGGTGGATGACTTTAAATAGTTAATAAAGTTGCGGCCCAAGCTTTAACCCAAAGAGTCTTGCCTCTTTATTTCTGGTCTGGGGGGCAATGGCCAGACTCATTAGTGAAACTAGTAAATCTTATAATATATATCCAGTCTTAGCATGACTTCACTGGTTCCCTGTCAGTGTCCGTGCTCTATTCAAGATGTAATCTCAAAATGTGGGGTGGGGAGAATTCTGCAGTAGAAAAGTAGAATACACCCCTTTCCTAGCTTATCCTAGCCAAGGAAGAGGAGGGTGAGGTTTCCATTCTCTTCTCCTCTCCAGGTTATCCTATTTGATCCCTCTCCCAACACACATACACAGACACACATTAATGGGGAGGAAAGGAGGAGAGGCAACCACAGAGTTTGTGAGTTGCTGTGTTTTTTTCTATTTGCTTGTTGGCCTTTGATGGAGAGATGTTGTGGTCTTTTCTTCCAGAAGAAATGCCAAGCTGTGCAGGGTTGTTATTATTCCTGTGTAGAATGGCACCTTTCCTACACATCATTCACCCAGAAATGACAGAAGAAATGCAAGCTGCACAGGATTGTTACAAGTCCTACACAGAATGGCACCTTTCCTTGACAGGATTCAGTGGAAAAAACTTCACTAGATTTGGCAGTTTCCTTTATAGAAAAATAAGTCACCAATGGAGAGAAGGGAGGAACAAGACTGGCAGGTTTTTGTACAAAGCCGTAAACGTTCATTCGTAAAGATAAGAGTCTCAGCATAACAAGGGTCAGAAAGAAATTGTAGAAACTCCCTTTTACAAGCAGAATATTTGGTCTTTGGAGTAACTTGCTCACCAAGCATCCCTAATTACATCCTCCTTAACTACAAGGCAGTATCATGAAACTACAAACTGTCATTGCAGGAATGTGTGTTCTTTATAAAAGAAAGGGGGAAGAGTTTCCTGCAGCTCCTGTTGTTCTAAACAATGGATGAGGTCAAGTTGAGCTTCCCTCTTGGTATGATGTTTGTCAGGCTGAGAATGCAGCCTTCAAAATGTCCTTGGCCTCCAAGCTGATTGTACAGACCGGCATATGAGTCCCTTTGCTGTATTTGAGAATTATTTCTCATCTGTGTTAGAGGTCTGAGCTTTATCTGGGTTAAACTAGTTCTGTTCTCCAGTTCATACTAGGAGAGACACCAGTCATCAAAAAGGAGGACATTCATAACAAAACAGACTAGGATGGTGGTTGCCACAGTATTGCATATCCTAATTTATACATACAAATGCAAAATTGGCAGTTATTTTAATTACAATGGCGGAAATCCAGTAGTACGTCCCAGGTACAGTAGACCCTTTGATTCATCGGGGATTTAGTGAGTCAACTCCTCCGTAAGTTCCATTGTTTCATTTGGCCTACTCAAATTGCAACTTAGAGTTGCAAGACAGGAGGGCCTGGCCTGCTCTGGTCCATGGGGTCATGAAGAGTTGGACATGACTAAATGACTAAACAAGAACAAAATTGCAACTTGCTAATGGATTTGAGCCAATGCATTTCACTAGAGCAGGGGAGACTGTGTACAGTTGATACAGGCTTGCTGAGTTCGCTATCTAGGTGCTAATCATGGAAGGAGAAAATTAAGTTCCCGATCCTCCCTTCTTCTGGTTCTTTTTTCTTTCAAGGTGAATCAACAGAAGTCAACTATAACACCAGAATAACATTCCCACAATGAGAGGCAGTGTCCCACTGTATACAAGAAGCCTGTGAAAAGAATTGCCTCCGTGTCCCTTTCTGAGCTTCCCAGGAGACATTTGTTTGGACTACACAGATGTGCTTGGTGAATCTTGAGCACATACAAATTTTATGATACATTCTGTATTCTCTTTTGCACTTTTGTTCTGCCCCAAACGGATCAGTGGCCTCATGGAGTATGAAGCGGCTGCATATGCTCATGCATGGTTGGCACAACGCTTTTTCCTCCACTTGTCTGTCTTCAGCAGACTTCCCACATCTGCGTCCTCCCAGGCTCCAAAGAACTGAACCAATATGATTTCTACATTGCACAGTCTTCTGATGATTCCCCCTATCACTCAGTTGGCTCTTCTGCGAATCAAGAGTTCCCTCTCTCTCAGTCACTCAAACTGCTGCCTTTGATGTGTCTGGAAATATTTCATGAGCGTGCTCCCTCTTCCCCAAGGATGAGAACTGTGGTTGTCTTTGAAGTGAGGTCATCCAGGTACCACAGAGTCCCATCCTGGATGGTAACAAATATCTAGTCTGCTTGCATTAGGCCTCCTTTACTCGCATCTGTCCTTTCTTTCAACACCAACTCTTTTGCTTCCAGCCTTCAAAGAAAAAAAGAAAGAGGGAAAAAAACCCTTGCACTGTGGCTTTCTCAGAGCGGTAGTTAAACTTTTTCAGCTGACGTGTCACCCTGGAAGGAGTCGTTTTGGATTTGATTAAAAAGAGGAAGTCAAACACGCTACAGTAGATTAAACTTGAGCTGATCTTTGGGGACGTGGTGGAGGAAAACAGGCCTTTTCAAAGCCGGCAAGGAAATTTCCCCTTTGAGCCTGTCTGTCTAACTCTTCCCACTCTTTATTGTGTGTGCTTGAGATTCTTCTCCCATTCTGAAGTTACTCAACCGTCCTTACAGATAGATTCCATTAGGAGCTAATAATGTCACTAATTACCCAGCTACTTCCAAGCAACGCCTTGGATTTTAGCCATATCAACATTTCAAAGAGATGGGAAGGATAAATTCCTCCTTTCTTGTAAAATAAGTGATGGTTCTGGAAATATAAGTAGGAAAATCTTAAAGCAGATGTTGCCAGCCGGGGTTCACAGGCCATGGAACTGCTAGATAGCTCAGTGGTTGAGGCATCTGACTCTGGAACCAAATTCCCCATTGTGCCTGCTTGATAGGAACTGGAATTGATGTTCCATGAGGTCCCTTCTAGACCTGCAGCCCTAAGATTTTTACTATGTACAGGTCCTATGCCAGTTTTACAGAGCCCCAAACATCCCCAGAGCCTCCCCATGCCCCTCAGTATCAGCATTTTAAAAACAATTTTGTTTCCCTTTTCTAGACACTTCCAAGAAACAGTAGGTTTCATTTTGATGAGTTTGGAGGAGTCAGTATGCCCCATCATCTTGTCCAAATCAGAAATGCCAATCTGACATCTTCTTTTGATTTTTTCAAAAATTCTCTTTCTTCACCCATTTCTTTGGGGGAATCCATCTCTTTGTGGATTCTTCAGCCCTCACTTTCGAACTAGCTTTAAAAGAGGAGCCTAACCCATATATCTGGTCATGGATTATTTAAAAAATCTCTTTTTTTCTGCAGAAGCACCATCTCTGTACTGCTCAGCCTGAAGAATACTTGTTTGAAGACAAAAGTTAGCCTCTATGTGTATGATTTTAGTATCATTTTCATTGTCTTAAAAGTGCAAAGCTGGAAAGGACCCTATGGATCATCAAGTCCAGCCCCTGTCTAGGGACTCGAATTCCCTAACTCAGTGGTCCCCAACCTTGGGCCTCCAGATGTTCTTGGACTTCAACTCCCAGAAATCCTGGCTAGCAGAGGTGGCAGTTGTAGTCTGGGAATTGTAGTCCAAGAACATCTGGAGGCCCAAGGTTGGGGACCACTGTCCTAACTGATGCCTAAACCACTGAGTTATTTGTCTGTCTGTCTGTCTGTCTGTCTGTCTGTCTGTCTGTCTGTCTGTCTGGCTGGCTGGCTGGCTGGCTGGCTGGCTGGCTGGCTGGCTTTGATACTGCCCATCTAGATAAATCTACTCTGGGTAGTTTACAGTCCAAAAAGCAATAGAATTAAAAACATCAATTAAAAAAAACTAAGCTATCATGCAGTTTCCTAATAAAAGAATTAGAGTTATCCAATGTGATGTAGTGGATAGAGTGAGGGACTAGGGCCTGGGTTTGGATCCCTGCTGGGCCATAGAAATTCAGTGGGTGAGATTTGAATTGATTAAAATCACTCCTTAAACCACACTTGCCTTGAAACCGTTATTAGGGTTTCTATAAGCCAGAAAGGTGAACAGGTGAGTCCTAGAACAAATGAAGCCTGAACTATCTCTGGAGGCAAAGACGTTGAAGCTGCGGCTATCCTTCTCTGGGCACATCATGAGAAGGCAGGGTTCTCTGAAAAAGACATTGATGTGAGGAAAGGCAGAAGGCAGCAGGAAAAGAAGAAGACCAAATAAGTGATGAACTAACTCCAGGCTGAGTCTATAACAGCTGAGCAGGGCTGTTGAGGACAGAATGTTTTGGAAACTGCTCATTCATAAGGTCACCATAAGTTTTGATCGACTTGATGGGACATAACCACAAGTCAGATTTGACTTCAAGGCATAACAATAAAGCGATCACACCCTTGTCTTCAGATTACCAGTCTGTTGTACAATTGAGCGCCCAGATTGTAGTGTAATCAGTCATTTATTGATGAGTGAAGTGACCATTCACATTTAACTATGTTGCTGTTACGTTCCATCAAGTTGCATCTGATTTATGTTAACTCTAATAGGTTTTTCAAGGTGAGATATTTAAAGAGTGTTTTAGCAGTGCCATTAATATACACTTAAATCACCAACAAGATTCTGGCCAGAAAGTTTGAATGGTTGGGATAATTATTTCCCTTGTCTACTCCTTCTCTGGAAGAAGTGTTTTACGTTTATTTGTATTCTTTTAAGATTTAATTAAACATAAAAAGATGAAAGGCATTGTAAGGAATTAAACTAACCTTATTCTACAATATACCATGTTGAGTATAAGATCTCCATTTTGTTTCCTTCTTGTATGCCCAGTTTCTCATTAGTGTTCTGAAAATATTTCACCATGTCAGTTTTCATGGTGGAAATTGCTTGAGACAAATCTCAAGCCCACAGACTCTTTTCTTTTTTTGAATAGAAGTCCCAGAATCCCCCAATTGCAAGCTATAGTGGAAGGAATTCTGGAAGTTGTAGTCCAAAAATTGCTGGTAATCTTTTACTTACGGTAATTGAAGAATGATTTGTTGTGTGGTGTAGAGCAGAGGTCCCCAACCCCCAGTCCGCGGCCCGGTGCTGGTCCGTGGCCTGAGCCTAACTGGGCCGTGGAGACAGACTTCCTGCCCCCCCCGTGCACGCACTCACCCCTGCACAGCTGATTTGCGCATGCTGCGCGCACCTGTGTAAGCCCCGCGCCATCATTTGTGCATGTGCATGAGTGAGCTAGCATGCATAATCGCCGCACCACTGTTTGTGTGCGCGCACAGGCTCATTCGCACTCAATCGTTCACACATGCCCATGATCTTGGGGGGTGCCCCGCCTTCCCCAGCCGGTCCGCAGGTTGAAAAGGGTTGGGGACCCCTAGTGTAGAGGATCGACTCTTGGACTAGAACTCAGTAGACCTGGGTTCAAATTCTCACTCAGCCATGAACACTCAGTGAGAAGTGGCACTGTAAAATCACTCCTTAAATGTCTCATATACCTTGAAAACCTTATTAGAGTTGTCATAAGTTGGATGCGGCTTGGGGCAGATAAAAAGTTATCATGAGAACTTCTAGGAGATTTTCAGGTGAGTCTTGGTTTAAGTTTCCCTCACTTTATGGAGGAGGTGGTCAAAAGAATGTTATTGTGATATTTTTTTTCAAACATAATGGATCCACGTTAGAAAAAGAAACGTGGATTGCTATCACAATCAATAGCTGGTGAACCTCTCCATGTTTATAACTTCCTTTTGACCACTTTGTTCTTCCTGTGCTAGATCACCATGGAAGCAAAGTGAGTTAGGCATTGTTGCTATGGTGATTGAGTAGAGGCCAAGGAATATGAACAGAAGAAACTTAAAAGGCTCTGGGAAGGTAAAGGGTCCTGTTGGCTGCGGATCACAGCTCATCACGATTCTTTTGAAGCAGGAATGGACAATCTATGCCTTAACAACATTAAGGCAGCTCTCATCTTGTCTTTCCATGGGCTATGCTAACTAGGGCAGAACTTTAAAAAGTTTCTTTAAGGACTAAGCCTACCAGAATCTCCCAACCACTATGGATGATAGTGAAGATGTCTGGGGGATTCTGGGAAATGTGATCTAAAAATGATTACTTTCCCTCCAGGCATTGGGCCAGGAAGAATTCCAGTCAAAGAGCATCTGGAGAGTCAAACATTGGCTACCCCACCCTTTTTTTCGCATGTGAAAAATCTATCCTCAAATTCAGCATTTGTGCAGTAAGACAATGCAAGCACCACCCCTGAAATATTCAGAATTTTCTCCTATCCCCATCTCAGTACTGAATTGCATTTTCTTTTCACCCCACCTCTCATTAGCTGGAGAAAAAGAAACTGAATGAAAAGTTTGATCCAGCAAAATTCATTGCGAGAATAATTTCCTCACAACGCAATGCAGTGTCAATGACTGTTCACATTCTGGTGGCAGTGATTTTCAGCAACGAAAAACTTCTGTTTCCTAGCCCATGGCCCCCAATGGTTTCCCAACAATGAAAGTAATTACGTGGGAGCTTTGAGAAACTTCGAGAAGAAACTGGAAGTGTTTAATCCCCAAAAGATTGCCATCAATCGTACATGCCATAAGTTGCATAACACGATTTCAGCCATGGCTTTCTTCTCCCTTGCTGCTCTAGACCCACTTGTTTCCTTCCAATGTCCTGTTACTTACGTCCATGATTCATCATGTGATTGGTGCCAGCCAATCAGGAATCACAAGGAGAAGGACAACATCCAAAGGCTATAATCATCAAATCATATTTGAGCGATGACATTGCCAGAGGAAGCGATGCAACAGGAAGGAAGAAATGTCTTAAAAGATACACTTCTCCTTTGCCTGTTCTTTTGCAGAACAATATTTCCTTCCCAAAAATCTATCTATGTCAAAAACTATCTTTATCAAAACAGTTTTGTCACTCAAAGTCTAATTTTCTTACCTATTTTGGAGGAAGTCTCTCCAAATTTTCTCATTTGAGGAGATTGGAATTTGATGTCAAAAAGGTACAGCTTGCTGTTTTTTCTCTCTCTCATTTTGGTAGACTATAAAGTATTTGTGGGTTAATTTTATTGAGAAATATAGTATCTAATACAATATTAGACTATTATAACTTGTTTCATTTTACTTGTGTGAGGAGTTAAACCTATAAACCAAGTATTTTATTATGTCAATTGTCTCTATTTCTGAGGATGCATCCTTGTTTATATTTCTATATTCCAAGGTTATCCAGTTTTTCAGAGGTGCAGCAACAATTATGCAACCACAAGTAGCATCTTTCACTCTGGAAATACCTGGTTGTGTCTTTGTATCCCAAACAAAATGGTCGACAGTGGATCAGTGCTTAACACCTCATGTGGCACAGCAAACCACCCAATGGCCTATCAAGGCATTACATGAGCCAAGGAGTTTGCTATCTCCACTCACTATGGATTTAGAGATTAATCTAACAGCAAAACCAGTGGGCAAGCAGGTTTCTGCCAAAGCCATGCAAAGGAACTTGAAATTTGGTGGCATCTCTTATCTGGAATTTGTGAGATTTTTATCTCCATGAACAAGAGCAAGATTTTATTCATTAAAACAGGAAGAGGGTACACATAAAGATAGAAGATCTGAGCTGGCCAGCTGTAGAAATCCTTACACTTGCATAATTTCAGGCATTCTGCTGACAGCAACCTCTCAGAATTTCAGAGGAACAGAATTTGGAATAATGAGTCTTCAGGTTGATTCATCAACTTCTTGTCTCCCCTGCCATTGCCTCCCAGGTTCTGAGAATCAGGCTGTTAATTTTTTTTCCACCAAAGGGAATTTTGCCATTTTTAAATAAGAAGAAATGTAAATCTGCATCTCTCCCTCTTGAATGTTATCATTATAATAGAGGAAGTCAGCCCCTTTTCTGAGTGAGCCCAAGAAGCATTTAACAAATTTTAGAAGGTGACACTACTGTGTTTAATAAATCATGGTAGAGAAAGATGCATATGATTCAACCAACATCTTATCCATTTGATTGATTGATTGATTGATTGATTGATTGATTGATTGATTGATTGATTGATTTCATAAAGATAGCTGCACTGGTCCATTTTGGCAACAACCAAAACAAAAGTAGAAGTATTTGGGCACCTTTAACACATATGAATTTATCTCATTGTCACCATTCATGCTATTTCGGCCACTCAAAAATCTACTTCTTCATATTCATGGAGCACCATATGCAGGCCACAGGTTTAATGCATTTTATATGATATATTCGGTGGTCAAAATCTCCTTGTTTAGTTATGCAAGAGATTCAAAATGAAAACTGGCAGGATAGCTCAGCGTTTCGGTATGCAGCTACAGCATCAAAGGTGGGAAATTTGATTCCCCACTGGGCCTCCTGGGAGAAGAACTATGTAAGAAGAACTATGTAACTATGTAACTAAGAACTGTGTAATCACGGTCAAGCTCCATAGTCCCAGAAGAAGGAAATAGTAAACCATTGGCGTGTATTCTGTACTTGGAAAACCCAGGAAAGAGATGCCATAAGTTGGAATTGATTTGAAGGGATACCCAGTGTGGTGTAGTGGATAGAGTGATGGACTAGGGCTCAGGAGGCTTGGGTTTAAAGACCTGCTCATCTATAGAAGCTCACTGGAGGTGTGGAACTGAGAAAATCACTCCTTAAAGATTTCATGTACCTTGAGAGTCCTATTAGGGTTGCTGTAAATTGGTTCAGACTCATATCCCTAGGGTTGATATGTCTTTAAAACTGATATATTTTTAACAATGCTACTAGTTTAGCCCTACTTCAGATAAGTGATGCAGTAGTAATGCAGAATGCCCCACTTGTCAATTCCAGACTAGGTCACTGTGCTAGGTTACTTGGGAAGCTGAAAAAAGGGGAGGCTGGCTTCAGCCCAGAGACAGCTCCCTTAAAGTGTGTGAGAGAGTTTTTGTAATCATTTGGTTCTTGCCTAGAGGGGTATTTCTGTGTCCTTTACATTACCTGCATATCAACGTCTAGCACTGAACTTCAGGATAGCTAGTGGAGCACATATTGTCTTAAGAAAATAATGATATACAGACTTCTTCTTCAGGAAAAAAATATAATAAAAACATAAATAACAAATAGATTCACAACTCAAATATACAGTGTAACCTATCACCATCGGGAATATGAATTTCTCATTAATATCTTTCATCTTAATTTGCATCATACACCCTATCACTTCCCCAAAACATAATGATTCTTGTGCTCTGCTGTAACCTTTATGTTTTGTAAATATGTATTCCATATAAGGGTTCCAAATCCCATTAAAAATTTTTTTCCTTCAATAATCCTTTTCTAACTTTCAATTCACAAGTTAATTTATCATTAACAGCTAGATTCCACATCTCATTATACCATTCTTCCAGCATCATTTGATTATTAGTTTTTCAGTGCAAATATCAATCTAGCTGCTGTTAACATAATAACAATTATTTCCTCACCCCCCCCCATCTAGTTGACAGTTTCCAAATATATTTAACAATGCTAACATTGGACATCTTTGTATATCTGTCCCTAGAATTTCTTTAATCTCATTAAATATAATCACCCATTCCTTCTGTCTCTCTCCACATGCCCACCACATATGATAGTATGTTCCCCTAAAGCTGGCTATTGACAGGCCATGTGGCTGGAAATGTCCAATTAGTACTAACTCAGTAAGTCGTTGTTTTTAAAATGTTCCCAGTTTGACCCTACCTCAGACAAGAACTTTCTTAGTAAGGTAAAGGTAAAGGTTCCCCTTGACAATTTTTTGTCCAATCGTGTTCGTTTCCAAGCCATAGAGCTAGCGTTTGTCTGAAGACAATCTTCCATGGTCACATGGCCAGTGCAACTTAGACACAGAACGTTGTTACCTTCCTACTGAGGTGGTCCTTATTTATCTACTTGCATTTGCGTGCTTTCGAACCACTAGGTTGGCGGGAGCTGGGACAAGCGACGGTGGCTCACTCCATCGCGTGGATTCGATCTTATGACTGCAGGTCTTCTGAACTTGCAGCACAGAGGCTTCTGCGGTTTAACCCGCAGCACCACCATGCGACCACTTTCTTAGTAGTTTCCGTTTATGCTGGGGAAATGTTCTTATCTTTTGTAGAGATGGGCACAAACTGCTGTTTTTTTGTAAACCGCCCAGAGTGACCTTTGGCTAGATGGGTGGTCTACAAATCTTTAAAGAAATAAAACAGTAAAGCCACTGCGCTGGTGGCTCGTGCCTTTCTCTAGGAGCCCAAGAAGTGTCACTATCTCTGTGGCAGCGCAGCAACATTTCACTCGGCGTCATTATGGTTCGGTGAATATATAGCTTTCCATTTCCTCAGCCATTCACATAATGTTCTTTGTAGATTTCCTTTACCTAACTTTTAGTGTGCTTGTCAGCAACGCGCTGCCCTGTAGCTGCTCCCATAACAAGGGAATTTGTGCCTCCTAATTCCAGTCACATGGCCTCTTGGGTATCAATTCGTCACTTAAATTTGTCATAAATGCATTAAACTGAGCATTGAAATTGTTCTTGTCAAATCATCTCCAAGACGTATAGACTGAGACTCTGCCGTATCCCCAGCATTCAGCTCAGACATCGCTACTCTGTCAAAATAAAGCAGGAATTTTCGTCCTTTTAAAAAGTCCTTAAGCCATTAAATTACATTATCATTTCTACATCTTGATGTAAGCTCTTATTTGCATCACCTGTAGTTATGTACCAGTCAGGAGCTTGCCTCCTCCTTTCTTTTCCGCTGCCTCCCTTCCCCCCTCCCCCAACTCAATTTTTCAAGGATTTTTAGACAGCAAGTCAAGCTTGTGATTTGCTCCAGGCTAAAACCTAAAGTGCACAGCCTCGGATGGAGTCGCAAAATGAGGCAAAAGTTGAAAAACCAAACCTAGAGCAAATCAATTTTTTTCCCCTTGACCTGAAGGGAGGAATGCTTCCAAAAAGTCCCCTAATTGCTCCACAGATTTGGAACTTCTGAATGACCTGTTCTTGATTCCTAATCAAAAGTGACCCCCCATGATTCTTAACTTGCTTTTTAAAAAAAGCAAATATTGGACAGTGATGTGCATATGTGGTTTGGTGAACATTGCCTTTTTTTCTGTCCCAGAACTCTTCCCTTTCTAACTCAGCATTGAGTTAGAAGTTTCTGCCCTCTCCACCCACAAAAAAATCAGGAGAGCTGAGATCGATTTGCTAGTGATTGGAAGAATACTCTCCTTAGTCTTCGCCATGTGCTACTACAACCAATGCTTCCCTATAAACACATTTCCCTTTAATGTACCTTCCAACTAATGTGGGGATGGAACCAACATGGGAACTATGAACAAGATTGCTTTCTCCCTTTGGTGAACCTGATATGGAACACTCTCTCTCTCTCTCTCTCTCTCTCTCATTCTCTCTCTCTCTCTGTATGCATGTAGAACAGACTGCAGATGTACAGTTACCAATGGGATGGGAAACCATGCAGGGGAGGTAGGTTTGAGTTCAGTTAGGATGGCTGTAGGGAGAAGCAGGTAGGAAAAGGAACTGGGGTTCTCAAAATATTGGGGAGATGTTGGGGGAAAGACTGCCATCCCCAGACCACCAGCCAATTAGTATAATTACTGAATGGTCAAATACCAACTGCTCTGCAAGTTGTAGTTCCCAGATAAGACGCCTCTTAATAGGTGTGAGCATCTGCCCTCAGTAAATGCCATCACAAGGTGTACTTCCTTCTCCTCAATATGCTGATTGCCAGTCTGTGGGGTGGCAAAATGCAAGGGCAGATGGAAAACAGAAGTTTCTTTAGAGCTGTTGCGGGATTTCCACCTCAACCTCTTCCATTCCTCCTTATCTATTTTGCCTCTTTTCAGGACCACAATAAAATTGTTACACCTGTTTACCTGGAGGTGAGTCTCACTGATTTAAGTGGGACATACTACTGAATAGCCAGGTGTAGGGCTGTTTTGTTAGACTGTAGGCTTCTTGGGGATGTAGTGGTGCTGTGGGTTAAACCGCAGAAGCCTCTGTGCTGCAAGGTCAGAAGACCAGGAGTTGTAAGATCAAATCCACGCGATGGAGTGAGCTCCTGTCACTTGTCCCAGCTCCTGCCAACCTAGCAGTTCAAAAGCATGCAAATGCAAGTAGATAAATAGGTACCACCTCAGTGGGAAGGTAACAGCATTCTGTGTCTAGTAGCTCTGGCCACGTGACCACGGAAATTGTCCTCGGACAAAACGCTGGCTCTACAGCTTGGAAATGGGGATGAGCGCTGCGCTCTAGAGTCGGGCAAGACTGGACTAAATGTCAAGGGGA
The DNA here is from genome assembly GCF_051106095.1 of Pogona vitticeps. Taxonomy (NCBI): domain Eukaryota; kingdom Metazoa; phylum Chordata; class Lepidosauria; order Squamata; family Agamidae; genus Pogona; species Pogona vitticeps. The sequence continues at coordinate 12,520,093 of NC_135786.1, read as the reverse complement.
ACCTTTAACTTCAGGCTTTTTGAGGAAGGTAGTGACTCTTTGGCTGACAGTGGATTTCTTTTCACTGCATCTACCAAAAGTCAGCAGGAATTCCACCAGCAAATCATTATGAAGCTGGCTGGCTGGCTGGCTGGCTGGCTGGCTGGCTGGCTGGCTGGCTGGCTGGCTGGCTGATTGATTGATTGATTGATGATTGATTGATTGATTGATTGATTGATTGATTGATTGATTGATTGATTGATTGATTGAGATGCACCCCTTATAGAGATTAATGAACAGAGAGACTACCATCCCCTAATGCTTTGCAGTTCCTGTGGAGCTCAGTTCCTGTGCTTGTTCTCTTGCATCTACATCCATGTCCTTTCCCGTACTTAATGACTGTCACTGCAGAGAACATTGGCAAGGAACACATGTGTATCCTGAAACTCCTCTTAGATCTTTTGGCGAAAGCTACCAGAATTCTAAATGGTAGAATTCTGGTAGCTGCAATGGGGAAAAAATTGAAAGCCCCATGCCTAGTGCTCAGTGATGCACAAAAGTTGCACCGATAGTGATAGATCAGAGATGGGAAAATTTAACCCTCTATTTTTGAACTAACAGTGATAGTTGGAATATTTTGGGAGTTATATTCAGGAAAGAATTTTCCCCTTTTCTGTAACGGTTGTGGCATGCATATGGGAAAGAGAGCAAGCAGAGAGCAGTATCTGCAGAAGGAAAACAGTCATTCATTTTTAAGAAGTTTATTACTAAAGACTTTGCCCTTTGCCTGCTTCCAATTCATTATTTTAAAAGATTGGCTATGATACTTAACAGTTCTTGAAATCTGAAACTTTCTGGAGACAAAATGGTTACTGCTTCAATGAAATGGTTTCCACTTTCTTCTTTGCAAAGAATGAGATAAGAAACGGAAAGATCTTTGGAGGGGAAAACGGAAATAAGGTTAGAATTGACCTTGCTACTATGAGGACTTTGCCATCTCTTGCAGAGGGGAAAAAAACCAAATATATTAACCTTGTTCTCTTGCATCTACAGAGCCTCGAGAAGGCCTTTTGGCAGACCCATCACTTCTAATCTTATTTCCCTTTTCTTCTTGTACATATTGTATTAAGCACGGTTTGTGTTTGCCTTGGTTTTTGAGCTTTTAAAAAGCATTACGTGAGGGATGGAAACAGCAGCAACCCACCCCCACCCCTTTCCCAGTCGACAGCAATTTAAATCTTTAGTGTCACAAAATATTAATTTCGTCAGAGGCTAAAGCTAGTGGCTTCCAGGTTAAACTTCAAATGAGGTTGGAAAAAGTACAGAGTCTTTCTTTCTTTCTTTCTTTCTTTCTTTCTTTCTTTCTTTTTCTTTCTTTCTTTCTTTCTTTCTCTCCCTCCCTCTCTCTCTCTCTCTCTCTCTCTCTCTCTCTCTCTGTGTGTGTGTGTGTGTGTGTGTGTGTGTGTGTGTGTGTGTGTGTGTGTGTGTGTGTGTGTGTTTGAATGTGTGTTCTGGGTCAATAACCAGCTTCCCACTGGGCCGCTTTTAAGCAAAGGGTAGTGGAGAAGCTAACTTCATTTAGAAATTCATTTATGAAATTTTTTTGGACATTGACACCAAGGCAGAGACTGAATGCTTTCGCCTGCAAGAATGTTCATTTTAAGAAAAAGGGAACCACTGGGCACTCATGTTTTATTCCATGTATTTGTATACCACACATCTACCTTGCCCTTTTTTTTCTGAAAGGTTAGAGCTTCTTGCCTCGGTTTCCCAGAGAGTCTCCCTCCAAGCAGTTAACACAGTCTTCCTTTCCCTTTCCCTTTCCCTTCCTTCCTTCCTTCCTTCTCTCCCTCCCTCCCTCCCTCCCCCCTTCCTTCCTTCCTTCCTTCCTTCCTTCCTTCCTTCCTTCCTTCCTTCCTTCCTTCCTTCCTTCCTTCCTTCCTTCCTTCCTTCCTTCCTTCCTTCCTTCCTTTCTTGCTTTCTTGATTTCTTGCTTTCTTGCTTTGGCTTGGAGCAGAGGAAGAACAACAAATGGTTGGGGCAACAATCTGAGCCAACTCAGAAAATAAGTATAAAGATACATTCCTAAATGGCGCCGCGTAATATATAGCGGAGCTTATGCACAGTTACATGTAATCGTCAAAACAACCAGGTGAAGTGATTTAAGCAAATGGCAAGGGAATGACTGGGCCACGGGCATTCCACTTTGTGGCCAAATAGGGATCGATACTGGGATTCTGCCGAAGTCCATTGATCCTGATGCTTCCCTACCTTGACTCCCTTTTGCACATAGCAGACGATACAAGGTACGGCTGTGGTTCTTAACAAATGGTTTCAGAATATGAATTTGTCCAGCTCATACTGTCAAAACAGACGATAAATAAAGCATCCCTTCCTGCAGAAGACAGTCTCCATAGACTAATATTTAAAGATTTTTATTCTCCACGTGTGTGTTTAGGATTCAAGTTGGCAAGATTCCTTGTAAGCACATGCTCATCGGCTCGTCAGTCTAACTTGGTGCAGGTATTTACAATAAGAGTTGAAATCGAGAGATGAGGAGAGATGTACGTAAGCTCACCTGAGTCCATAGGGCTTCTTAGCAGAAACTGCAGAAAGGAGTGGGTCCCGCTACATCTGGAGAGCCACAAGTTGCCCACTTACTGAAAACATGGTCTAGGAGCAACATCCCAGCCAAAGAAGTATAGTCTCTAAATCCCACAAGATACTAGTTCGCCTCTGTTTAGGCCTCATCTTGAGTATTGTGCCCAATTCTGGATACTGCACATCAAGAAGGATGCCAACAAATTGGAACAAGTTCAGCAGAGGAGAACAAGGATGATCTGTGGGCTGGAAACCAAGCCCTATGAGGAAAGTCTGAAAGAACTGGGCATGTTTAGCCTTTAAAAAGACTGTCATACAGATGAAGAGCAGAATCTGTTCTCAATCATCTCAGAGTGCAGGACATGTAGCAATAGGCTCAAGTTACAGGAACCCAGATTTCAGCTGAATATCAGGAAATACTTTCTAATTCTTAGAGTCATACGGCAATGAAATCAATTACGTTGGGAGTTGGTGAGTGCTACAACACAGGAGGCATTCAAGACAAATTTAGACAACCACCTGGCTGATATCCTTTGATTTGTATTCTCCGATTGAGCAGGGGGTTGGACCTGATGGCCTTATAGGCCCCTTCCAACCTCGTTATTCTATGATTCTATTAAAGATCTCTTCAAATTAGAAGCAACATCAAAGGTCATGCATCTCAGCTGGTGTTGGAAACCTACTACATCCTGAGAAGAGGCCATCCACCATCTTCTTTGAAACCTTGAAAAAATGAGAATCCACTGCTTTCCAAAGCAATTTGTTCCACTCTTGTAGCCTGAACCATCCAGAAATTCTGCCTGGTGTTTAGATGAAGTCCTTTTTCTTGAAGGTTTTGGGTCATACCTTTGAGGGCAATTGAAAATAAGTCACCATCATCATTGGTAGGGGAGTCATTCAAGTATTTGGAGATGACTTGGTAGCCACCTCTGAATTTGCTCTTCTATTGCTGAAGCCTACCAAATGTCTTCAAGCTTTTCTCATAAAGCTTTGCAATTTTTTCTTCCCCGCACTCATGACTAGTGGATTTATCTTTCTCTGCCTCATAACAGAGGATTCCCAGTCTGGTGTAGGGGGACAGAGTGATGGATTAGAACTCTGGAGAACAGGGTTCGAATCCCCACTCAGCCATAGAAACAGATTAGGGGAATGAAACTGGCAAAACCACACCTCAAATATCTCACTTACCTTGAGAGCCCTATTAGGGTCACTATAAATTGAGTCCAACTCGATAGCATAGAACGACACCCCCCCCCCATAAACAGTGGGTGTAGTGGTACACGGTAGCACATAATTACTCTTGCGAATAAAATGGAGCAGGGAAGAAGGATGTGTAGATGAAAGTTCACATTTGTCTGTCTGCTACCTAAAGAAGTCAAGGAAGCAGAAAGGGATCTGCCTGTAGCAAACTGCTAATTCTTCTTCATCACCGTTCTTACTTGGTATTCTTTGAAATGTCAATTTGCTCAAAAATAAATGAAGTGGCCTTTATTAAGTGTAAGTATTCAGGGAGCAGCCCTGAGTTTTTTGTTTTTTGTTTTTTGTTTGTTTGTTTGTTTCCAACAGCCTCGCTGTGTGTCTTTCTTTCCCAAGAGGTCTTTGGTAATTTAAAGAGGCAATTGTTTCGTGAGCTTGTCGTGCAAAATTAAAGCTAATAGAGTTATGGACTTCATTGCTCGACACTCCAGGGGAATGAATGCAATCGAAGAATGACTCAAATGTTGGTAAGAGCACACTATTATATTTTTAAAGGGGGGAAAATCAGCAGTTGATTGAGATTATTACCTGCAGGCTATTTTTCCCGTCAGAAAATTCACTAGTAGATTGGATTGTGGGCCTTTATATGAAAGAAACGTGTGGAACACATGTGGCCGATTTTACTTCATCCTCCTGTTCCTCTTACAGATATGATAACCTGCACATTGAGCACGATCCGTCTCTGGATTTCTACATGCAGAACTAAGGACTCTAGCAATGGGTGGGGAATGATCTTCTTCCACCATTTGAACATGAATACAGTATAATTGTTCCAGACAGCTTGGAAACCTTTTGGACCCAATTTCCCAGCTTCTCCAAGACTACAACAGTACAGAGGGGAAAAGATGTTGCATTGTGATGGTGCCATGAATTGAACAAATTTCTGAATAAGGGATATCCCAGTGCAGTAAAGTGGATAGAGTAATAGTCTAGGACTCAAGAGACCTGGGTTCAATTTCTGGCATTGCCATGAAATTTACTAGGGAGTAGAACTAGTAAAACCACTCCTTAAATAACTCACTTACCTTGAAAGCCCTATTAGGGTCTCTATAAATCAGTTCTGATTTGATGGCATATAACAGCAAGTCCCAAACATGAACTAGAATGCATTTAGTCCCTAAAGCATGCATAGTTTGTGGACCCTTGTTCTGAGTGTCATTAAAGGCTGGAACTATCAAACTCCTCCATTGACACCAGCTCAATACCCTCTTTAAAAGGTGCTTCGATTTCCCGTTCCTTGCTTCTAATCATGTCATCTGACACTCTTTCCATCCTGTTTATGAAGAAATGGGCAAGCAGGTGTTTGAAAAATGAACCAAAATAAATTCTCAGCCATCCCTAATTGTAATATATACTTTGACAGAATTTTAGTAGTTTTCTGAGAAACAATAATTGGAAATCGAGATAGGGAAAAAAAAGCTATTTTGCAGTGATGGGAGGACAACAGCATACGAGTTGTGGGTTGCTATTCATTTCCACAACAGGAATACAACTGTCGCCACTGTAGAGGCTGACTGAACAACCTGAGAGAGAGAGAGAGAGAGAGGGAGAGGGAGATGGGAAGCATGGGGCACTGACCTAGAAATGTGAGACAATTTCCCCCAACATTTCCCTCTGATATAGAGTTCTAAAAGAGAGCAATGAAGATACGCTACACATTGTTTTGCTGCCGGGAGAGCAAAGGCTGAGGTGATCCTAAACTGTACCTCTGTATCGAGGAAGATGAGAGGAGAAATCAATAAAAAACAGGTATTGCTTGTCTTGTTTTTGTTTCCTTTCTCTCCACAAGAAAATAATACCCAGAGAAAATATGATAACGTATCTTGAAGGCAGGTCAAGGAGGGCAAGTTTAAATGAGCAGAAGCATGGCTGGAACAAAGGGTGTGACTAATCCAAAGAGCCATGCATTGCTTGGTCCTGAGGACCGTTACCGCAGGATCAGATTCGAGCAAAACCGATTGTCGAGATTACATTTTGTTTACTCTGCTGTTGCCACAGCAGGTGCTTGTCACTATTATGATCTTCTTGGTTACCAGAAAAACCTGCATGTTGGGAATACTTATTTTCCTTCTGAACTTGCTTATAATCCCATCTAAAATGGAGTGGCTTGAGGGCTCCGTTTTGAAAGGTGGATAAGATTTTCAAGCCACCATGTCCACAGAACTGGGGCAGGCGTAATCTCCAGCATCCTGATAGACTGAAGTTTGTGGCTGGTCCATCCAGAAATGTCATTTTTTGTTTGTTTCTATCAAGAAATGTTAGGAAAGAGGATCTGTAGGATGTTAGGCTTCTTCTTCAAGCTATCTCTACCCTGATGTTGTGATGATGGTGGTGGTGATTATTTTAGTTTGATTTTGTTGTTTGAGCTGGTTGGGAAGCCAACAATGACAAAGTCAAACCTACTTGTGTTGAGGCCCTTCCTTCACCCTGTGCCCCCCACCCCATTCTCCATGTTTATTTATTTTTGCATTTGACCACTAGAGACTGCAAAGGGGGTGTCCTGTACAAAAGGAAAAAATGAAAACAACAAATTGTGTATTGTGTTAGGGGACTGCAGGAGGAGGAAGTACCTTCCAATGTCTATGGATAGGTGCATACAGCACCTACGTAGATGTCTAGAAGCTATCCTTCCTTCAAATATATGTTAGAACCCCTGTATCCACAAGGAATCTGTTCCTACCCCCTCACCGCAGATGCTGAAAACACAGATTACAGCAAACAATATTATACTAGCGAACGCTATACATAGCATGGTCTCTTGCTTCCTCTAGTGGCCAGTTCTGGTAACTCTGTCTTTAGAAATATCTATTTCTAGGATTTTTCTTTTAACATTTTAAATATTTTCAGACCGTGGATAAGTGAATCAGCAGATATTGGTCCTATAGATATGGGGGTCGTATTGTATATGTAAACAGGAGTTTAATTCTCTGTTAGAGTGAGCAAATTTGTGGAAATGTCTGTTACGGTTGAAACCGTGGGTAAAATGGAAAGTAAGAGAAGAGAAGAGAAGATACACATGACACCAAACAATGGTCCGAACAAAATCTGAGCACATTACACCACTTAGGAACTGAAAGGCCACATATTCATATGTGTATAATAATTTCCCTACAGTTAATCAGTGGAGCTTCAAAAGATGAACACATGCCAAGTGCACTGAAATGCAAGCCTCCCTCACACAGGGAGGCTTGCATTTACAGTGGCATCGCTCAGTCCTCCTCTAAGTATAATGAACATATGGACACATATGGAGGGTATGTTAGGAAAGCAGCTATCAGCCCTGTTCCTGAACATGATCTATGTGATACAAAATGAAAGACAGAGATCTGAATGCCTTTAGTTGTATATTGCTAACATAAATGCTAATGTTGATGATTTTAAATCTGAAATCCTCATATTCCCTTCCAGCACAGAGACTCAAGGCAAAGGGCCGCCCATCTGGTGACCTGGCAATACTGGTTGCCAACTGTTTATCTTCAGATTATGTTCTCACGTTTGATGGTAGCTGCAAAATCCAGACTATAACATTTAAAACTAGGACCCGAGAAATAGAGATAACCAATGTTTATATGCCCCCAGCCTCTTCTAAGCCACATAAGGCCGTCAATGGGAAGCCTTGAGTCATGCCTCAGATGATCTTGATCTTAGGTTTCTAGGGACCCCTCTTCTGCTAGCAGGAGACTTCAATGTTAGAGTAGGTCAGGGTGAGGCCATATTTGATGGTGTATTGGATACGTCCAGAGATGCCTCCCTGTTACATCTCTATGTCCCAGAGAGTTAGTCTAAAGACCATCAAATCAATGATGTGGGGACTCATTTGGCAAAACTCTGTCTACTTAGAGGCTTAACTTGGCTAAATGGCCCTACAGATCTTGCCAATGATGGCAAGTTCACATACATTTTCCCACATGGATCCAGCATGATTGACTATATCCTGATCCCTGTTCCCCTACTACCACAAGTGGCCAAGTTCCGAGTGGGCGAGCCCCTTGCTAGTGACCATTTCCCCTTATGTTGTAGTCTTACTCTTGATACAGAATCTATAGTTTTGCCCAATATGGCACTTCATTAATGCCCATAGATCATGCAAGAATTAAATGGAATCGTAGAGCAAAGTATCTCTTTGAAAAAGCAATTAAGCAAGATACTATACCTCAAGGCACCCTTAACTGGCTGTCTTCAGTAAACCCTGACAATCTCATCAAACGCTTTGAGAGCCTAACAGACACTATAATAGTTAGCCTTGGCCAGTTCCCTCAACAATGTCAGAACAGTCAGTCCCCAGACATGTGTCCTAGGCTAGACAAGGAATGTCTCACTCCGAAGCTGGGTATGCAGAGGATATATAATCACTACAGAACTTCAAAGGCCTCCAGGCTCCCTACATAGTATTTTGTGCTGGAAAACCAGAATAGCCATTAAGAAGCTCCATCATAGTTTCATTCTGGACCACTGGTTTCATTTAGCCTGGCTATCAATGCAGGTAATAACAAAAAAATTTGGGAGGTGGTTTCACCTTCTGCCATCTTCAATAAGAACTCTCAGAACCTTCCCTATATACCACATGGAACATGGGAACAGCATTTATTGGACATTTTTTATGATAGCTGCAAGCCCACAGTGCCAACTGAAAGATCCTACCCAGAGATCTCCTGGAATGGTCCCCAGTCACAACTAGCGAAATTTAAAAACTCATAGGACATTTTAGAACTGGAAAGGCACCAGGTCCTGATGCCCTTCATCTGGAACTGCTAAAGGCTGCCTCCAATTGGTTGGCGCCTGTTCTCACTGCTCTATCTACATCTGTTAATCAATCTGGTATCATGCCCAAAGCATGGACACAGGCCATAGTGATTCCCATCCATAAGAAGGGTGATGAGAAATCCCCTGCAAATTATAGACCAATAAGCCTTCTTGCCTTCACTGGAAAATTGTACGCCAGCTACCTACCCCAAAAATTACAAGGCTGGCTTCTAGACCAAGATATTCTGGGCCCTGAACAAGCAGGTTTTAAGGCAGGAAAGTCTACACTAGACCAATGTATGATCCTAACACATCTGATATCCAAATACGCTTTGCAGCGTAACACTCGTCTGTTTGCAGTTTTCTTAGACCTAAAAGGAGCCTTTGATTCCATAGACAGAGATATTTTATGGCTAAAGTTCTCTAGGCTAGGTATTGGTAGGAGACTCCTCTTTCTGATTCAAAAACTCCATGTGGGCTTAACCTGTTGCATAAAATTGTCAACACAGAGGACTCTTTCCAATCAGTTTTTCTCCTACAGAGGAGTGAAGCAAGGCTGTGTTCTGGTGCCAACTCTGTTTAACTTATTTATTAATGATCTTGCCCCACTCCTACATAGTATGAATAGCCACAGCCCCAAACTATACAGATTCCAATCCTATTATATGCGGATGACATGGTTCTCCTGTTCTGCACAAGGGTCAGCCTAAAGTGGCTAGTTAGCGGTTGTCATGACTACTTGACACGCATCAAGCTCCAACTAAATTTTGAGAAACCTAAAATTATAGTCTTTGGAAAAGCATGGAAACCCTTTTCCTGGTCTTTCAATGGCAACTCTATCCAGCAGGTCAGAGAGTTTAAGTATTTGGGTGTCTTTTTTCATTATAGACACACTTGGTTGACTCACTGGCATGATTAAGTCAGAAAAGCTTTCAGTGCAGGCTATCTTACACTTCCATCATACTTGAGGCCACTCGTACATCCCCGCAGTGCTGCAGATTTTTAATGCCAAATCAGTAGCACAGCTTCTTTATGCTGTCCCCATCTGAATGTCTGCATTCCACAGCTCTATGGAAAGGGTCCAATCAACGTTCCTGTATAAAACCTTTGGCTTGCCCCACTGTGTCTCCTATGCAACCCTATGCCTTGAAGGCGGCCAACACAGGACTGAGACTCTGGCTTGGCTCAGATTCTTTAAATACTGGGTCAGAATCTTCTCACCCCACAACATCCTATTTCTGACAGTGTATTTCCAAAAAGGTTTGACCCTATTCCTCAATAAAATCAAGACCCTGGGCTTGTCACCAGATCTGCTGAGTTCAATACCCCTATCCCAGGTATTCCATACAATCAAAAATAAAGTCCTGGATACTGAAGGGCAAACCTTGCATAGGTAAAGGTAAAGGTTCCCCTTGACAACTTTTTTTTTGTCCAGTTGTGTTCGACTCTAGGGGGTGGAGCTCATCCCCATTTCCAAGCCATAGAGCCAGTGTTTGTCTGAAGACAAATTTCCATGGTCACATGGCCAGTGCAACTTAGACATGGAACGCTGTTACCTTCTCACTGAGGGTGGTCCCTATTTATCTACTCGCAATTGCATGCTTTCGAACCGCTAGGTTGGTGGGAGCTGGGACAAGTGACAGGCGCTCACTCTGTAATGTGGATTTGATCTTACAGCTGAAGATCTACAGACCTTACAGCACAGAGGCTTTTGTGGTTTAACCCGCAGTGCCACCACATCCCTTGCATAGCACTGCACGAAGAGTCTGTTCCCTGCTATATTTTCATTTGCCCCTTTCCCATGGCAGAAGACCGAATTGCCTCTATCTCTTAGAGCATCCACAAGACCGATGGGCTTTCACCCTTGCTAGATGCAATATTGTACCTTTGAATTTAGCACATATATGGGTTTACCCACAGAACTGAGAGTCTGCCTTTGTGGTCAGGGAGTGGTTGAGTCCTTGCAGCATATGTTGTTTTACTGTATCTTGTGTAAAGATATCTGCCTGTCTTATCTGAGCACTTTCCTTTCCTCCGATTCTGGATGGGACAATCTGAGAAAAATTTGACACCTCCTAGGTGGCACTATTAAAGATCTTACCCTTGCAACAGCCAGATACATCTACTTCATTATACAGAGGTGATGCATCGTGCTGTTGCAGAACATCAAGCCATAACAATGCTATTTGGCTGTTCCCTGCCATATTATAGCTGCTGAATATTTTATTTGCATTTTTGTTGTTGTTTAGTCGATAAATCATGTCCAACTCTTCATGACACCATGGACCAGAGCACACCAGGCCCTCCTGTCTTCCACTGCCTCCCAGAGTTGGATCAAATTCATGCTGGTAGCTTCGATGACACTATCCAACCATCTCATTCTCTGTTGTCCCCTTCTCCTCTTGCCTTCACACTTTTTCAACATCAGGGTCTTTTCCAGGGAGTCTTCTCTTCTCATGAGATGACCAAACTATTGAAGCCTCAGCTTCAGGATCTGTCTTTCCAGTGACAACTCTCTGTGTATTCTTGCCAGCTCTTCTTGATGTCTTCTGTTTCTGTAAGGTCCCTCCCATTTTTGTCCTTTATCATATCTGTCTTTGCACAAAAGGTTCCTTTAATATCTCCAGTTTTCTTGAACAGATCTCTGGTTTTTCCCTTTCTATTCATTTCCTCTATATCTTTGCACTGTTCATTTAAGAAGGCCTTGTCTCTCCTTGCTATTCTTTTGAAATCAGCATTCAGTTTTCTGTATATTTCCCTATCTCCCTTGCATTTTGTTTCCCTTCTCTTCTCTGCTATTTGTATTTGCCTCGTTGGACAGCCACTTTGCTTTCTTGCATTTCCTTTTCTTTGGGATGGTTTTCGTTGCTGCCTCCTATACAATGTTATGAGCCTCCATCCATAGTTCTTCAGGCACTCTGTCCACCAAATCTAGTTCCTTAAATCTGTTCTTCACTTCCACTGTGTATTCATAAGGGATATGGTTTCGGTTATGCCTGATTAGCCCAGTGGTTTTTTTCTACTTTCTCCAATTTAAGCTTGAATTTTGCTATAAGAAGCTGATGATCAGAGCCACAATCAGCTCCAGACTTTGTTGAGTGTATAGAGTTTTGGCTGCAGAGAACATAACCAATCTGATTCCGGTATTGCCCATCTGGTGATGTCCATGTAGATTCACCTGCTGTGTTTTTGGAAGAGTGTTTGTGATGGCCAGCTTGTTCTCTTGACAAAACTCTATTAGTCTTTGCCCTGATTTGTTTTGAACTCCAGGACCAAACTTAACTGTTGTTCCTTTTATCTCTTGACTCCCTACTTTAGCATTCCAGTCCCCTATAATGAGAAGAACATCTTTCTTTGGTGTCAGTTCTAGAAGGTGTTGTAAGTCTTCATGGAATTGGTCAATTTCAGCCTCTTCAGCATCGGTGGTTGGTGCATGAACTTGGATTACTGTGATGTTGAAAGATCTGCCTTGGATTTGTATTGAAGTCATTCTATCATTTTTGAGATTGTATCCCATTACAGCTTTTCCCACTCTTTGGTTGACTATGAGGGCTACTCCATTTCTTCTACGGGATTCTTGCCCACAATAATAGATATGATAATCATCTGAATTGAATTCGCCCATTCCCGTCCATTTTAGTTCACTGACGGCCAGGATGTCAATGTTTATTCTTGCCATCTCCTACCAAGGTTCATAGATCTTACATAGATCTTACATTCCAGGCTCCTATGCAGTATTTTTCTTTGCAGCATCAGGCTTTCCGTTCACTTCCAGGTGTATCTGCAGCTAAGCGTCCTTTCAGCTTTGGCCCAACCACTTCATTAGCTTTGGAGCTACTTGTACTTGTCCTCTTCCTCAGTAGCATGTCGGACGCCTTCCGACCTGAGGGGCTCATCTTCCAGCGTCATATATTTTAGCCCTTTTTTTCTTTTCATTGAGTTTTCTTGACAAAGATACTGGAGTGGTTTGCCATTTCCTCCTCCAGGTGGATCGTGTTTAATCAAAACTCTCCACTATGACCTGTCCATCTTGGGTGTCCCTGCATGGCATAGCCCATAGCTTCTCTGAATTACTGAAGCCCCTTTGCCATGACAAGGCAGCAATCTGTAAAGGGTATTTGCATCTGAGTGCATTTTAATTTTGTACAGTATGTCAATTAAGGTTTCTGTCTGTCTGTCTGTCCAATGTGAAATTGTGCAAAAACAAAAAACTGAAAAAAACCTTACTCTTCATAGAGTAAGATGGGGACTAAGCTTGGTAAGGGTTGGGGTTACCCATAGAGAGCTCGATGGGAGCAGGAACTTCATGGGTAGCTTCTGTAAAGAAGGCAAACAACAGGCTGGAGAAAATGTATTGAAAACAAATTGAAAATAAAGCTGCCATATCATAACACCATTATACTACTCTATGATATAGCCACACTTTTCAAAGAGGTAACTGTGAATTAGTCTGCTTAAGTAGACCTAACCAAAAAAAAGAGTAAACAAAATGAAACTGAGCTGCAGCATGAGCTTTCATGGCTCGGGGTTGACTTCTTGAGACATAAAGATACAATTTTTAGGGCACAGGTTAATGCACAAAGTATAAATAGTTGCAGAGGTGAGATTGGAGTTAAATGGAGCATAGAAAAACATAGTCGCATTCATAGACATCCTTCAGTCTCGAGAGACTATGGTAACGTACTCTGTATGGAGGACTTGGAACAGCGTCTAGTGTTTTGACGCTGTACAAGAAGCTGGAGTGTCCTCTCCATAGCATGTAGCCTGGGTAAAATAATGTGGAGGATAGGCTGTTACCCAACCAGCAAATCCCCCCTCTCCATGTCATTGAAATAGTCCAATAGAAAGGCAAGAGCCTATGCAACTGGTTCCAGCAACGTTGCAGGAGTAACAGAATCACATGAACTGCCTCCAGGACACCGGCTCCCGATTTTGCCTCAAGGTTAACTCCTGAAGCCTTTTCCATCAGTGGATATAGCCACAAGGCAGTGGGGGGGTTGAAATCAGAGTTTTCCTTCTCTTAGATGGGCTGCCTTCCAGGGCTGATGAGTCTCACCTACCCAGCCTGTTCGCTCACGGCACGGAGGACTATGGTGGCGCCTCAGTGGGGGTTTGAAATCAGAGTTTTCCTTCTCTTAGATGGGCTGCCTTCCAGGGCTGAACGAGTCCCACCTACCTGGCCTTTTCCCTCACAGCATTGAGGACGATGGCAGTGCCTCAGTGAGGGTTTGAAATGAGAGTTTTCCTTCTCTTAGATGGGCTGCCTTCCAGGGCTGAACGAGTCCCACCCCCCTGGCCTGTTCCCTCATGGCAATAGTTGCATTATGAGTACTGGTAATATACTTCCAAAGTTGAACTACTGGCTAGCTCAGTGGTTCGAAGGTTGGGAGTTTGATTCCCCATTGTGCTTCCTTGATGGGTTGGACTTGATGACCCATAGGATCCCTTCCAGCTCTGCAGTTCTAACATTATTATTATTGTATCAATATTCTGCCAGTAGATAATGGAATTACCAAATGCTACATGCATCTGGGCTATTTAAAAAACTGTGAGGCTTTTTTTGTCTTTGAAATGTTGGAGGGTACATTTTGCTGTCCAGCAAGAGTTACACTGAAGCCATTATTTTTTGTGGAAAATCTTCACATATCTTTCCCATAATATCAGAAGCTGGAGTCATCCACTGAAGCTCAATAGTGGGCAAAGGAAGAGAAATAGAAGAAAGGAATTAAACAGAACCTTGGAAAACAGGTAAGTTATGATGGCCATAATTATCAGGGGCAGTACAAATACCAAAACTCATAGGGTAATGCTATTGTACTCATACCTTGCTCCTGGAATTCCCATAGGCTTCTGGTTCGTCAAGGCGCAAACCTAATGCTTGGTGAAATAGGCCTTCTGTCTAATCCAACAAGGCTCTCCTTATGTCCCTTAGGATTATGTGTTTTCAAAGGCAACGTAAAACAAAATATTCCGCAGGAATATTCATGTGTCTCTGAATTCATATGGAACATTCATTGTTAACGTGCAGCCCCTTTAGTCCGAAGGGAACAGAATCATTTAAAAAGCATATCTGCACAGGATCCACCTGATGACTCTTAAGCATACTTAATCAACACGATGCAAACTTGCTCGCCCACAAATTCTATGTAATCCAATTTCCTTTCACTCAGCCTACATGGGAGATAAATATGTGACAGTGCACTCTATGAATCTACTCAGAAGTAGACCCTGTACAATAGTACTGAGTTCCAACTAAGTGTCTAGGACAGCCGCCTGGCTCAACAACGAGAGGTGGTTTCACCATAATGCAGTGACTCCCCCTCCATGTACACTATTTTGTATTCTTCAAGAATTGTAAAGAAATATGTTCCCTTCCTTCTTCATAAGATGCGTTTTTTTAATAAATCTGTAGCCATAAATCCTCTCCCTACTAACCCCAGTTAGCTGCTATTTTCTGTCAAATAACTGGTCAATTGAATCCACTTCTCTTTTTCCCCCTTCTTTTTCCTGTTCGCTGACTTTTTCTTTTCTCTCTCTCTCTCTTTTTTTGCTGGTCAAGTTTGGGAAATTTATCACAACTCAAAATGTCTTTGAAAGCTAGGAGAAAACTGGCTTAGGCTGAGAAACACAAAGCAAAACAACATTACTAAAATTAGGCTCTGCTTTGAAGGAAAGCACTTTTGCTACAGGGTCACGCTGACTGCTCGGCCAAACCAGAGGCTCTGTTTAGAAATCATCAAACGCTCCAGACAAGCAAATAAGAAATGAGCAAACAAAAAAGCAATGTGCAAATTGAGGCTTCCCAGGAGGTTTAAAAAAATCAATATTTTCCCATTTCAACTTATATGGGTTTCCTTCCCATTTTTTTCTTCTTGCTTCCCCCCCCCCCCCATGCTTTTCTCTTGAGAATATTGAAAAGAAAAACATATGTGAAAAATATATACTGCTTTTTGTTTCACGACAAGGGGAATTCAGCAGGTGCTGAATATAGCTCAGATTTGTCTTCTGTTTTCACATCTTATATCCTTTCTTTGATGGGCAACATTAAGGTACGGTGAATCTGTCAGTTTGCTTCCTAGTTTTTACCCATCTCACAGCCTGCAAATATTTTTTTCTCCATTAATAAATGCATTTCTCGCTTGGGTATGCTTGCACATAAAATATGCATTTTTGTATGAAATTTTGCCTGCTACACATACTTTTATATTGCTATTTTGTATGTTTCTTTCACTAGTGTGGGTACTTTAATGCGCACTTCTCCCATGGTAGATCTAGACAAGTACAAGTATCAGAGGACACCTGCTTTCCAGTTCTCATATAAATTTGACGAGTGGGAAAAATTGCAAGAGAAGAATATTGTAACTTTTGAAAAACTACAACTACCAGTCTCTCTTCACTGGCTGTATTGGCTGACACAATCTAGGGTTTCTACTTCCAAACAGTAATTTTTCCAAACTCAAGAGTCCAGTAAGTTTGTTTCAAAATTCCACCTACATGAAATCTCTTTGGACATAAGGACCAGATGTTTCTATCTTTACTGAGCCTAGAGGCCAGATTTTTGCTTCCAGTGACTTCTGTGTTCTGTACCAAGTCCAGAAGTTGTCAAAAGAATAAAAAAGAAACCAAAAAAATAAAAGTCAGATACCACTTGTGGGTTTAACTTCTGGTATTTGGGGGCAGTTGGGGGACACCCAGGATCACCCAGCCACCATGGCCACTAGCTGTGTTACAAGGACCCCCCCATATGATTTGTCCCCCATACAAACACAAACACACACATGGGTGACAGTAAGAGCAGACATTAGGGAATATGAGTAGACATGGTCTAGAGGGGCGGTATAAATTAAATAAATAAATAAATACTCAAAAACCTTCTCTTTTCTTTTCTCTTTTCTTTTCTTTTCTTTTCTTTTGATGTTCTCCAGGTGTTGACATGCCACAGCTCCTCCCTACACCTGGTATATTTCCTGGCTTCTTGCAAAAACAGGACCTTGATCTCTAATTTTACACACACACACACACTTCCATTTTGGCTTACTTGCTTGCTTCTTGATTGATTGATTGATTGATTGATTGATTGATTGATTGATTGATTGATTGATTGATTGATTGATTGATTGTGACACAGAAAGCTGCAAAATTCTACAAAGCTCAATTTTCTTCCCAGGGAATCTTGTGCAGGAAAGATTTCATTTTGTGCAGGCATGACAATCATTCTGCACACACTGATGCTTCTTTCAGAAAAAGAATGACCATGAAACATCCAAGAAGCCCTACAAGATTTCTGAGAAGGGAAGAAAAAAACACTGTAGCCAAAAAAAAAAAAAAAAAAAAATCTTGCTGCAAAAAGATTTTCTTTTTTTGCCTCTCAGTTTCTTGCCAAAAGTGAGAGGCTACGAGATTCAAATCCTTAGGAAAACTGAAGTATGAGACTAATCTTGCTTTCAGGATATGAGGGCAACCAGTAAAGAGGATGTCACGTGTACAGAAAAATAGAGCCACAGTCATTTCTAGGAGAAAGAAAGCTGTCTAGTATGGATGGCTGAGGTAGAACAATTAATCATTCTCAGCTGACATAAGATACTGACATAAGAGTATCTGCTATGACTTGATTTGCATCCTGTATTACATTTGATATCACAGTCAGTCCTGTGAAGAGTTCACCCTTCATACCAGATGCAATATGATTTGCATTTCAGCCCACAGTCCCTCTTCTTTCCTTCCTTCCTCTGGTACTGCCTCTGCTGATCATTCCTCTGGTCCCGCCTCTGTGATAAGGTAATGGGGAAATCTAGCAGTAATCTCATACATGTAAGAATTTTTTTAAAAAAAATACAATAAAATTCAGAGGACATTTAGGGGAGAGGAAAGAACGCAGGGACATGTTTCCTTAGTCCTGAATATCATGCTCCAACTGCCTACGTCACCAAAAGACCACCTACAGACATACACACCCATCTTTACAACAAATTATCACAACTAAAAACTTGGGGGAAAGCCTGTTTCAATAGCTCCAGTTTCAAAAAGCACTCCAGTAGCAGCGGACAGAAAGCCACTTTTGGAACAAAAAGGGCTGGACTGATTCAAATCAGCCTTTGAATCATGTGGTCAGTAAACATACTTCAAATTCTTCCACTGTATAAGTGGAGCAAATCCCACAGTACTGAATCCTGCAGTCACACCATCCCTCTCTCCCAGCTATGCATTTACTTAGTAGTTACAGGATTGCATCACACAGCCCACCCTACAATATGCCATGTGTATAAGAACACTGATGCCCAGGGTGGCCTAACCTACCTCCCAGACACATGACAGGTATATAATATGCACAGGATATGCTTTGAAAATGATTTTGAATATCATCCTTTTTCTCTCCTCGTCTTTCACATTACAAGAAAATGATCATTTCCAAACAAATCATTTTGGATCATAAATGTCAGCTTTGCCAACGTAGCCAATTAAAAACCTTAACTGATGTTTCTTTCTCCCTTTTTTGAACATAATTCTTCTCCTTTCCAACTGAAATCAGACAATCCCTTACAATGCCGGTGGAAGGATCCAGCAGAGAGAGAGAGAGAGAGAGAGAAAGCATCTAGCCACTAGATGGAGACACATAAAATGCATTTGGAAACAAAATATATTACTACTATTTGACCCTTCAGGCAAACAGTATTTTGGTTTCTCATGCTTCAGTTTTGTTGCTGCATGTACTGTTCTCCCTGCTGCTCAGGAAAGTTACTTTTTTAGGGTGTACCCTCCCCTCCAATTCTCCTCCAATATGTATAGTGTCCTTTTTTTTATGGAGAGGGGAAATGCCAAGAGGAAGCAAGGCTTCCAAAATTATTGTAGAAACCCATAGTGCTGTTTTAATTTAGGAAACCATGGAGATTGAGAACAAAACAGAAGATCATTTATTTATTTATTTATTTATTTATTTATTTATTTATTTATTTATTTATTTATTTATTTATTTATTTATTTATTTGTTTATTTGTTTATTTGTTTATTTGTTTATTTATTTGTTTATTTATTTGTTTATTTATTTATTTATTTGATTGATTGATTGATTGATTGATTGATTGATTGATTGATTGATTGATTGATTGATTGATTGATTGATTGATTGATTGATTTTTTTATACCACTCATCTGGCTGCCCAGGCCACTCTGGGCGGTTTACAAAAAACAGGAAAAAAAAAAACAGATCAAAAATAGGAAGAGGCAGGAAAGAAATTCAAAATTCAGAGTCATGACTAAGCTGCGAATATGTTGTCAAAAAATTGAGGAAATACCATCAAGAAGGATGTGCATTTATAGGTTAGGCCAGTGGTTCCCAACTTTGGATAGCCCAGATGTTCTTGGACTGCAACTCCCAGAAACCCCAGTCAGCATAACTGATAGTGAAGGCTTCTGGAAACTGCAGTACAAGAACATCTGAGTTACCCAAGACTGGGAACTACTGCCTTAAGCTGTGCACTAGACTTGAAGAAATACTAAAACACTAACCAAAGCAGGGATATTTGTACTGATACACCTCTAAAATGCAAAAACAAAGTGTGCTGCACATAAAGCACTCTCTTGGCAGTTTACAAGTTAGTTATGCAGGCTACACATTGCCTCCCTTCCCTCCCCCACCAGTAAGCTGGCTATTCATTTTATTGATCTTGGAAGGATGGAAGGCTGAGTGAACCTTGAGCCAGCTACCTGGGATTGAACCCCAGGTCATGAGCACAATTTTGGCTACAGTGCACCACTGCATCATAAGGCTCTTACTATAGATTAGAGGAAAGGAGTCATCACGCAGATTGGCAGCTTCACACATCACTCCAGTAAAATCTGGGGTTTGTGGGTTCAAAATCTGTGGCTTTCCCTCCCCACTTAAAGATGTGGCAGAATGAGAAAGGGGAAGAGAAAAGAAGTAGTGATCATTCTTCTGCTGAGGATTTCAGTGTCAAAGAATGGAAGATGAGGGTGGAGGGTTGCTTCCCACTCCTTGCATCTTCAGGGCAATTCTTCCCAATTGTGGGACAATGAGACCAGCCTTTCCCCTCTGTCAATAAGGTCATTAGATGAAGGCCAGGGCATCATACGATGGTGTTTCAGAGTGCATCCTTTTGTTGTGACCTATATATGAATCGTTCTCATCAGAGCCATAACTAGTGATTCTGTCACCTGAGGCAATCAGCACGCTTTCCCACCCATTCCTTACTGGTTCAAGGGCGCAATTCCCACCCCCAGAAATGTGAAAAAGAATGTGATTCCCCCTCCTAATGGACGTTCATGGTTTCAACTAACGAAAGGAGCAGGGTGTATAAGATCAAGATGTGCTGCAGTTTCCCCCCCTAACATTTATCATTGGATTCCCAACTATATTTCAGTATTGCTTCCTTGGGGAAAAGACCCAGGTGCTCCAACCTAGTTATAGGCTTGGTTGTCTTTCACTTCCACAGAGAATGAAATACTAGATTTGAGAACAATAGAATTCTTTATGCCAAAAATTGGAAAAGTCCGATGGTACCGGAACAAGAAGATCTTATAGAGAAGATATGGGAAACAGTGGAAATGGACACTTTATCAGAAGTGATGAAGGACCGTCCTCTACAAAAGGCAACTGAAAGATGGGACTTATTCTACAAATGGTTTGAGTCATTAGACATCGCTGGAAGAACATGCGTTAGAATGAGAACTTAAATCTGGAAGGGAGAAAATAGCAAAAAGAGCAATTTGGAATGTTGATATGGCAATATGTATAAAATGGATATTAGTATGTCATTGTTTCTCCTCTTCCCTTTAACCTCAATCCCTTTTTCCTTCCTGTTACCCTTTGTTAAAAATAAAAATTAAAAAAAGAACAATAATCCAGCCTGGTTAAATCATGCCTTTTGTATGGAAGCAGCGGGAACAGGATTACGTCTGTCTTGGCCAACATCACACTAGCTGTGCACCTTGCATACTGAAAGCTGGAAAATATGTAGAGTGGGCTTTGAATTAAATGGAAGAAGTTTCGCAATTGCCATGTGTTTCCCCCCCCCCTTAAGATCTTCAAAGAGAGCATGGAAGTCAATGATATAGCCAAGCACAGGCAACTTTGGAGGGTTTTTCTTGTTGTTTATCTAATGTCTACTAAAATACCCATTTCCTTTGAAGATGTTCTATTAAGTTAAAAGTACCGATTATGACCTATAAAGTCTTATACTGTTGGGCAAGGTGATTTGAAGTACTACATTCTCCCTTCCATACTTACCCAAATTCTAATACTCTGAGGCCTTTTGTAGAAGCCCTTCTTTCACTCCCACCACCACTGGAGACAGAATGAGAGAAGCTATGACCAAAGGATTTCTTACATAGAATCAGAGAATCATGAAGTTGGAAGGCCATCAGGTCCAACCCCCTTTTCAATGCAGGAATACAAATTGAAGGATATCAAGTGGTGCCAGAAATGAAAGAGGACCAGATTGCAAACCGGCACTTCCCTATATAGTGCCATTCGCGCCAAAAAGGTCACGTGGCCCGGGTTGCCTTGCTTCTCCTGGGGCCGGGAAGCAAAAACGCTGCACAGATCGATGGCCCCCATGGCGCCACTCCTGCGCACGCAGGCTTCTCTTGAGTGCCTCCAGTGTTGGAGCATGCACAACCTCTCAAAGCAATTGGGTCCATTGCTGTACTGCTCTAACAGTTAGGAAGTTTTACCTGATAGTGTCGCCAACAAGGGACCTCTTTGGTGATTGCTTCTAGGCATTAGAATTTCCTGCCATGGGAATCCAGGTTGGGCCTCTCTGCCTTACCCTTGTGCTGGTATGCAAGGAAAAGCCTTTGGCATATAAACGGGTCCATTGCTGGAGGAAGTTTAAAATAAAATAAAACAGAACTGTCTGTTCCTCTTATTGTTCTGTTTTTAATTGTGTTATAATTAGAGATGGGAGTATTCATATTCGTATACAAATATGAATAACCCAGCACAGCTGGAGTTAACGAGAGTCCGGCTCACTGGGACTGGACCACCCACTCATGTGTCCACCACCACTGCCAGCCCAAATCTTCCTTCCAATCACTCTGGAGCACCCGGTTGGCTAGTCACTTCTGGCAGAAGGAGGGAAGACGAGTCTCCCTGCATGGCTAACGAGTGGCTAGCCGACCAGGTGCTTCAGAGTAATTGGACTAAAAAGCATGGCCACCACCGCCAATGGACATGTGAGTGGACGGTCTGGCCCCAAGGGCCGGACCCTCATTAACTCCAGCTCTAGTTATAATTTATTTGTTTTGTATTGGGTTTTTTAATTTAAAAGATGTAATTTAAAAAGTATAATTTATTTTTGTTCAGAATGGTGCTTGCTACTTTGGGTACAAAAGCAGGACAGATATATTCTGATGTTGCTTTAACCATTTAAGAAGTTAGAACCCTGTTTTATGGCTTCTACTTTGTTATCAGCACCAACTACTTTCTTCAAATTCTGTGCCCTCCCCTTGTGAACATTGTATCAAGGAGTGGTGCAGATCTGTTGTTAAGACAGGAAATAAAGAATATGTCTAAAGCAGAGTAGACCTCAGTTGACCTTAGGTAGGCGCTGTAACCCTTGTGCGTATGCGACTACTTAATTGGATAACCCACTTGCGTTAGCCACTGTCATTAATGCTTGCTTTGAAAACACACACACACATACAGAGAGAGAGAGAATGGGGAGGGAGGGAGAGACCCACAAATACAGTCTACAGTATGTAAATCAAATTCACAATCTCATCAGGGTGCATATATTTATCAAAGGACAAGTGACACATTTCACTGAAGACACCCCTCCAAGGAACACAGTTTCTGTCATTCAACAAAGCCATTCCATTTCTTCTCCATATATTTTACGATCCTCTTCTTGTCTTTGTTCCTCTCTCAGAATTGGTTCTGATACATCTGTCTCCCTTCTTTGTCATAATTTTGTACCACTTTTTCCTCCCTTCCCACGTCATACTTTTGGATCTGGAGAGTACTTAAAAAATATTCCGTGCCATTCTCCAAGTCTTGCCAAGATACTTCAGTATATCTGCTCCCTGTGCCAGTGAATTTCTCGCACCAAACTTAATTTTTGTGCAAAATTCACGTGCGTTTATGCAAAAACTGAGAAACTGTGTAAATTGTACAAATTAAAGAAAACTGCATCTTTTAAAAAGCATTTCAGTCAGTGGACTGGTCTCAACTTTCTTAGTCTGTACTTTTGGGGTTGCTCAGTGTGTGGAGGTGAGGATGCTGGCTTCTCAAAGGGAGAAAGACTTGGCATAAATTACAGAGATGCAGGAGTGGGTGGGTGACAGTTCATTGACTGTCTCTTAACTAGAGGTGAAGAATCTCAAAGGGTTTTAAAATTTCTTGCCACAGTTTGTCATCAATTTGAGAAAGTCTAGATCAGGGAGAAAGAGAAATTTACTAAGTATTCTTTACATCTCGCCTTAAAAGATATTCTCCCCCACCTGATAATATTTTTGAGAGGTTGGTTTACCTTAGTCACCCCACCACACACACACACACACACACACACACACACACACACACACACACACAGAGAGAGAGAGAGAGAGAGAGAGAGCTCATTGGAAATGAAGTTTTTTCACTTAATTTTCCCAAAATATTTTTCACCATTTTCACTTCAGCAGTCACAGTTTCCATTCAGAATCTCCACATCAACACAGGATAGAAGGAGAGGGACTGCCACATGGCCCAATCCCATTCTTTGTTCATAGGATTTCATAACACCCAGAGAAGTCTCTAAAGAGGAGTTTGTCTCTATTGCATTTAGCAATGTTCAGATCTTTTTCTGTTCAAAGCATTTTTGTTGTTGTTGTTTAGTCGTTCAGTTGTGTCCGACTCTTCGTGACCCCATGGGCCAGAGCACGCCAGGCTCTCCTGTCTTCCACTGCCTCCCGGAGTTGGGTCAAATTCATGTTGGTCGCTTCGATGACACTGTCCAGCCATCTCATGCTCTGTCATCCCCTTATCCTCTTGCCCTCACACTTTCCCAACATCAGGGTCTTTTCCAGAGAGTCTTCTCTTCTCATGAGATAGCCAAAGTATTGGAGCCTCAGCTTCAGGATCTGTCTTTCCAGTGAGCACTTCTAACCTAGGAAGCGGTAAATGGCTTGGGACCAGAGCATGCCAGGCCCTTCTGTCTTCCACTGACGCCCACAGTTGGGTCAGATTCATTCTGGTAGCTTTGAAGACAATGTCCAACCATCTCATCCTCTGTCATCCCCTTTTCCAGGGAGTCTTCTCTTCTCATCAGATGGCCAAAGTCTTGGAGCCTCAGCTTCAGGATCTGTCCTTCCAGTGAGCAATCAGGCTTGATTTCCTTTAGAATGGACATGCACAAGGTGTATACAAAAGCTCATTCTATTCATAACTTAGACATTAGTTTCTTCAAGCATTCAAAGTTGACCCACAGTATTTTAGCTAATGTTGTCCAAATGGGCATTTTCATGATTTTCAGAAGTTATCCATGCTCTTCATATCCCGCAGTCATTTTTCTTAGGTGAGTGTGGACTAATGCTGCTAAGCAACAGAGCGATTCTTGTGGCCTGATCAAAATAAGAACCAGAGGACTAGAGGAAAGGGCTTGGATCTGGATTGGGAAGCCATCCTTCTTAGTACAAAGTTTCGAAAGAATTGATTCAAAAGCAGCAGTCAGAAGGGATCAAGATCTAAACCAGAGCCAACCGTGGCTTCCAGTTTCATCCACTGGGTCTGATAAATGCTGACTGTGCAGGTGCAAAAGTGGAACACCAGCTCCAAAGTAGGTCTCATTATTTATGAATGGGGTAAGTTTCAGGGGAAGTTTTTGTTCATATTGTAAATCTGTGTTAGGAACAGTGAGAATTTGTGTTACAAGCTCCACTAGTTCTGCATTCATCAGCACCACAAGTTTCCTTCCACTCAACCCTAAACAGTAATCTTCCCAATTTGTACTTCGTTTGAAAGGCGTTGTTGGAGTAATGGAAGAATAGCATTGTGTATTTATGTGTGTACCTGTGCATTTCTGTACAATGCTCCTTCCAACTCAAAATATCACAGCTGTGTCAGAGCTGATCTAACTTAGCAAGCAAAACAGGAAAGCTTTATTGCCTAGATAGGTTTTCTGTTCCCAGAATGCTAAAGATATTATGAAAACTATTGATTGCTTTAAGATGGCAGTCAACATCAGAAGATGGATCTTCCTATTTACTTTTTGTCCTCATGCTAATATTATCCTGATTGGGAATCTGTCTGGACACTGGGCACTAAAACTCAGTTAGCTGATAAATAGATATCACTGGGTATATGTGGGAAGCAACAACTGATCAATATATATTAAATAGTCATTTTGGATGGGGAAATATAATACTTTCTAGGCTCCTACTTGGAGCAATGTTTAACAGCTGATCATATTACCCGTGTGCCTCCTAATAATTTCTATCACTTTTTTCCACTTCTCAACCCCAGTTTATTACTTTCATTCTTATGATTACGGTTTTGGTGATGAGTAGTTTTTCTTAAGTGTGAACTATGAGTCTGGAAAGTTCTACTTGGGGAAGAGTAATTGCCCTACAATACAGTGTAAAGTATGAAAGTATTTGTTACTTTCATCTAGATTCCTCTGCCCTGATTCATATCACACCTATACTGAAAGCACATTGATTTGGCAACCAGAAGAAAATAAGGATATAGGATCATTTTGCTTCCTTTGGAGAAAAACTTACAGAATTCTACCTTTTGGAATACACCGTAAAAACCAGAACACAGTTGTTCTTTAGGATTCAGTAGGCATATTCCCCATGAACAAGATTTCTCGGGACAATTCAGCAATTTGTGAAACAGCTCAGTTCAGCTCAAACTGATTTGGAGACCACATGATTCAACTCAGACCAAAGTTAGAAATCCAAATATTTGTGCCCATCTTTGATTATAAATGGAAATGAACAATTGGCCATAATGTTTTTCTCTGTCGTATTTTATGAGCTATACGGGCACAATAACCCTGCATTAGATTAATGTGCCTTCCAAATTTTGGACAGATATGTATGGAGGGGTGTGAGTGTATGGGTGTGGGTGTAGGGTGTGTGGTGGTGGTGGGGTGCGTGCACGCGCACACACACACATATATGTGGGCTACATGTCTCTTGAGAGTTCATGTTCATATCAACTTGTTCCTGATTTCTTGGTTGAACTCAATGATATTTAAAAGTCATTCTCCTTCAGACTGGGCCAAGACTGCCAGATTAATATTTGCAGAGTGTATGAACTGAAACATCCATGGAAAAACAGTGGACCCCCAGCACTTAAAACCTAATTACTGCTCTGAAAATGGTTATGAAGCCATCCATTGTAAGTAGAATCACTTTCCTTCTACAGGCTCAATATTAAAACTTTGATTTTTTTTTATTGCTTGAAACGATGAGAAGAACGAAATAAAATAATGGAAATAAAAATAAAATGAAATATCCAGGTAGAAATATTCATTCATTCATTCATTCATTCATTCATTCATTCATTCATTCATTCATTCATTCATTCATTCATTCATTCATTCATTTAAAATGTTTTTATCCCACCTTTCTCCTTGAAAGGACCCAAGGTGACTATGCCTCTAGAAACATTCTTTTTACCACTCCTTCCTTCCATGAAGCTGCCACATTCTCTTCTCTTTTCCCCCTGACCTCTGTTCTTTGTTCCTCTTCCTTCCAACTTGTACTGTCATCTTCTGTTCCTTGCAATCTCTGTTCTCTTCTTTGATCTGCACTCTCTTCTCTGTCCACCATCCTGTCCTTTCCCACCCTCTCCGATGTCCACTTTCTCGTTTGCTGGTTGCTTGCTGTCATGAATACACAGCTAGTGCAAATGGTGATGTAAATACATGCCATTTGCAATAGCTGTAAATGTGACTTGTGGATGTGAGGAGGAGCCCTTCTCTACTACTAGAATGGTTGTAAAAAGGAGAGTTACATATTGGGTGATAGAAGGCTGAAGGGGGTCCACCGGTATTGCAAACATTCACAAAGTTTAGAAGTTGCAAATAGAGGAAGAAACGGGACTAGAAAAATAAGGAACTGAAAGGAGCTTAAGTCGGAAAATGACGACAGCAAAATATATAATCAAATTTTCCAACGAAAATTACCAGTTAAAATTACCAGTTATTGTGATGTTTGTCTGTGAGGATAACAGAAGAATCCCCCCACCCATGCCCAGTTCCTCATCCAGAGTGAGAGGCTCCAAAATTCACATTCTTTCTTGTTATACTGATTTAGGAACTCGTGTATTGTATGAAAACAAGACAGAAAGATTTTCCCCTCCCTTGTAATACTAGAACGTGGGGTCAGTCAATACCTCTGATTACCATTAGATTTGGCTAAATATCCTATTTCACGCAACACCTACTTAACATATAAAATTCATTAGTATAGAAGGTGTGCCAGTTCCTAGCTGAGATTATTGGAAAATATATCCATGGGCAGGTAGGTCTATTGCTCCTTCTAGTAGTGAACTCGGCTGATGAGCGCTGGCAGGATTGCAGTCAAAGGGAGGTCTTGAGAAACAAGATCACAGTATCAGCATTCTCAGGGAACACTGTGGTTTGAGTAAATACCAAAGAGCAGGTGCTTTAGGGAAAGAAGTATTGGAGAAAATACACACGCGCACGCACGCACGCACGCACGCACGCACGCACGCACGCACGCACACACACACACACACACACACACACACACACACACACACACACACACACACACACACACATGGGGTTGCAACAGAGCATCCTAGAAAACAGCATGGCTGATAGGTGCAACACTGAAGAGTCCCCCTGCACTGCAAGATTTTATTGCATTTCTCACTTTTCAAGGCCTACCACAATTTCCTTAATGAGAAGTGATGAAACGACTGCAGCCTTTGTTTCCTAATCCCCTCCCCTCCCATAGGAAGAACTCATTTTTGGAAGTCTTAAAATGAGTTTCTTAGATGGAAACACACATTGGCGACTACCTGTCCCAAGATGAGCCTGAAAGATACAGAAACAGAGGACGCAAGATTATCTGGTCCTACACTTGTTGGGCTGCTGAGAAGCTCCATCCTTGCTTTCTTACTTCTCTTTCCCTTTATGCAACCTTAGTTGTTTTTATTTCAAATGCTTTAGCCCCTTGTTTGACAGTGTTTCGCCAGGCACTTCCATTTTGAGTGAGAGCTTCCTAGTATACATCATCGTAGTCGTCATCATCATCATCATGTGTTATCAAAGTCAATTCTGACTTATAATGACCCTTTTCAGGGTTTTCTAAGTAGAAAGTATTCAGAAGTGATTTACCATTTGCTTCTTCTGGGGGTACCTTGCCATTTGGACAGGCATTAGCCTATAAGGACAACCACCTTCAAAACCTCAAACTCTGGGGTAGCTGCTTTTACTGTTTCCAGCTAGTGTCTATTTTATATTGAGATACTGAGTGGAAAGGTTTCTCTTTCTGCTATAATGTCTTCTTTTCCCTCTGCTGTTATGTAGCCTTGTGTGACAATGGGTTCAAGTTTTCTATTTGAATTACTCACAAAATTAAATAAGGAGAATTTGGTTCTGAACAAACTAATGAATTTTATTTGGGTAGCTAAATGATAAGAGGGGTGGATTCAAGTATGTATCCGATAAAGAGTAAAATGGCTGTAAAATATGAGTATATTATAATATTTTGTATTCAAATTCAGATTAACTACTTTCACAAACTCTCTACTCAGCACATTCTCAGTAAGATTCCTTTCAGCTCTCTGTCACAAGAGTCTGCTCTATACCATATTCTTCAACAAACAGTAACTTGATCTCCACAAAATAAATAAATGACTTTAATTTTTTTATATTTCAAAGGTAAAGGGAAATAACTCAGGATAACAGGGAATATATCATGCTATACATTATCACATATTATCTGTACTTAAACATATCATTACATTAAAGACTTTTGTGTTTGTTAGTTGACTATATAATTCCAACTAGAGTTATTTGACTATTTTGTTTTAAAATTATCACATTTGGCTTTCAAGTTATAGAACGGATCCAGTTATATATAGGGCCCCATTGTTCAGATGCTTCTTGGATTGAATTGTCTTTCAAAGCTTCTGTTAATGTGTCTCTACCACTTCCATAATCTTTTCCACTAGTTATTCACAATTTGGTATCTCGGTTTTCTTCCATTTCCATTTCCAATAAATGACTTTAAACAGACTGCTTAAAATATGACTGATTCCCTGTCAACTGTCATCTTGGAATGCTTTCCAATCCAATCAACCAATAGCCATTCAGCCCTGCACTGAACATTCTAGTATCCATTTATCAATTATATTAGCACTCCCCCTATGCCTGTACAGTATATTACTCAGGTATTCACAGCCATTAATGGTACAAACCTATTAACAGTTTTTTTCAAATTTAATCACACTGTCAATCACAACAAAATGGGCACACCCTCTCCTAAGAAGCTAGGATGACAACAACACTAGACCTATTTGGTAAGGTTAAGGTAAAGATTCCCTTTGACATTCAGTCCAGTCGTGTCCAACTCTAAGGTGCAGTGCTCATCCCCGTTTCTAAGCCATAGAGCCAGCGTTTGTCTGAAGACAATTTCCGTGGTCACGTGGCCAGCGCGACTAGACATGGAGTGCCGTTAGTGGTACCTATTTATCTACTCACATTTTTACATGCTTTCGAACTGCTAGGTTGACAGGAGCTGAGACAAGCAATGGGAGCTCACTCCGTTGCGTGGATTTGAACTTATGACTGCTGGTCTTCTGACTTTGCAGCACAGAGGCTTCTGTGGTTTAACCCACAGAGCCACCACGTCCCATACCTATTTGAGCGCTAAGTTAAAATCTGGTTATTTACCTGATCAGAGATGGTGGCTTTGTCTTCAATGATTTAGTCTGTTTTAATCTTGTCTTACTTGCTAAACTGTTTTAAATCATTTAAATTATTTCAAAGCCACCGTTGTAAGCCGTCAGGTCCCAGTTCAAAGGTGACAGGTAAACAAAATTGTTAACACAGAAATACATGCCTTGAAATTGTGTTAGAGTCTTGTGATGCAAATTTATGAAACCTACACTAAATATGAGATTCTATTGCTTGTATCCTGCCCAGAGATTTGTAAATATAGAACAAGTAAGGGATGTTATAATAAATATTATAAATAAATCCTGGAAGTTGGTCAGCCTTGGTGCAGATATTTGAAATAAAGTGTACTTCTTATAAATTAATAACAGAACTCTACGGAGCTTCCTTCATGCTGGGTCCCAGAGCGGGATATTCTGCTGAAGAAATCTAAGTCACCTATGACTGGTTTTCTTTATTAAGCATTTATATTAAATCTAATGTGCTCCAAAGTTTCTGACCATGAAGAAGAAGAACAACAACAAAATCCAACTCCATTCTGGCCATTAGCAAAATGAACAGTCAATATTCATTCATTCATTCATTCATTTAAAATATATTTACGCTGCCCTTCTCCTTAAGAAAGACCCAAGGTGGCATACATAATTAAAATGCAAGATGTTAAGCTTAAAGCAGTAAGTATGCAATGCTAAAACAAAAGATTGAACAAATACCACACAAAAAGGTAAACAAAGGCAACATTAAAAGCACATTCAAAGCAATAAGATACAACAATCCATTAAAAAAAAACCCACTCAGGCAACCAGTTACTAAGGGAATGAATGCTTGTCTGAAGAGAAAGGCCTTCGACTGCTTGCGGAAGGATAGCAAAGACGCTTGCGTGGGAGGGAGTTCCAAAGTAACTGGGAGCAGCAACAGAGAAAGTCCTCTTCCATATCTCCATCTACGGGGATGGTGGGACTGAGGGAAAGGCCTCTCCTGATGATCTTAATAGCCAGTATTATGGCGGTATTACTCAGCCACTCAGCCATGCTATGAGACAATTGTACTAGCCTCCTGTAGAGGGTTATTCTAAGTATTACTGAGTAACACGGGTGTAGTGCTTTCAGTATTCCAGAGAAAGCACTATAACATTCAGTCTTAATTAAGTGTGGAGACAACTGCCAAAATCTGACTTACCATCTCGCCTTTGCAAGATATGTACAAGCAGCTCAGCTTAGCCACAGTCAGAATGCCAACGAAGTGGCCACTCCTGACAGCCCACGAACTTGACAAGCGTCTTCCCTCAATTGTTGCTCTTGTCATGTTATTTCTCCTAGTAATGGGTATGACTGGAGCGGATAGTGACTGGAATTCCTAAAAATAGATGAATAGAAAATGGGCCTTTCAGATCCATAGCCAGAAGCTGGTGCTTCTATCACCTTGGTACTCTCTCTCTCTCTCTCTGCCATTACATGGTGTAATGTGATAGCTTAAAATAACTAAGTGCCAGGTTTGTGCCAAAAATATAAAGTGTCACTCAGTATTACAGGATCCCTTTCAGCAGGGAAAGCTAGTATCACTTTCTCAGAGTCGCTTGCCTAGCAGAAATAATTTGAAGGGCTGCCTCAGACTGAATGCCTGCAAGAGACGAAACTTCCACCAACCATTATTATTCTCCACGCATGGTGAGATAAGCAATTGGTCCATAATATCTCCCTTCTGAGCTGGGATTAATGTTCAGAAGGAGATGCTTTGCCCTGGCTTCCATTTGCACTGGAATATTTTTTTTTTCCTGCTGGATTCACATGATGTGCGTTTGTGACATAATGCTGACAACAGCTCCTTCTTTGTGTGGCTACAAGAATTTCATGTTCTCTCCACGGCAATGCCGCCTGATCCCTTCAAGTACATACTCAAATGCATCATCGGTACCAATGTCCCAAGGGAAGCTTTGCAAAGACACTCTCCGTCTCCATGTGTGGGACTACAAAATTGGCACTTACAGCTTGTTTGCTTGCTCATGTTCTAATTTTTGTTGTTCCGGAGTTCATTCATGCATATAATGCACCCACTGTTGCTTCAACGAGCAGGAAACTTTCTGCTTGAGATGATGTCTCAGCAATTTGCTTCCCTGCTCCAATGCAGACAATATATATATATATATATCTCCTGGTTTCAACATCTCATATTCTCATAAGGATGGATTTTGCATATCTGGAATAATTCTCAGAGGAGAAAAAATTTCCCCAGCATTTGATCACTTGCAGCTTTAAATAAAGCCCAAAGTACTTGTTGGTTTGGCTCTCTGTGAAGTTTCTATCGAGTTTTAGCAAAGTCTTTGCTAAATTTTCCTCTAAAAACTATTAACCTCTACTTCCAATGACTACTATTTTCATTTTTAAAATCTTTCACCTTTAAGAGGATATCTAAGAGCAGAAAAGTCAGGCATATGTCCAAACGCTTTGTGCATGCAAAGCATATTCACATATTTATTTATTAAAATATTTCTAAGAAAAATGTTGCCCAAGGTGCTGCAACATGGCTTTTACCTTAAATGGAGCAAGAAATGCCTGATGTTCAAGCTGGATTCAGAAAAGGAAGAGGCACTCAAGATCATATTGCAGATATATGCTGGCTTCTGGAGATTACCAAAGAATTGCAGAAGATCTACGCTTTGTAGACTACAGCAAAGCCTTTGACTGTGTAGATCATGAGAAACTATGAGTCTTTCTGAAATAAATGGATGTGTCTCAGAACTTGATTGTCCTAATGCGTAACTTATATTGAGGAGAAAAATCTACTCTTAGGACAGAATATGAAGAGAGAAAACAGTTTCCTATAAGCAAAAGTATTAGACAAAAGTGCATTTTATCGCTTTATCGGTTCAATCTGTATGAAGAACATATCATATGGAAAGCTGGACTAGATTCAGAGGAAGGAGGAGTGAAAATTGGTGGAAGAAACATCAATATAATAATAATGATAACAAGAGCAACAATAATTTGTTATGTTATGAAAGCTAAGATCCAAGGACTCAGTGCTAACAGCAAATGTCAACTCTGGCAAGAAAAAGATGAAACTGTGTCACACCTAATCTGTGAATGTCCAAAGATTGCAAAACAAGACATTATAGAGTAGTGAAATTAGTGCACTGGTCATTATGCAAGAAACCCAGAACTTAGCAGGCTCCAAAAACCCATGGGAACATCAGGTGGAGAAGGTGTCAGAAAATGAGGAAATCAAGATCTTATGGGATTTCTGCATCACAGAAACTGAGACCCATTAGCTTCACAAAAGACATGCTCGTGGCAGCAGTGAAATTTGATAAAACTTGGGGTTAGGGAAAGTAACTCCATTTTTGAACTCCCCTTGCAAGTGCAACAATATCAACTGCAATTAAGAACAACTGCATTTCATTGCTTTCCATTATATCATATAGGAAAATGAGGGGGAGTGACAGTAATCAGAATTACTCAATTTTATGCTACCTTGCATACTTGATCATTTCAAAGCTAATTAGGTACCTATTTTAAAAAAAATAGTACAACAACAGTTTGGGTCTCCTGAGCAATGATCATGTTTGTTGTTGTTGTTTAGTCATTAAGTTGTGTCCGGCTCTTCGTGACCCCATGGACCAGAACACACCTGGCACTCCTGTCTTCCACTGCCTCCCAGAGTTGGGTCAAATTCATGTTGGTCGCTTTGACGACACTGTCCAACCATCTCATCCTCTGTCGTCCCCTTCTCCTCTTGCCCTCACACTTTCCCAACATCAGGGTCTTTTCCATCATCAGGGTCTTTTCATGCTACAGTGTACTCAACATACATTTCAAAAATTCTCAAGAAACAAGATGTGGAGGTACTAGGAAATAATACACCTTGCTTTACATCTCCTAAAGAATATGGATTTTTATAAGATTTCTCTTTCTCTCTCTCTCTCTCTGCTCCCTGCAAATTTTGTGCCAAATTGTGTTACCAAATGGAGCAAACATATTCTCCCACCTTCCTTCTCGCAGTCCACATCAGTATTCATGAGCCATGGTGCATCTGTAGTATCGTTGGAGCAAAAATCCAGATTGTAGTAGCCATTTATCTTTGTCTTGAAGCCTGTGAAGTTCACTCTCGTTCTTACAATCTGTTTGCTGAAGCATCAAGGACATCTGCCACTTTTATCCATCAGATAAGGACCAGCTCTGGGAGCTAGAGGTGCAAAGCCAAACCAATTTAGATATTATTAACCTCCATTCAAGTTGAGGGGGAAAAAATTGTAAAACGTTGGGCCCTCTCAGGAATGAACTCGCTGCTTCTTCCAAGGTTTGGGCCAACCAGTCCTCTTTGTTGTCCTTGGCAAGAAAGAATGGAAAATTGAATGTCACCACCCTATCTCTGAGAGAGCTATTCTTTTCTCATGCATGGAAAAATGCTATGTACTCTAAATCACTACAGCTCATCAGACAAGAAGAACCTAGATTGTTTTGTGAAGAGGTGAATACATTCTATCAAGTCATTCATCTGTTCAGTTTGTATCTCACTTTACCCAAAACATCTGCATAAAATCTGAACAAGAGATTTAAACTTTTTCTTTAAGGGAGGCACTTCCTGTTCAGAAGGTGTATATTTTGCTAAATGTTCCAGGCCCTCTGCATAAGTAAGTAATGCCTTAGGGATGTAATACTGATAGAGATGGGACTTTTATGTCGAAAATGAAAGGGAGAAAAACATAAAACGAAGCTTTCTTTCTTTGGTTTCTATGTTCTGACAGCATCAAATCAGGAAATTGGGAGCGGGAGTGTAGGAATATTGAATCTGTAAAGAGATCTGGATTGGTTGGAACCCAGTGAGGAAAGCTTGTTTTTTTTTTCTTCAGATGTTCTTTGTCGGTGTGCGAGCTCCTGGTGTCTTCCATCTTGGATCCCTTCTTTTTACACTTTTTTTTCTTGGTGGGGGTTTGTACTCCTTTGGTTTATATTATTTTTGCTACTACAGTTGCCTGTTCCAACTTGCCTCCTTGGGTGATGATGATGATGTATCTCTCACCCTATTCCTTTGGGGATTTTTCCTTCTTCTTTGAGATAGTTTTTTTTTTAAAAAAAAAATTAAAGTGTTTTTCCTCTTCCTTTCCTTTTTGGTATTATTTTTGCTGCTGCATGTCTGGTATACCTATTACTGCCTTCTGGACACAAAAGAGAAGAGAAGGCATCTAATAAT
This sequence comes from Pogona vitticeps, assembly GCF_051106095.1. Taxonomy (NCBI): domain Eukaryota; kingdom Metazoa; phylum Chordata; class Lepidosauria; order Squamata; family Agamidae; genus Pogona; species Pogona vitticeps. Next base: position 12,485,447 of record NC_135786.1, on the reverse strand, counting down.
AGGGAAAAGAGATGTCCACATATTCTGGTAGTGGAGAGGGGCTTTAGTTGTGGATTTTTTCTTGTTTTTCATGTTTTTTGGAGAGGGGTGTGTGTGTGTGTGTGTGTGTGTGTGTGTGTGTGTGTGTGTGTGTGTGTGTGTGTTTAATTGCCATTTTACCCCTGGGAGTGAGAGAGATTTAACTGCCTGACTGATTTTTTTAAAAAAACTTCTTATTTGTTTAATTTACTTTGTATTCATTCTAATAAAAATGAATGCACAGTGGTGCCTTGACTTATGAACTTAATTGGTTCCAGAACTGTGGTCGTAACTCGAAATGGCCATAAGTCAAAACACCATTCCCATAGGAATGCACTGAAATGCAAATAATATGTTCCAGCCAAAGAAAAAAATAACACATACACACACCTAAAAAACACTGCAAGACCCATCGGAAACGCAAATAATCCATTTCGGCCAAAGGGGGGTGGCTGAGAAAAGCAAGCAAAGCATGCAAGACCCATCAGAAATGCATAAAAACTAAAACAAAAAACAAGCAAAGTGTGCAAGACCCATTGGAAATGCAAAGAAAGCAAAGCAAAAAGCAACCAAACCCCACAAGACCCATTGGAACTGGGAAAGAAAAAAAAGCAAACAAACCCCCAAGACCTATCAGAAATGGAGGAAAAAACCCAAAAAACAAGCAACCCCCCCAAGACCCATCAGAAATTGGGGGGAACCCCAAAAGGCAAACAAATCCCCAGGACTCATCGGTAATGGGGAATAAAACCAAAAAGCAAGCAACCCCGCAAGATCCATTGAAAATGGGGGGGAAACAAAAAAGCAAACAAACCCCCCCAAGGCCCATCGGAAATGGGAAAACAAGCAAACAAACAACCCCCCGAAGACCCATCACAGCATAGAAACACAATCTCACCACCCAGCCAGAGTTGGTCGTAACTTGAAATGGTTGTGAGTTGGGACATTCGTAAGTTGAGGCACCACTGTATTTTATTTGTGTGAGAGTATAGGACTGGTTGGCTTGTTTCTGTGGGGGTGTGGTGGGCCAGGAGATGGACTTTGTCGCTGTGCCCATAAGCTACTTGGCTGTTTTGGAGATAGCTGCAATTGGCTGGGTACAACGTGGAACTTCTGTCTTTTGTTCTTGGTACTGTGTTGCTATTGTTCATGCTGGTGACTGGGTATCTCCATTTGCCAGCCAGCCAATGCCTGGCTGGCTGACTGCTTCTTTGTTCTTTTTCTCTTGTCTGCCCAGGCCCAGATGGTCTGATGTGCTGGAGAGGTGGCACTGAACTTATTCTGTTGTGTTGAATGTAATAATATAAACTGGTGGCAGCATAGGTCTCAGGTTGAATTTTCTTTTTTACATTCTGATGCCTGCTTTTGGAATAGATTGATTCTCTGTTGCCTTGCCTCTCCTTTTTTTGAAGAGTTCTTTTGGGCTTCTGGACTGCTGACACGAAACAGAAATAGGGAAACAAAATGGCCCAAAAAAGATGGTCCCTTTCATGTAAAACAAAAAGAGTGGAGAATGAAAAATGTAAAAATGAAAGACACCCTCCCAGAAGAACCCAAAACAAAACATATCTGTCAATTTTTGATGTGTACCTCCCTAAATGCAGATAGTAATTCAGAGGATTTTTTTAAATGAATGCCTATGTATCAAAGTGACAATCTGAAGATGCCTGGGACCCAGACCATCTTCCCATTTGTTTCAGTAGTGATTGGACAATCAACCCATGCAATGCACAAGGAACACACACAGAGAGAGCTCCCAGCATCTGTTGATCCTCTGGGCAATGATTTGTTTATGGATTGCAGCAAGAAAAATCTGAGCTCCATGTCAAGGAAATGTGAACTGAGATTGTAGAATACATTACACAAAACGATTGTGTTGGAAGGGACCGTGAAGGTTCTATCTAATCTAACCACCTGCTAGGTGTAGGATCTGCTGTGGAGTAGATAACTAAAGCACTGTTTCAAGATGCCATCTTTCCACTTAAACACCTGCAGTGAAGAAGAATATGCCATCTCCTGAAGCCATTTGCTCCTCTGTTCAGCATAGCTTATCATTCAGAACTCTTTCCTACAGTTTAGTTGCAATCTGCTTCTATGTAACTTACACTAACTGGCTTTACTGCTATCATGCACCTCAGCTGGGCTGAAGATGGGGCTGGCTGTTACTTGATCTGACCCTGAAAAGCCCAGTGGCTTTCAGTAGAAGAACCTGACTTGAGGGCCTGAGGACCCTTGGAAAATCTAATCACAGCTAAAGCCCATTTGACCTCAAACGACAGCAATTTCAGCACCAACCAGAAGCTGAAATCGACACCAAACCCATCTGTCTGACTGTTGGCAATAGTAACTTAAATACTAACCAGAAGGTGAAGTCAGATACTTGGGCAGTAATTTTTTAATTTTTGTCCAGGCACTAATGATGTACTGCACCACTGTGGATTTGCAATCAGTCTAGCAAAAGATACCAAGCGCAGGCATTACCAACTACTCAGAATTGATAAAAGAAAACCTCACAAACCACACAGATGCCAAGCGTACACACCAACTGATGAAAAGAATGAAAAAAAGTGTTTTTTAAAATACTCCATTCAAAAGAGTGATAAAACATATTTTTAAAAGGACACCTACATAAAGGGGAATTTTAATGCTAAGGAGAGACTTTATTAGAAAATACAGACTAGGAACTGTTGGAATTGTTTTCACCCTTCTGTGTTGCCTTGAAAAGGTTTTGATAGGAGGAACGTTTTCTAGGCTAGGGTGGCTGTCAATCAATCTAGCCGTAGCCAATTGTTTCTCCTGTGCCTCTGATTTTGAAGAGAGCCACACCTCTCTGCCTAAGAGCATTTCCCACTTCTTTTTAGTTAGTTAGTATATAGTAATTAGTCTACAGTCAGTATGCAGTTATGAGCCAGTTAAGCCCTGTTCATATAACCAGTCATTTTTTTTACAATATACTATTTTTGATCTGTTGAGAACTGTGAGTAAATGGAACCTTTTACTCTTTCTCTTACCAGTGTCTCAGAGTGAATTGTTGAGATTTTAAGTGTCCATTGGTGAGACAAGCAAAAAGGAGAAGTCTACTTTTGGGAGACTTGAAGCTAATTATGCTCTGTAGGTCCCTACAATATCTGTTGAGGAGGCAGAAGATTTTAATTCCACACTTTGCCAAGAGGAACAGGGAGATGAAATATAAGATTTCGTGAAGAAGAACCTGTTCCAAGATAGCCCCTAGTGAATGCTTTCCAGCAGTTATGAAATCCAAATCTTTCTAGCAGCATCAAAGGAAATCGAATGCATCTGGAAAAGTAAAAATGCTTTGCCTGCTATTCTGTTATGTTTATACAGTGGTGCCTCAACTTACAACCTTTTCGAGTTACGACCAGTTCCAGCCGCAAAATATTGCTTCTACTTGCGACCCGAGCTTCGAGTTATGACCGGAAAACAGGTGGGGGGAATGGCGGGGAATTTATATTACTAACGGTTGGTCAGTGAAGAGGCTGCTTCTTTGTAGCTGTTTCGCCCCAACGGTTAAAGAGTGTGTATTGGAGGAGGCTTTGGACTGTCTGGTGCTGTTTTCTGCTTCTGAGTGAGTACATACAGGGTTTTGCAGGTTTGGGCTGGGGGATGTTATGTTTATGTGCTGTGATTTTTTGTGTGTTTTAGTGTGTGTGAGAGTGTTTTTTCAGCCCCAGCGTATTCCGATGGGGCTTGCTGTGTTGGGGTGGGGGTTTTTTTGGTGATATTTTTCAGCCCCAGTGCGTTCAGATGGGGTTTCCATTCTTCTTCTTTTTTAGGGGGGCCTAAATTTTTTTTTTGGCCCTGACACGTTCCAATGGGGCTTGCAGTCGTTTTTTTTTTGGGGGGGGGGTTGATAATTTTTTTTTCATCTGGAATGGATTAATCACATTCCAACACATTCCTATGGGAAATGGTGCTTTGACTTAGGAACATTTCAAGTTATGACCATCTTCTGGAACAGATTAAGTTCGTAAGTCAAGGCACCACTGTACATGATGAATCACTTCCGGTGTTAAGGTAGGAGAAAAAGATGCCATTACTTCCCATGATATCTGGAAGCTGCATCGTGGCAGCTGGACTTCTACTTGGATGAGTAGCAAAATGTTTCTACAGAAATCCTGTTCTATCTCTGTCTATATATATACAGTAGTGCCTCGCATAACGATGTTAATTGTTTCCATTAAAAACATTGTTATGTGAAAACATCGTTAAGTGAAACACTATTTCCCATAGGAATGCATTGAAAACCGGTTAATCCGTTCCAATAGGAGCCTATTCAATACATTTCAATGGTGAAAAAAAATCACCAAAAATTCAAAAAGACTCAGAATGAAGCCAAATTACTTTAACGAAGGTTTTATTAGGTGCACTAACGATTCCAAGCATTTTAAACATTTTTAAACATTTTAGAATATTTTTAAAATAGCAAAAACAGGTCTGTCAAAAAAAACGTTAAGCGAAACAGGGGACCTAAAACTGTCATCGTTAAGTGAAGCAAGGTCCCAAACATCGTTATGTGAAAATCCCCCATAGGAAACATCGTTAGGTGAGGCGGCAAAATTTCCAGCAAAGGCCATCATTATGCGAATTCATCGTTGAGCAAGGCACTCGTTAAGCGAGGCACCACTGTGTGTGTGTGTGTGTGTGTGTGTGTGTGTGTGTATCTGTCATGACAGTTTGATTTGAAGTCTGTGAGGCCACAGAAGGCATAGGACTGTTCAGCCACCTTCTCCCAGTTTTAGACACACCCCATGTGTAACGGTTAACGTAGTGACCTGTCCTTTCTACATCTATCAAGTAGATTTTATGGTCAATAGCCATTGATAAAACTGTCCTCCAAGGAGTTAGCAAATCCTTCAATATATATATACAAGACTGCCAGAGGACCAATCTATTCCTGTCCTAGAAATTAAATTGTAGTATAGTCAGTCACCTGGGACTCATTGGCATAAATGGCAAATTTATCCACCTTCAGTCTCTCTTAATATGCTTAGGTTTGCCATAATACTGTATATATTTCCAGTTCTAACAAGGCACAACTGTTGCAGAAGAGTGGAGAACATGTCGCCCTCATCCAGCACTCATCATCTCCTACCAAAATGGTCAGTGTTGAGGGATGATAGGAATAGTAGTTCATCAGCATCAAGGGTAGGGTGCTCATTCCCATTCTTGAAATATGGTGACTAGATTTATGGATCAGGGTTGTAAGCAATACAAGCTAGATTCTTCGTTCTCTTATTTTATGCTCTCTTTCTGGCAACAAGATGTCTTGACTATGAACTTCTATACCCCACCTCCTCTCAGGACCTCTGCATTTTGCAAAAGGAAAAAAAAGTTTCTGCAGCAGTCTGTACAAAATGACCACCCTTTCCTTTTAAGAACCACAGCACACTCATCTACAGCAAGCAGAAAAGGAGTGGAGGATCATTTGGAAAGACACAAACAACCCATTCAGTGCTTCTGATTTTTAAAAGTCCACCCAACAAGGCAGAAGCTACTCTAGTATTGGGCCATTTGCACGTAGCATGAAAACAAGGCCCTGACCCCATCAAAAAATATCTCACCCTCTTGCAGAGAGATGAGACAAATTTCACATTGCTGTGTCTTCTTCACCTTTGAGGATGAGATGAGCAATGCCCTACACCCTTAGTTGGGATTTATCAGCAGTCTTCAAACAAAAGAAATAAGACAATATTCAGTGCTGATATTCTATTGTTCAGCCTTCATGGTGTTATTTGAAGCTTTATATCTCACTGTTTTTCCATCCAAGATTAAGCATCATGTCAGGTAATATTGTGGTACCCATTGTAGTCGTAGTATCATCACCAGCTACTCACTATGAAGGAGGTACATGTCAGTCATGTTTGAATTCTGGGCATTCAGAGGTTGCTGGTTGCTTGGTAACTGTCCCCCCTCCCCCCCCCCCAGGTGCACTCAAAAGTGTTTACTGAAAAGGGGTAGCTTTAAAAGCTGACAGCAATTACAGGTGATGCAACTGCTTTAGTCGGAAAATGAATATACAAATGGGTCTTCCTGGTCTATTAGTATTGCATTATAGTTAAATTGGTCTCTCCCTCTCCTCCACTGCTCTCCACAAGTGGCAGAGTTTTTAGAGCAATAGGCCTTGGAATCAGGGTTTCTTATTGTTTTGACTTTATACCAACAGCAGGTTCTCATTTTTCTCATTTCCCAAGGATTTCACAGGAAGGGAGGTAAAGAAAAAAAAAACACTGAAAGTCTAAGAGTGGAAAACAAGAAAACATTGCAATTTGACCACTGACTCTCAAGCCTAAAATATGGCCCTCAACTTTACAGTAGAGAGGCAGATGAGAAAGCAACCAAGAGTTTATCTGCATTAGGTAAAGGTTGCCCTTGACATTTAGTCCAGTCGTGTCCGACTCTAGAGCACAGTGCTCATCCCCGTTTCCAAGCCATAGAGCCAGCGTTTTGTCTGAAGACAATTTCCGTAGTCACGTGGCCAGCGCAACTAGACACAGAACGCCATTACCTTCCCACCGAGGTGGTACCTATTTATCTACTTGCATTTGCCTGCTTTCAAACTGCTAGGTTGGCAGGAGCTGGGAGAAGCGACAGGAGCTCACTCTGTCGCGTGGATTCGATCTTACGATGGCTGGGCCTCTGACCTTGCAGCACAGAGGCTTCTGTGGTTTAACCCGCAGCACCACTACATCCCTGCAGTCTAACAAATCCAAGTCTCCTTGTGAGCAGTACTGTGGTAGAGCCGGGGCCCATACAGTTGAAACACCATGATTATTTACTTCTCATAGAATCAGAGAATAATTGAATTGGAAGGGGCCTCTATGGCCAACTTCAACCTCCTGTTCAATGCAGGAATCCAAATCAAAGCAGATCTGAAAGACAGTTGTCCATTTTTTCTCTAAAATGCCTCCAGTGTTGGGAGTGTTCACCACCTCCTGAGGTGATTGCTTCCATTGTTGTACTGCTCCAACAAGAGGTTTTTCCTGATATTCAGCCTAAATCTGGCTTCCTGTAATTTGAGCTCATTATTATGTCACCTGCACTCTGAGATGATTGCAAACAGATCCTGCACCTCCTCTACATGACTACCTTTCAAATATTTGAAAAGTGTTCTCATATCTCCCCTCAGTCCTCTTTTTTTCAAAGCTAAACATGTTCAGTTGCCTCAGTCCTTTCTCAAAGGGCTTGGTTTCCAGTCCCCTGATCATCCTTGTTGCACTCCTCTGAACTTGCTCCAGTTTGTTGGCATCTGTGTTAAAGTGAGGTGTCCAGGGGTGATTATGTCATTTTCCCTGTAATCCCAGCTGCTACTGGTAGTTTCCTTTTTCTTTCTGAGCTTACTGGCAATCCTCACAGTAGATGAGAGCATGGGTTTCCATCTCCCCATAGCAACAATGCATTGTAACCAGCGGTCTAATGAGCCCACCCATATGATCAAGGATACATAAAAGTTCTAGTCTTCCAATATGATGTGTCTCATCAACTGTGAGAAATGTTCTGCCATTTAAGTAAGAAGAACAGGCCAGCCTCTGTGCAAAACTATAAATGATTCCATAAAGGTATCACCTAACTCTTGCATCTGTTTAATCCTGAACCACGCAACCTTTTCCTAATTCTTTCTATAAACTGGCACATACCTGGCATCACAAATGGCAGTGTTCCAAAACTAATTGGGAGAATATTTCTGTTTTCTGGCATACTCTGCAAAATGGCCCTAAGGTGACAGTTACGGACTCAAGAAATTTCAAAGACAGGGTACGGAGACATCTGTCTTATACCGTGTGATGGGCACAGGGCAAATAGAGAATTTTTTTTTAAATCACATTATAACATTTTAATTAGTTTACTGAAGCCAAGATGTTTATCAGCCTATTTTTCAGCAACAACTGCTGAATGAACACTCCTTACAACGTAAGTGTTACACTGTGGACTTCCTCTTTTTCATTTCCCTCTGATTTCAAAGTTTATCTCATTCCCCCAAGCGTCTTTATATGCAAGTATAGCTCTGGATAACATTTCAGGTATCCGACAGAATGGACTGTGGTCTGTGAAATCTTGCACCACCAATATTGAGGCAACAATCAATTCTTTCAACGAAGCGAGATCTGTTGTGAGAACAGAGTGACCCCAATTACCACTCTAATCAAGATATTTAAAATGCTGGCATTCTTTCCAAGCAGGGTCTTGTAAGAATATTTAAAGCATATGCAAAGGAAGCTCACAGATGAAAAGCTAGTCCTCCTAATGTTTCTCCTCACAACAGAGGCCTCAAAGCATATAATGTAGGAAATGACCTCTCAGTAGCCAACAGAAGTCTAAGCCATTTCCAGAAAGCAAAGCCAAAACAGGGTAAGCAAAGTGGTGGAATATCTGAAATTGTAGACCATCTGTGAATGCGAGGTTTGGGCCTAGTGGCCCTTCAGCCTCTTCTGTGATAGGCCCTGGAAAAACACCAGGGAGTGCTTGAGGTGTGCAGACTGGGCTGTTTGGGTGTCAGCGCAAGAAATTACAGCTTTCATAATCCAGGTAGGAGTTTTGGTGCAGCAGAAGTCTCCTGTATTCCACCAGGAGGAGACAAATGGTTCCATACCTCTTTAATAAGAACATAGTATAATGAACCCGTTTCCTTAACAATATCTAACATTGGTAAGATATACGTGCCCCTTTCAAAATTGGACTCTGCCCATTTTTGTATTTACGGGAATCCTTCTTCCCCACACAATGAATCCCCCTCCCATTCAAAAGGTTCCCCCAACCCACCGTGAAGCATTTTTGAATGACCAGACCAAGTGCTGTGGGGAGCAGCTAATATGGAAGTCTAGTTTGCCAGGCCAGTTGCACATGCGTAAATTTGGATCCAACCCATGATTAAAAAAGTAAAAGAAAATGGATTTCCTCCTCTCTTTTTTTCTCAAATGTACAAAGAATATGAAATCAAAGAGCGGGACATATAAAATCATGAAGGAGAATGAAGAGATATTGAATTAGAGATACACCTACACACATATATATCTTCTATTTGTTTTGCACCTATGCAAAACCCCTAAGTTGTGAGTGTTTTTACTGTTATTCTTTTAGCAACATACCCTGCAACGAATGCCTCTATCCTGTTTCTTAAGTGTCTTAAACAGGGTTTGGTCATCACAGAGAAGAGAATCATTAACTTTCCAGGGCACCCTCTCCATCAGTTTATAAGTAGATTGAGAAGTACATGCTAAGGTTTAATCATCACTGGGTTTGGATAAATGTTTTCTGCTACTTAAATGGAAAAGGCAATAATGCTAAAGGACTCGGTGACCAAGCAAGCAAGCAAGCAAGCAAGCAAGCAAGCAAGCAAGCAAGCAAGCAAGCAAGCAAGCAAGCAAGCAAGCAAGCAAACAAAAAGGAACAGAAAAATAAAAACAAACAAAAGGAAATGGAAAATTGCATCATGTCATCTGAATTGATCATAACAAGAATAAGGTACTCTATGTTATACTACTGGCAATAAAATGCTACGTAGAAGGATGGAGCAAAAACCAGGAGCCTACACTCCATCACCCTCAAACTACAGGAGTAGTTTCATATCCCCTTGTTCTTTTTCAAGGAAGGAAGGAATCCTCACATTTGTCCTTCACATATTTTCCTCACCTCTCCTAAAACTTTGGATCCTTGAGATCCAAGATCATCCTTGCACTGTCCAATGAAATGGGGAGTAGCTTGAGGGGAGGCCCAAGGTGTCCTGCTGTCTGAGAAGATAGGACAGGTTCTACTCTGCTGTTCAAACTGTGATTCCTATACAAGTGGTGCCTCGCTAGACAGTTACCCCGCATGACAGTTTTTTCGCTAGACATTGACTTTTTGTGATTGCTATAGCGATTCGCAAAACAGTGATTCCTATGGGGGAATTTCGCTGGATAATGTTTGGTCCCTGCTTCGCAAACAGATTGTCGCTAGACGACAATTTTGACATCTCCCTCCGTGCTCACAAAATGGGTGTTTTTGGGACCTAAGCTTCGCAAGACAGCTATTTAAATAGCTGATTGGCGGTTCGCAAAGCGGCTTTCCTATGGCTGATCTTCGCTAGACAATGACGATTCTTCCCCATTGGAATGCATTAAACAGGTTTCAATGCATTCCAATGGGGAAATTCTTTTCGCTAGACGATGATTTCGCTAAACAGCGATTTCAGTGGAATGGATTATCATCGTCTAGCGAGGCACCACCGTACCACTTTCATCCCCATCTCACCATTTCAAGCCATGGTCCCTCCTCCTCCACCTCTTCCTTTTCCTCTTCCTCCCTCCACCCCTTCTTAATCCCAAATGATTTGCTGCGAAGGGTCCTTTCTCAAAGTGAGATAATGTGAGCAATGTGTACATGGCTAACTCCTGTGTTGATGCAACCCAGGAAGTGATTCATCCTATAGTTTAACACCCTGAAAGGGAAGCTTTCAAGAACATGAACTATAAAAACATCTATGTCTGACCCATTACTTGTTCAAATCCTCTTGCATAGCTACACAAACACCATCGCTTTTGGAAGTGAATTGCCTCAAGTTAAGAAAACACAGTACGCAAGCTTTCTCTCAGTGACTGGCTATCTGAGTGATTTTTAGACGGATTTTTATGCATTACTGCTCTCACTGGGTTTTTAATACTACTAGTGTTTACCATTTCTCAAAGTGGTATTTGTTTGCTCCTTTTTATTATTTGTATACTTACTGTTTTTAGCTTTAATATTGTCTTTTAATGATGTAAGCTGCCTTTTTATACTCATTGTTCTTGGCTTTAAATATTGTCTTTTAATTATGTAAAAACCACCATTGTATCCTCATTGTTTTCAGCTTTAAATATTGTCTTTCAAGGATGTAATCCACCTCAGGTCCTTTTCAAAGAGAAAGGCGGGATAAAAATATTAATTAATTAATTAATTAGCAAACAAACAAATGAACTAACGAATGAACAAACTAACTAATGAACTAACTAACGAACTAACTAATGAACTAACTAACAAACTAACAAACTAACAAACTAACTAACTTGAAGCAATTTGCCTCCGATTTGGGCCGCTCAGTTGGAAGTCAGATAATTAGAGAGTGCATAGCCTTCAGACCAAGATCCAGAGAAGGAGCTTATCCTTGACAAGGTGTGATATCTTACATAGTTCAGTGGTGTCTAACATTTCATAGATAAAGGAGGGACATACCTGCTACTCCCCATTTCATTGGGATTTCACTCCATCCTTGATCACTCTTCTATGCTAGTCAACATTCTACTCTCCCTTATGCATCTGCTAGGTCTGTGTGACAACTTGGAATATTATTTTTTTTTAATGGAACAGTTACGATAGTCATTACATTGAGCTAGCCAAATAATTTTTGTCATTATTTTCACACCACCTGAAAAGCCAGACTATTTTGTCATACACTCTGAACACGTATTATCATTGCTGACTAATCAGAAGAACAAAGGGAAATACCTTCTCTTTCTTTCTCTCTCATGACAAACTCCAATATTTTACCTTGAAAATACAAGAAGACAAAAGACAAAGCAAAACTTGAAAAATTCAGAATGCCTCTCATAATGCCTTAAAATGCCCTTAAAACCAACTAGGATTTCTGTAAGAGCCAAGGATGTGAGAAGAACTATTTGGTCCACTTGACTTCTCAATGTGAATACTAGGAGAGTACAGACATTGACAGAAACTGTGTATATATTAATTTGCAGGGCCTACAGAAATGGTAAAGTGAGGTTTCGTCCACAAATGGCTGCAAATTTTGCTTCCCAGCTTTCCCTCCCTCCCTGCCTCCCTGCATCTGCATCTGTTTCTATCACAGGAGTGAGCAGAAAATGTGATTCATTACACTCATAATGAATATTGTAACTTCTTTTTATACTCTTTTTGCACCATCATACACTTGCCCTTAAAGAAACTAGTCCCCATTAATTTTTGACTGGTCAGTAGCTACTTCAAAACTCAACTACAGTTGTAATGGGTTGTAAAGAACAGCAGCCCAGCCTTGGAAAAGACAGGATACCATTTCAAAAAACTAAAGTAACATAATACTCAGCAGTATCAAATTTGGGATTCGAGAACAAGTTCTAGCACAATATACATTCAGAAGATACCAATCTACACTGTGCTGCTCTGAGTCTTTCTTGCCTCATTGCCTTAAGGTGAGGCAATAGAATCGTTTCATTTCGTTTAGTCGTTTAGTCGTGTCCGACTCTTTGTGACCCCATGGACCAGAGCACGCCAGGCCCTCCTATCTTCCACTGCCTCCCAGTTCATGTTGATTTCTTCGCAGACACTGTCCAGCCATCTCATCCTTGGTCGTCCCCTTCTCCTCTTGCCGTCGCACTTTCCTAACATCAAGGTTTTTTCCAAGGAGTCTTCTCTTCTCATGAGATGGCCAAAGTACTGGAGCCTCAGCTTCAGGATCTGTCCTTCCAGTGAGCACTCAGGGTTGATTTCCTTTAGAATTGATAGGTTTGTTCTCCTTGCAGTCCAGGGGATTCTCAAGAGCCTCCTCCAGCACCACAATTCAAAGGCATCAATTCTTCGGCGGTCTGCTTTCTTTATGGTCCAGCTCTCATTTCCATACATCACAACAGGAAAAAAACATAGCTTTGACTATTCGGACTTTCGTTGGCAAGGTGATGTCTCTGCTTTTTAAGATGCTGTCAAGATTTGTCATCGCTTTCCTCCTAAGAAGCAGGCGTCTTTTAATTTCGGGGCTGCTGTCTCCATCTGCAGTGATCATGGAGCCCAAGAAAGTAAAATCTGTCACTGCCTCCATATCTTCCCCTTCTATTTCCCTGGAGGTGATGGGACCAGTGGCCATGATCTTAGTTTTTTTGATGTTGAGTTTCAGACCGTTTTGTGCACTCTCCTCTTTCACCCTCATTACAAGGTTCTTTAATTCCTCTTCACTTTCTGCCATCAGAGTGGTATCATCTGCATATCGGAGGTTGTTGATATTTCTTCCGGCAGTCTTAATTCCGGCTTGGGATTCCTCCAGTCCAGCCTTCCGCATGATGTATTCTGCATATAAGTTAAATAAGCAGGGAGACAATATACAGCCTAGAATAGGACCCTTGTATCTGCGGGGGATCAGTTCCATCCTCCTTTGCAGATGCTGAAAAACACTATTTTAATAGTGAATGCTATACATATAATGTATAGCTATACATAGCAGAGGAACTAGAGACCAAATTGCTAATATGCGCTGGATTATGGAGAAAGCCAGAGTTCCAGAAAAACATATATTTCTGCTTAATTGACTATGTTAAAGCTTTTGACTGTGTGAACCACAGCAAACTATGGCAAGTTCTTAAAGAAATGGGAGTGCCTGACCACCTTATCTATCACCTGAGAAATCTATATGTGGACAGGAAGCAACAGTTACAACTGGACATGGAACAACTGGTTGGTTCAAAATTGGGAAAGGAGCATGACAAGGCTGTATATTGTCTCGCTGCTTATTTAGCTTATATGCAGAATACATCATGCGAAAGGCTGGACTGGAGGAATCCGAAGCCGGAATTAAGACTGCAGGAAGAAATATCAACAACTTCCAGATGATACCACTCTGAAGGCAGAAAAGGAGGAGGAATTAAATAACCTCTTAATGAGGTTGAAAGAGACGGTGACAACAGCCACAAAATTAAAAGATGCCTGCTTATTGGGAGGACAGTGATGACAAACCTAGACAGCATCTTAAAAAGCAGAGACATCACCTTGCCGACAAAGGCCCACATAGTCAAAGCTGTGGTTTTTCCAGTAGCGATGTATGGAAGTGAGAGTTGGACCATAAAGAAGGCTGCCCACCAAAGAATTGATGCTTTTGAACTGTGGTGCTGGAGAAGACTCTTTAGAGTCCCCTGGACAGCAAGGAGAACAAACCAATCCATTTTGAAGGAAACCGACCCTGAGTGCTCATTAAAAGGACAGATCCTGAAGCTGAGGCTCCAATACTTTGGTCACCTCATGATAAGAGAAGACTCCCTGGAAAAGGGGATGACAGAGGATGAGATGGTTGGACATTGTCTTCAAAGCTACCAGAATGAATCTGACCCAACTGTGGGAGTCAGTGGAAGACAGAAGGGCCTGGCATGCTCTGGTCCATGGGGTCATGAAGAGTCGGACATGATTCAATGACTAAAAAACAAAATGCATAGCATGGTCTCTGGCTTCCTCTTGTGGCCAGTTCCAGAAACTTTTTCTTTAGAAATCTATATTTCTAGTATCTTTATTTTAACATTTTTAATATTTCCATATTGGAGATAAGTGAATCAGCAGATTCTCATCCTGCAGATACAGGAGCCTTGCTGTATTAGGTTGATTATCAACAATGAGAACAGATTCCTCCAAATTGTAACCCTTCCTAATACTGTTGAAACCTGACTCTTTCACCAAAAGGTATCCTAAATTGTGAAAAACTGGATGTGCTTTTCACTGAGCTAGGAAAAAAAAGGTTGCAAAATCCACACACACACACACTGCATTGAGACTGAATTTGGGGCCTCAACATTTACTTATTTTTTAAATGTTTCTGAAATTTTGCACTCACTGAGAAGGTTGTAGTTGAGCACACGAATGGTCTGCCATTTTTATCTCTCCTAGTACTGTCAAACAATTCTTGAAGCTGTTCCTTGAGACATACTGTATGCAGAAAAATAATCATCAAATTTGTTCCAAATGGTCTGAGGCTTGACTATAAACCAGATTGATTTCTTTCAGAGTGGTCATTTGTGAGTCCTTTAAAATAAGCTGTGAACTGATTAAGATGTGCAACACAGTATGTGTGATGGTCAATTTGTGGGACTTTGCTTCCTCAGAACACTCACTGGAAGAGTGGTCTCATATTTCACATTTTTCTCCGTGATTATAGAAAATGTACCAGCAAGGAAAAATATCCATCTGATACAGCGGTGCCTTGACTTACCAACGTCCCGGCATATGACCATTTTGAGTTACAACCAGCTCCGGCTGCAAAATTTCCTTCGAGCTGCAGCCAGAGCTTCCAGTTACAAATAGAAAAAGGCAGGGGAAAAAGGTGGGGAATTCAAATTGCTAACCATTGGTAGGCGAAGAGGCTGTTTCTTTGCAGCTCTTTCGCCCCAGCGGTTAGAGAGTGTGAGATCGGAGGAGGAGGCTTCGGACTGCCTAGTAAGGTGCTGCCTTCTACTTTTTAAAAACTGTTCTGGGTGGGTTTGGCAACGTGGGTTTGGGCTGGGTGGTGGGGTTATGTTTCTATGCTGTGATGATCTTGCGGGGTTTGTTTGCTTTTTTGGGGTTCCCCCCATTTCCAATGGGTCTTGCAAGGTTTGTTTGCTTTGGGTTCCCCCCCTTTTTCGATGGGTCTTGCGGGGTTTGTTTGCTTTTTCCTTGTTTTTCTTTTTTTCCCTTTTTTTTCATTTCTAATGGGTCTTGCACGGTTTGTTTGCTTTGCTTTTTCCCTTCAGCTGGAACGGATTTCTGATGGGACTTGCAGTATTTTTTTGTTAGTTTGTTTTTTGTGATTTTTTTCCCTTTGGCCGGAACAGATTAATTGCATTTCAATGCATTCCTATGGGAAATGGTGCTTCGTCTTATGACCATTTCGAGTTACGACCGGAGTTCTGGAACCACTTAAGTTCGTAAGTCAAGGCACCACTGTATGTTAAGCCTTGTGAAAAGAGCTTCTGCCATCAACCACAAGCACTCAGAAGTGGTACAACCCAAAACTTACAAAATTTAATCTTCTTGCAATTTCCAAAATCCCCCATTCAGCAAGTCCAGCAGCTATACTGACCAGGCTATTGTGTGAGCTGTCTTCTCTAAAAATAACTTTGTAAGCTCTGATATAATTTTATAAGAAACATTTCCTGGCTCATAGAATCCTAACAAGCAGCCTTAACACTGAGTTGATCTATCTCAGTGGTTCCCAACTTTTGGTCACCAGAGGTTCTTGAACTAAAATTCCCAGAAACATTCACCACTAGCTGTGCTGGCCACAGTGTCTGGGAGCTGCAGTCCAAGAGCATCTGGGGACCCAAGGTTGAGAACCACTGCTCTATCTAGAGTGGTATTGTCAACTCTGATGGGCCAAACAGGTGTTTCAAGGACCTCTTTCAAAGAGAAGTCTTTCTTAACCTTATCTGGAGACTTCTGGTGCTACTTAGCATGGCCCCATTCAAGCACTATCCAGGCCTATCTTTGCTTAGCTTCAAAATCGGGGAAGATCTAGGTAGTACAGTGGTGCCCCGCAAGACGATGTTAATCCGTTCCATTAAAATCGCTGTTTAGCGAAAACATCATCTTGTGAAAAGCGTTTCCCCATTGGAATGCATTGAAATCCATTGAAATCCATTTCCCAATGGGGAAAATAGTTGTCATTGTGCGAAGATTGCCCATAGGGAAGCCATTTTGTGAAGCCGCCGATCAGCTGTTAAAATCATCGTCTTGCGAAGCACCGATCCTTTAAAAAAAAAAAAAGTCTTGCGAAGCACGGACCAAAACATCGTATAGCAAAAATCGCCCATAGGAAACACTATTTTGCGAAGCGCAATGGCGATCGCAAAACCTCGTCATCATGTGGATTCATCATTTTGCAGGGTAATCGTCTTGCGAGGTATCACTGTATATTGAATGGTTTGAATCAGTTTTCAGTTTTCAGCTGTTTCTCTTCAGGTCCACCTCATTTTCCCTTGTTTTCTGGAAAGCACACAATCCTGGAGACCTGTTGTTTCTCTATGCAATATCACTTTATCTGTTTTTAAATACTAATTTGTCAGAGTATGCCAGAAATGACCACAAATCACAAAGCGGTTACTCTTATCCATTAGCCTTAAAAAGGTTCCAGTTACCTCCCCATAAGTCATGGTACTCAAGGGTCACTAGTTAGTTGCCATAGGGATGAAAAGGGCTTTGCATCGGTGCCATTAGCCCATAGTGGAGATAATTATATAATTTCTGAAATATTCCTAGGGATTCACTTCAGCAGTATAATCACATATGTGAAGTTCAGCTATGGGAAATTATAGGTAATTTATATTTGTTTTGCTCCTGTTTCTGTAGCCATAGGAGTAATTATTAATAAACAGACCATCATATTCACTGACCTCTTGATAGAACATGGCCAGAGATGGGAAAACAATGCCATAAAAAAGCAGTTATTACTCCAGAAACTAAC
Source organism: Pogona vitticeps (assembly GCF_051106095.1). NCBI lineage: Eukaryota > Metazoa > Chordata > Lepidosauria > Squamata > Agamidae > Pogona > Pogona vitticeps. Next base: position 12,468,253 of record NC_135786.1, on the reverse strand, counting down.
CATATATTTCTCATGCTTTCCTGCCTGCAGCAGATCCTTTTCAGTGGGTTAAATTACCAAGCAGAGAAATAATTGAGAGCCACATCCTCTGTTGGAGTAAACCAGCAAGGATCACAATGCCCCAGTGGTCTTACACATTTGAAGAAGGTGTTTCTGAAATACATTCCAGATAGGTCTCCATTCTGGCAAATATAAATTGAGACAATAGATTAACGCCGCTTGTTTTCCTTCTAACTCTTTGTTCTAGAACAGCTCCTATGCCTTTTAAGAAGTAATAAGTATCCTCCATTGCTGAATATGCATAGAGGGCAAGAACATAACAGCCACAATCCTCTTGCCGATTTATGCTTATGCAAGGGATATCACATACATTTTTGCAGCAACTTGCTACTCATTAATGAGAACATTTCTGGGCACAAATTCAGAAACGCAACCAGCACTTCATTAATACCTCACTGATTAAATGCTAGTTGCGTTTCCATGTATATTCATTCCCCCTACTCATAAGTCAGCAGCATCTAGGAATGTACATTTTTGTTTTTTGGGTGTGTGTGTGTGTTTTGGACCACAAATACCAGAATCCTCTCCTCTGGGAGTCCCATTTGCAGGATCCACCCCTTACAGACATCTAAATTGTGCTGGCCTAAAGAAAAGGCCCAGCTGGCAGGCTTCAGGCCTTGGATATACCTAACTTCCTGTTGGAAAATGAAACTGCCTCAATGGATGCTGGGAAGGACCCTTTTCAAAGAGGAACTTAGGCTTATCCAAGGTATGAAATCTGCCAGCTGGGCCTTGTCTCCAGGTGAGCACAATTTCATGTCTGCTAGTCCTCCTCAGAGAAAGGAAAATGAAAGGGCTTGTAACCTCCCAAATCCAAAATACACATCCCTAATAGCATTCTCAGATAAGTCAAGTTTAATTTGGTACCTGAAAGGGAAAAAAGAAAGCCTCAAAAGTGTTTCTCCCCATTCCTGGAAGTAAAAATAAAACAGCAATAAATGAAATCATTTTTTGCTGTTACGTGACATGTAAACTTTTTGCTCCTCCTCACATTGCCCAATGGTAGGGACAGGAGGAGAAAGTGTTGTGACAACCCCAGACCTACTGGAGTATGCCACACTTTAACTATGCTGCCACCAACCATTCCCTATAAGGAGTCACACAGACCAGGAATGGATTTAACCAACAAAAGAACAAGGTTTATTTAAATAACAAACAGGGTAAATAAAAAGATCAAGTAAATAAGATACTGTAACGTGGCTTAGTCTCAATCATACATACAACAGTTTGGTTCACACAGAACACTTTAAAGTAAAGCACAGACCCTGAACCTATCAGTTCTGGCTACCTATAAAGAAACCTGAACCTATCAGGTATGTACAAACTGACACACAGTTGTACTCAGTCTGACACACAGACTCCCACTCCAGCTTCTAAACTTCTCCACACAAGCTCCACATATATATACAGTACAGCTCCTCCCCCTGATGTCCCGCCTTCCACTCCCCATAGGATGGAACTTTCCCTCCAAACCCATGACAGACAGGTAACATCAATGCTGTATGTAACACCTCCCCTCTTTATAAGTTGTTTTGCAGGGGAAAAGCTAAAGTGCTTTTCTCCAAAAAAACAACCAGGATTAAAACACACAAAAACAGTTATACAATAACACAATACCATACTTACTCATACTTACACTCTAGGTTAAACATATCAATTAGGCATTTAAACATTAACATTTACAATACATTAAGTCACCTTTATTAATACAAACCAAGCATGTTTAATAAACAGGTACATTTAACTTTTGGTCACTAAAATATACATAGTCCATGTTTCTTCGCCGTCTTCATTCTTCGGGTCTTCTTGACAATGCGTCAGCAACACAGTTCATTGACCCTCTGACCACCTTCACTTCAAAGTCATAATCTTGCAGGTTTAAAGCCCACCTCATAAGTTTACTATTGTGGGTTTTCATTGTCTTTAACCACTGCAGTGGTGAGTGGTCAGTGCACAGAATAAAATGTCTTCCCCAGATGTAAGGTTTGGCCTTCTGGATCGCGTATACTATGGCCAGGCACTCCTTTTCCACGGTTGCCAAATGTCTCTCACCTTTCTGGAGTTTCCTACTCAGGTAGGACACTGGATGCTGGTCACCATTTTCATCCTCCTGGCAAAGAACTGCTCCTACCCCGCTGTTAGACGCATCGGTGTAGATGATGAACTCCCGGTCGAAGTCTGGAGCACGCAGCACTGGATAATTGATGAGCGCCTCCTTCAACCTCCGGAACGCCTCCTCACAGTCGCTGGTCCACGGGATGCGGTCATCAGTCTTCTTCTGCGTCAGATCGGTCAGCGGAGTCGCTATCTCGCTAAACCTCGGGATGAACTTTCTGTAGTAGCCCACCAACCCAAGAAATGATTTGACTTTTTTCTTGGTGTTGGGTCTGGGCCAATCACGAACGGCTTCTATCTTGGCCTCTAGGGGTTTGATTACTCCTCCCCCTACTATGTGACCCAAGTATTTTATTTCTGGGCTACCCAGCTGCAGTTCGTTCTCTTTGCAGGGCCTAGGCCAAAGCACTTCCTCCCCTGGGTTAAAGTGCCTCTCCCTGGCTTGCTGGTCATACCAGGTTTTCTTTCTAACCTTCTGAGCTTGCAGGTTCTCTGCTGCTAGCTCCAGGTTTCTCTTCAGGTCATTCATTAAAGAGTCTATATATGTCACAACTTCTTGTGGGTCATCCTGGGTGATCTGCTCCCAATTCTGCTTGATTAAATCAAGTGGCCCTTTCACCCTTCTCCCAAACAAAAGTTCAAACGGACTGAACCCGGTACTGGCTTGTGGCACTGATCGATAAGCAAACAAAAGGGATTGCAGCTTCTGGTCCCAATTGTTTGGATTCTCTGCCAAGTAAGCCCTAATCATGCGCATCAGAGTCCCATTGAACTTCTCCGTTAACCCATTACTTTCAGGGTGATAGGCAGTGGTTTCCTTGTGTCTAATTCCACAGATTTGCCATAACCGTTTCATGAGCTTTGATGTAAACGAGGTGCCCAAATCTGTGATTATTTCTGAGGCAAATCCCATCCTGGACATATACCCCACCAAGGCATCTGCCACTGTGTTAGTTTCAATGTTAGTCAAGGGAATGGCTTCGGGGTACCTCGTGGCATGGTCCACAATGGTGAGAATGAACCGGTTCCCCCTCTTTGTGGCCTTGGGCAAAGGTCCCACAATATCCACTCCTATACATTTGAACGGGGTGTCAATCACAGGCAAAGGGCACAACTTCGCTTTGGTCCTGTCACGGTTATTCCCCTGCCTCTGACACACATCACATTGTTTACAGAACTCCTTGATCTGCTTCCCTATTTCAGGCCAGTAAAAATTTTGTGTGATTCTCTGCTGTGTTTTGTTCACCCCTAAGTGCGCAGCAAACATGTCAGAGTGCCCCCTTTGTAAGATCATGGGGCGATACTTTTCAGGTACCACTAGCTGACTTCTGATCCCATCTCCCCCTTTTGAGATATTCCTCAGGGTCTCTCTATATAAAATTCCCTTTTTCTCACGAAATCTCGCTGGGGTTTCAGGTGTTAGCTGGGTGTCTGTCACCTGTTCAAAACACTTTCGGAGAGTGGCGTCTGCCTTTTGCTCTTGGCCAAATTTGCTGTCTGTGGTTAAGGTTTCCACCACAGCTTCGGAACTACCCTCATCTGCTTCCGCCTCGGGCTCGTCAGTACCCCCCTGAACTGTCTCCGTGGTAGCTTGTGAGCGTGTAATCACTAGCACCCGTTTCACATGTTCAGCCAGGTCATTTCCCACGAGCACGGCTGCTGGCAGAGTCGATGAAATCGCTAGCCGCCAAACTCCCCTCCAGCCTTGAAAGCTCACCGGTACCTCAGCTACTGGCAGTGAGATCACCTGTCCCTCAATCCCTGCCACCTTCAGGCTCTCATTTGGGATTATATACTCCCTAGGAATAATATCTGGATGGCACAGGGTCACCTGGGAACAAGTATCCCTTAGCCCCCTATACTGATGGTCAAGTATTCCTACGTCCACCCCTGCGGTCTCAAACAATTGTGAATCTGTTCTCACTAGTAAGCAGCGCTTGACCTCCACAAGAGGACCATTTTCCCCAGCCTGATCAGCAGATGTATCTGTTCCAGATTGAGTAGCCATGGCAACAGGCTCCCTCAGTGGCAAGGAGCTTTGCTCTTTCTGGACACAGAACACAGCTTTTGGCTTGGTTCCACTCAAATCATGAGGCAAATTTCCCTTTATCTGCTTCCATTTCTCACACCCTGAGATTAGATGGCCCTTTCCCTGACAGAAATAACATTTTCTGCTGTACTTGGAGTCTTTCTCCTCTGGTTTTGGTTTTCCCTCCAAAATCTGAGGTCTTGGTGGTTTCATGTCTGAGGGCTTCCCTTCACCATTATTGTTATTCCTATTTCTACTCATTATTTCCTTCTTCTTCAGCTCCAACACCATTTTGTCTACTTCCAACAGTCTCTGTTTCACTTCCCTTTCAAACGCCAGTTCCCTCACCCTCAGTTCATGCAGTTGGGCTTGGAGCATTTTTCTGAGTTCTGGGGTCAGTTCTCCCGTGTTCTCATCCCCCATTTCTGCCATTTGGCTTCGAGTCAAGGGCATAGTCCCCCCAGAACAGGCTGCCTTCAAAAGTCAAGCCTCAAAATAAAATGACAACTTTTTTCCTTTTGCCTCAGAAACAGCCTTCTATAGATTGCTGCTGTTCCTTCAGCACTAACTTGCAACTGTTGCCAGGCAGAATTCACCCCCTCTGCTAGGCCTCTCAGCAGACAGGCTAGATCACTGTTACTTCACACAGCTTTGCCTCAGCCTTTTCCCGCCAAAACGGGTTGCCTCAGAGCTCCCTAATCTAGTCTCCCCAATCTGAGTTGGCACGTTCTTCCACTAGCGTACCTCCCCGTGAGGTAAGCCTAGAAGATTACCTACGCATTCTCAGATTTTCCCTGACTAGACCCCCCTTGCTCTGGGCACCCTTGCCAAGGCTTTGCTGGACCACTGGACAACTGGACCAGTCATATCCCACCCGCTGGACACCAATCAATGTGACAACCCCAGACCTACTGGAGTATGCCACACTTTAACTATGCTGCCACCAACCATTCCCTATAAGGAGTCACACAGACCAGGAATGGATTTTACTAAATAAAAGAACAAGGTTTATTTAAATAACAAACAGGGTAAATAAAAAGATCAAGTAAATAAGATACTGTAACGTGGCTTAGTCTCAATCATACATACAACAGTTTGGTTCACACAGAACACTTTAAAGTAAAGCACAGACCCTGAACCTATCAGTTCTGGCTACCTATAAAGAAACCTGAACCTATCAGGTATGTACAAACTGACACACAGTTGTACTCAGTCTGACACACAGACTCCCACTCCAGCTTCTAAACTTCTCCACACAAGCTCCACATATATATACAGTACAGCTCCTCCCCCTGATGTCCCGCCTTCCACTCCCCATAGGATGGAACTTTCCCTCCAAACCCATGACAGACAGGTAACATCAGTGCTGTATGTAACAAGTGTTACATTCTTCCTCCAGTGCAGGTATTTAATTATTAATTAATTAATTTATTATTTAACTTCTACCCCGCCCCTCTAGACAGTGTTTCCTTGAGGTGGCTTACAAACAGTTATAAAACATCATAAAGTGTAATTATATAAAATCATCATTGTAATTATCAGAACATGTCATAAAACAATCACATGATTAAATCAACGAATTACAGCGGACCTTCGACTTACAGACGGCTCGACTTACAGACTTTTCGAGTTACAGACTTCTCTGGCTGCAAAATTTAGGTTCGACTTGCAGCCGGAGAATCAACCTACAGACCGGGAAAAAAAACCCCAAAATGGAACAAAAATGGAACAAAAATGGCTGGTTATGGGATTAATCGGTTTTCAATGCATTGTAGGTCAATGGAGACTCGACCTACAGACATTTCGACCTGCGGCGACTGCTCCAATACAGATTAAGTAGAGGGTCCACTGTAGAAGTTCAAGATGGAGGAAAAAGAAAACTAAAGAGAAAAAAGAATCAAGTGTTGCCTGGAGGGAAGGCCTGCCTAAAAAGCCAAGTCTTTATATGATTTTCCTTGCATTTTTCCTCTCTGTGGCTACTAGCAGCTTTGGGAGGGTGGGTGTGTGACTTTACAATTTGTAAAAGAATGAAGAGGGAAAGATGTAAGGCTTCCCTCTCTGAAAACCACCATCCTAAACCAAGCATCAACATCTCCTGGTCACACTCACAGCTGCCTCTAATCAAGAGAAAAGCCATTTGGAAATCTGATAGGGTGTTCCCACGTCACATGTTGTTTTGCCCTAAAAGCTGATTGGTTCATTTGCACAGGGAAGTCACAAAGTGATGAAGATGCACATCTAACTAATAGAAGCCATCAGTGTAAGCAGCTTCGGGTTTTTTTAAAGCCCTAGAAAATTCAATATATCTATAAAATTATAGGTATTATTTTATTATACAAAAAACATTCCAAATATTTTAACCATAAATTAAAGAAAGCAAGAGAATAATATTGATTCTGGTGACTGCATCTATGAGAAAGAGAAAAATCTGCCTCTCACTTCATTTTTGGCAATATGTTATCTGCACACATCTGTATAGCATGAACACTTACTGTGGAAAAGCTATCATTATATGTGATTGAGCATCAAACAACTATTTCATTATTGGGCCCGTTATTAGAAAATACACTGACATTAAGATTAGTGGCATGCTGTTACTATAGATACCTGACTTCTCTGTTAACAATTCTGAAAGAAAAAAAAAAACTCTATGTGCAGAGATCCAGAAGCATTTTGTAGAGATGATACTGTACTTTGATAGACATAATGATGTGAGGTGTGCCAGGCAGTCTTTATTTGGACGCTCTGAAATCTCACCAAAAATTGACACAAATGCATAAGGCAATAGTTTTGTAATTCAGCTTACTGTACCAGGAGTTCATTTTCTAAAAGAATCTATCAAAATACATCTGACTAAGATGTTCTTATGAAAAAGAAAACTGTCCAAATAACTGGACAATTCTACACGTGAACAACCATGTCCAACAACCATCGAGACACATTGCGCAGGTTCAGCTATTTAGTTTCTATTGGTTCTGTGGTTTTTAACTACAGTGGTGCCTCGCTTAGCTATCGCTCCGTTGAGCGATGAAATCGCTTTGTGATGGACTTTTGGCCAGCGCTGGAGCGATCGCTTAGCGATGGCCTCTATTTCTAAAATTCGCTTTGCGATGATCGCAGGGAAGCGATCATGGCAAAGCAAACTTTTTTAAACAGCTGATCAGCGGTCCCAAAATGGCTGCCACAAAAACAAAATGGCCACCACTGTTTTGCCTCGCTTTGGAGACACCCAAAATGGCCACCGCTATGGAGGAATTTCACTTTAAGGTAAGTTTTTAGCCCATATGAACGTATTAAACGCGTTTTAATACGTTCCTATGGGCTTTTTAATATCGCTTAGCGATTAAATCACTTAGCGATGTTTTTTCTGGAATGGATTAACATCGCTAAGTGAGGCGCCACTGTACATTCAAACTGAGTAGACGCAATGAATCACTGGGATTTACACAAACATCGACTTAAAATTCAGTGAGCCTTCACTTTACAGTGAGTCTGCTGTAGTTGAAATAAGGAATTGGATTTAAACCATGGAAGCTACAGTAGAAGCATCTTTACAGGTTTGCAGCTAACCATCATTTGTGTGTTTTTAATCCAAGTTCATACAACAATGGATCGAACAAACCAGAGTTTGACTCTAAACCAATATTCTAAACATGCTACTTCCTACCAACAAGGGAGAATGGGAAAAAATCAATAAGCCCAAGTCTTATAACACTAAACCATAGTTGGTTTATTTATTTAAATTTACTTTGCAGCTTTTAATGGAGTACTACTGCTGAAGCATAGAAGACACAAACAAAATCAAATCATGATATAATGCCATTTTTAAAAAAATGATAATATTCACAAATAAAATAAGTAGTCCTTAAATTAAGAAAAGTCTAGTGAAAATAATGGGTCATCAGAGCTTTCCTGAAGAACTGCAAATGAAATGTCTGGCCTCTAATAGATGCTGAGTCCCAAGGTGTTGAAGAATTGCTTGAGCAGCCCTCTTTCTTGTACTCATGAAGCTAATCATCTGGGAGACAACTGAGGATGACTTCAGAAAGCTTTCAGAGGGATATAGGTAGGCAGCATCCTTCAAACAGCATCAGCCCAAGTTACTCCAAGTTTCAGATGCCTATACAGAGTGCTCCTGGATTGAGCCAGGATGCCCAGGTTTTGGGGGTGGCTAGGAGTGCATTTGCACAATTAAAATTAGTGCACTAGCTACGTGCGTTTCTGGAGAGATCTGATCGGGCCACTTCATACACGACCTAGTTACTTCCCTGCGGGATTACTGTAATTCGCTCAGTGCGGAGCTGTCAGTGGAAAGTATCAAGAAACCTCAGTGGTCCAAAATGTAGCAGGCAGATTGCTAACTGGGGCTGGTTACAAGGATCACATAATGACCCTGTTACAGCAGCTCCACTGGCTGTCGACCCGTTTCCAGGCACAATTCAAAGTGCTTGTTTTAACCTATAAAATCCTAAATGGCTGTGTCCAACCTGTCCCAGATTGTGTCTTGATGATCCACAAACCACGAATTGCCTCCAAGCTGCCCAAAGGGAAAACCTCTCTCTGCTTATGCCCCCAGGAACAGCTGATCCACAGGGGCATAAGCAGATAGGGAATGACGGGGCAAATATAAAAGGGTTATATTTGTTGCTTCATATTTGTTTGGGTCTCTGGACCCCAAGAATAAGAAGCAACAAATATCTGACGAGCAGGGATATTTAACAAATAACCTGATTCATTTTTATATTCATCACCATTAGACATGGCGATGAATTAAAAAAGCAGATTGTGATATTCGTAAGAAATTGATGATTTGTTAATATTTGTCCCTTCATATTTGTTAGTTCCAGAGACCCTGATGAATGCAAAGGGATGAATATTTCCCCAATTTTATTCGTCCCCCATAAGAAGAGAAGGAAGGCTAGCATTCCCTCTCTTCCTATGACTTTCCCAATCTGCCTACGGGCCCGCTGGTCAGCTGATCAGTGGGCCGATAGGCAGCCAACCACCCCCACAGCTACCCACCCCCACAGCTACCCTATCCCTTGACCCATTCTTCCCCCTACCTTAGCCAGCTGCCACCATCCAGCGCTGCCGTCATCCATCACCACCAACTGTGTTGGCCTTTGCAGCCACAGCCTGCAGTAAGAGGCACTGGTTACCCTTTGCAAAGATGGTGGCTGTGGCTTCATTTAGGGTAGGGAAGCTGCAGCTGCTGTCTTTGCAAGGATTCCCTTAGCCTGCCTTAAGGTGTGTGTGTGTGTGGGGGGGGGTCAGGTTTAGTTTTAGACAGCCTCTGGCTGTCTAACTCCCCCCCCATGAATTGACAAATAAATTCATGCTTTGTTGGTTCATGGGGGGAGCATCCTGCTTTGTGATTCGTCAACTTTGATGGGTCACAAAGTAGGATCAATTGCCAAAATAGGGTAAAAACAAACAAACGAACAATCAGAGGATCCCAGATTTTAGTTGTATATCAGGAAAAACCTCCTAACGGCAATGGAATGATGCACTTCCCTACAGCACTACAGCAATGGAACCAATTAACTCAAGAGGTCGTGAATGCAACACTGGAGGCATTCGAGAGAAATTCCAACAGCCACCTGGCAGATACCCTTTAATTTGTATTCCTGCATTGGGAAGGGGGTTGGATTCAATGGCCTTAGAGTCCCCTTCTAACTTCATGATTTTGCTATTATCCTGGAAAATGATATACATTATTCTCACCTTCCGTCATGTTATAGAATTTCAGTATGTTTGTGCAGGAAGGGCACTGGATGGGTGAATCCATATAATGATGTTATATATTTGTATCTGAATTTCTATTTTATTCTAAAGTTTTAAAGATCATTCATCTGGAGCTGTATTCCTTTGTGCTGTGGATTTTCTGCCTTGAGCGATATACCTGGGACTTATTTCTTGACCCATTTTGTTTTAAGAAGACAATTGCACTACCTATTTTTTCCCTACAAGCAACTCATGCTCTGGCACAGTGTTTGTGAAAGGAACGTGGGCTGCGCTTCTATTATTGTTTCTGTTGTTTTGGAATTTGAAAAGATGTGTGTTTGTGTGTGTATATGTATATATTGTATATAGGTACACACACAGAGATAATACTTTTCTCACACAGAGAGATAATACGTTTACCAGCATAGCTGAAGAAGGTGAAAGCCAAAATATTTTGCTTAAATACTTCTGTGTTAGTCACTTGTGTGTGTGTGTGTGTGTGTGTGTGTGTGTGTGTGTGTGTGTGTGTGTTCACATTTATGTAAAGTTCATTGTTTTTGCAATACTTATGTACAGAATAATATACCCATAGAACCCAGAGAGTGGTGCAGTATTACTTTAGAAGACATCATTTGGAATTGACTTTCTGATGCCTTCTTGTAAGCTGCTGCCTCTGTAAGCTGTAATCATAAATCATATTTTTAATAATGGCATGGTAAATATGTGCAGAAAGCCGGTTTTCAAATGTGGCTTCAGATTAATTTAGAGGGACCTGTAAGCTCAAATCTGCATTCTTTGAGCAAGACAAACAGCAACAAACAAAGAAACAAAGGTTAGGAGTCTAGAGTACAGAAGACTTGAATTTGGAACTTGAGGAATATCTAGCGGGCCATTAGCCCAAGCCCCAGCAGTCAGGCGGGAAAGACAAATAACATTTCATATAATACGAGACAGCTTTCTTAATCCCTTATGCACATCCTGGCTAATTCTTCTATTATGTATTTCTTGGCTCTTTTTTTAAAATCTGATGTTTGTAGCTTACGTGTTGATACAGGTAGACTTTGAAATCAATACATTAGTAAAGAAATCTCAATTTATTTTTTTATTTCCATCTCTCTTTAATACATGGTGTGGGAAAGAAATTCATATCGACTGAGAAATTGTAACAAGTGACTCCCATTAATACACAGCCGTTCTTGAGATCTGGGCTCCTAACTTCACAACAGCAGCAATAAGTCACACATATACTCCACCCCAGTTTGTCAAAAGTCCGTCCGGCTCCCATGAAAGGTAAGCCCCTCATTTGGGATGACTTCCAAAGTCACTACCGGGTGAGAAATACCTAGCCATGGGTCTCTGCTCTTCATTTTACCTAAACCGAAGACCAGAGGCAAGAGAGGAAAAACAAGTGCGTTAAACTAACATGTCACTTCGCTCCTCTATACCGCCTCCCCACAAAAACAATACCCCATATAACAGCTCTTCTTTCCAAAGAAAACCCACAATCCCATAAATTGCAAAGCAACAGTAACCTTTATTTCAGGTCTCCTTGACCTGGGCTTTGATCCTAGAATCAGATGGCAGAAAGAAACAGTCTATGATCATCTTTTATGAAATACATAAAGAGCTGAGATAACTTAAGAGCTTTTCTTCTTTTTGTGAAAGGATGCTTAAAGGTAATTCTGACATTTTCTCTCTGATGACTCCTTTATTAACAGTGCACTGATTCACATGAAAAGAGGCAGACAGCCTGACAAAGACAGAAAAGAAAATGCATTTGGTGCTGCATTTTGAATGACACAGAGAGTTGAGGTACCATAGTCAAGTACGTCACCCACCCACACACCCCGCCACCATGTCTTCATCTCTTTCTTCTGTGGCTCCTTTTCTTCTCCCAAAGGACATAATTTTGCACAAAATTGACTTTTCCCTGGATTAGTGTACCTGTAGGAACTCAGCTGATTTCGAACAGCCCACCTTCCCTCTACTATAGCAACAACCTGGAAGGGTTTCTTTGGAGACCAAACATGATCACAGAAATTATGAGCCGCTCAACTTGTTCGGCAAAGTAGGGTTATTTGCATGGCCGTGAAAACATGATGCTTTAAAGACCAAACAAGGAGTTCTGCACCTTGTAATTGATGTTGCTTTGAAAACAACAGGCAAATTAAGAAGGAAGACGGAACATCCAGCAAGTAATTAAAAGGGCTGCTGACCTATCAAAATCATTTTTTGGTTCATTAACTGTTTGCCTTTTCAGTGACTGAACACATTCATACAAAGGTGCACATGACTACAGTTTCAGCACTGGCACCTGTTTTTTTTTTGTTTTTTATGGAACATGATGTTAATGGCATGAAGGACGTCAACAGACATAGGTTTTGTTTTTGATTGGTTGGTTGGTTTTGTTCTGCAACTAGCAGCTAGAGGGATAACTGAAGTGCCTCACACTTCCATGAATGGGAAAAGAAATGCTAACCTCTTTTCCCCCTGTTGTGGTCCCAACAGAAAACATCTCTCCAAAGGATGTGCTCATAATTGCAAGGTTTCTCAGCTTTGAAATGAATTGGGGGGGGGGAAGGGGAGAGAGAAAGAGAGAGCTGAGTTAACTCTTTCATAACCACATGAATTGCATACGTAGTAAGCAAATAATGTGCTTCATAATACAGATGTGGCTGCCCAGATTTGGAGAACTAATATATGACAATCATGTGAGACAGAAGCTGCTGGTGCTTGGCATGAATAGGACAGATATAGGGAAGGAAGAGAGAGGGGCAAAGGGAAGAAGCACAGGAATGGGGAGAATAAAGAATTCCTACCCTTGCAAACCTGGTACAGGCTGAATGAGCGCTGGGCTGGTGAGAGAGAAAGGCCTAGACTTTTTAAAGAAAGAGTTGGGGTAAGAAAAGAAGAGAAAGGGCAGGCTAAGGGAATCCAGGCTGCCCTTTGCAAAGATGGCAGCTGCAGCTTCCCTACCCTAAATGAAGCTGCAGCTGACATCTTTGTAAAGGGCAGCCAGTTGCCCTTTTTACATGTGTGGCTGGGAGGCCAGAAGGAGACCTTGGCAGCTGCAATTAAGGTAAGGGAGTGTTGGTGAGGGTGGGGGAGGGCTAAGGTAGGGAGAGGAAGGGAGTGGGAGGGTAGGCTGTGGGGTTGGGTGACTGTGTGGGAGGTGGCTGCCTTTCTGCTGCTGATCGGTGCCGGTAGGCAGAATGGTGTTTTGGTTTTTTTTAATAGGAAGGGGGTGTCAGTGGGGCTGGGAGGGTGGAGAAGGGGGCAGCAGAGCTGTTTTTTTAAAAAAATAACCCCCCACAAATCAACAAATAGATTCGTTATTCATTGCTTCATGGGGGCAACTTCCTGGTTTGTGAGTCGTCAAAAGTTGACGACTTGCAAAGTCAGATGACTCACCAAAATGATGAGTCATCCCCAGCTCTAGCGCTTATCTCTAAAGCCCTTCACATTTTGGGACCCTGTTACTGGTCAGAATGTCTTTCCCCAAGATCATTTACCCACACCACCAGATCCCCTCCAGCCATACTTCTCCAGTTTGCCACACTGAAGGAGGCCAGGAAAATATCCACTAAATGTCCGGCCTTCTCAGTTGTGGCACCAGCCCAGTGAAACTGGTTCCTGATCGAGCTACACCTGGCCCCCTCCCTGCTTACCTTCACGAGGTTGCTGAAGAGGCTATTCTTCACTGAGGCCTTTGAGGGCAACCTCATATGAATTTGCCATTTGTCCTGCCCGACCTATGGTGAGTAACATTTGAGCTGTCTTGGCTCTGTGGTGTTTTAAGCGATACGATTTGGAAGCTTTATTACTCATATTATTTGATTCACTGTGAATTCTGTTCATTTTTATCTATTTTATGAACCGCCCAGAGTAGTGCCTCACACTAATGGGGCAGTATAGAAATCCTTCATTCCTTCATTCATTTGTTTGTTCGTTCATTCGTTCATTTGTTCGTTTGTTCATTTGTTCATTTGTTCATTCTCAAAATGTAAAGGGCTGCTTAAACAGAAAGGTATTTTGTCCAAAAATATATTTTGCATTGAATCCTTCGTATATTGCCCCAAAGTACAAAATATAAGGGTTGTAATTTTAAAAAAAAAATCCATTAATTTGTTAACAAAAACCTCTTGAAATGTGAAAACATACAAAAATAAGTTGGAAAGAAACTTGATTTTTTTTTATCTCATCTACAGGAATGAAATGAAGATTTACATCTTTGCCTCTAGGTGGGAGCAAGAAAAGGAACACTTTTTTTTCCTGTGAAGGAATCCATAATTTGCACAAACTTTCTGTGCAAAACTAAAATCGTTTGCCTTTGAGAAACAAAATACATACACACAGAGCAAGCAAAAAGAAACAGACAGATTATTTTTAAAGATACAAACACCCCCTTCTGATGCCTCTAATCCTTTAAAACAGACCCATAAAACAAAGCAGCAGCCGCCATCATGATGCATAATTCATGTTATTTGCATCAAATCATTATTTGAGTCATTGATGCAAATTTGTTTAGTCTGATTAATGTTCATAAAAGTTCTTCTTATTCTCATCCTTTTGTCCAGATCACCACAAAATTGCTTTCCTTCTTGTAAGGCTAGGAGAATGTTTTTGTGATTCCTTATCCTTACATGCAAGGAACAAGAAGAGCAAGGATTTACATCCTTAATTTTGAGGCCACCTGGTAGACCAAATGCTAAAGGGCCTAATTTTCCATCGAAATGTAACGTAAACTGCAATATTCCCTGCATAGTCCTGCTCTAGGCATGGGCATTTGGAATTTTTGGCCTATAGCCCCCAGAAGTCTTTAGGAATTTCCTTGGTCAGATTTCTGGGGCTTTAATTAAAGACAACAGATATTTTCCAGGTTTTAAGCTAATGACTCTGCTAGCCATTTTTGTCCTGCAGAGAGGATAGGGTGGATGTGGCTAAGGTCTATGGGAACTACAAGAGAATACGGGTCAGGTAGGTGTTTTGAGAGACTTCTAATGGGCAGAGATAACCACGCCCATAACCCTTGCAACTTCCATAGAGTTGTGGGATCCTTGCTCATCTGTTTTTCCCCTTGTGTTCTCCACAGGACAAAAATGACTGCTGGAGTCTGAATTCATCAGTTTATGAACCCAGAAACACCTGTCAGGACTTTCATTTCTTAATTAACGCTGGGGGAATTCCTGCAGACTTCTCGGGGCTATAGCCCACAAATTCCAAAAATCCCATGCTTATCCAGCTCAGTTCTGGCAAACTCCAAGACCTTCATACCCTCTGCTATCTGGGCTATGCTCCCACCAGTATCTTAACACAGATTCAGCTCTCAGTAGCACCAGTGTCTGAAATCTGTTATAATGCTGCTGTTAGTTTGCTAGAGAAAAGAAATACAACACTGCATGCTTCTTCTATAACACTATGTGCCAATGGGGAGCATGCCTTGTACCTGCTACTAACTTTATAGTTTTCCCAGACACACATCAGAGTCTCTGGGACTACCTCTACCTTCGTGTTCTTCCTTTGTTAGCCACTTATTCTCTCTCTTCATTTCTCTAAAGAAGAGAGACATGTGCAGAAATATCTCCATGCTATAGATAAAGAGAAGAAAGGCATGCATTGAAAGGAACAGTATTTTTGTTTCGGTTGTTTGGTTTTTTCAGATCAAGAAGCATCCACACCAACCATTTTCTTTTTTTCCAAGGGAGAGCATGAGATGGAACAGATATCTCTACATTTTGCTCAGCACCGAAAAGGGAATAACCAAATTTCAAACCACTATAACAAAGCTCTCCTCATATCTTCTCTATAGTTGTGATGAAGCTGTCTACAGTGTGCTCTTCAAAGGGAAGTAAATATTATTATTTACAGTATTGAGATGTTATCTACTCATATAACATCCTGTGAATTGTTTGGAGACACCAAGAACAGCTGTCCTTGTAGTCCCTGTGAGTTTGCGAGCAAGAGCTTTTACACAGAATGAGTAAACAGGGCTCTTTCCTGGGCATCATATCCCCAAAAATGAGCTTAATAAAATTTTGTGGAGGAGGCCAGGTGTGTTGTTTCACCACCTTCATAGGACAACAGAGATGAACACTGAAGGCGCTTCTGCAGTGCCATTTTTCTCTTCGGACTTGAGAACAGAGAATGGTAGATCTCCAGTAATTATAAGCTCGTTACAAATGAGGAACAACAGCTTGAAGCCTAGCTATCTATTCTTCAGTTTATTGAGGAAAATTAAGTGTTTCTAAATAAAGCAGAACAGACTGTTCTGGAAGAGCAAGAGAGGGAGGAATGTGGAAGCATGTAGAAAAATGTGGCACAAGGAAGCAGAACTATCAGGAACCATACTGTGTTCTGTGAGCTACAAAATAAATATCAAAACTTGGACAACGATTCTGGGCATTGGAAAAGAACAGCAGTCACAAGATTCTGAGCCAAAGGAACAGGGACCACAGTTACAGTCTTGAATGAGCACAGACTTGCTGAGAAGCATTCTGTAAATGGAATGATTTCTGAAATTCCTCAGAGGCAGAAATATGCAGTTTGGGTAGACGATTGTCTACTGAGATGGACAGAGGCAACTCTTTGCAGACTTAATGGAACATCTTGGGAAGTGTTCTGTCTTCCTGGTGTGAAGATCCAGAATATATCATAGAGTTTGCCCAATCTCTGCAAAGCCACTCAACATTACCCTGCCCTCTTATCCATGTGGAAACAAATGATGCTGCCAAATACCACCAACAGCAAATGACTATGGCCTCTAGTAGGAGGGTGAAGGCCCTTTGAGCAAAGGTGGTTTTCTAATTGCTCCATCCTGTCAAAGGTTGTGATCAAGGAAGGGGGGAAAAGAATACTGGAAATGGAAAAAAAACCTAAGTGTAGAAAGGATTATGCCAAACTAAATGAGATGAGCAAGCATTCGAATAATTAAAAATACAGCAGTAATGGGAGAATTGTACTACCTTGATATCTGTTGAAAGGATAAGTCTTCCAAGACCGTGAGGTCAAGCCTATTTCACACTTGCCTTGACAACAGGGATGTTGACAAGTCTTTAGGTTCGAGCCGCAAATCTGAGTCTTTGGTACCAAGTCCAAAATCTGAGTCTTTGGTCCGCAAATATGAGTCTTTGGTCCGCATCTCTATTAAAAGCAAGCTTTCCCCCCCCCGGGGGGGGAGGAGAGGATGGGTGGGTTCCAAGTCATGAATCAAATCCAGGTAACTGAAAAATATACCTGGGTTGAGTCAATGGTGAGACTTAAGTCCGACTTGACAGTGCGTCCCGTGACTGGAGGCCCCATCCCTCCTTGCCAGCAATTTCATCTTCCCTAAGGTGAAAGAACCAACAAGGAGATCAGTCAGACCTTGAACCTGATGGTGACCAGGAGAGAAAAATGGGGCGATTAAATTGAAATAGCAGAGGCCTTGGATGAAAATGACTACCCCCTCTTCCAGTTTATTATCCTAAGAAAGCTGAGGGGACTACAGCACACCCTTTGGACTTTTAAGAAAGCTGGTGTCGTTAAGTTTATGGAAATACTGAGTGAGGTTGCATGGTGAGAACTGTTTAAAGAAAGGGGACTTCAAAATGGGTAGGAGGTTCTTAGAGTGTGATACTGAAGCACAAACAATTCCCATGAGAAAGAAAAGTACCAGACATCTCAAGAAACCAGAGTGACAACACAAGGAACTTACAGATGAACTGAATTTAAAAGATTCATGACAATGCTGTGTTCCTTTCCACCACCAGTACCACCATCATTCCATTCCTCCCCTCTCACAAAAGAGTTCATTGAGATATTCTTAATGAGATTATCCCAAACTTCTTGCTTCACGAATCTCGCCATGTTTGCTGATCTACCTCCCTCTTGGAGTTGAACAATGCCGCTTTGCCCTCCCAACCCCGGAATAAAGATGTGAGACGAATGATATGAGTTAAGTACAGGTCACACTTTATTGATTTAAATTCAAATTTGCCATCCTTTGGCAAAAGGAGGGGGCCTGCTGTAGTGCAAAAACAGGTAAATAGCAGAGGTTTGATGAACAAATGGCCGAGTCCCTGG
Organism: Pogona vitticeps; assembly: GCF_051106095.1. Classification (NCBI taxonomy): domain Eukaryota; kingdom Metazoa; phylum Chordata; class Lepidosauria; order Squamata; family Agamidae; genus Pogona; species Pogona vitticeps. Next base: position 12,450,264 of record NC_135786.1, on the reverse strand, counting down.
CAGCAGGTTCCAGCTGTGTTAAAGACAGCAGGAACCTGGCCGACCACTAATAAACACCCCCAGACCTCAAACCATCTTTAGTTGATGACTGTTGGTCTGGAAATGGCCCAGAGCACCTTCTCCCCCCCCCCAGGCACTGTAATCGCATAATCCACAGTGCTGGGAGGTCAGGTGCGCTGTTGGCTTACCTGATATTACAGTGGGACACACTGGAAAATACCTGGTTTTTCCACACTACCTGCCACAGCATAGGGACTAGCCACACTATGTCCCATGCCCGCCACCGAGTCGCTCGAGCTCGACAAGCAGGCCCCCTTTGATGTCTTCCAGGAAGACATCAAAACCTGAATGGGAAAGGTGGACTCTGTCTTTCCTAAAATATTCAAGCCTATCTGTTTGGATCCTTTGGTGACCTATCACCAATCCAAGGCCGCTGCAGACAGCTCTGCATACCTCTCAGTTAATACCCCGCCAGGCTGTGTTAACATCAAGGAAATTCCTGGCAGCTCACTAGGCCAACCAAGGAATGATCGTGGACCACACGATCCTCATCTCAGGATACCTGGCATTCAACCATTTAAGGCTGTGAATAATGTCCAGGATCAATGCCTTACCGTGAAGTTTGGGCAAATTATTGCCGCCAAGATGCACTACCAGTACGTCTGGTGGAGAATGGCCAAATGCAGTCAGCCTGCATAATTGGTTCCACTGCATGCCACGCAGCCCTTTCCAAGTGATGTGTGCATGGGCTCCAAACCCCAAATCGCCCATGGGGATGTGGCAGCATAACGCTCTGCCCACTGTATATAACTTTGACCAACGATCACAACGTGCCTTCGTCTTCCAGACCCTAAAGGACCTGTGAAGACACAAGACCAGGCCCCTGCCTATACTTTATGTTGGGTTCTTATGTATCTCTGATAACATGAAGACGACCACCAGCCTAGTTGCTTAATTTCCTCTGTGCTGTAACCACCTGCAGTGGAGGCTGCTCCAATTCTAAATGAATGGGTGCCAAACCTACTGTATTAAGTGCTAGATCTGTTAACTTCCAAAACTGATATTTTGTCAGATGTGACTTATCAGCATGCTGGAAGAAATATTTTTTGTAGCCAGGGTTAGGTTATCCCCCAGGGGCATGGAGTAATCTGCATATGGAAAGGCGCTTAATGCAACAGTATTGTAGCCTGTGTTAGGCACGGATGGATATGGCCAAATCCCTGCATTAACCAAGTTATTTGGTTGGGCAGGAGGAGAGTAAGGCATGCGCCAGCCACTAAATTGAGGACTAGCACATGGCCAAGCAATGTTGACTAGACCTGTACTCTGTGTGTTGTAAGGATTGTATAATGTGTGGTTGTATGGACCTCCGCTGGCCCGTGGCCATGCAGGAAGAGGTGTATAGGTGCCCGGTGGAGTGGCTGACTCACCAGTTGAAGATGTGGCCATGTCAGCTTCATCCCCCGATAAGGCTTGTCAAAGCTGACCTCTTCCACCTCATCCTGTCCCTCTTGGCAAGTAGTCACTGGTTCAGATGTTACTGGGGTTGATGACCTTCTCCCCTTTTCTGTGTTCTGTGACCTCAGGGTTGATGAGGCCCCATCTGCCTCTTGCCAGATCATCGCTTCTGGGAACTGTTGGGATTCAAAGACAGCGAACCTATCCATTAGGTCTTGTGCCATTTCAAGTTGGCCTTATGATGGCTCTTGGTGTCCCTAGCCAATCTATGTGGCTGAGTCCAACGCCTGACTTGAGTAGCCTCTACAATTAAATTGGACTATGTTTCTTGATTGATGGCTATTGAGACACAGCGTGCAGTGCACTTGATACAGGAAGGTCTTAATCAATTAATTAGCTTACTCTAATCAACATATGTATAATCAATAATAAACTATTTGCTTAACTTAATGAAATCACAGCCAATTAATTAGCCTCAAACTAATTTATGCAGTAAATTAAGTAAGTAACTAGTTAATCTGGTATAAATTTATATTAAAGTTACCTTACTCTTTTTCTCTTTATGTTACATTGATGTTTCGGCAGGCCTTCCCTCCTAGTTAATTCCTGATCCCCTCCTCTTTTCTTTCCTAATGTTTTAACCCAACTGTCGAAAGTTCTCTTTTATGTAATTTTGTTGTTTTTATTGTGGTATCCCTTGTTGTAAGCCGCCTAGAGTGTCTATCGACTAGATAGGCGGGATATAAATAAATAAATAAATAAATAAATAAATAAATAAATAAATAAATAAATAAATAAATAAATAAATAAATAAATACATAAATACATAAATACATAAATACATAAATACATACATACATACATACATACATACATTTATTTAACCTTATTTTATTATATTGTTGTCTATTTTTATTAATCTATTATTAATTATTATTAATTTCTTCCTTTTTTAAAAGGTATCCTTCAATTATATGTTCAATTATGTATATATATCTGCGATTGGGCTTGTCTACCCTCCGGTCCGCTAAACTCAAGAGCCACTTAAGCAATTAAGTTGAATCGGGGGGAAGCAACCAGCGATGGCGGGAATAAGGCTTGTGAAGCGGGAAGCCACTGCCATTTGGATTGCTTCAGCAAGGTGGGGTCAGCCCAACCGCACGTTAAAAGTGAAACCCAGGGCCCACGCTGACCGGTAAATTCTACTTTTATTCAATTAATACCAGATGCTCACTTGTTTAGAACTCCCTTCCCCTTCCTTGCTTTGTCTAGTATTTCTATTAATTCTGATGTTTGGTTTATGGGCTTTTTAAAAAAAAATACTCTGACCATGCTAAAGCGCAGCGGGCGCTAACCGCGCTGCCAGTTTCCCACTATCACTTACTTTAACCAATTGAAAATGCAGGAATAAAACTTAATAAAAATTAAATGAGATCAAAAAGAATGCTGGGAGGGAGCCGATGCTACCCTCCCTTCCTTCGAGGAGCAGTCGAACCCCAGTGACGCAGTCGAAAAGTCTCAGCCGCACAGCTCTCTGCCTTTCTCAGTGCCCGAAAAAGAAGAAGGTGGTGTGAGGAGGAAATGCCCCTTAAATAACCTGGTGTTCCCTCCCTCCTCCTTGTGGCTCCCATGAGGCTAGCTATTCTCACATTATCCGGGGTGCAAGGCAAAGAGTCAGCCACGCTGGCCGAAGTCTTTCAGACTCCCAGCGGCTGCAGCATTGGCTACTTAAATGTTAGTACATCCAGTTAGTTCTTTATTCCTATATCTAATAAAAACACTTTTGTATGCCTATCAAAATCCACACACTAACCCAGCCATTCTGGGCACAGTTTCATCATGTAAATTAGGTACATTCAGCATAATTGCAAGGATAGAGAGGCACAGCAAAGCCTTTGGTATCGAAATAATCAGTGTTATTTTCTTTGGTTTCATTTGTCTCACATCTCACAATAACCTTTGGGGGGAAATTTTGTTCCAGCCTAGCGTTTTTCCCCTCCTCTGAAAACATGCTGTATTGTTTTGCCCTTCTCAATGGGGAAGTGCTTTTCTAAAGAACCTAGATGCCAAATTTGATACCCTAAACATTTTCATTAAGTTCATTCTTTGGGATATGCATTATCGCTTCAGGTGCTAAGCTGCAGGGAGCAACCCTGCTGTGGACATGCACGGTATGTTTCTTGAAAATATGCATGCTATTGATGGGGCTTTTGCCAACCAATCAATGGAGGAGCAGAAATGTTTCTAGTGGAGCTGCATGGGAACTGGCGCTGTAGATTTCTGATGCAAAGGTAGTTTTGCTTAAAGTGTGGCTTCACCTGGCAACTTGGGTCTGGAATGCTCAGCAATAGGTGGTGATGGGAAAGAAAAAGCAGCAGCCACCTTGAACAGATTCAAGTCCTCAACTGTATGTGTTCATTACAAGATCTGATCATGGGTTGGGCAAGCTATAAAAGGGGTGCCCAAAGTCGAACCTGGTGAAATACAGGGGAGATGTTATCAAGAGTTAGGGAACAGGTGAAGGAACAGACAATGTTCAGGCCATACGTCTTGATGATATGAGGTCAACAATCCAAGAAAGCAGAAGCAAAGTCCATCAGCATGCAATCTGGTCAGGTTGGTAGGAAAGTTATCAAGCAAGGGATGATGAGACTGGAAACAGGGAATAAGGCAGATGAAGCATGACAGTCATTTTCATCTCTAAACCACAATTTGAGTTTGTATATTTATCTTAACTGTGTTGTGAGCAACCTTCTTCCAGAGATGTAGCTACACAGCTAATATCTCTATCTGGGGGAAAGGTAACAAAACCCAGCCTCTTGTTCTTGTTGTTATCTACAGTGACATCTTTCTCTGAGACTGGGAGGGTTTTCCTCTGTGGAGGCCTTCCCTTTATCTGGAGGCAATGAGTCTTCTTGGATAGTGCCATGTGAGAGACTGCCAGCTGGGACCATGAACCCTTCTACCCTAATCCCAGCATCTAAGGCATGCCATCCTGACGTTCCTCCTCTGATGAAGAGTCTATCAGAAAAGGCACAACAAGTTTTGGAGCTGGTCATGGATGCAGAGTTCAAATAGGTTATTGGTCTCTTGCTTATAGATCATGGATTTCTTGGTATTCGTTTTCTTTATATCTAGGGGTTCCTCTGTTGCTTTAATCTTACATTAAAACAATAGGAGATCATATACTCCAGGGATGGGCAACGGTGGCCTTTGAGATACTATCATTGGACTGCAACTACCCTAGCCAGCATAGCCAGTAATAAGAATTCACAAAATTTCCAGTCCAGTGAATATCTTTTGGCCATGGTTGCCTACCTCTGTTCTAGTCTGCACACAGCTTAACACAGGCTACAACTACACCATTATAGATGACTAAGGTGATATTCAGATGATATTTATATGGCTTCTTCCAACACACCTAGAAGGGAACATTTAGCACTTTGCCAGAATGATAAGTCTGCAGAGGAGAGATTTTCCACATAGTCAAGAACTCTAATTTTCCAAGGTTCATTCTTGTGCAGAGAGGCCTCAAGTGAACAGGATCCTGTCTTCTGCAGGCACATCACTCTCTATATGGAGAAAGTGACAACGGCGATGAGAGAGGTTAAACTTTCTCCTCTCTGTGAGTTGGAAAGAGCTAACTATAGATAGAAAAGGACTACTGGTATCTAGCTTTTCATTATGTATCTCCACTAACGGAGGTACATCAGCTTTCAAAGCAATCTGTTCCAATGTCAAATGTCTCCTGGGGCTATATTTCCATACCTCTCACGATCCTGTTTGCTCTCCTTTGGAAATGTTCCAGAGGATATATTCAACTTTCAACACATTTTCTTCCAGTGACTTAACCACTTGGCATCCATGCCCTCCCAACATTACACCTGACCCTCCTCCACCCATCAGCATATGGAGATGATGTAGCAAAAATGGCAACACTGTGACTCACATTTCAGGAGTGTGATTTAGAGAACCGTCAGAGGTGCTATGTCATGGTACTGAGTAGGTTTTCCAACATTCTGTCGTTACAAAGCCAAAACATTTCATTCATTATAAAGTCAAGCTGGGTTTGGCCAATCTGTTGAAAATTTATTATGGAACATCTACCTTAGCATGGTACCATCTGACCGAATTCCATAAAATTTGCAAGATGAACAATGAGGTTGCATGGCCAATTTATAACATGTTGTTAGAAATCATTAAAACGTTAGGAGTCCAGTTTCAAATGGGAAAAGGGGGATGAGATATGCCACCGAAGACCCATCTGCAGCCTGAAAAACACCTCTCTGTTTCCCTGTGGGAGAGATTGTTGAGGGGCAGGGAAGTTTTGTCATAAAATAAGAACTTGTTTCTCTACAAGAAAAGTCCACAAGAAAATCCTATACAACAAGTACGTATTTCTCTCTTCTGAAGTGCATTTAGTAGAAATCAATAACATCACTGCTGAAAAGCTTTCATTGTGCTTTCACTATTGTACGGTGCCTACAAAGAAGAGGACAAATAGGTTGTTATCACCAGGTCAAAATGCACACTTTTGACAGAAAGCTTTCAGGCAAAACATCATGGCTTCTCTTGACACATTCCCCAAATAAAGCTTTTGCATATTCATAAGATTCTGAGATGCCACAGATTTTTGGTTCCTTGCTTCCAATACTCATTGGCAGGTGTAAATGAAATCTTGCATGCATTTCTGAAAAGAACACAATAGGTTGACTTGGATAACTTTCAATGCTGACTGGGTAGCTCTGTGAGTTAGTCATTGGGCTGCAGGGGTTGGGAGTTCAATTCCCCACTGAGCATCTCAGGAGAAGGGCGAGCCTGGGTAGCCTTGGGCAAGCTGCACATTCACAGGATGCCCCAGAAAAGGAGAATAGAAAACCACTTCTTAGTACTCTCTATCTAGAAAACCTTGAAAAGGATTGCCAGAAATCGGAATTGACTTGATGGCACATTATTATTATTATATTCTTCTTACATGCAAAAGTAATTCTTTTCACAGTGGATAGTCAACTGGGTGATGGCATCTGTTGTTCCCATTTGCACCGACCTCTGGAGAAAGATGACTGTTGATTAAAATAGTGAAATAGGGACGAAGGGAAAGGATCAGAATCATCCCCTCGCTCTCTTCTCCAGCCATGAGAGGACTTGAAGATTTGAAATAAGTAAAGAGAAAGAGATAAGAAAGAGATATCAACCAAACTGCCCATGCTCCTTTGAAATGTTTTTCAGCAAATATATTTTGCTGAATTAAAACAAAAACAGACAAAACATAAAGATATTGAAGGCAATGATTATGGGTTGTAAAACAAAAGTCAACGTCTGCAAGCAGGGATTTTTTTTTTACTGCATTCCACAATACACTTTTCCCTTTAATAACACTGGGGTTAGGGCTGCCAGATCCCCATGTAGCTCAAAATCCAGGTATAAATCTTATTCCCTCTCAGAACATAACTACAAAGCATAAACACATGCACATACAGACCTCCGCTGATCTACGTCAGTCTTCTGGCATGCCTGAGCACATTCCCTGGCTTCCCAATGGAGTCTCTATACCAGAAGAGGGGTCCAGCCAAACCACTGGCATCAGACTAGGAGCCAATGCACCCCCAACAAGTGGGGCCTCAGTAACTCCGAAACCCACCTTTCTCAGGCCACTTCCTGGAGATGAATAGCAGCACAGTCTTTATTGAAGATTCTCTCTCTCTCTCTCTCTCTCTCTCTCTCTCTCTCTCTCTCTCTCTCTCTCTCTCTCTCTCTCTGTGTTTATGTGCATGTGTGCGTACGTGCATGTGTGTTTCCCGCATGCGCATATGTGTGTGTTTGTTCGAAAAAACTATGTATTATCAAAACCGTGCTGCTCAGACCCAAGCAGTTTAAGGGAGAAGTGTTGCCTGCGAGCATACAAGTTGTTCAGAATTCTTCATCGGGGTAGATTTAAAAAAAAAACAAAAAACAAAAAAACACTGCACCAAAACATGAAAAAAATGTGGGGGAGGGGGGAACCCAAACACACTAAGGCTGGCTGCAGCTCATAGGTCTCCTTTTATTAACAGTCTAAAATGTGGTTAGAGCTTTTAGCCACAAGGTCTATAACTAAACGTACACACGTACACACACTTGCACGTAAACACATGACTACTTGAATAATCAGTGGTAGGTGTTCAGGTTAGCAGATTATGCCTATCACTGCCTGTTGGGATGGAGAGGAAACTATGCTTCCTCACATCGGAGTGGGGGCAGGACTGGCTGGTCGTAGCTCAGAGATCTGCTTTTGCCTCAGGCAAAACATGAAGGTTTCTGAGGCAGCATATATTGTGTGATTGTGGAGTGATAACTGATAGCTATAAGCTCCTGCCTTCCCTTTAATAAGGGTAGTCAACAATCATGGAGACCAGATGTATTGTGCACACATCTGGAATAATGAAGTGAGATGCGAGGCATTCAGTTCATTGAGGTCACAAGTTTGCTTGACCTTCAAATAATAGCATCTGAAACAATGTCCAGAATATTACTACAGCAGGAGCTGCCTAGCAACTATCCTTGAAGTCGGGTGAGCTATACGTGGTCCAGGAGCTGGTAGTGTCCATGGTTTCTTCTCTCCAGCTGGCCATGCCTTCTTCAGATAGGAAGGAAACTCTTCCTGATTTGGGAGTGTTCTGGAGGCAACTAATGCTGCAAATGAGTGGTTACACCAGCAGTCGGAAGAATTTTATTTGCAGGGACTTATGAAGCTGCAGGACAGATGTCGCGAGTGCATTGACTTCCTGGGAGAATATGTAGAATAGTGTGGCAGTTACAGCTTCCTAGCTCAATTTTTTCTGGGTAAGGCTCCATACTTGTCAGCACCCCCTCATAGCCCACTGATTATACCTGCTTTTTAGGGAAGTGGCCACAGCATCAAACCAGATAATAAAGTTGGCCTGTGTTTTGAAGAAGTGCTCCCTAAAGTGGTAAAAAATATCTGTTTGTCATGGTACATGATTTTTTCCCTGCCTGTACATCTTGCCTTTAGTGTATGCTGTTTTATGATTGGTTGTTGGAAATGAAACTCAGGTTTAATTTGCAGGTCTGAGTGCACAGGCACATATACTGGAAAAAAAATTGTATTGTGCAAGGGAAATGGGTTAAACTCTGGGCATCCATTTCCCTTTTCATCTAGTTTGGCCTTCAAATGACAAAGGTAGAGCTAGGTTGATAAGTGAAAACTGTACTCCTAATGAAATTTTAGAGCCTCCTCTTAAAGTAAGAGCTTTAGTGCTTGTGGACAAAACAAAACAAAACAGGGGTTCATTCACAAGTCTTTCTGAGGTGATAAAGCTCCTGGAGTATGGAACCACTTTTGGAAATGCTTCAGCATTTTATGGGCCTGGTACATAAATCATATGAGTAAGTGCATGTGTGTAATCAATTATACAGCTCATGAAACCTCTAGGGCTCCTCCCAGGTTTGGCAGAACTCTTACACCCAGGCGCTGCTGGTGCAAGACTAGTATGATCTGTTTGCTGGATTTTTTTTTAAAAAATCTGACAACAACATAGCATAAATGTGCCGTTAGTAGCTTCCATTGCTCTAAAAGCAGTGGTGATGGGAGGAATGTTTATCCATACTTAAGCACTGGAGGAAAGCATGGGAAAAAAAGCAGTCTCTATGTATCCTGGCCGGGGAAGAAACGGGGGAAGGAGAAACTTGGAAAGAAACAAGTGTCAACATTGGAAGCCTGCATTACTGAGTTGAAATGAAAGGCGGGAAAAAAGGTTCTAAAAAGTGACAGATTTGAAAGCAACGTTTCAGACCTCGTGCTGTGATTCAGCTTCCCTGGAGAAGTTTTTAAGGCACACAAACATTTTATTTTAATTTTTTTATATTATTCCTGCTGAGCCCTGGTTTCTTGCTTTCTTTCCTCTGTGTTAAGCCTCATCTAGACTCTGGGTTAGGCCTACTGTGTCCAATTCTGAACACCACAGTTTAAGAAGGATGACATCAAATTGGAGCAAGCTCAGAGGAGGGCAATAAGAATGATCAGGGGACTGAAAACCAAGCCTTATGAGGAAACAACTGAAAGAACAGGGCATGTTTATGAGGGAAGATATGACAGCATTTTTCAAATATTTGAAAGGTAGTCAGACAGAGGAAGGGCAGGATTTGTTCTCAATCATCCCAGAGAGTAGGGCATTTAATAATGGGCTCAAGGTACGGGAAACCATATTTCAGCTGAATATCAGGAAAAACATCTTACATCAGTGGTTAAACATTCCACAACAATGGAACCAAGGTGGTGAATGCCCCAATGCTGGAGGCATTCAAGAGAATATTGGACAAACATCTGTCAGATCTGCTTTGAGGTGGAGCAGAGGGTTGGACTTGATGATCTTAGAGGCCTCATCCAACTCAGTTGTCCTATGATTCAATGGTTCCTCTTCTCCATTTTGCCTCTTTTTCACGGTTACACTGGACCAAGTCTTGTTCTCTATAGGAAAATGTCCATCTTCGTCTCCTGCGAAGGTCAGATTAAAACGCTTCTTGCTTATGGTGCTGGATCTCAAGTTCAGGCCCTTTTTAGGTCCATTCTGCACATCCCCTGCTTTGGAGCTGAAATATCAGGAAATAGAATGCTGCTCGTCTGGCAAACCAGATTTTGGGGTTCATTGCTGCGGTTTCAGAACATGCCATTTAGACATAGGCAGAAGTACCCTTTTGTTATTCATTACCTAGCTCTAGAGTGGCTGGTACTGGAAATCACATGTTAACTCTTCATAGGCCAGAATGCTCTTATTTAACATACATGGGTGTAAGTCAAATCGTGTAAACTGCCACTGTTTAGGAAGCTGAGGCTTGTATTTCCCATCACATACCAAATTATACAGCAGATACATGAGGAATACAAGCCTTGCCTTCTTAATAGCTTAATCCACTGGTGAAATTTGTACCCTTTAGTAGGATTCAGGCAAATGAGTCTCTGTGTTCTTGGCCTTTAAGACACACACAATATTCTTCCTCAGTTACTAAAGGGTCTGCCCCCTTAGATATCATGGAGACCTGTCCTGAGTCTCAGGGTTTGGACCTAAAATCTCAGAGAGCTGGATTACTTCTGACTTGTCAACACTATTCTTACTGCAGTATGGAGAAGACCAGAAATACATATAGCTAGTAAATCAGAACTGTGGAAAACAAAATGACCCTGATGTCACATATGAAACTGCCATACAAAGTTAAACCACTCACCTATCTAGGGCAATATGTTCTATACTTTCTTATCATTGATTCTCCATGGTTTTAGAATCTTCTAGGCCTATGTATGTTGCAGTTTCAAATTTCTGGTAAAATTATCTTTTTTGCTACAACAGTACAGTGGTGCCTCGCAAGACGATTGCCTCGCGGGATTAATCTGCAAGATGATTAGTTTTTGCAATCGCTGTTCTGCTTCGCAAGACGATGGTTTCCTATGGATGATTTTTGCAAGACGATGAATTTTTTCCCCATTGGAATGCATTAAATGGATTTCAATGCATTCCAGTGGGGAACTGCATTTCGCAAGATGATGTTTTTGCAAGACAGCGTTTTTCGCTGAATGAATTAACATCGTCTTGTGAGGCACCACTGTAGTACAGAAGTCCCCAAGGAGAATAGCCACAAAGTTCTCCAGAGTCAGCTCCATTCTTGTTAACTGGCACTTAAAAATCTCAATAACTCAGATATTGAGATATTTGTATGAAAAAGAATAAAACAAGTTTATTTACTTAAGAGTTGCTTGAAACTGCAGGCTTATGTGTACTGCTTTCTTTACTGAATGCATTGTAGCAACCAACTTAACAGGTCAACAGCAACAATTACCATCAACTGATGAAAGAGAGGGATAGAACACTCATCAGAAAGGTGGAGCTATCTTTTAATTCAAACGCTGGAAGGAACGATTGGTTAATGCTGGATAGATAGGCAATCACTCCAGCCCAGAAATGTCCTGGGTTGTAAATAAAACTCCAACAACATAGAGGTGGTATGGCTTAGAGACAGCTTCTGGGAACTTCTGATTTATATTCCCACAATGAGCAGGGGATTGGACTCGCTGGCCTCTGCCACTCACCTCACATTCAAGAGAGGATTAAACTCTTTGAAACACCATTTGCAACAAATCAGTTTGTCATTTTGTCCCAATAAGCCAAATATAGTTAGTACAAACCATTATTTGTTCTCAGGATAGACCATCAAAGCATGACCTGAAAACCACTCCTCACACTTCTCAAAGAAGCTGAATAGAAACAAAAACACATCATTTGTTTCCAAAGAACATCATTTATATATATAAAAACAAAATTAGAGATGAGGGTATTCGTATTTGTATACGAATATCCACACACATGTGGAAATAATGAGGGTCTGGCCCCATGGGACCGGACTTGTTCACTGCTGCCGCTGGCTCCATAGTGCCTTCCTATCGCGCCATTGTCTGCAATCGATTACCCAGTCCTGGCAGGAGGCGGGGTGACAAGCCTCTCTGCCAGGTCACAGAGTGGCTAATCCATTGCAGAGAACAGCGCAATAGGAAGCCGCCATGGATCCAGTAGCAGCGGCAAAATCGTGAGCGGACAGTCTGGTCCCATGGGGCCAGACCCTCGTTATTTCCACTTGTGCGCGGATATTTGTATACGAATACCCCCATCTGTAATCAAAATCCACTGAATAGGGTAGGCCCACAGAATCAGTGGGGATTTGTTGAATCAACTCCTTTGAAAGTCCCATTGATTCGAATGAACTTACTCCAGTTGCAATTAACTGTATTAAAGTAAATTTAAATCTTTATTTACATTGGCATAAAGTTGTACAACAGGATTTTGCCCAATGAGTTTAATTCTATTTTAATATTTGTAATTTGCTGCATTTCAATCATAATGAGTTTTCAACTATGTTGTTAGCTGCCTTGGGTCTCAGTCAGGGGGGAAGAGTGGCATGCTAAACAGAACAATGGTCAAGTCTACCTGTAAGCCTGCCATGGATGATCTGTCTATAACTTCTGGTCATAGAAATATCATCCATGGCAAATAGACATAAATGTGGACTTGATGACTGATGATGAATTATGAATCCCATGCAATTTTTATCCAATCCCTAGGTTGCACCTAGACAATATCTGCATCTTCCCAGGAATACATGTACCATTCATTGAGAATCAATGTCGTAGCAATCTTGTGCATGGATAAGCTCTAGTATGCAAAGGTTCTGTGCTGATTCCCCCCACCCCAGAAAACCTTACTTGTTTTACAGTTTCTCTGCCTACAGACACTGTCACAAAAAACCCACAGAAGATCAGCCCTTAATTCTTTACAGTTCCTCTCAGTCTCTCCCCCTGTGATTTCTTTTTCCTTCTGCTATTGTGGTTTAGAATTTTTTAATTTTTTGCAATTTTTTTTTGTACAGATGCAGCTTAACAGATCATAAATCAACTGCTACTTTCTGTAGCCCCTGTCCTTTTCAAGAACAGATGTCCTCTTTAGGGATGCCATATAAATGCAGTTAACCCCACAAACTATCTTTTTATGAAGAAATGCCAGTTATAGCAGAGTGCCCATTGCTATAGGCAGTCCTTGAACAAAGGACTTCCTAATCAATAGTATTTTTTTGTGTAATACACAGAAGGCTATTTCAGTTGTCTGTCTGAGTCTTCAGATGGGATAATCTGCTTTCTTTAAACTGTGATAATGTCATAATATAAGGCGAGTCCCCTTCTCTCCCTGCCAAAATGCACTCAAGAGTGTAATGGATCGTTCACTTCTGTTACTACTTTATTAAACAGCTGCCATCTGAAACAGTTTAAAATGAACTTTGATTATGCCTCGCTCCTTTAAACTGTTGCTTTAAAGAAGTGGTGGTGCAGAGCTACAGCCTTGTTAAATTGCCAGTTCAGAGTAGAACTGGATGAAACTGCAATACTGTTGTGCCACTAAAAGCCCCAACATGATACAGGCATAGCACATGCCAAGAGGGTGTGGGGAAGTTCATCAAAACTACGCATGCCCCAGGACTGAGAGGTGTAAGTGATACCTGGGGAAGCAGCATGATTCAGGATGATCATGGCAAATGTAATTCTTTCACCCATGACTTTATCAGGAAATGTCTCTGAACAAAGGGTGATCACATATGGCCGAACGGCTAGAGATACTAACATTGGGATCTCAGCTTATTCTAGGCTGACTCAGCCTTATGATCAGGTGGACCTGGAGGAATAACCTACATGTTCGGGTCTTCCCATGCTATTGTTGGTACAAATTTGAGTCTCCCCTTTCTGAAAAGGACCCACTCACCATTGGGATACTTCCTTTGGGGAAGAAACCATCATCCATCTTAGCTTGGCTAGCAGAGAGACAAGAACAATCTAAGGTAGACATCTCAGTGTCTCCTGCATTTGAAAGCAGCTTTTCTGATCTAATCTAAGGCAGAGGTCATCAACCCCCGGTCCGCGGCCCATTGCCAGTCCGTAGCTTGAGCCCGAACAGGCTGTGAAGAGAGAACTCCCCCACCCCCTCCCCGCACACACTCCCCTCCCCACAGCCGCTTTGCATGCCAGCGCCGGTGTGAGTCCTCCCTCACCCCTTCCCACAAGCCCCCACGGGCGCAAAGCAGCTGTGGGGAGGGGAGTGTGTGCGTAGTGAGCAGGGAGAGGTCTGTCTTTGCAGCCCGGCAGCGGCAAGCAGGGTGGGGAGAGCCGGGAGGCAGGACAAGAACCAGGTGCTCTGACTGTTCTCTTCCCAGCAGCGGCAGCGACGGCGACGGGGGGGTGGGGGTTGCAAAAGCTAGGAGGCAGGACAAGAGCCAAGTGCTCCAGCTGTTCTCTTTCCGGCAGCGGCGGTGGTGGTGATGGGGTGTGGGAGGGTTGCAAGAGCCAGGAAGCAGGACAAGAGCCAGGTCCTCTGGCTGTTCTCTTCCTGGCAGCAGTGGTGGCTGCGACGGGGACTGGGGCGAGCAGCTTGACGGAGCACCCCGGCCATGCTCACACTCCTAGGCTTCCACTTCCGCCGCCGCCACTTGCTCCTGCACATGCATGAAGCAGTGGGGGAGCGCCTCTGGCGTGCGCATTCCCTCAACACTTCCTCCCTCAGAGGCTCAACTGGTGTATTAGGAAAAAGGTTGAGGACCTCTGATCTAAGGTGTCTGTGCAAGTTTGAGTTAGCTAATTATTGTGCAGATTTCAATTTGAAGAAGTCATCCCTGAACTTCTATGTATTTTACACTTTCATAAATAGACTGTACAGGTGAATAATTTTTACAAGCCTTTCATTCTCAACCAAAATGGGCTCTCAACATAACAAGACAGCTGGTTGAAGAACTTGTAAACTGTTGCAAGAATTCTTGCTTCATTGTATGAGAGCAAAAGGAGAAGGGGACGACAGCGGATGAGACAGATGGACAGTGTCACTGAAGCTACCAACATGAATTTGACCCAACTCCAGGAGGCAGTGGAAGGCAGGAGGGCCTGGCATGCTCTGGTCCATGGGGTCACGAAGAGTCGGACACAACTAAATGACTAAACAACAACAAAAAGAAGGTGGACAACAAATGTCATACAGCTTGATCTGTTTTGCACAGTTGGAAGAGTAGTCATACTGCTTTGCCACTATGATCTTGACACGAGAGAGAAATGAGTCCAAACAGAATGGACTCCATTCAACCAGAGATGTTAAAAGTTCTCAGAACATTTCTTTTTCTCTGCAGTTACCATGTTGAAACGCCTTGCCATTTTGATCCTTCTTTCCCCATGTATTTTAAGTTTTATTATTATTTTCACTCAATCTTTTGCACAAGCAATGAACAAGTTCTGCACAGCTCAGTGTTCTTTTCCAGAAAATCTTGGTAGGAAAAATACATTGACAGAGGAATTTTAATAACTGTGTGCAGGTTGGTGCTTCTCTGTGTGTGTGTGTGGGGGGGGGAATTGGTCAAAAAGCATCCAAGAAATCTCACAAGATTTCCTGTGAGATCTCCTGGGGGGGGGGACTTGCACAGAGAAATCTTGCTGTAAGGAGAAACTGGTTTTTGGTTTTTTGGTTTTTTCTTGACTTTTCGCCAGGAGCAAGAAGTGTGAGATTTCATATACAGTGGTGCCTCACTTGATGACGTTAATTCGTTCCAGCAAAATCGCTGTAGAGCAAAACCGTCGTCAAGCGAAATAAAAAAACCCAATGGAAACGCATTGAAAACCATTCAACGTTAAGCAAAATTCCCCTATCTGAACATCATTTTGCGATCACAAAAGTGATCACAAAAACTTCAACGTTAAGCGGATTCATCATCAAGCGGGGTAATCATCCAGCGGGGCACCACTGTATCTGTCACAGAGAACAATATAAAGTTTTGGCTTTAGGAAAGAATAGCCAGTTGTACAAATACAGGTGGGATAACACTTTCCTTGATAGCAATACATATGAAAAGAAGAATATAAATCAGCAATACAACGCAGAAGCATACAAGGCTAATGCAGTTCTGTGTTACATCAACAGAACTATGGGCCAAAATCCTGTTGCTTTGTGTAGTAAATCTATCTATCTATCTATCTATCTATCTATCTATCTATCTATCTATCTATCTATCTATCTATCTATCTATCTATCTATCTATCTATCTATCTATCTATCTATCTATCTATCTATCTATCTATCTATCTATCTACTGGGAAACATTGGAACATTTGGCCCAGAGGTCAGAAATAAAGCCGTTAAGTCACCTCTCACTTATGGTGAACCTATGAAAAAACAAAATGTCCCATCCTCAACAGCCCTGCTCAGTTCTCATAAACCAAAGGCAATGACTTCCTTGATGGAGTCAATTCGTCTCATATTTGGTCCTCCTCTTTTCCTGCTGCCCTCAACTTTCAACAATGAAGATAACCATCTTCTGATCTTTGAACACGAAATCCACTTTCAGTTGCTCCACATGGTGAGCGCAAGGTTGAACACAACTGCTTCAAATTGCAAGGAACAGGATTTTGCCTCAGTACTAGGAATAATATCCTTCAGAATACAAGCTGTTCAACAGAGACCCATTGGTCTTAGAAGGTAGAAGAGCCATCTTTATCAGCCATATCTTATTTTTCCACAGCACTAAGGGGTTCTTCACTTTTTATGTAGCTTATCAGAGCAGACTAAGAATAATTCTGCTGCGAACATAAATGTTTCTTAGGTACAAAACACCACTACCATAAAGATCAGTCTTAGAGGAAAGTAAAACAACAACAACACACGTAGAGAGTGTTGGGGTATGTGCAACGTATTATCTAATGTACTTATTATTTCGTTGCATATACCAATTGTGACACATTGTGACTGGAGGAATCGGTTCCTATAAGACAAGCCTAAACCACAAACTGTGCAATCCTGTATAGGCTTACTCAAAAGAAAGCTTCACTGAGGTTTACTCCCGGAAAGATGAGAGAAGAATTGCAGCATGAAATGTTTAATATAGCAAATACTTCCTACAAGATAATTCCGAGAATTCCGAGGACTTGGAATCTTTGAAAGAGACTCCATATGCATCTCACCAATCATTAGGTTTCCTACAGAGAGCAGAGGATGGTGGATCCATGATAGTAACTTAGTAATAAACCTGGTAGCAATTTATAGGGTCAATAAAGCTATAGTGGTCATTGGATTTTCTTGTGGGTCAGAGGATATCATAAATCTTAAATAATTATTCTATGATATTCCAAAGTTATTTTACAAAAAAATAAAATTGCTTACCTATCCTGGCCATTCTCCTACACTGATGAAAACTATCTCAACCAGAGATAATAAACATTTGGTTTTAAAAGGTAAAGGTTCCCCTTGACAATTTTTGTCCAGTTGTGTTCGACTCTAGGGGGCAGTGCTCATCCCTGTTTCCAAGCCATAGAGCCAGCGTTTGTCCGAAGACAATCTTCCGTGGTCACATGGCCAGTGCGACTTAGACACGGAACACTGTTACCTTCCCACCGAGGTGATACCTCTTTATCTAATTGCATTTGCATGCTTTTGAACCGCTAGGTTGGCGGGAGCTGGGACAAGCGACGGGAGCTCACTCCGTCGCGTGGATTCGATCTTACGACTGCTTGGTCTTCTGACCCTGCAGCACAGGCTTCTGCGGTTTAGCCCGCCACCACGTCCCTTTGGTTTTAAAAAACGCAGACAAATCCCAGTATCCCACAGCCACCATAGTCTGTGGGGCACTGGAGAATGTGGCTCTGTAACACACTCCCCATCTCTGATATCAACAATCTTGACCTCTTCTAACAGATTCCTTTTAATCGGCCATAGCACAGTAATAATAGCAGCATTTGGTAAAAAGCTGTGTCTTGAGAATGCAGGGGACCCTGATAACTGTAGTTACCTCAAGTGCTGTTGGAATTGTAATTAACAGTGAAATTGTAATTATCAGTGAAAGTGTTTAGAGGAGTTAATGTTTCAGAAGGCATAATTGATAATTTGATTAACTACTTGACTAATGAGTGCAGTTTTGTGAGGATGGAATAAAAATGGAGAGGTTATTATTTTAAAGCCATATTGATCCTGGGCTATGATTGTGATAGGATATGGAGAGATGGCTTTTTCCTCCTTCAGGGATTTGCGAGTGGGCTTCTTCTTTTTGTTGATTCTCTTAAACAGTCCCTTAAAGCAGTGGTCTCCAACCTTGGGCCTCCAGATGTTCTTGGACTTCAACTCCCAGAAACCTCGGCCAGCAGAGGTGATGGTGAAGGCTTCTGGTAGTTGTAGTCCAAGAACATCTGGAGGCCCAAGGTTAGGTCTAAAGTATATTTCATCAATATACCAGCATCCAAACTAACCAGAGTAGTAGTGGTGTGTGTGCTTCTTTAAGGTTTGTCTATTGATATTGTCAGATTCTAGAATTGTTTGACATCAACGACCAGTTCAGTCCATTGCAGCTTATACTCAGTGGAGGTACTCAACTTTATATATATTAGAAACACCTTCATTTTTGGCCCATCCCAATGAACTTTCTCCTATGCTCTTCTTCTTCACTCCAACATCATTCCCATTCTTCTTGGTTTTGTTCTTTCCATCCCTTTCTCCACCACAGAGCTACCTTGTTTTCCCGAAAATAAGACCTAACCTGAAAGCAAGTCCTAGGATCATTTTTCAGGATGCTCATAATATAAACCCTTCCCCCAAAAAATAAGCCCTAGTTAAGTGAAACCCTGCCTTCCACCATTGTGCAGCAACCAGAAGAAGATGACATGAGTGAATTTGAATAAATGTAGATAGTTGTACATGAAAAAAAAAATAAGACATCCTCTGAAAATAAGCCCTAATGCATTTTTGGAGCAAAAATTAATATAAGACCTTGTCTTATTTTGGGGGAAACATGGTAGTTCAGTGCTCCCTCTGTGAATCCTCTTGCCCACCATCACATTTACAGGGCAACAAAGGCTCGTTCTGTCTTTTATCCCTTTGAAGATTTTGAGGGCCCTGCAGAGGAAAGCGCTATATGGAGCTGCCTAAAGGCCCTATGAAGAAAGATGTGGTTTTCTCTTCTTCACAGCTTACTGTGCACTGTCATATGAAGTTGTGGCAGTATTCTCAAACTTCTTTCTTTGGATTTATTTATTTATTTATTTATTTATTTATTTATTTATTTATTTATTTATTAATTATTTGATTTTTACCGTGCCCCTCTAGACAGCGTCTACTCGGGGTGGCTTACCTAGGTTAAAACACATCAAAACAACATATATAAAAATACAATTCTTACAATTAATTCTAAACAACACATTTCCAAGATGGCAGGACTCAAGAAGAAGGGGAAGAAAAAAATCACTTCATTGGCTGGAGGGAAGGCGTGTTTAAAAAACCAAGTTTTTAACTGGCTTTTGAAAACGCCCAGTGAGGGTGCCAGCCGAATTTCAATAGGGAGAGTGTTCCACAGCCAAGGGGCGACTGCAGAGAAGGCCCAGTTTCTTGTTTTTTCTTTCCAGGCCTCCCTCATTATCAGGCCCCTCAGCCGTCCCTGCTGGCTATGTTGGGTGATTCAGGTAGATCTGGGTGGGAGAAGACGATCTGCCAAATATTGAGATTGTATTTTCTTAAAATACATCTCTTTCCACTCATTCGTAGTGATGCATAGGGCCGAATACTTTGCTGAATAATGAACAAAGTCCATGTCCGTGTTAACATGGTGTCCTCTTTGCCTCTTCTGAAGCAACACAACCAAACACAAAAATCACCTGACACACAGCACTCTCCTTCTGTAAAGCTAGAAATTACTTCATTAATGTACCCATCAAAGGCATCAAATGTAGGCTGGTAGCCTGCTCACCAACCATTTGGCTTTGCATAAAATTACACTCAAAGCAATGTTTATAATCCCACACAGCTGATAAATGCCTGTGTGTAGAATCCAGAGATGCAGAATACATCAGCAGTGTGCACAAAGAATAGCTTTTGACAAAGTAGCTCTTTTTTGCTTCATGACAAAGCAAAAGGATTTTTAAAAAATAAAATAATATGGCACACTTAAAGAATAACACATTTATTACAGTGTCTGCTCTGAAATAACAAGACAGTCATCTAAAGATGGTTTAGATGGATGTGTTCACCCCTCAAACCATGCATTTTATAATGGATGAAAACAAATGTTAAGTGAATCTATCAGGGAGTAGAATTGCCTCCTAGCAAAAGCATGTTTGGGTAAGTCCTTCACACACTAAATGAAAGAAAGACATCTCCCTGTTCTTGCTTATTTTGTGTGTGTGTGTATGTGTGGTGATGTCGGGATCTTCTCTGCTTCCTAGAGAGAGGTGAGAATTTTCCTTCAATTCGTTTTTGATAATACGTGTCCAAAGTTTGCAAACTTCTCCATGGAAAGAGCTTGAGTGCGTTTTAAAAAAACTGAATAGGGCAGAAACCCAATGTGACAGGTTCAGCTGCCCAGGCCCATAGATTTCACTGCTCAATTCTTAAAATCTGGATGTGAATACTTGTGTATTCTGTCATTTTTGTAGTAATGTATTAGGGTCGCAACCAATTTTGTTCCTGAGAAGTACCTCAACTTCCACACCTATCTTGCAAGCAGATGCAACAAGTGTAGCCTGCATAATTAACTTGTAAACCGCTCAGAGAGTGCTTAAAGCGCTATGGGGCGGTATATAAGCAGCACACTTTGCTTTTATAGATGGGAGTCAAGGTTTTCAAAATTTCAAATCTGGGTGAAAATGTAACTTGTAAGATTTTCCTGTTTCTTACCCATGAATTACCCTTTAAGGAAGCCATTTATAGGTTCCTTTTACCTGATCTTTAGGATACAGATATTGAGATCAAGGTGGGTCTCAAGCCATGTATCTCAGAGAGGCACAACTGCATTTATTTATTTATTTATTTATTTATTTATTTATTTATTTATTTATTTATTCATTCATTCATTCATTCATTCATTCATTCATTCATTCCCCCTCCCATCTGGCCTATAAGACCACTCTAGTCTTATAGGCCAGACTGTACCGTTCTTATAGAATATCTGACACAAAAATGTGCTGTAAACACGCTGTATATGATGCCCTTTTTCCTTCACTCCCACCCCACAAAGCTTTTCTCCCTTCTTCTTTTCACATCGCTAACCATGGTTTCACATGGTATATGTTCCTCCAGTGAAAACCATGGATAATACACCATTTTTACTTTGTAAACCAGAGGGTGAAAGCCTAATCTGAAGTGAGTTTAATCACCGTTGTAAAACTTCAGTCTAGATTTAGTCACCGCTCCTCCTCCCACAGCCATAGGTGCGTGGGTGCGATCTCTTTGCCTGCCACCCAGATGAGGCAAGTTCAACAGGCCAGTACGGTGGCCTCAGAGTGGTGGGCTGGAAAGAGCCTTTATCAAGGCTGCTCATCCTGCATGCTGCCTCTTTCAGCATGACCGTTGACCAACCCACTTGCCCTTTTAAGAACAAGACTGGTGGTCACTTCAGGGCCAGATGGGAATTTTTGACCTGCTCCTGAATTGGTTTTGAAGGGGCAGGTGAGTTTTCACCCATCCCATTCTTGCTGACAAGTTTAGCCAACAGTTCTGGTTAAAGGGCTTTAGTATTTTGGTCACACTGGTAGGTAGTGCGGAAGGCATGAGTTTTTAGGTGAGTTACAAAAGGTGAGTTTTTAGGTGTAACCCCTCCCACTTCCCGGATTTGAAGATCAGGAGGTTTTGGGACCAGGAGGGGGAGGAGAAAGAGATCCATGGGGCCCGGACCCCCTAGAGCTAGGAACGTTGGGTGGTCTGGGCTCTGGAGATGCCCTAATGTTATGGGAACTCACCATCAGTAGATATGGGTCTGAGGTAAGACTGGCCCCAGATTCAAATCATGATTCCACACTACCATATGTGAGCACACAGCCTCCTAAGAGAATTCTGTGGCTGGAGCAGAGAGGTTCCAGGGGCGTAGTGTACTCCCAAATCAGCTGAGATGAGTCCATTTCTCAGCCAGGCAGGCCCACTAGCACCTTTTCCCAAGTCTGTTCCCAGTTACCAATTAACTGAGAGAAAAAGAAAGATAAAAATCATAAGTTTTGGAGTCTGCCAAGACGAACAAAACTCAGGCAATTAATGGACTCCAGTAGCTTAATTATGGCCCAAGATTATGCAGGTTAGCTACTCAAAAGACCAAACATACGGTAAGTTTTTAAGAATTATTGTTTGATTAGAAAAATAAAGTATTCAGAGATATTCAGTTTGTTGCAAACCGTAGCATTTAAGTACATTTCCATAAATCAAATCAGTTAGAACTATAGCAAATTCCAGCTATAAAAATAAAATAATAAACTCTAAAAATAGCTTGAAAGGTAGGCAAGGCTTAGCCCCTCCTTCTCTATATCCTTGCTATGAACTACATCCTAGCAAAATACTAAAAAATAGCAATAGGAACTCCAAAGTCCATTCAAAAACGAAATCAAAAATCATACTAAAAATCCAAGTCTCTCTCTGTCACCATCCTTCCATTTTTCTTTCCATGCTGGAACCACCCTTCTTCTTCACTCTCCACTGACGTAAACCAATCAGGACGAAGGGCTATCTCTCCACTCTCCACCTCCTTTTCTCATGGGATGTGCAGGTGTTGTTGACCATCTTCCTGATGTTGTGTCTCAGCTCTTATCGTCTCTGGCCAAGCTTGCTACATGGAAAATTCCAACTAGCTCTAAGAGAAACAGTTTCTCAAAGCATCTAGTTACATGACACACAGACCAAGATGGATTCCTTCTACACAATTCCATGACTACAAATCCCATTTAGAAATTACATTATAACCTCAGTAACCTAAACCATGACACCATAGCTCCCCTTTAGTAAAGGGATGTTGGTTTTCAGTTAATCAATAAAGTGTGGCCAAGTTTGCAACCCACCTCTTTTGTCCTGCCTCTTTATTCCAGGCTGGCTAAGCGAAGTTGTGTGGTTGATACCAACAAGCTTTCTCTAACTTTGTTGCAATCTGGAACCAACCCTGGGATCGGAAGAAGGCAGAGCTTGATATAGCTGTGTTTTTGTGCTGTGTTGTGTTCTGTTGTGTTGTTGTTGTTGTTGTTGTTGTTGGGGTTTTTTGTTTTTTGGGGATTATACCTTCCAGACTGTTTAGACACAGGGACTCTGGGAGTTATAGTCCAAACCAACAACTAACTTTTCTCAAACGCCACAAGCAGGCCTTCCTAAAGCAGGTCTACCTGGCTCTCTTGTAAGGCAAAAAAGCTCAATTCTTTCCTTGACAAATTACAGAAAGCTGAGAAGAAATATCTGATCTTATGCTAAGCTACAGAAGCAAGTAAAAAAACCTCTCTCCTTTCTCACATAAAGAATGTTAAGCAGCTACATATGCTGCTTTGAGTTTTGATTTTTGAAGAAATTCTCAGCTGTGACTATTTAAGAAGATGCCTGGCTCCCAGGGCAGTAACGAGTGTAAAGTAAGCTCCTCTAAGGAGCCAACATTTAGAGGGCACTGAAATCTAGAGGACCTACTTGTCAATAGAGAACAAATGGCAATATTATGCTTTTTCTTTCTTTTTCTAAAAAGCATATGCCTTCTGTTTCTTTGGGGGGATTCTTCTGTTCCCTTTCCACGGGGGGCTTCAACCCCTGCCTCAGGGTGAAGTCGATGGAAGATGGTGCCATTTGCATCAGGTGCCACTATGATGGCTCTGATGACTTCTTTCTCTCTGACGGCCTCAGCCTTGTCTGCACAAATGCAATTGATGGAAATGTCAACCCCGTGTTGCGGCAGCTGTTACAAGGGCAAATTCCACAGTGGGTATAATTGGAAAAAGAATTAGAAATAAAACTGCCAATGACAAACTCCCTTTCTAAACATTGGTGGTGCAGTCACATCTAGGAAAGACTTTAAAAACTGGGAATGTTTAGCCTTGAGGAAAGAAGATTTGGGGTGGGGGAGAGATGATAGCACTTTTCAAATACTTGAAAGGCTGTCATACAGAGGAGGGGCAGTATCTGCTTTTGATTATCCCTGAGTGCAGAACATGTAATAATAGGCTCAAACTACAGGAAACCAGATTAAGGATGAATATTAGGAAAAATATCTTAACTGTTAGAGCAGTACAACAATGGAACCAACAGCCTTCAGAGGTGGTGAGTGCACCAGTGCTGGACGCATTCAAGAGAAAATTGGACAACCCTCTGTTGGACCTTCTTTGATTTTGATTGAGCAGGGGGGGTTGGGCTCAATGGCCTTATAGGCTCTTTCCAACTCTATTATTCCATAACTCTTGATTAGAGGTGGGGGATTTGTCTTTGTCTCCAAAGATGAATCCCACCAGCACAAGTGGCCAGCTTGATTACCTCCTGCCCCGAGAACCCACCGGTCCATTTACTGCATGGTGCGCATCATAAGCACACCAATCACTGGAGTAGCCTGGCTGGCACAGCCCCATCTCCCTGCTTACCTGGCCACTCAGGCAAGTGGGCGGGATTACAAGTCTCCTCACTCAGCTGCTGAGTGGCTGGGCAAGCAGAGAGGCAGCCAGGGAACTGCTGCAGTTGGCATGCTGATGATGATGCCAGTCATGTGCACTGGGTGCCTTGTGGTAAGTGGACTGGCAGGTTCTCGGGGCAGGAGGTAATCAGGCCAGCCCCCTGTGCCAGCGGGATTCATCTTTATAGGTGAAGACTAAGTTATTTATTTATTTATTCAATTTATATTCCACATATCTAGACCAAAGCCTACTCTCCCATCTACTCTTGATTCTATTATAGAATATACTGTACACTTCTATTTAATGCATGTGGAAAAAAAGAATATTGTAATAGCTGGCTCAGTGGTTTAGTAATTTGGCTGGGGAGCCAGAGGCTGGGATTTTTATTCCCCTCCTGCGAGTAGACCCAGCCGGTATGGCCTGGGGCAAGGTGCACAGTCTCAGGCCACCCTGACCCCCAGAAGAAGGGAATGGTAAACCATTCCTGAATATTCTCTCCCTGGAAAGTCCTGAAAGAAGTTACCTTGAGTCAGAATTATTATTAAAGCTAGGGAAAAAGATGCAAAAGAAGACAGACAAAATGGTTAAAGGGCTGGCACAATTCCCCTTTGAGAAAAGTGTACAACTCGGTGTCTTTGGCTTAGGAAAAAGCCAAGCAAAGGGAGATTTGATAGAATTATATAAGCTGTGGATAAAGGTTTTAGGGATACTTCTCATCTGCCTTTCTCATAATAATAGAATCAGGGGGTCATCCATTGAAGCTGCAGAGTGGGAGGTTCAGAACAGATCAGAAAGAGGGAAATCAAAGCAGCCCTATGATCCAGGAGGACAAACAAAATTCTGTGTTGGATAATAGATTTTTGGATCACTAAAAAGGTGTGAGAAGAGTGACCTTTCCCTCAGGGCTTTCCTTTAGATATGAAAGTTATGAAATTTGGGGGCCTTGGAAGGAAACAAACGGTTTTTAAAAATGACTAGATGTATAGGGTGGTGAGTTTTTTTGTTTTTGCTTTTTTTTTTTTGTTAAAGGAGACAGGACAAGCTTCAGAATTTCAGATATCAAGACAATGCTTCAAAGCATCCCCAGAGTTTAGGAAAATTGTTTGTTTGTTCATTTGTTCATTTGTTCACTTGCTCACTCGCTCCTTCCTTCCTTCTACTGCCCATCTGACTGATGGTCACTCTGGGCAGTTTACAGCTGTGATAATAACATAAACATAATTAAAGCAAAATTTAAATGTAAAGAAACATCACATTTTAAAACAGGTGGCAGTTAAAATGAGAGGCTGATACTCTCAGCAGGCCATTCAGATCGAGTATTTTGGAAAGCTTGCTGAAATAAGAAAGTTTTAAGAGATTTCTTAAAGATCGCCAGAAAGGGGGCCAGATGAATTTGAGATGGCAGCTCATTCCATACCTGATGAGCAAACACCAAGAAGGCCCAGTTTCTTCTTCTTTCCTTCCAGACCTTCCTCTAGGTTTACTTATTTGGACTAGAATTCCCAGAACTCACCAGCCAGCATGATCACAGAAAATTATCACCAGAAACAAGAAATTGCTGAGTATCACAAAGTTTTCACCCCTCTCCTACTTTGATGTACTTGTTTCAGCATTCTGAAAAGGAAGATTTTTGTGTATCCCATACAAGCATTGCCTCTGCTCCTACTGGTCTGACATGATAGAAACTGTGGGCAACATTAGACAAAAAAAAACCCTGCCCAGCCTATATATATAGTAAATTCTATAAAGGTAAAGGTTCCCCTTGACATTTAGTCCAGTCGTGTCCAACTCTAGGGCGTGGTGCTCATCCCCGTCTCCAAGCCATTGAGCCAGAGTTTGTCTAAAGACAGTTTCTGTGGTCACGTGGCCAGCATGACTAGACATGGAACACCGTTACCTTCCCACCGAGGTGATACCTATTTTATCTACTTGCATTTACATGCTTTCGAACTGCCAGGTTGGCAGGAGCTGGGGCAAGCGACAGGAGCTCACTCCGTCGCATGGATTTGATCTTACAACTGCTTGTCTTCTGACCTTGCAGCACAAAGGTTTCTGTGGTTTAACCCACAGCGCCACCACGTCCTATAAACCTATCAATTCTATACAGTGATGCCTCGCAAGACGAAATTAATTCATTCCACGAGTCGTGTCGTATTGCAAAAAATTTGTATTGCGAAGTGCAGCTATAGAAAAATTCATCCTGTGAGTCACAAAAATAAATAAATCACAAAACGCTTTTGTCTTGTGAGTTTTTTTGTTGTGAGGAGTTCATCTTGCGAGGTATCACTGAGAAGGACCAGTACCAAGGTACAAGATGGCAGTTCTCCAAACAATCAACCTATAAAATTGTGGGTCATTGAAAATTAGAGAGACAACCAGCCCCCCCCCACCCAAAAAAAGCACAAATGGGGCAAGAGTATTAAAGGCCTGAATAAAAAGCCAGGTCTTTACTTTTTTCCTGAAGCCAAGGAGGGATGGGTCCTGATGAAATTCCACAGAGAGCATGGTCCATAGTGTGGTAGCCACCACTGAGAAGGACCAGTTCCTCATAGTGGATTTCCGGGCCTCCCTTGAAGTGGCCACCCATAGCATGATAGATTGGGAAGTGTGGGTGGGACAGGAGGTCACTCAGAGGGTTGCTGGTTGCTAAAGGCACTGGAAGGGGGGATGGGTTCCCAATAATCTACTTGCGGTGAAGTGTTTTCAGACATATCGCTTAATGTTAATGATTTATGGTGTGGAATGAAGATATTTGATATTATCATGAGAGCTACTTAAAAGACACTTGAAGTAACTGAGGCATCTTTGAACACATGGTAAGAGACCTGGTGAACAGCACTAGCATGTTTTGAAGATTCCTAGAGTTCTGCTACTTACAGAAACAATGATCATAGGGAGAAAGAAACGGAGCTTTCACTTTGATACTGGGCATATGATGACTGGATGTGCATTGTCAGAGCGGAAGACTGGAAGGCTGACAGACGTGTCAGGAAGTTTCATCACTAGAAGGGAGAGGAAAGCAAAAAGAAATGAAGCAAGATAGCGAGACTTTGCAAGGATAATGAGTTTTGTGCAGGAGACATATAATTGAATAAAGACACCCTACTATGTTTAAAGTCCTCCACATCTTTTTTGATGTTAACTCAGCTACTTTGTCACATGTCATGAAACTGTAAAGACAAAGTTCCAGTGATTTCGAAACTGATTGAGTGGGTTTGTTGTGAGTTTCCCCTTCTTTTCTCTTTTAAATGCTAATGATGAGAGAGGGGGGAGAAAAATAAAACCTATACTTATTTGGAACATTTTCTAATAAATTACAGAGTGTCTGATTGGGTTGATTGAAGGCCAAAATGATTGGGTTGTCTTGACCCAACCCTGATCACATTAGCTTATCTCCATGCAACAAACATGACAAAGTAGCATTTTTCTCACAATAATTTGAAAGAATGTTAGAACTGATTAAAAATGGTTTGGCTAATTTCTGGGTCAATGGGATTTTTTAAACCCTCAATTATTTGCACTAGCATTTCTCTTTAACACAGCAGAGAATTACTCCAAGTTTCAAAAGGACATTTAAAAAAAAACCTGTTCTGATGGATCAATGAAAAGTGTGCCTAGCACGACTTTACCTTGTAGGAATGACCGACAAGGATGTGATTTTCAGATTTTCTGGACCACAGATACCATAACTGTCCATTTTGGAAGTTCTACCTACCTTTCTGCATGTCTTGCCCATAAAAGAACCTGCCAGCTAGCACAAGGAAATTTGGGTTAGCCCAGTCTAGCTAAGCCTGAAACCTTTCAATTTTAGGTCTTTCAACCAGCTGCATCACACTGAAGTGTTTGTCAGGCACCTCTTAAGGTTGGTAGAACTCCCAGAATAGGGACTTATGGTACTTGTGTTGTTTAGTCATTAAGTCTTGTCCAACTCTTCATGACCCCATGGACCAGAGCATGCCAGACCCTCCGGTCTTCCACTGCCTCCTGGAGTTGGGCCAAATTCATGTTGGTAGCTTTGATGACACTGTCCAACCATCTCATCTTCTGTTGTCCCCTTCTCCTCTTGCCTCCACACTTTCTTAACATCAGGGCCTTTTCCAGGGAGTCTTTTCTTCTCATCAGATGGCCAAAGTATTGGAGCCTCAGCTTAAGGATCTGTCCTTCCAGTGAGAATTCAGGGTTGATTTCCTTCAGAATGGATAGGTTTGTTCTCCTTGCAGTCCAGGGGACTCTCAAGAGTCTCCTCCAGAACCACAATTCAAAAGCATCAATTCTTTGGAGGTCAGCCTTCTTTATGGTCCAACTCTCACTTCCATACTACTGGAAGAATCATAGCTTTGACTATGCAGAGCTTTGTCAGCAAGGTGATGTCTCTGCTTTTTAAGATGCTGTCTAGGTTTGTCATCGCTTTCCTCCCAAGAACTAGGCATCTTTTAATTTTGTGGTACTTGTAGTCCAGGAAATTCAAAACTCCTTTTCATAGTGACAAAAATCTCCTCTGGTTAGTCATCCTAACCCAAGCAAGAAAGTAAGTCTTCAGGCCTGGTCAGAAAACCTGGTTCCTGAACATCTTCCTAGGAACCTTAAAGAACTTTATGTTAGAATATATCATTGTGCAACCCAGTGTGTATTTATTAGCCTCTTCAAAAGCCTAGCACTAGACAGAATCTGATTGGTTACAATGTTCTACAGTATTATGTATGTAACACATCTTAATCATTCTTATATACACATGCACACACACATACATGTGTGTGTGTGTGTGTGTGTGTGTGTGTGTGTGTGTGTGTGTGTGTGTGTGCGTGCATGCATGCATGTGTTTATAAGACTATTAAGATGTGTTACATACATAATAGAACATTGTAACCAATCAAATTCTTTCTAGTGCTAGGTTTTTGAAGGGGCTAATATCTAGATAAAAGAAGAAGTGACAATGAGACATACTGAACTTATTTTGCAGGTGTAGCAAGTTACTGATCTTTCTAAACAGTCAGATTTTTTTCTATGGAAATTTCTATTTTTTTTACCAGGGTGGCAAATTATGACTCTCACAACTTATGAGACTGACAAGTTGTCCCTACAGCAAATAACAGCTATTATTTTGACTAAATGGGCCCCTCCACTTGCAGGAATAGTAAGTTCCTTGGGCACCACTTTACCCTCAGTTGGCCGATCTGTGAAAAGCAAATGGAGCAGGCATTCTTAAATGGGAGTAGGCATCCTGCCATGTATTGAGGTCAATATTGTCTGGATCTATCTGGCTGTATTAGATGGGGAAATTGCTTTAAAGAATGCATGTACATACCAGTTCATAAGTGTCATCATCACTAGCTTAGTGGGGCCCTTGAATCATGCAAAGAAACCACATGTAGTAACCACTAAGAGTAGTTTATCTTATCAAGGGAAGCTGTTTGTGTTCTTAACATATAGCCCCTTCCCACCCACAGAGAGGATGCATGGGTAACTTAGTACCATTCATTCTTCCTTCCAGTTTAAATGTAGGGAGGGCAAGCTGTAAAGACTCATCAGTCGCTCAGGTTAGAATAGCCCCTTTCACTGATATCAGTCAGTTGGGCTGTACAGGATTTTGGTATAATCTTGAAAGGCAAGACTGATGTGGCACTCTAAGACTATTTACTGCAGAAATCACAGTGAAGTCGCATTCTCTAAAATGGAGCATTTGTCAGGAAAGATTCCAGATCATTAACACACAGCTAGAAAATACAATTGCAAGACAGCTAGGTTTCTTTTAGAATAAATAAATTTGAAAAGGGGAAGCCATTTTAAAATCATGTAAATAACTTGAGTAAAGATGTCTCCCATTTGCATAACACTCATTTGCATAATGTTGCTTGTTTATACACTGACCTCTCAGCTTCTTTCTTTCTCTCTCCTTCTCTGGCTAAGTCAAAACCTTGCATTTGTAGTACAGATCTATTTCTATAAGGAGGGCCTTGGAATTATGGCTCTTTGGAATACATTGTGTGACCTTGGCTTTTGCTCTTGCAGCTGGGAGATTAAAACTGTGAAGTTCTGAGCATTTTTTTTAAATAAAATTCTTCCCTTCATGGCTGCCAGTAATTAGTTTGGCTTGCATTAATTCTGTCATGGTGCCATCTATTTGCATGTAGATTTGGGTACGGCGGCTGGGCAGCTTCCCACTATGGGAAGGCATGCAACAGCAACATTGAGACATTTCAGGCATAAACCTTTAAAATGAGAAGGCAGATAGACTTCACAAATTTGGCTCGGTGAGACTTTATGCTGGTTTCACTCTCCCCAGTCATCACAACCATCTCATCTTTACCTTCAGAGATCTCACTGAGCTTTTCTGTTTCTCCTTTTGTTTCTGCCTGCAAGCTTTGCACAGCCCAACCACCCACAAGGGTGCCCTACACCCTTACACACTACAGAACCTCCACTTCTACCACATCTCATAACTAAAACATTTTTGGAGAGCACTGTATTTTTCCATTTATAAAACCCCCATTTATAAGATGCCCCCTCTCCACTTTTCCAACCCAAAAATTAAGAAAACTTAGCTTTGAATATTTAGCTTCTGGGCTCAGAACATCAGACATTTTCAGTCCCTGTTAAATCTGAGCCTACAGGGTGCACCTCCAGCGAGGTGTGTTCCAAGTGGTTTGTACAGCATCAGTGGACGTCAGTTCTACAAGGCTCATGGTTGGAGGAAGCCTGTTTACAGAGGCAAGATATGTGCCGTTTTGTTTTTTCCTCAGTTATCTCAGCTTGTTGTTGTTTTATTCATTTAGTCATGTCCGACTCTTCGTGACCCCATGGACCAGAGCACGCCAGGCCCTCCTGACTTCCACTGCCTCCCGGAGTTGGGTCAGATTCATGTTGGTAGCTTCGATGACACTGTCCAACCATCTCATCCTCTGTCGTCCCCTTCTACTCCTGCCTTCACACTTTCCTAACATCAGGGTCTTTTCCAGAGAGTCTTCTCTTCTTATGAGATGGCCAAAGTACTGGAGCCTCAGCTTCAGGATCTGTCCTTCCAGTGAGCACTCAGGGTTGATTTCCTTTAGAATGGATCGGTTTGTTCTCCTTGCAGTCCAGAGGGCTCTCAAGAGTCTCCTCCAGCACCACAATTCAAAAGCATCAATTCTTCAGCAGTCAGCTTTCTTTATGGTCCAGCTCTCACTTCCATACATAGCTACTGGAAAAACCATAGCTGACTATGCAGAGCTCTGTCAGCAAGGTGATGTCTCTGCTTTTTAAGATGCTGTCAAGGTTTCTTACTGCTTTCCTCCCAAGAAGCAGGCGTCTTTTAATTTCGTGGCTGCTGTCACCATCTGCAGTGATCATGGAGCCCAGGACAGCAAAATGTCACTGTCACTGTAAGATAGGTAGACTTCCAGAATGAAGAATTATTATATTTGTAGTTCAGAAAATCCAGAATTCCCATCACTGATGGTGTAAGCTGAGGGAGTGGTAGGAGGCAGGAACATTCTATGCACTCTACAGAGAAATTGGCTCCAGTTAGCTTTTCCTCTTATCATAATTCCCTAAATGTTCTTGGACTAAAACTCACAGAAGCTATCACCACTAGCTATGCTAGCCAGGATGTGTGGAAGTTGCAGTCCAAGAATGTCTGGGGACACAAGATTGGGAATAGAGATGGGCATGAACCACGGTTCATATGTTCATGCTGGTTCGTACCTATGGTGCAACACATTCCCTTCCCCTGCCTCCTTGGCTGGATCCCCCAGCCACCAGCCAGTGTGCATTCCTCTCCTCCTCCTCTTTGGCTGTTTGACCAGTCTCTGGCAGAAGCACGGCCTTCCCTGTCCACCTCCTTAGCTGATCACCCACTCAGACAAGGAGGTGGCCCCTGTGCTCTTGCCATGAACTGGTTGAATAGCCAAAGAGGAGAAGGAGAGAAGTGTTGTCCGGCTGGTGAGTGGAACATTGTCCAGGAAGGTGGGGCAAGGTCCGTGCCCATCTCTAGTTGAGAACTACTCACCTAGAAGCAGCCACTCCACCTAACTGCGGCTGAGGGAGAAATGAGAAGCATGACCTTTCCATCAATTAGGCTAAAACACCAACCTATATGGTTTGCACCGTTTCTGAATATTTTTCATCCTGGTTGTTTCCAACCACTGTGTTACTTTGCAGAACAGATGGCAAGATGTTTCACTCTTCCCTTATCATCAATTTTTCTTTTGTGTGTGTCTCTGTGTCTTCTATATGGTAAATTTGAAGATAAGGACTGTCTAGTTTTTTGCTGAGCGCCTGTAAACATCTCAGGGAGTCCTTCTGGCTGAAGAGTGCACTAAAAAAATCAAGTAAATAATAAATATAGTAAATAATAAATTGGAAGGACCTTAGATCACATACTTTGGATGCAGCAGGTCATAGGCTCCTTTTTTCCCTTCCTTCCTTCTCCTTTTTTAAAGATAAAAGTAGCAGGTCAGGGGAAGATTTGGCAGGAGAGCTCTTGTCAGTCTGGAGAAGCAATACTGAGCTTGCCTAAGCTTGATAGACAAACTGTATAATCCACTATAAGGCAGTTGTCTGTCAGCAGCAGCGTGAAAGATACCGGGTTGAGGTAATCCCTCTCTAGCCAATGAGCCACACTCTCTCATTTATCCTGGAGTGGGTGAACCCAAGAGAATCAAATGTGGTGATGACTAGGCAAGCTACCTGGCTCCAGTGCCTTCCAACTCTCCAGTCTACCCTGACTGGGCAGTGCTTCTTGGCAGTCCAAAAATTCAGCAAGCTGGGCATTCAAAGCCACTATGCCCACTTTGCAAGATACAGTTGCTACCACACCTAAAAAAATACCAAAACTCTTGGTGACTGGTCAAGGCAAATCCTGGTTTTAGTACCACAAACCCTCTGAGGTGAGTAGAGAGATGTTCGTATTTTATTAAAGATAACAAAAATGCAAACATTGAAAAATGTTTCAAAAAGATTTCAAACAGCACTTGGATAAAAAAGACATTGCTGTCACGTTTCCAGGGATTTAACAGGCAAAAGTCCAATAAACCAGTCCAATATGAGAGGTCCACTAGATGCAAAACAGATACCAAAATGCCAGAGCCAAAACACAAACCGTAGTCAGAAGTCAGAGTCCAAAGCCAAGGGTCCAGAAAATAAGGTCCAAGATGAGCAGGAGTGTAGATGTGAGCCAAGGAGTTGACTTGTTGCTTCCACAAGCTTGCCAGCATCTGGGTGCAGATTTTATAGCAACAGCAGCCATCTAAACACCTCATCCTGCTAAAACTCAGGGCTGGTCGACCTGATGTTCCTATGGGATGCATTCATGTGGGCTTCGGCTCTTTGTGTCATTAGTCCTTGCCAAAGCTTCTCCCTCACTCTGGCTACTGGGGGAGGAGAATCTGGTGGTGATTCACCTGTCTGCGATTCAGATTGCCTAGCATTCTCCTCAGCTGTAATTAACCCCTCGGATTCCAGATCTTCTTTGGCTGAACTTATGACAATTGCCCCCCTACCCGGGAATAACGACGTGAGACGTATCATGGGATAAACATGGGCTACACTTTATTAAATAATCATTATTGCCCACCATAAAAAAAGGGGGGGGTCATGCCATAGCGCACAATCAGGTTTTGCACAGGGTCTCAATGGACCCCTTAACAAACAAATGGGTGAGTCCCTAGCCCCAAGTTCTCACAGTCGTGAAGACAGCGAGAACCCAACTGTCCCAAATTTGACCACCCCCCGGAACCTCAAGCCATCTTCTCTTTGTTGACTGTTGGGCCGGGTGTGACTCCGGCACATCTTTTCCCCCACAGCACTGTAATCGCACAATCCACAGTGCTGAGAGGTCAGATGAGCTATACATTGCCTGTGATTGCGATGGGACTCACCTAAACATGTTCTATCTGCACTACCTGCCACAGCATATGAACTAGTGATGCTAAGTCCCATGCCCCCATCCACCCTCTGAAGATCAGAAGCAGGCCTCCTGGATTCCTTAAGAGATATATCCAAACCTCTGTCTGAGAGGTGCACTCCATCGTGCCAATTTATCCAACTGTTTAGAAAATTAATTGTTTAGGTTAACTATGATGATTGCCATAGAATTCAATATGGTTATGGAGCGCTCAAGCCCAGCCCGGCCAGGCCCGAGCAGCCGCTCCGCTCCTCCTTTTGTATTATCTACCCTTCCTGCTTCAGGAGCTGAAGATCAATAAAGTCAAACCATGGGGGGGGGGGGGAACCACTGCTGTAGCTGACCACTGTTGTTTGCCCTGCCTTGTCCTGTCCTATTCCAGTTGTAGACATACTATCAGATGAAGGGGATCTGCATCTCCAGTATGGAAGAGACAAACAACAGCAATGATAACAGTGGAGGCGGCAGCACTACCTCCACTACTACCTCCACTACCACCACCACCAGAACAACTTCAGGTCATCTGTGACTTGGGCAAAAGATGATATTCCTGGTGGAAATCATATACTGTATAAAGGAAGCATGGCTATTGTAATTGTACCTTTTTGCAAATATTGACATCCTTGCTTGTTGCATTCAACCCTTTGTGCTTTCAGGACAAAATGGAGTTTGTGAACACCTTCATCTGAATATACTGCAAGATATCTTTGCAAACAGGAACCCCAATTTTTCAAACAGGTTGACCCTTTCAATAGTTATGGATTTGCCTCCAACAGCAAATGCTGCGGATTGGATAGAAAGATGGGAACATGTTAAAGGACAGATTTACAGGTGTACCACATAGTCTCACTTGTGTTCCTCTACACCTACCCAGCTGACTCCAGCTATCCAGTGGAAAAGGCTTTCAGTTTAGAGTTCAACAGGTGGTCTGATCAGCTTTTATTCATAGTTGGGTCACCTCAGGCAGCAAAGTGTCTCCTTCTGATTCTGATCAGTAATCCTACTCAATGGTAGGCCTCTAAGCTTGGTGATGGTAGCTCAAAAGCTGGATGAAGAGAATCCCAGGTCAATGTCAAAAATCTTGTGGTTGTTGTGGGTTTTTCGGGCTCTTTGGTCATGTTCTGAAGGTTGTTTTTCCTAACGTTTCACCCGTCTCTGTGGCTGGCATCTTCAAAGGACAGCACTTTGTGCTCTGGTATAGTTGGCTTGTTGTGGGTGCATTGTTGTGCTAAGGAGAGGAAAGCGTGAAGCTCAACAAAACTTGGCTCCCACGTCTCAAAAATACAGCATGCAAAAGGTCAACGAACTCTACCCAGCCACAAGGACAGGGAATCACTACACACAAAAGACCAGCTAATGACACCCATTAACCACAGTGACAGATAATCTCTTCTCCTTTGCACAACAACACCCACAACAAGACACACTAATCACCCATCTACAGAAAAAGACAAAAGCCTATCTCACAGCCATAAATACTGCACTCCCAAGCCAACTACACCTCTGAAGATGCCGGCCACAGAGACTGGCAAGACATTAGGAAAAACAACCTTCAGAACACGGCCAAAAAGCCCGAAAAACCCACAACAACCATTAGAGCCCGGCCATGAAAGCCTTCGCAAATACATCAGAAATCTTGTTGAAACTTTTCTAGTCAGTGGGCTATATGGACTGATAAATGGGCAGAGCTTGGAAAAGTTATCTTTGGGAACTACAGGTCCCCAAATACTCCGGCCAACATAGTCACTGATCATGCTAGAATCTGTTTTCACATGTTCCATTGAAAACTGTGATTTATCTCTGATTTTTTAAAATTAGTAACGCAATGGTAAAGGTAAAGGTTCCCCTTGACAGTTTTTGTCCAGTCGTGTTCGACTCTAGGGGGTGGTGCTCATCCCCCTTTCCAAGCCATAGAGCCAGCGTTTTGTCCGAAGACAATCTTCCGTGGTCACGTGGCCAGTGCGACTTAGACACAGAACGCTGTTACCTTCCCACCAAGGTGGTCCCTATTTATCTTCTTGCATTTGCATGCTTTCGAACCGCTAGGTTGGCGGGAGCTGGGACAAGCGACAGGCGCTCACTCCATTGCATGGATTCGATCTTACGACTGCTGGTCTTCTGACCCTGCGGTTTAGCCCGCAGCGCCACCACGTCTCTAGTAACACAATGAAGAACTCATTAATCAAGGCTGCATTTCCCCTACTCCCTCCCCCCACTCATGAAGAAATGAAAGACCATGAAGCCCAAGGAAACAGAGCTGCATCACATAGCTTTCAAGCCAACTTCAGTAGTAAAAATGGAAATTCATGGACAGGTCCTTGTGATTTTAGGCCAGTTCATTAATCTGCTATTCTATAGAGCAGGTTTGAATTCAGAGTTCAGGTATTTTACAAACCCATTCAAAGCATCCACCAAAGAAAGACTTTCCTTTCAAATTATTTTTCATCTGAGGCAGCACAGAATTATACTCTTTTTTTTCTCTCTGACAGGGTGCAGCTGTGCTAATAACAGAATCCAGCACAAGCTCCTATGCACTCCTCATTTTCCCACAGAGCTCTTTGTCAAGTTTCTACGAAGGTCCAACGAATCGCAGCAAAGGGCACCGATTTCTTTTGTGTGATGGCTAATGAAACCCAAAAACTACACACCAGGATTTTTCACAGGGCTTGCTTAAGTATGCGGAAAAAGTTCCTAAGGGCCAATGGGACCGGTTTCACTCAATGCTAATGATTAGCTTCCTTTTGTTGCCTACATGAGGAGAAACCGGGAGAAATTGGTACCACATCGTCATTGGTTTTTATAACTTCTCATTTGGCAGATTGTATGTTTTCAATTGTACCCACTAGAAACATCAATATATACAAAAGACAGGTCCCAGGGGTTTGGAACATTCTAGAGAAATGTGGAGAAACAGAATTCACAATGGTTCCCATTCAGAATGATTTCCGCTAAATCCAAAGGAGCCTAGGGTTGGACCTTGGTCCCAACACTTCAACCCAACATTCTTCATCTCTCTCGTTGTTCTGTTCATGGGACACTCCTTTTTAAACTCCTGTACCAGTTCTTGCTCGTTGCCAGATCCCACACAACCTCCTTGTCTCCTCAGCTTTCCTTAATTCCTGCACACTTCAAGACAGCTCAACATGCCTGAGGCTTTGTTTCTGCTTTTCTTTCCCCTTGTTTCTTCTCTGAACTTTGTTGAAGCCTGCCATGTTTCCCAAATTGCACTCCTTCCCCTTTTAGGAGAAGTTTTTGTCCTTTCCATATTCCCTTTAGGATTCATCTCTCCTCACCAAGCATTAAGGGTTTGCTCATTTTCTCATAAATTCTCTGCTTCCTGAGGCTTCCACTAAGCTCATTAAAACCCTCAGTCAACCTCATGAGAAGTCCTTACTATCTCTTGCCCCCACCTCTGGGTGAAGCTTATTTCTTGGTTTTATCATATTCTTCTCAAATTCTGTGCTAATCAACAGAGTCCCATGCACTCACCCACCTTGCCACTGTACAGGTGAGAATTATGCACAACCATTGAGGGTCTAATAAAAACAGATGTAGGCTGCATTCTGATTGTACATTAATTTCATTGTGTGAGCTGTTTACACAAGCATCATTAATTTTATTCCATATCTCTTTTTATAGTCAATTTCATTATCAAAATAGTGTGGCTATCTTAATTTATTGTATCTGGAGAGTTAATCTCCTTGACAATGTGGTCACATCCTACTGCTTCACAAGCTATTATTCCATACCCTGGATTTGGGATAGAAGGGCCTGCTGTTTATACCTAACTCTGGTATTTTATCCAAGAGCTTGCCCTTTAATACTTAAAGCTGCCTCATTACATTTTGCAACAATCCCCGGTCAACCTCATGAGGAGTCCTTACTATCTCTTGCCCATGCTTCAGTCTATGGTCCTTCCTCTCATTCTTCCTTTCCTCTTCAAAGGTGGTATTTACTTTGAACGTTTTAATACAGACCCCCTCGTCTGCATGGATGGATGGATGGATGGATTTGATTTAATTTGATGTGTATACTGCCCCATTAGTGCAAAGCACTTTTCTGGTCAGTTTATTGTTATTGTTTAGTCGTTAAGTTGTGTCCGACTCGTGACTCCATGGACCAGAGCACGCCAGGTCTTCCTGTCTTCCGCTGCCTCCCGGAGTTGGGCCAAATTCATGTTGATAGCTTCGATGACACTGTCCAACCATCTCGTCCCTTCACCTCTTGCCCTTACACTTTCCCAACATCAGGGTCTTTTCCAGGGAGTCTTCTCTTCTCATGAGATGGCCAAAGTACTGGAGCCTCAGCTTCAGGATCTGTCGTTCCAGTGAGCACTCAGGCTTGATTTCCATCAGAATTGATAGGCTTGTTCTCCTTGCAGTCCAGGCGACTCTCAAGAGTCTCCTCCTGGTCAGATTATAGCAAAATAATAAAACAGGCCAAACTATATACAGTGAGATGCATAAATAAATTGAATAAATAAATAAATAGACCCCCCACAACCAAGAAGCAGCATGGCAGCAGTTAAAAATTTTTTAAAATCAGATTTGAACTTGGGCATCCAAATCCCAGAGGCAGGCATGGCCACAAGAGAACAGCAACCATTTCCTTGCAGAATTCCACACACACAAAGCATACCCCCCCCCCAACCAAGAAGCAGCATGCAGGAAAAAAAATTAAAATCAGGTTTGAACTTGGGCATTCAAATCCCACACAAATCCACAGAAACCCCCAGCCAAAAAAAACCCTGCAATTTCCCCAATGAAAAAAAACCCCATAACCAAAACCAGACAGACCCAAATTCCCCCTTGCAAAAATCATCAGAGTTTTGCAATACAGTA
Organism: Pogona vitticeps; assembly: GCF_051106095.1. Lineage (NCBI taxonomy): Eukaryota > Metazoa > Chordata > Lepidosauria > Squamata > Agamidae > Pogona > Pogona vitticeps. The sequence goes on along the minus strand of NC_135786.1, from coordinate 12,411,143 downwards.
CAGTACAGATACACTATAAAACCCACCACCCACCCAGGAGAAGAAATGCAAGCTTACCTTTGAAAGTTCTCCAGCACAGAAAGCACCCACAAGACAGAGCAAAGAGGCAAAGCCAACCTTTGAACTGCATGTGGGAATGTAAACCCAGGATGCATGGGGAAGGTTTTTTATCCCTTCCCTGCACAGGCGCAATGCATCCTGGGTACAGGCAGTTAGAAGAACAAATTAGCATTGCCAAACAGCCACCTTCCCCGCTCTTTTTTGAAAACATCGTTAAGTGAAACAGGGGACCCAAAATGCAATCGTTCTGTGAAGCATGGTCCCAAAATCGTTGTGTGAAAATTCCCCATAGGAAACATCGTTGTGTGAGGCAGCAAATTTTTCAGAAAAAGCCATCGTTGTGTGAATTTATCGTTGTGTGAGGCACTCGTTGTGCGAGACACCACTGTAATTAAAAGAAAAACCAATGAAGAAATCAGGCTGGATACAACAAGAGGTGCAAATTCCAAATATAAAGTAGCGCAGGAGGCATAAAAATCAGGCTGGGATACATTGGAAGTCCTCTGTTAGTGCACTAGCTTTTTCCCAGTGAGACTTGGCTTTCAATGAGGATCTATTTAAAAACCTTCTTGTGCATTCATCAGTTCTAATCCTAGCCCTCGCAATGGGATTCTATAGGTTTTGTTATACCATTCTGAGATTGCAATTTCATAACAAGTAATCATGTACGCGATCATTAAAAAACCAACCTGTTTGACAGACTCCACTGTCACACCTGCAGCTCAACCCTGCTCATTGCAAACAACATATGCAATTTAAAGGCAACTAACCTCTGTTATTAAGTAATTCTACCAATGCAATGGGAAGAAAATTCTTTTAATGAGAACTGAACAGAGAGATACCTAAATATCAAGAGGGTTTTAATTAGAAACCCTGCCTGTAACTATATCTAAATAGTGGAAAGCAAAGTCACTGAATACTTCTAATTATAATAATTATTCTGTTTTCTTTTCTTAGGTACCAGGTTCATTAATTACTTGGAAAAACATCAAGACTTTTACTTTTAAAAAAACCTACCATGGAGTACTTGGGCTGTGTTTTATTTATATTGTGATGGTTACACAAAAACACACAAATACTACAAGAACCCTTTGTAGTTATTGCAGAGTAGAAGCAATTGTTATGAAAGCTCATATCTGGAAAATATATATATATATATATATTCTTTGTCAGCCTAGTAACTGATTTTCTCCATATTTCCCCACATAACAAGTGTAAGGAAATAAGTATATTATATAAATAACTTGCCATTCATTCACTCTCTTGAGAAGGTGCATGCAAAACTCCCAACTTGGATCCTCAAAAATTATTGCTAAATTCTTTGTTCTTGTTAGTTCGGCCAGTCTTAATCCAGTAAAGAAAATTTTGTGAGGAACTGCAGTAAAAGGTAAACGTTCCCCTTGACAATTTTTGTCCAGTCGTGTCCGACTCTAGGGGGCGGCGCTCATCCCGCTCTTCAAGCCATAGAGCCAGCGTTTTGTCCGAAGACAATCTTTCCGTGGTCACATGGCCAGTGTGATTTAGACACGTAACGCTGTTTACCTTCCCACTGAGATGGTACCTATTTATCTACTCGCATTTGCATGCTTTCGAACCGCTAGGTTGGCGGGAGCTGGGACAGGCGACGGGAGTTCACTCCGTCGCGTGGATTCGATCTTACGACTGCTTGGTCTTCTGACCCTGCAGCACAGGCTTCTGCGGTTTAGCCCACAGTGCCACCACATCCCTTTCTGAGGAACTGCAGAGGCTCCTAATTTTTTTTCACTTCACCAACGGAAAGCAAGGTGAAGGCCTGAATTTTGTTGGGTGCACACATTCACAAATGAGGTGTTTGTGAGGCAAGTTGTTGTACAATCAGCTGCATGACCTGTCTCATGATGAGCACCTCGGTGAAACTCTTTGTGGAATTACCATGAAATACCATTTCTCCTAATGGGATTCTGGCCAAAGAGTTCTTTTCTTCCCCTGATCTCTCTATGAATTGTCTTAAATGTCTCCAGTCTCCTTTCCCTTTGAAAAGCAAATATGCACAAACAATGGGCACAATAGGTCAAACATTAAGAACAATGCCAAGAACCCATCTAGTGCTTCAGATTTCTACATAAATTAGAAATAATTTTGATTTGGTGCAATTCAGACAGTTTGAAGACTGTAGAGTTTTGCAGAAGAAAGGCAGTATTACGCCATCATTTGCAAAAACTCCGTCGGACTCCTTAGGAAATTCCTTGTTGTCTTTGCCTGCAAGAAGAATGTTGCAACTTCTGAAGAAGCAAGTTGTGGTCCATATTCCCAGTCAGGCCAAAAATTATTACAAAAGTCACATTTCTGAGAAGGAAAATGTTACAAGAAACCCAGCACTCCCATCAAAAAGGGGAGTCTTGAGTCAGTGGCTGATCCCAACCCAATCCATAGAGTCATAAGGTCATGCAGTGGGCAAGCATAGATCAAGGTCAAAAGCATCTATCACAGGTCTGAAAGGTCAGAATCAGGCAACATGGTCCAAGATAGGAATATGAGATAAATTCAATTCATATAAGATGCCTCCTTATTCATTGTTCATGTGTAATTTTTAGATTATTATGCATTACTGCTTTGACTGGATTGTTAGCACTACTTATGTTTTCCTCTCAGAGTGACTTTTTTTTTTAAAAAATTGTATACTCATTGATCTTTGCCTTAACATTACCTCTTAGATGACGCAAGATCCCTCCTTATTCACTGTTCATAATTTTTAAATATTCATTATTAATTATGTTAATCACTGTTATACACTCATTGTTTTCAACTTCAAATATCGTCTTCCATGGTTGTAAGCTACCTTGGGTCTTTTTCAAGGATATTATAAAAAAAAATTATAAATAAATATGTACTGTATCCTAGTCAAACATTTCCAGGAACGGGTGCAGCTGGTGCACCAACTTTAACTGTGCAAATGCTACTAGATGCTACTGAAATCTGGACATCCAGGATCAGTGATGAGTCCAGTAGTACACCCAAGCTGTAAACTTAGGTTTCCAACCCCATCTAACACATAGTGGATCCCTATTCCCTGATCTTCCTTGTGATGAAACTAGTCTCTCATCCTTCCCAGTCCATGATGCTCTCTCTGGGACTGCCTCTCTTCATGTACAAACTAGATAGTGATGGACCCCATTCATCAATAGTTCCAGGTACAATAGCAGTATGAACAGAACCATCGCCACACTCTCTAAAGCTATATATAGAAGAGTCCTGAACCTCATACAGGGAGCCCCAATCTCTCAGCCACAACAGGGCTGGTTTGCCTGAATGAATGCCATGCCATGATGAACATTGGAAGTCATTTCCCCTTTCTGAGCTGATGGATTATTTCTAATAAATTGTTGAATGTGTGTAATCAACTCATTAATTACAAGGGGGGAGAATGCAAATGATTTGATGTCCTTTCCTACCCCAGGTCCTCGTTCCATGCTTGACCCATTCATAGAAAGTAGGTTGCTGTTTAGGTGGGATTTGAATGTCAGATTTATGACAAATACAGTAGGGTATTGATAGTACTAAAATGCTGCCTAAGGCAATAAACGCAGCTCTGCCGGTCTTTGCTTTTCAATAATTTGATGAATTGCCCTGTCAAAACACATTGTAGAAAGTTCTCCAGGTGAAAAAAAAAGATTGGCACTAAATTTATTCTACATTTCCCCTCCTGCTTCCTCCCAAACCAATCCTCTTTTAGAGAATGTTCGAGTTGTTTTGAAATGGTTTCACTAAGCCGACACAGTACTGTAATTAATGAACTGTTGTGGTTTTGATCCCACTGCGTAATTAATTAGCTGTTTCAATCGATGCTAGTATGTTGCTAAGAAAAGTTGCCCTTGGCCATGTCAATGAATTCTGTAGACCCACAATTGCAATTGACCTACCGATCCAGGTGTACAACCCCTGATTTTTTGTTTTTGCTTTTTGGAACAAACATATATGTTGTATAGCTGCTAGTCTCACCTGGGCGGGCTTCTCACCTAAACTCACAAAGTGTAGACATCCATGCAAAGATCTTTAAGCAATCATGTAAATGCATGGAAAGTCATGGCTGAGAAAGCAATTAAAGATTCATCAGTTGGAGAAAGGGAGGCTATTAGGGTTGCAATGTTTTGGGAGTTGCAGTCATAGAATAATTGAGTTGGAAAAGACCTATAAGGCCATTGAACCCAACCCCCTGCTCAATGCAGGAACCCAAATCAAAGCAGATCTGACAGATAGTTATCAAATTTTCTCTCAAATGCCTCCAAAGTTGGAGTGCTCATCACCTCCCGAGGCAATTGGTTCCATTGTCGTACTGCTCTAACAGTGAATAATTTTTCCTGATATTCAGCCAAAATCTGGCTTCCTATAACTTGGGTAGTCATATAATAAAACTTTTAGAAGCTTTCCAATGCACCCACACCTTGTGTTTTCGGAGTGGAAAACAACTTTCCTAACTTCATTGCATAGATCAGTGGTTCCCAACCAGGCGTTCTTTGACTGCAATTCCTAGAAACCCCAGTCAACACAGCTGGTGAGGAAGGCTTCTGAGAATTGCACCCAAGAACACTTGAGATTCTCAAAGTTGGGAATCACTGGCATAGATTATAATCATGTGTGTAGTTTAATGCATGCTACCTTCAGGCAAAAGGGACGTGGTGGCGCTGCGGGCTAAACCGCAGAAGCCTGTGCTGCAAAGTCAGAAGACCAAGCAGTCGTAAGATCGAATCCACGCGACGGAGTGAGCTCCCGTCGCTTGTCCCAGCTCCCGCCAACCTAGCGGTTCGAAAGCATACAAATGCAAGTAGATAAATAGGGACCACCTTGGTGGGAAGGTAACAGCGTTCCGTGTCCAAGTCGCACTGGCCATGTGACCACGGAAGATTGTCTTCGGACAAAACGCTGGCTCTATGGCTTGGAAAGGGGGATGAGCACCGCCCCCTAGAGTTGAACACGACTGGACAAAAATTGTCAAGGGGAACCTTTACCTTTTCTTTCAGGCATGAATAAGGATTTTATTTCAGTCCTTTTTCTTTGCAATGTTATCACCAACATTTCACAAATTTCAGCAGGAGCTGTTTAACTCTCTTGACTTCAAGTGTCACCTAAAAGCAGTATCTACCACAAACTTGGATGATTCTTTCCAAACAAATCCCTTGTAGGAAATCTGAGGAAAGCTAAATGGATTTCTGTAAGATTTCCTGGGAGTGCTTTGTATATCTCAGCAACAGTGCACACACACCCATTAGAAAGTCTCTTCTGTGAACGGCAATCACCGTGCTCTTTTTTAGAATCATTGTTTGATTAATTCCTTCGTTCTCCAGAGAAAGGAAGCACTTTTGTCTCAGAGATCACATTGAAAACCAACAAGGGAGAGAGCCGTGAGGGGGAAATAGCAGCCCAACATTACAAAGAAATGATGTTCCGTCTCATCTTTTTCACTCCGTGGAGATTTGTTGTGTGTATCTGATTCAGTGTTCTTGAAATATGTAATCCTGATGCCTATAAAGGAAGTCTCCTTGCTATCAATGTGAATATGTTTAGAACACTGCGTTCCTTCCAGCATTTTATTTCAAGTTTGCTTTGCCCTTAAGTTTGATAGAGGAAACTAGGTCTGAAAAGTCACTCTGCTCTTGGTGGTTACATCATAGTTGTGCATGCAGTTTTGCTTTGGAAGGCAGGAACAAGCTGTTATACACAGGAGTGAATTCTGGTCCCCCTCCCCTATTGTTTGCAAAAGGAAAAATGAACTGCATCAGTATCATGCAGAACAGGATCCAAAGGAATACCAAAGTCAAGATATTTAACCGAAATCTGACCTCCTAAAACCTTAGCCCATTGTTGCATGTCCTGCACTCTGGGATGATTGAGAAGAGATCCTGTCCCTCCTCTGTATGTTAGCCTTTCAAATATTTGAAAAGTGTGATCATTTCAGGCAAGAATCAATACTGTGTGATTCCTGCACCTATACTAAGGAGCTACACTGCCCACCCATCCTTTGTTTGTCTGAGAAGAGCATCTGGCCAGTGACAGATGGGGGCTCTGTTTTGTTGACCCCAGCCCAGCCCAGCCCAGCCATCAAGAGAAAGGGTTGAATGGGTTGTATATCTCTTTGCGACCAATTGGTGTGTCTCATTGTGCTTGGTGTGCATGTGCATATGCTTAGCTTCACAAAGGTACAAGTGACCTGCAAAGCAAATGCAATTATAATGGCTCAAATTCGATTGCTCAGGAAAGTACATTGTAGAAGAGTAGGCCTGTTGAATAAGTGGGGATCCGACGAGTCAATTCTTTTGTAAGTTCAATTGATCCAAATTGGGCCTACTCTAACAGTGACTTACATTAGCACACTAAGTTGCAACCAGAGTGGGTCCATTTGAAGCAATGGAACTTATGGAAGAGTTAACTCATCAAACCCCCATTGATCTAGTGAGCCTGACTCTAATACAATTTACTAGTGTTAAATGCAAGAGTAGGCAACACCATTATAGATCACTAAAGAAATCATACAATCTGCTAGTATGACACCCAACTCTCTCTCTCCTTGCAATCTGAATCTGAGGGAGCTGTTTCAGCTCTAGATCGTTATCTGACATCAGTAACGGACTGGATGAAGGGAAATAAATTGAAACTTCATCCAGATAAGACAGAGGGGCTGAGCATGGTTGCCCAAGTTCCAGCGGTGGCCTGGTGTGCCTTTGCACAACTAAAACTAGTGTGCCAGCTGTGCACATTCCTGGAGAGGTCTGATCTGGCTATGGTGACACATGTCTTAACTACATTGTGGCTGGATTACTACAACATGTTCTATGTGGGTCCACATCTGGAGAGTGTTTGGAAACTTCAGAGGATCCAAAACACAGTGGCCACATTGATAACTTGGGTCAGCCACAGGGCTCATGTCACCCCCCTGATCCATTTCCAGTCACAATTCAATGTGCTGGTTCTAAACGTGTTGTTGTTTAGTTGTTAAATCATGTCTGACTCTTCATGACCCCATGGACCAGAGCACACCAGGCCCTCCTGTCTTCCACTGCCTCCCAGAGTTTGGTCAACTTCATGTTGGTCGCTTCGATGACCCTGTCCAGCCATCTCATCCTCTGTCGTCCCCTTCTCCTCTTGCCCTCACACTTTCCCAACATCAGGGTCTTTTCCAGAGAGTCTTCTCTTCTCATGAGATAGCCAAAGTATTGGAGCCTCAGCTTCAGGATCTGTCTTTCCAGTGAGCACTTCTAACCTAGGAAGCTGTAAATGGCTTGGGCTCAAGCTATCTCAAGTTATCATGAGCTTGTTCCCATGTTAAGATCATCAGGAGAAGCCTTTATCTTGGGCTCACCATCCTCACAGGTTTGTTTGAAGTAGACACAGGAGAAATCCTTCAAGGAAGGCACAGGCTTGAGCTTACAAGAGTTGAGCATGGCAGTAACAACAACTCCTCTATTATGTTTGCTTACTCCAAAGTAAGCCCCATCGTGGTACTTACTGTGAAGTAAATAGGCAGCCTAGGATGGAGGAATGATTAACAGGAACATTCAAATTCATTTTAAAATCATCTCAGAGCCCATGCAAAGAATTCATATTGCTGTGTCTTCCAATTAACATTAAAACAAAACAAAGCAAAATGTGCTGCTTATACATTGCCCTATGCTGCTTAAAGCACTCTCTGTGTGGTTTACAATTTAATTATGGAGGCTACACACTGCCCTCCCACCCCCAGTGAGGGGGTCCATGTTTCCCCAAACTCGGAAGGATGAAAGGCAGAGTCAGCCTTGAGCCGGCTACCTGAACCTGCCAGGAGCGAACTCAGATCATCAGCAGAGTCTTGACTGCAGTTCTGTCCCCCAGTGCTCATTTAAAAAATGTGACGATTACAAAATAGATACTAAACTGCTACGAGGCTCTGTAGATCTTGAATTTGGCACATATGCCCATCTACACTTAAATACACCTCCGAACTATAAATTTTGAAGAGAGAGGTGTCAAAATGATATCAATAAATGATTCATAACATCAGATACCAGCCCTGCACTGCATGGCAACATCTCCTTCACACAGTTTCCTACCCCACTCCTCTTTACAGCATTAACATAGATTGGGAATCAAATTCTAGAGTCAATGGCTTGCATACAATTGATTTTTATAGGACATTAGATCCATTTCAACATTAAATGGTGCATTTTCTTGTAAACAATGCTAACATAAAATCTAATTTCAGGAAATGGGACACTTCCCTTTAGTCAAAGTAAAACAACAGTAATAAAAGGAATCAGCATTACAGTATTTAAAAACAAACACACACACACTGTTGTGGATGCACCAAAAAAGGATCCTGAATGTTGTGGTCCTATTTCTATAATATATGTATATGTATATGTACATGTGTATGTATATGTATACAATATCTATCTATCTATCTATCTATCTGTCTATCTATCTATCTATCTATCTATCTATCTATCTATCTATCTATCTATCTATCTATCTATCTATCTATCTATCTATCTATCTATCTATCTATCTATCTATCTATCTATCATCTACCGGGAAACAGCTGAAGAACCAAATATTTCTGGAACATTTGGCCCAGAGGTCAGAAATAAAGCCGTTAAGTCGCCTCTCACTTATGGCGAAACTATGAAAAAACAAAATGTCCCATCCTCAACAGCCCTGCTCAGTTCTCATAAACCAAAGGCAATGACTTCCTTGATGGAGTCAATTTGTCTCATATTTGGTCCTCCTCTTTTCCTGCTGCCCTCAACTTTCAACAATGAAGATAACCATCTTCTGATCTTTGAACACCAAATCCACTTTCAGTTGCTCCACATGGTGAGCGCAAGGTTGAACACAACTGCTTCAAATTGCAAGGAACAGGATTTTGCCTCAGTACTAGGAATAATATCCTTCAGAACACAAGCTGCTCAACAGAGAACCATTGGTCTTAGAAGGTAGAAGAGCCATCTTTATCAGCCGTATCTTATTTTTCCACAGCACTAAGGGGTTCTTCACTTTTTATGTAGCTTATCAGAGCAGACTAAGAATAATTCTGCTGCGAACATAAATGCTTCTTAGGTACAAAACACCACTACCATAAAGATCAGTCTTAGAGGAAAGTAAAACAACAACAACAACACACGTAGAGAGTGTTGGGGTATGTGCAACGTATTATCTAATGTACTTATTATTTCGTTGCATATACCAATTGTGACACATTGTGACTGGAGGAATCGGTTCCTATAAGACAAACCTAAACCACAAACTGTGCAATCCTGTATAAGCTTACTCAAAAGAAAGCTTCACTGAGATTTACTCCCGGAAAGATGAGAGAAGAATTGCAGCATGAAATGTTTAATATAGTAAATACTTCCTACAAGATAATTCCGAGAATTCCGAGGACTTGGAATCTTTGAAAGAGACTCCATATGCATCTCACCAATCATTAGGTTTCCTACAGAGAGCAGAGGATGGTGGATCCATGATAGTAACTTAGTAATAAACCTGGTAGCAATTTATAGGGTCAATAAAGCTATAGTGGTCATTGGATTTTCTTGTGGGTCAGAGGATATCATAAATCTTAAATAATTATTCTATGATATTCCAAAGTTATTTTACAAAAAAATAAAATTGCTTACCTATCCTGGCCATCCTCCTACACTGATGAAAACTATCTCAACCAGAGATAATAAACATTTGGTTTTAAAAGGTAAAGGTTCCCCTTGACAATTTTTGTCCAGTTGTGTTCGACTCTAGGGGGCAGTGCTCATCCCTGTTTCCAAGCCAAAGAGCCAGCGTTTGTCCGAAGACAATCTTCTATGGTCACATGGCCAGTGCGACTTAGACACGGAACACTGTTACCTTCCCACTGAGGTGATACCTCTTTATCTAATTGCATTTGCATGCTTTTGAACCGCTAGGTTGGCGGGAGCTGGGACAAGCGACGGGAGCTCACTATCTATCTGGGCCATTTCTTGGATTTGGAAGATCTTTTTTGAGGTGCAACAACCAGAATTGTACACAATACTCCAGGTGCAGCCTTACCAGTGTTTTGCACAATGGCATTATAATGCTGGATGTTTTATTTCCAATCCCTTTTTTAATTATGATATTTTTCTGTTTGTAACACACACACCCGTTTATAACCCAAAAATTAAGAACACGTAGCTTTGAGGATTCAGCCTCTGGGCTCAGAACCCTCAGATATTAGAAGTCCCTGTTGAATCTAATCACTGCCTACAGGCTCCACCTCTAATGAGGTATATTCCAATTGGTTTGTGCAGCATCGCTGACGTCAGTTCCATAAGGCTCATGATTGGAGGAAGCTAAGTCTCCTGACTGTAGGAAACTAAGCATCATGACTGAAGGAAGCCTGTTTACAGAGGCAAGGTACGGGCCATTTTGTCCTCTCCTCAGCTATCTCAGCTTATTTCCGTGTAAAGGACACCCCTCAATTTTAGTGTAATGATTTTAGAAAAAAGTAGTGTCTTATACATGGAAAAATATGGTGCACCTAGCATGAAATTGGTCTTCTTCACAGCCACCGCACACTGAATTGACACTTACATTGAGCTTTCCACCAGCAAACCAAGATCTCTTTCCTGATCTGTCACAGACAGCTCAAATCCCATCAGCTGATAAATAAAGTTTTGATTTCTTGGCTCAATGTGTATTACTTTACATTTTCTTATATTGAAACACATTTGCCAGTTTCCGCCCATTCTCCCAATTTGGTGAGGGACCGCATCAAACGCCTTCTGAAAAGCCAGATAGACAATACCCACTGGTTTGCCCGTATCCACAGGCCTGTTTTGACCTTTTCAGGGAGTTCTAAAAGGCTTGTGAGGCAAGACTAACCCTTAGGGAAGCCATGCTGGTTTTCCCTCAGCAAGGCTTGATCTTCTATATGTTTTAAGATTTTTATCTTGGATGAGGCTTCCTACCATCTTCCCTGGAGCAGACATTAGGCTCACCGGCCTGTAGTTTCCTGGTTCCCCCCTCATTCCTTTTTGAAGATTTTAAAACATCCTCTCTTTTAACCTGTATCTGATTTAATTAATTAGTCAGGAGGGGCCGTTCTGGCAGCGGAATCTGCCCAAAGTCTTCTGTTGTGAAGACAGATACAAAGTACTCATTTAATTTCTCTGCAATCTCCAAGTCCCCCTTTACCTCCCTTTTCCCTCCCTCACCATCCAGAGGGCCAACTGCTTCTTCAGCAGGTATCCTGCTTTAAACAGATTTAAAGAAGCTTTTATTTTTGCCCTTTATATTGCCGGCCATACGTTCCTCAAAGTCCTTTTTTGCCTTCTATATCATCTTCTTGCATTTCTTTTGCCAGAGTTTGTGTTCCTTTTTATTTTCCTCATTTAGGAAGGATTTCCATTTACGGAAGGACCCCTCCTTGATCTTTAAAGCCTCTCTAACTCCACTCGTTAACCATGCCGGCACCCTCTTGGACTTAGTTGAGCCCTTCTTACTTTGCGGGATACACTTCCGCTGGGCCTCTACTACCGTTGTTTTAAACAGGCTCCATGCAACCTGGAGAGATTGGATTCTTTTATCTTCCCTTTCAACTGGTCTGTTTTTAAACCTGTGTTCAGACCCCAAGCTGGTCCCCCCTCCTCAATGTTAAACTTACCAACTTTAGAGTTTTGGAACTTTGGCAGAGTTTAAATCTAGTTTAAAGTTTAAATCTAGGTTTTAAGGTTCAGCCTAGTTTAAGTTTTAGGCACTAAAGTATGTTTTCTCCTTTCTTTTATCCTGCTCCTATTGTGCTAGAGCACCTGCTCTTGAGAAGACTCTGGTCCTACTCAGAATAGACCTGCTTAGACCTGAGCTGTAACTCTCTGCAGGAACAGCTCTCTGTCCCTGCCTTGCTCCCTTTCTAATACAATGGTGCCTTGCATGAGGACGTTAATTCGTTCTGCAAAAATCGCTGTCAAATGAAAATGTCGTCATGCGATTTTAAAAAGCCCATAGAAACTCATCAAAACCCAATTAATGTGTTCCTGTGGGCTTAAAACTCACAGTCCAGCGAAGATTCTCCATAGTGCGGCCATTTTCGCTGCCTGTACAGTGAGAAATCCATCCCAGAAAACAGTGGGCAGCCATGTTTTTCACCCGGTGGCCATTTTGAAACCGCTGATCAGCTGGCCGAAAATCGTTGCTTTGCGATGATCGGTTACCGAAACAGGAAACTGATCATCACAAAGCGAAATTCCCCCATAGGGAACATCGTTTTGCGATCGCTTTTCCGATCGCAAAATCTTCAACGTAATGCGATTTCGTTGTCAAACATAGCGCTCGTAAAGCGAGGCACCACTGTATTTCTTATCTCCACCTGTCTTGAGCCCTTTGTCCTACTTACTATCCCTTTAAAAACTCCTCTCAGGTTAGTTTAAGCCCCACCTCTAAGGTAAGCCTTATCTTTAAGGAATACTGAATGGAAAACTGAAGGTTACAGTAGATTTAGAATAGACAATTAATACACTTACTCTCTTGCACAGCCCGTTCTCCCTACCTCCTTTTCCTCTTTTTCCTCACTATCCAGCTAGTTGGATCAAAGGTCTGACTCAGTGCAAGGTACAATGGCCAGCTTCCCACTGGATTGCAAGCATAATCATGTTAAATATTCCCCTACCCCAGGAGGCCCACTGCCATATGACCAATCATGCAATTGGTTGCATGACCAACCCCAGAACAAGACCATACATGCAATGGAAAGCCTGCTGGAGCAGTGGGAATCTTTCCACAATCAGGACCTTCCATGTTGGCATAAAGCAACAGGCCACAGGTCTGTGTTGATGTGTTTGCATCTAAGAAATTGCAAACATCCCTTCAAAAGCGGAACTGTGTTGCTGCTGTTGGGCAGAGCTAAGGCTAATTCTTTAAAAAGATAACGAAAGAAGTGTCACTGAAAGTTGTGGAGAGTTTGGCATCCAGTCCTGTCCCAAAATCATTACATCTATGTCTGTCAAATTATACAGTTGGACGATCTTCATCCCACTCCAAATAGCAGTTCTGATTTATGGAGACCCTTTGTCCAATTTTCTTGGTATATAGAGTACTCAGAAGTAGTTAGCATCTCCTTCTTCTGGGGACACTCTGAAACTACAGTGGTGCCTCGCACAGCGAGGTTAATCCATTCCAGATTAACCTTCGCTGTGTGAAAACATCGCTGTACGGATCAAAAAAAGCCATTGGAACTCATTAAACTTAGTTTAATGCGTTCCAATAGCAGCTTTACTCACCGTACAGCGATGTTTCTCCGATGGCCGGCAGCCATTTTCGCGCCCTCCCCTCGCTTAATGAGGGCGCAAAAATGCTGCATGTGGCCATTTTGAAGCCGCCGAATAGCTGATCGGCGGGTTGCAAAGCGAAGGTCGGTAAGCGAACCGCTAACCGACCTTCGCTCTGCGATTTTGAGCCATAGGGGCCATCGGTGTGCGATCGCATTTGCGATCGCTAGAACGGCCCCGTTGTGCAGATTCGTCATTCTACGGTGCACTCGTTGTGCGAGGCACCACTGTTTATAGATTGCCCAAGGCTACATAGGCTGGCTCTTTTTTTCCAGGGGATAGAGGGGGAGAAAATAAATTCCCATATACTTGGCTTACTGAACTATCTGGCCAGCTTTCATCCCCAAAACAACAACAACGTGTGTCAAGTCAGTTCTGCCTTCTTATTGTTCATCTTCATTTTAGAACTGCAGAGCCGGAAGGGACATTATGGGTCATTAAGTTCAGCCTGTCAAGGAGGCACAGTGGGGAATCGAACTCTAGCCGCCTAGAGTAGTCGTTCGACTAGATAGGTGGGGTATAAGTGCAATAAATAAATAAAATAAACAAATAAACTCCCTACGTCACTATGGCAAACCCTCTGTACCAGGGAATCAAACTCCCAGCCTCCAACTCTGAAGCCAGATACATAACTTGCTGAGCTATTTAACCAACAATACATCTGTAGCCTCTACATTTATGGTGTTCTGCAAAGTTGAATAACTGTGTGGCAACATTTAGCATCCTGCTCTTTCTGCATACTGTATGTTTTGCCACAGTTACTCAGTTTTGTAGATTGAGTAACTGGGGTTCAACATACTGTCACCCTGATCCATTTTTTATTTTATTTCCAATCCCTATTAATGAGCAAAACATCCGCCTGCATGAATGGGATGGTGAACTGGAAGAAGGAACCCCACAACCAGCAGAATTAAAGATCACACTGCCTGCTGCTTGGTGCTGTACTACAGATCATTATCCTGCTAGTGAATAAAGGCCAGCTGTTTTAAGCACCATAAGCCCGAATCCCTTTGGTTTCCAGGCATGCTGATTACCCGTTTGTTGTGGGGATTACAAAAAAGCAGTGCATGCGAAACACTTTGAAAACTTGAAAAAGAAGAATAAGCAAACAGGCTTCTTTGCCTGCTAATGATGAGGAGATGACCACAGGCATTTCTCACCCCCCTTTCTTCCCCCCATAAATTGTTCTAGATGGCCAATACGAATGAAGCTGCACTTGGTTAGTTCTAAGGTTCATTGTACTTCCAAGAAGTAGGAATATTAAATCTGTCAGATTCATTTTCACTGCATTTTTCAGAATGCCATCACATTCTCATCCTGACCCACTATATCAAGCTATTTGTGTTCCCCAGCTGAGACCTGCACACATTTTAGTGAGCATTTTTTAAAATGCATGCACATTTCAGTTTGTTTTCCCTAATGTATTTTAGAACAGAAAATTAGATATCTTCCTTTGTTGGTTGTTGCAGGTTTTTCGGGCTCTTTGGCTGTGTTCTGAAGGTTGTTCTTCCTAACGTTTCACCAGTCTCTGTGGCAGGCATCTTCAGAGGACAGGGGTCAAGACTCTGTCTCTGCTCTGGTGCAGTTTGTATGGATAGTTGAGTATTTGTAGCTGTGGGATCAGCTTTTGTCCTTTTCAGGAGATGGGTGATTGTGGTGATCAGCGTGTTTTTTGTTGTGGGTGTATTGTTGTGATAAGAGGGAGAGATAAGAGGGAGAGATTAACTGTCACTTTGATTGATGGGTGTCATTAGCCACAATGGCTGTTTGGAAGCACACAATGCCGTACAGAAAGCACACAATTTTGGAAGTACACAATGCCATACAGAAAGTACACAAATGGAAACAATGCCATAGTTGTGGCTCTGTAGCACGAATGAGTAAAAGCAGTAGTCCTGGATGGGTTGTTTGTGTCTTCGTGATCAATCAGCATTCCTTACCATGAACAAGGTACTGTGAACAGTATCAAATAGTTCTTACCATCTGAACATTTTTTACTGTTTAATCAGATTTTTTGGCCCTTGTAATTTGAATCATTGCCTACTGTATGGAGCATCACAAACCAAGCTTCCTCCATGCCATATTTTGGTAGGTTGTAGAGCTGTAGAATGGGATTTCAGCCTATATTTGTGAATGAGACTTTTTTCCCCACCACATCATTGAACTTACCATTCCCCCCTCTTGAAATTCATTTTGTTTCCTTCCAGAGCTGGACATGTTTAGCCTTGAGAAAAGAAGACTGGGGAAAGATCTGACAGCATTTTTGAAATACTTGAAAGGTAATCAAACAGAAGAGGGGCAGAATCTGTACTCAGGACACACAATAATGGGCTCAAGTTACAAGAAGCTTGGTTTAGGCTGAATATCAGGAAAACATCTTAACTGTTAGAGCAGTACAACATTGGAACCAATTGTCTTGGGAGGTAGTGAGCACTCCAAAGTTGGAGGCATTCAAGAGAAAACTGGACAACGATTTTGTCAGATCTGCTTTGATTTGGATTACTGCATTGAGCAGGGGGTTGGACTCAATTGCCTTGTAGGCCCCTTCCAACTCTATTATTGTCTTATTCTCCGATTCTCTGATAATGTTGAAGCTGACTCTGTCTCCTGAGATATCACCTACTTTCCGTTCCCCATGAGGAGCATCCCTGTGGCAGGTCCCAAATACAGTGTCACAGAAGACTTTGGATTGGAAAGCCTTTGCAGGAAGCAACATCTCAGCAGGGATTCAGTGTTAAATTGCCTGTATGAGGCTTTTGATACTTAATTTTTGAGCATATTAAGGGCCACTTTTCATTGATCCAGCAGTACCAAGTCAAGATTTTTCATTCATGGATGAAGGAATACATTTCATTTTGTTCTCCATAAAAGAGGGGGAGGGTCTTTCTTCCTCTTGTAATCAATTCAGAAACTAGACCTGAATTAATATTAGTTTTTTTCCTTATGTTTAATTAAGTCTAATTAAACAATGCAGACATCTTCCTGTCACCTGTGGTGTGATTACGTTAAATATTTAATGCCTGTGAAGGATTAAGCTGCACATCTAATCTATATCTAGCAATCTGTTCCCCTCTCTGGAGTAATTTTTTTTTATTTAGTTCTGCTTTTGTCTAATGAGTCACTTTTCAGAGGAAACTGTTAAATACTAAGGTGAAAGAGAAAACGTACTGCGGGTCTTTTGGGGAGGTGAAAAACACTGCTACGAAAACATGGAGAGTGGCTTGTTTGTAGCATGTTGTAAAAACCTGTTTAGGAGGAGAAGGGACCAGGAAAAGTGTGAATACCTTATGATGGCACACCAAGTCATATCTTATCTGTAACCCACTCATTTCAGAAGATTTATGGGCTTGGAGTTGGGAGAACATTTTCTATTTCCATCTTCAGATGGTCTGCTCATTAGCTTCGCTGTGCAAATAGCTAAGCAATATGAATGATTGTAACTGTTAATCAAAATGGGCTAATTCGCTGGTTGTCCTTTCCTGACCTGGATTAGTCCACCCCAGTCATCCTCATTCTGTATTGTTTACTGGTGCTGGAGGGCAAAAAAGGAGAAATGTTCACATTATAATGAAGCCTCAGATGTCCCAATTCATTTGCAGGGCAACTGAGGCCATGAGCACCCCACACAATTGTTCCCCTGTTCTAATGATACTTTTCATACCTTGGTTCTACTGAGTTGCAGTCAGGTGGTAGATATTTAACAATACTATTTCATTTCCTCCAATTTGAATTGTTATGGCTGGCTAAAATATGGGATCCATTTATTTTTCTTATAGTCTCCTTCCCCCCCCTTCCTCTCTCCATGCTCCCCACCAACACAGCCATGGATGATGCTGGGGAAGGGGCAGAGGTGAGTAAAGTGGACTGTCCACCTCCTGCTCCAAAGGATGCCTTCTGCCTCCACTACCACTCTTACCACCCGGATGGCTGCTATGTGCAGGCTGGCCTCAACCAATCTGGGGGGCTGTTCTGTAGGCGCCACGTAGGAGGGTGGCCAAGAGAGAGCAGGGGGGCAGAAACCTCTGCCAGCAGGCCACTGGGACTCCCCACTTTCTTTCTTCCTTAGCCTCTCCTGCTGTTGCCTCTCCACGCACCTGGGTGCTGCCTTACTTGCCATCTCCACTGCTTCCTGAATTTGCCAGTGCCAGCCTGGACCACCACCATGGAGGATACACAAGTACACACAACTCAACTAGCCACCACTGCACGATTGCTGCTCCTGGAAGCTGGATCTCAGGTGTGTGAGGAGCTAGGTGTTCTCTTCCCCCACCTCCCCATCTGGGTCCCTCACTCACCAGCTGGTGTGCGCTCCTCTCTTCGTCCCCTTCGGTTGTTCAGCCCGTTCTTCTGCTGGGGACCAGCTGAACAGCCAAAGAGGAGAAGTGCCAGCTGGTGAATGGGGGATCCAGATGGGGAAAGGGAACACGCAACACCTGCGGTGCCATGCTTATGAACTGGCATGAACCTCCAAACCAAGGTTCTCTATACCCATGTTTTATCAACAAGGAAAGTAGTAAGCAAAGCCATGAGTCACCAACCTTCACATACGTTTTCATTAGAATCTACCTTAAAACCATGAGAGAAAATAAAAATGAATGAGCGTTTTCCAAAAATCTTAGCAGCTTCTTCAACCTGGTTATTTAAGGCCACCGTGAAAAGTTTCCTAGCACACACATCCTCTATGAAGGGTAATCACCACGAATGTTAACCTTTCAGCCCCAATGGATATTTTAGTTTTTAAAGTTTGGAAAATGCATTTTATGTTTCCAGAACTTTGAAGCAAAATCAGGCTTGGACCCAGAATGGAAAATGTTGCTATCATAATTTGCATGGATCCTCCCCTAGGCAGACCCAGGAAAATCATTCCAGCTTCTACGGGTTGATTAGAAAATAAGCTGCTGAAATATCATTAGGAATTAAATTAACGTTTTTGGATGCTAGCGATGAAAACAACCATACTGGAAATTAAACAAATGACCGGATTTAGAACAGTGTAGGCAAACTGAAGCTTGCAAAATACATGAGCCTCCTGGAACCCGAGTATAGCTTGCCAGGACGCAACATCCTTTCTCCTCTTTTGGACTTTAAAAACTACCTAAGCAAAATCCTGTTCATTTATGCCAACACAAATATTTGCTGTGTGTTACACCCGGCAACACAGAACTGAAGGATACAGTTCTGCAATCGATCATGGCTCCCAGCACAACCAGTTGCGCAACATGCCTTGGCATTAGAGCAGCTACTGCAGGTTCAGGCTCAGGTTGCACATGTCTAGTTTTGCAACAGCATTTGGGCTTCTGAATCCTCTAGGGCAGTGGTCCCCAACCTTGGGCCTCCAGATGTTCTTGGACTTCAACTCCCAGAAATCCTGGCCAGCAGAGGTGCTGGTGAAGGCTTCTGGGAGTTGTAGTCCAAGAACATCTGGAGGCCCAAGGTTGGGGACCACTGTTTTAGGGAGCATGGGTGATCATTGCTATGCTGGATGTGAATTGTTGATGCTGTTGAGAAAATCCTTCCAGAATATTTGTGTAGCCAATGAAAAATTGCCATTGTAATCCGTGAGCTAGGTAGCCATCTACAGGCGCAGTGGCTGGGAGTTCGGTTCCCCATTGGACATTCCCAAAGAGTCAGCCTGTGTAGCCTTGGGCAAACTGCACAGTCCCAGGGCATCCTCAGAAGAAGGGAATGTTAAACCTACTTCTGAGTATTCTCTACCTGGAAAACCCTGAGAAGGGTCGCCTTAAGTCAGGAATGACTTGATGTCAGAAAATTATTAAATTAATTTGCACAGGAAATTTTGGTTGAGAATTTCAACTATGTACCATTGGAAGAATCACAGCACACCATGCAAAAAAGAATGTACATACTGGTTTGGTTTTGTGTTTCAGAAGATCTCAAGGTTTCCCCTAGCCCAGCCTAGCTGAATGATTAAGGACAGTGAATATAAAAGCATAATGTTCACGCTGAAGGAAATGCCCCGATGGCATATACACACACTTCTCAAGGTTGCATATTTCTTAGGCTTGTTTTCCCAAGGTGCTGTCAACTGTGTAATAGAAAAATATATTTGCACATCTTCCCTTTCCTGCCCCCACCACCCAGCCACCTCCTTAGCTCTTGGTTCTGCTCCTCAGAAAGAAAACAATGCATTGCTACATATTCAGTCACACTCGGGAAGAAAGGAATTGCAAGGAAAAGCACTGAGTATATAGGCGAGAGCAATCTCTTTATACCATGGATGCTTTCAACTGTTCTTAATGATTTCTACCCCTATAAAAAGATGTTGGCTGGCAAGAATGGGGAGGAGGGAAAGGTTCCTGCTTTGGTGAGGTGTGGGACTGGCAAAAAAAACAAAACACAACCCTCACCCTATGGCCTTGCCTAGGCAATGACTAGCACAAGGAAAATAATTCACAGTCTTTGTTTGTATTGCTCATTATTGCACACAAGAACAAAAGATAAATTCCTATAATTATTTTCCAGTTGATTTGGTCCATGCCTGTGTAATCACTTCCCCCCCACGCATCATACAGAGCCCTTCCTCAATAAAACATCACCGTTAATAGCTCCTTCATATTTACTGCTCAGAAGGAGAAGATCCAGCAATCAGATTTTTTTTTTTTTACGATGTAGGGTGAACTTTTTAAAAATTAAATTAGCGCTGCTAACAACGGCAGCTCGTTGTAAGCTAATTACTTCTTGCGGCTTCTTGGAGGAGATGATATTGGCTCGCTCCTTTTCATTTTAAGACCTCGGAGCCATAGAGGTTTCGGCTGGCTAGAAGAATTTGGGTTGAAGATCCTTGCATCTTCCAGAGGCAACAATTTAAAGGTTATAAAGCTAAAAGAGAGAAAAGCGGCGAAAGAAGATTTGAAGCAGCCCTCCTTAAACAGGACTCGTGAAGTCTGAGGGTTCAAACAGGAGAGTTCCCAGCTCTCTAAATTCAGCATGATCTTCAGTGCCTGAACAGGAGTTGCTTTCTGATCTCCCAGATAAACCTACACATTCTGATCTACAGAGAATGTTTAACATTTGGAAGGGGCTTTATTAAGCGCAGCACTGGGAAAGCAACTTCTTTCACACAATGAGCCTCAAATGCACACGCACACCCATAGCTTGTCTTCAGCACTGGGAGAGGATGAAACGATGACTGGAATCAATGTTGTCTTGGTACCTGTTGGGAGGCAAGATCATGTATATTCAACAGCCTAACTGGCTTTTTGAGAAGCAAGTTTGCACTTATGCAAAATTAATAGGGCATTATTCATTATAAAATCCAAGCAGAGATTAAATGTGTGCCGTCACTAACAGGAGAAATGGGAAGGAGACGAGGGGAGGTTTTTAAGCCAGGGTTGGGTTGCCCTCTAGTGAATGAGGTCAGCATTATGCATGGGAAAATTATTTTGATGGTGGCATAATTAATGTTTACTGAACTGTTACAAAGAGAGCAGAAGTCCCAACCGGAGCACCGACGGCTTAATACTCACAGAGAGCGAGCACCACACACACACACACACACAGCTGGTGTCAGAGGATCTTTGCTGCTAGCCTTTCCAACTCTGGCAGCCCCATAACAACAGAGAGCACATGAGGAGGTGGTTGTCGGGATAAGGCGTTAGCCAAAGACCAGGCATAAATCAGCAACCTGGATCGGAAGCACAGCAGCTGTTTAATATATTTCAATGCACTTAATATGCCTCCTGAAGAGAATGTCTAATTATATTGTCATGGCCAAGGGGGAGGGAAGCCAGCTCAATTTTCAATAGTGATAAATTAGGCCACGGTTTCCTTTCATAAAATATGCTGGGATTTAAGAGCAAGCAGGACAAAACTATAATGCCATGTTGGGGAGAGGATAGCGAGAAGTGCAGAAGTGAATTGAAGTCTGGGGTGTTGGGAAGTGAAAACTAGTGATTCCAATTTTGTAGGAAGGGTGAATCTCTTGGGTCAGGGTATACAAGGAATTGGTGCAGCTTAATTAAAATAATGAAAACTTCCTTACACAGCGGATAAAAATGGTTCAAGCTGAGACCTACAGAGCAGATTGGCTTCAAGCCTCCCTCAGTGGACCACCCCTTATTTGTTAGTTTACCTCTACTGGGACTTCTCAATACATTCACTCAGAGACTTGGTAATGTGGAAGAATAAAATGTTCTTGTTTACCTTCAGTTCTCCATAGATAATAGACAGATTGTATTCGTCTTCAGTGTGGAAGGGACTGTGACTCTCGAATTGGCCTTCTCAGCTACACTAGATGCTGTTCCAAGTCCTCCATACAGAGCATGTTACCATAGTCTCTCGAGACTGAAGGATGCCTAACCTCATAGATAAAAATAAACATTATACTGTGTAAAAAAATGTTACCTTGTTACATCGCTGAGCTCAACGGGTTAACTAACTTCACTACTGACTGACTGGCTACATAGCTGACTCCAACGGTCCACTTCTGACAAACTTCATGGCTAACAGTAACAGAACTGTGACTGGAAAAAAGGTGGGGGAAAGAATCTGAGGTAGAAGGTGGACAGTGGGCTGCTCCTGAGTTGAATGGCATCAGTGACAGCTCCCTGCCAGTCGAGACCTCTCAGTTGGGAAGTGCCAACCGTTGACTTTAATTTGCAGGAAGGGTGAGTCCATTCCAGGTATTGGTCGGAAATTTAACAGGGCTATCCAAGGTGCTGTACTTAGCTTGGCAATAAGAGTTCAGCACCTTGAATGGTTTGGATAAAGTTCAATTAAAATTCAGAGAGTTGCTTGGCCGACCTGATGATATCAGAGTCACCAGCTTCCATTGCCTCAGGGAAAACACAGGGTGAAAAAAACCTGACACCAATTACCTGGAGGAAAAATTGGACACTCACCCACCCACATGTGGAATACTTGAAAATTAGATTCTTTTGATTGGCTTTTTTTCCCATTCACTCTCCAGCTCAGCCAAGGTACAGGACTGGAGATCCCAAGCATCAGTAACTTCTCCCCATTTCTCCTCTTCCTCCAAAGTCTCTGTCTCGCCTTCCATTTCCCTGAAGGAAGCCCCTGAGGCCCCCCTCCATTTTCCTCCTTTATCCCAGCCTCCGCCATACCCTCTCCCTATTGCAGGTGGCCCTTATCATCCAAATGTCTCATCAGCACCTGTCATCCAGCCCCTTTAACTGCTAGTGGCCCAGGAACTATGGCCTCAGATGGCACCGGTGGTGAGCCCCTCATGGGAGCACAACATGGCCATTGTTTTTGGAATTGTTTTCTTCCAAAATGTATTAAATGATTTTATTATGCTCCACTTTGGCTTTGTTGATGTTCTTTTGTACTAATAGTATCCCAACAAGACAAATGTGTAAGTAATTATTAACGCTGAAAAATATCCCTGACCTTTGTTTTGTGTTTGGCTGAGAAGTTACCATATTTTTCCGTGTATAAGACACCCCCATGTATAAGACGCCCCCCCACTTTTCTAATCCAAAATTAAGAAAAATAAGTGGGGCTTAGCAAGTGTAGAGGGAAAGGGATCAAAGCACTGCAGGATTGCTTTGATCCCTGCTTTCCCCTCCACTTGTTTTTGTTCTCTCCTCAGCTTACTGAGGAGGCAACCCTCAATGTTTAGTCTAAAGATTTTAGACAAAAGTATAGTCTTATACACAGAAAAATACGGTAATTGATGTGGAAAAGGAGTCGGCGTCTGAGATTTCCCCACTTGGTGTCACTTTGTGAATTGTAGTGAGCAGAAGAAGGTATCCTGTACACCAGAGGACCCCAACCCCTGGACCAGTCCCAGTCAGTGGCCTTGGAAAGACTGGGCCACCGGGACAGATAAGTGGGGAGCAGGAGGTGAGCAGCAAGCAAAGCTCCACCTCCTGTCAATGCACTCCTATTAGGTTCTAAGCCGCTGCTGATCTAATGGGAGGCTGAGCTTCAATTGCAGCTCACCTCCTGCTCCTGCTCCTGTTCGCTGCTCATTTGTCCCGGAACAATACATGTAATGAGCTCGATTCAAAGCTATCCTCCAACACCCTACTGCATAACAAGTATCCACTCCCCCAGGTCTTCCACTAAATCGGTCCCTGATGTCAAAAAGTTTGGGGACCCCTGCTGTAGACCATCTTGACTGCTGCCATTGGGGTTGTCAACATTCAGGCTGCCCTTTGCTATGGAAAGCTTATCATCCTTTTTCCTGCTGGCAACATGGCCACACTATACTGTGCAGCAATATTGGGCCATTTCCTGAATTGTGGATAAAGAAATCACAATATTCCACATTTATAAATTAGAGGATATTTTTTAAAGAATTGAATCTATTACAGAATTTGAGTGCAATTACTAAGAGGACAGATATTGAAAGAAGCCCTAATCATTTTAATTGAAATGTACTAAAAGGAGCTTGTCATATGTATATAGCTAAAAAGGTCAGTCGCAGGAAAAAGATATTTATCCCTTGTTGAAGGGCGGTCTGTGGGAGTAAATGAAACATACACAAATCTCTTCAGAATAGACCACAGACATTCTGTTTTCTATGAGTCAGTCCTAAGGATCACAGAGAAGCTTTAGTTTTTCAAAAACGTAGAAATGTATTGATATTTGGAATGGAGAAAAGCTTGGGATTTTTTTTTAAAAAAAAAATCAAACAGAGAGATTCATAAATTTGTCCAGGGGCTTTCAATGCTTAGGTTTTTAAAATCTGGGTTTGATACCTTGAGTGTTCAACTGTGTTACTGTTCAGTTAAGGGTTGGCACTTTTTATTTCTGTAAGCCACCTGTTTTCTAACAAATATATAGCAGAGGCAGAACATCCTTGTCCCTTACCACTTGTAAAGCAGATAGGCACACCCATCATGCTTGGAACAGCCTTAACTATTGAATTTGTCCAGTGCAGATGGGCACAAAATGTGTTTCTGTACTGTTTCGAAGGATTGAGTAACATTCACAAATCACATACTTGAGATGGAAATAACCTGAGGTATAGAAAAATTGGATATGGGAGAAAGTAAAAATGGATGCATTATAGGAAAGTACATCAAATTATGGATCAGTCTCAGAATGCTGAATGCATTCATAATGAAGAACATTTGAACAGTGAACATTTGAACTAAACAATTTTGTCTGGTTACTGTTTTTTAAATGAACCAAGTTAATTTGCACTTTCCAGCCCAAGAGGCGAACCAGAAAATAGTTATGCTTTGAACTTCTCCAAATTTGGCCATGTAGGGTTTTTGTGGTCGTTCAAAAATGGCAGACAAAATTGCATGTACAGTTCTGTATGAGTGAAGCCCATGTACATAAATGTGTGTATTAGAGGGAAATTGCACAGAAAATGTTTCTGTTCAAGAAATTAGCATAAAAAATAAATGTGAATGCCCACTGGGTGCATCTGTGTCTGCTTTAAATCACAGACTGAAGTGGAAATTGGATGGAACAGGCTTAGGACTGAACACATGGAAAACGGACATGTTCCAGAAATAGCTTGATTAATCTAGCCCTACAATTGCATATAATTCTGACATGGTTAGTAATACATAATTGCTTCCTGAATGCAGCACATGATGCACGTAGTGGAATCACCTCCCATCACCCTTTCTATTCATCAATTTGCTTATTTATTTACCTGTATTGTTCTTAAATGACAAGTGTGGTAATGATAATTGCTTTATGTCTCCTGGCTGCTAGCCAAGGTTTCACCGACTCCAGTTTGATCTCATTTATTGGTTTTCAGTCAATGCACTCTGACCTACCAGAGGCTGCAAACATATTATCACTGCCATGTTAAAATTCTTCTTAAAGGCAGAGGAGGTTTATTCCAAAGAGCTGTAACTTGAACTGGGGGTGCAATTCTTCTTCTTCTTCTTCTTCTTCTTCTTCTTCTTCTTCTTCTTCTTCTTCTTCTTCTTCTTCTTCTTCTTCTTCTTCTTCATTACTATTATTATTATTGTTGTTGTTGTTGTTGTTGTTGTTGTTGTCGTCGTCGTCGTTGTCGTTATCATTATCGTTATTATTGTTATTGTTGTTATTGTTGTTATTGTTATTATTATGGCAATTCACACCAGTATCCCTCCAGAACCCCCTGACAACTCAGAGCTTTCTTGGAACATTAGGAGAGAAAAATGCTGAGTAGTGGGTCTCCCTGCCTTACAGCCAATTTCCTGCACGATATTAAACTTGCCATTCCTGCTCTGCATAAGTCTATCTCTTGGTTGCTCTTGTCAGTTTCAGGCTTTCAACACTGGTCACTTTCAAAAAGTTGTGTAGTCGGTGCCTTGGGCTGTAGGGCAGCCATTTGATATTGACTAGTCTTGAAGCTTGAAATTGACAAGAGCAGCAAATAGAGAAAAATCCTGCAGAGGAGAATATTGCCCTCGCAAGCAGTGCAGGACTGTCAAATGTAATTGTGCATAGCAAACAGTAGGTAAGATTTATCAAGGTGCTAAACAGAAATCATGTGGATCTAAGGAATTATGCATAGGACTTCACAACCATAACTTGGACATGATCTTAGCCACAGAAAAGACAGATATCAACACAAGAAGTGTTACAGTGATATTTAAGAGGACGATGTCTATAGTAAGTCATATTTTTCCTGCAATCTATGCCTGAGCTTATGGGTGGGTTTGAACATGTTCATGAGTAATTTGGCGAGAAAGGCCAGATTACTCATAAACACGTGTGAACTTGCTTATGGATTCAAATGTTGCAGAGAAAATGCGAAATGTCATAGAAATCTTCCTAGTGATGAAGATTTGATTGTTTACAGCTCCCTTGGTCCTATAGCCGGCATGGGAAGTGGCTCTGTGGGCTACGTGGTTCTTGGTGTTTTAGTCCGAACAGTAAATTTTCCAAATTCAGATGAGAATTTCCAGTGGTGTTGATGACTTTTCTGCCTTAATTCCTCACCTGTCGGTGGTATTTTCTCACATGCTTCAATGGAGATAAAGGTTGCCTTCCCAAACAGTGTGCTGTGATAAGCAAATATAATGCAGTGTTTGACTGCTCAGATAGAAGGTCCCAAGGGTTCCCAAGAGGCTAAAAACTCAATGCAGAAGCTTCCAATTGGCTGTCTAGCCCCAACCCAGGAGATTGACCTTGCTGGGAAAGATCATGCAAAGTGAGCCCGGAGTCAAATACAGTGCAACCTAACATGATACATTGCCAAAAGAGGCAACTGAGTACACTTCAGTGTTTGCACATGACTCACAATGTGGTGCAACCCAGACCAGGGCCCTTCCTGTCAATTTGGTGGGAGAAGACCCAGGAACTGTGTCAGAGGCTTCCCCAGCCAGGAGAAAAGACAGGAAGAGAGGAATGCAGGCTAGGTACCATTACAGAGACACTGGAGGAGGGAAAGCGGCAGACTGAATGAGAAGGAGCTGGAGGAGCAACATCAGACCTAGTGGTGGAGGAGGAAGAGGGGCCCTGAGGAGATGCCCAAGAGGAGTTATGAGAGACCTTCCAGAAGAAGTCTAGGAAGAGCAAGTAGAGCCCCATGTGGATTACATTATACAAGAAAATCCCTGAACTGAGGAGCTGGTTGTGTTGAGGGTTTCTAAAGATGAGAGAGCCAAACATTCATCCTTCTCCTCATCCTCACCACTAGGGAGAGACTCAGCAGTGATGGGCACCTCCATCTCCTTGGAGAACTGGAGAAGGAGCGCCAGCTTCTACCCAACTGCTGGAGGCAGCAATGCCAGAAAGCCCCTCTGTATCACCTCCACAGGGAACAGCAATAGCTGGAGGTGTTTCAGTAGACACCAGTGAGGCCCCATGGACCCTGTCATGTACTCTTTCTTCCATCTCTCTTCATTGGGCATGACTAGATAATCCAGTCCCTTCAAATGTGCAGGTACATCAAAGTAACCCATCATCTGAGGTGGCATGTCCAAGTCAGAAGGACCATTGCTTCCTTGTGGGGCCTTCTAGTAGCCAGAGTGGAAATATTTATAGTTGGCAATGAAGTGAATTATGTGCTCATCTGTTGAGTTGTCATTCCATAACCCATCAACTTCTCAGATAAATTGGGCTGGCACCCCAGACAGCACATTTTCAGTTGTTGCCCACAGACTGTGGAACTTCCTGTCCAGAGCTATGGTTTAGAGTGAATTTCTTGTTTTACTTGTAGAGGTCAACTCTATTGTAATAAAATCTCAAGCTACAGGAAGCCAGATTCGGCTGAATATCAGGGGAAAAACCTTCCTATTAGAGCAGTATTATGGAACCAATGACCTCGAGAGTTGGTGAGCACTCCAATGCTAGAGACATTCAAGAGAAAATTGAACAATCATTTGTCAGATTTGCTTTGATTTGGATTTCTGCATTGAGCAGGGTATTGGACTTATAAGCCTTATAGGCCCCTTCCAACTCAATTATTCAAAGCTTCTACAATAATATGAAGGTGATCCCTCTCTTCTTCTCATTTCCAACCATTTCATTGCTTGCAAATTGTGTTTTACCTGTGTATTGCTGGAATTCTTTTATGATAAGCTATCCTTTTCCCCTGAAAGGGGTGAAGGGGTGAAGGGGTGTGTGTGTGTGTGTGTGTGTGTGTGTGTGTGTGTGTGTGTGTGTGTGTGTGTGTGTGTGTGTGTGTGTGTGTGTGTGTGTGTGTGTGTGTGTGTGTGTGTGTGTGTGTGTGTGTGTGTGTGTGTGTGTGTGTGTGTTTTCCTCTGTGTGCTTTTTCATAGGTCTATATCTATATGAAAAGTTGACAACAGAAATTGTGGCTCAGCTAGGAGAATTTAAGGAACGCTGTAATAGAATCTAGAAAAATGCATATTCTTAGATGGAAAGAGTCACCAATTTCCATATTCTTCATTCTACACAGTTGTCCTCTATCTTTTTCTGACCTCTGCAACAACTTTGGTATAATTCCTGCAGGATTTCATGATCTTCATCTTACTTTCCACCTACAGTTTGCTTTTATTTGCTCAACTATTCATAGTAACATCATTTCTGCCATGACTGCATAGCAATAGCATTTATAATGTCATCCTGTGTGTAGATCAACCACAGTTAATAATATTGGTTTCTGCATTTTCTTGATGGAAGCAGTGACCCCTGGACAAAAGAGAAGTTAAAAATGGAAGAATAAAATGCTACATGAAGCAACACTTGATAGGTCAAAATATAGACAAAGCCTACTGTACAATACAAAAACAAAAGAGAGAAAATAAATGTATATGGATACAGTAGATGTTGGGTTTCCAGGTTACAGTTCCCATTGAGCTATGAAACCAATAAATTCCTCCACAACTGACTTATCCCCTTCAAATATTAAATGGAGAGGAGGAGAGCATGTCCTTTGTTCATTGGAAGAAATGCAAGACACCAATGTAACAAAAAAGCGAAGTAAAAATAGGAAGTCTTCACCATCTGAAATTCATGGACAGGAAACAGGGCGATGCTCTGCAGTGGAAATCGTCCCTTTGATGAGGCAGCCTCAGGTGCAAATACAGACCAAGATAATGCTCCACAGGTGTTACAATGGTGTGGCATAATGGGTGATGAGCAGCAATGAAGAATATTGCTGCACATGCCCATCCGCTGATGGACAGACAGCCTGGCTCCTGGAGGGGGCTCTGGGCCATTGTGTCTGAAGATGGCAATGGTAGAGGTGGTGGGGGGGGGGAGAAAGTGGCAAAACAAGTAGGGAGGTGACAGGGGCAGCCAAGATGAGACAAAGTACTTAGGAGGAAAAAAAGTTCAGCACTTCATTTTGTTTCAGCAAAATGGGTTGCACAAGCTGAACCATGAACTAACCTAGTTCATGTTTATTTTCTGGTTTGTAATTCAGTTCCTGCCGATCTCTAATCCCCACTTCTCACCTGCAGTGGCATTGAAGGCACACTACGCTCAGCACTGCCAAGCTCAGCTGACTGATCAACCTACACAGAACTAATGGTAGGGCGGAACAACTGTTGCCAAATTTACTCGGCCCATCCCTTCTCCCAGAGTTGCAAGATGCATTCAGCTGCCTAGTCTATTACCATAGAAAAAGAGAGCAGTAGACTGGACTTCCAAGGTGAGTCAGGTTTTGGTACTTCATGCAGAAGACAGACCGGGCTATTTACCTGCTCAATAGATCCCCTGCTGCCAATGGCATCAGAAATACGTATTTTTCAAAACTAGAAATGGATTTGTGACCATTCTGGGTTCCTTTCCTTTTCTCCCCCCTCCTTTCTTTCTTTCTTTCTTTCTTTCTTTCTTTCTTTCTTTCTTTCTTTCTTTCTTTCTTTCTTTCTTTCTTTCTTTCTTTCTTTCTTTCTTCCTTCCTTCCTTCCTTCCTTCCTTCCTTCCTTCCTTCCTTCCTTCCTTCCTTCCTTCCTGCCTGCCTGCCTGCCTGCCTGCCTGCCTGCCTGCCTGCCTGCCTGCCTGCCTGCCTGCCTGCCTGCCTGCCTGCCTGCCTTTTTATTGCATTTTTGGCAGTTCTATAGCCCAACTCCCAATGACAGTGCAGGATCTATGGAGCCACTGCAGCTTAACAGCGAGGTTGAAGATTAAGAGGCCAGATTCCACAATGTATCAAAACTATTGCCCTGCTAGGACAGAAAAGATGCATTTTCAACAGATGTTTGAGACCTTTGGGGAGAAGATCACAACTTGACAGAGCGCTTATTCCAAAGAACATCAGCGCAAGCCACCTGATCCGCACAGGCTATGCTCCTCTGGGTTGCCACTCTGAAATAGGCCAGAATGCTGCGATCGCTGGCAAGGCATCGCCTTTGGCCGGCACAATTGACCCTTGCTATCCACCTGGAATAGAGCGAGACTGCATTTAAGACTCACAAGACGTTGTGCGAGAGGTGGGAAAGCCCTGGGTATTTAAGTGGCTTTCCCTCTTGCACTGCTCTCTTCCTTTTTTGGGCTCCCACCCGCTCTCCCTTTTTTCTAGTGTGAGTTTTTCTGGTCGCCTTTCAGGGGCCGGATAGGAATTTTTGACCTTCATCCTGATTGGCTCTCGGATGGGGGGATTTTTTTGCCTATCCCACACTGGATAAGGGTTGTTGGCATTTTGGTGGTTTAATTTTGGTCGCACAGGCGGGTAGTGCGGAAATAAAAGTTATTTTCAGTGTGTCCCAATTGTAATTTCTGTTGAACTAACAGCGCATCCCACTTCCCAGCACTGCGGATCGCGCGATTACAGTGTCTGTGGCGGGAGGATGCGCTGGGCCACTTCTGGACCAACAGTCATCAGCAAAAGATGGCTTGAGGTCTGGGGGTGTTTTATTAGCGGCTGGCCGGGTTCCTGCTGTCTGGAGACCGCGGGAACTTGGGGCCGGGGAACTCGCCCATTTATTGATTAAGGGGTGTCGGCATACCCCTGCCTTTCACCTGTTTCTGCACTACAGCAGCCCCCCCCTTTTGGCAAAGGATTGTCATTATCGTATTTTGATGTTATCAATAAAGTGGCCCATATTGAATCCATATCTGTGTCTCACATCATTATTCTGGGGTTGGGATAGCAAAGACACCCACAAGAAATGGGATCTTCTTGGTTGTGGTACCATCCCTTTAGAACAGGCTCCCAGTGGAGCTGTGCCTGGCTCCCTCCCTCTCTTCCTTTAAGAGGATATTAAAAACTAGGTTTTTCCAAGAAGTCTTTAGAGGCATCTGTGGCAACCCCAGACCTACTGGAGTATCCCACCCTGTAGTTATGCTGCCACCAACCATTCGCTCTCCCAAGTCACCCAGACCAGGAATGGATTTTAATAAACAAAAGAACAAGGTTTATTGAAACAACAAACAGGATAAATAAAAGAATCAGGTAAATAGAAAACTGGAACGTGGCATAGTCCTAATCACACACATACAACAGCTTGGTTCCCACGGAACACTTTAAGGTAACGCACAGACCCTGAACCTATCAGTTCTGGCTACCTAGATAGAAACCTGAACCTATCAGGTATGTACTAACTGACACACAGTTGTACCCAGTCTGACACACAGACTCCAACTCCTAACTCTCCACACCAGCTCCAAATATATATACAGTACAGCTCCTCCCCCCTGATGTCCCGCCTTCCACTCCCCATAGGATGGAACTTTCCCTCCAAACCCATGACAGACAGGTACCATCAGTGCTGTATGTGACACCTCCCCTCTTTATAAGTTGTTTTGCGGGGGAAAAGCTAAAGTGCTTTTCTCCAAAAAACAACCAGGATCAAAACACAAAAACAGTTATACAATATAACACAATCCCATAACCCATACTTACTTTAAACATTAATATTTGCAATACATTAAGTTACCTTTATTAATACAAACCAAGCCTGTTCAATAAACAGGTACATTTAACTTTTGGTCACCAAAATATACATAGTCCATGGTTTCTTCGCCGTCTTCACTCGTCGGGTCTTCTTGACAAGGCGTCAGCAACACAGTTCATTGACCCTCTGACCACCTTCACTTCAAAGTCAAAATCTTGCAGGTTTAAAGCCCACCTCATAAGTTTACTATTATGGGTTTTCATTGTCTTTAACCACTGCAGTGGTGAGTGGTCAGTGCACAGAATAAAATGTCTTCCCCAGATGTAAGGTTTGGCCTTCTGAATCGCGTATACTATGGCCAGGCACTCCTTTTCCACGGTTGCCAAATGTCTCCCACCTTTCTGGAGTTTCCTACTCAGGTAGGACACTGGATGCTGGTCACCATTTTCATCCTCCTGGCAAAGAACTGCTCCTACCCCGCTGTTAGACGCATCGGTGTAGATGATGAACTCCCGGTCGAAGTCGGGAGCACGCAGCACTGGATAATGGATGAGCGCCTCCTTCAACCTCTGGAACGCCTCCTCACAGTCGCTGGTCCACGGGATGCGGTCATCAGTCTTCTTCCGCGTCAGATCGGTTAGCGGAGTCGCCATCTCGCTAAACCTCGGGATGAACTTTCTGTAGTAGCCCACCAACCCAAGAAATGATTTGACTTTTTTCTTGGTGTTGGGTCTGGGCCAATCACGAACGGCTTCTATCTTGGCCTCTAGGGGTTTGATCACTCCTCCCCCTACTATGTGACCCAAGTATTTTATTTCTGGGCTACCCAGCTGACACTTGCTTGCCTTTACTGTTAGTGCTGCTGCACTTAACCTCTGCAGCACTATCTCCAGGTGTTTCAGGTGATCTTCCCCTCTACCCTCCCAGAAGGGTAATTCAGCTTCCTCACTCTCAGCTGCTTTTATGGCAAATAAAACCCTCTGTTCCCCTCTGTAGTAGGGTTTCAGGGCATTCACATGTACCACCCTCCGTGCTTGGTGTTCCTCCTGTTCTATAAGGTAGTTCAGATCTGACATCTTGGAAATGACCCTGTATGGTCCTGCCCATTTGAGCTGCAGTTTGTTCTCTTTGCAGGGCCTAAGCCAAAGCACTTCCTCCCCTTGGTTAAAGTGCCTCTCCCTGGCTTTCTGGTCATACCAGGTTTTCTGTCTGACCTTCTGAGCTTGCAGGTTTTCTGCTGCTATCTCTAGGTTTCTCTTCAGGTCATTCATTAAAGTGTCTATATACGTCACAACATCTTGTGGGTCATCCTGGGTGATCTGCTCCCAATCCTGCTTGATCAAATCACGGGGCCCTTTCACCCTTCTCCCAAATAAAAGTTCAAATGGACTGAACCCGGTACTGGCTTGTGGCACTGATCGATAAGCGAACAAAAGGGATTGCAGCTTCTGGTCCCAATTGTTTGGATTCTCTGCCAAGTAAGCCCTAATCATGCGCATTAGAGTCCCATTGAACTTCTCAGTTAACCCATTACTTTCAGGATGATAGGCAGTGGTTTCCTTGTGTTTAATTCCACAGATTTGCCATAACCGTTTCATGAGCTTTGATGTAAACGATGTGCCCAAATCTGTGATTATTTCTGAGGCAAATCCCATCCTGGACATATACCCCACCAAGGCATCTGCCACTGTGTTAGTTTCGATGTTAGTCAAGGGTATGGCTTCGGGGTACCTCGTGGCATGGTCCACAATGGTGAGAATGAACCGGTTCCCCCTCTTTGTGGCCTTGGGCAAAGGTCCCACAATATCCACTCCTATACATTTGAACGGGGTGTCAATCACAGGCAAAGGGCACAACTTCGCTTTGGTCCTGTCACGGTTATTCCCCTGCCTCTGACACACATCACATTGTTTACAGAACTCCTTGATCTGCTTCCCTATTTCAGGCCAGTAAAAATTTTGTGTGATTCTCTGCTGTGTTTTGTTCACCCCTAAGTGCGCAGCAAACATGTCAGAGTGCCCCCTTTGTAAGATCATGGGGCGATACTTTTCAGGTACCACTAGCTGACTTCTGATC
The DNA here is from genome assembly GCF_051106095.1 of Pogona vitticeps. Lineage (NCBI taxonomy): Eukaryota > Metazoa > Chordata > Lepidosauria > Squamata > Agamidae > Pogona > Pogona vitticeps. Next base: position 12,377,536 of record NC_135786.1, on the reverse strand, counting down.
CCATCTCCCCCTTTTGAGATATTCATCAGGGTCTCTCTATATAAAATTCCCTTTTCCTCACGAAATCTCGCTGGGGTTTCAGGTGTTAGCTGGGTGTCTGTCACCTTTTCAAAACACTTTCGGAGAGTGGCGTCTGCCTTTTGCTCTTGGCCAAATTTGCTGTCTGTGGTTAAGGTTTCTGCCACGGCTTCGGGACTACCCTCATCTGCTTCAACCTCGGGCTCTTCAGTACCCCCCTGAACTGTCCCCGTGGTAGCTTGTGAGCGTGTAATCACTAGCACCCGTTTCACATGTTCAGCCAGGTCATTTCCCACGAGCACGGCTGCTGGCAGAGTCGATGAAATCGCTAGCCGCCAAACTCCCCTCCAGCCTTGAAAGCTCACAGGTACCTCAGCTACTGGCAGTGAGATCACCTGCCCCTCAATCCCTGCCACCTTCAGGCTCTCATTTGGGATTATATACTTCCTAGGAATAATGTCTGGATGGCACAGGGTCACCTGGGAACAAGTATCCCTTAGCCCCCTATACTGATGGTCAAGTATTCCTACGTCCACCCCTGCGGTCTCAAACAATTGCGAATCTGTCCTCACTAGTAAGCAGCGCTTGACCTCCACAAGAGGACCATTTTCCTCAGCCTGATCAGCAGATGTAACTGGTCCAGAGTGAGTAGCCATGGTAACAGGCTCCCTCAGTGGCAAGGAGCTTTGCTCTGTCTGGACACAGAATACAGCTTTTGGCTTGGTTCCACTCAAATCATGAGGCAAATTTCCTTTTAGCTGCTTTAATTTCTCACACTCTGAGATGAGATGGCCCTTTCCTTGACAGAAATAACATTTTCTGCTGTACTTGGAGTCTTTCTCATCTGGTTTTGGTTTTCCCTCCAAAATCTGATGTCTTGGTGGTTTCATGTCTGAGGGCTTCCCTTCAACATGGGCCCCTCCCCCTTGCTGGTTTTTCCCTGGTCCCTGAGAGTACCTGCTGTAGGTTTCTTTGGGCTTACCCACAGATTTCCCCTCAGCACCTAAGGGCTTCCTTATTTGGGAAATAAAATCTGCGATCTCTTCCGCTTCTGTCACCGATTTAGGTTTCCTCTCCCTCACATGGAACTTTAGTTCCCCATGCAGGACTGAATAAAACTGTTCCAGCGCTATCAGGTCTTTGAGCTGCTGGAAGGTCTCTGTCCCCTCCTGAGACAGCCATTTCTCTAGCAACCTCACCAGTTGGGCCCCCACTTGGGTAAAAGTCTGCTCTGGTTTTTTTGTGAGAGACCTGAATCTTTGCCTCAGCTGTTCAGCATTTATCCCATGCCGGGCAAACACCAGTTTTTTAAACTCAGCGAAGTCCTTCAGCAGTTCCACTGGCATCTCTGCATAGACTCCTGCCAGGCTGCCACTGATTAAAGATCGCATAATGGTCATCTTCTCAGTTTCCCTTACTGAGAAGTCCACAAACGCTCTTTCCACGAGGGAAAAGAACACCTCAGGGCAATCTCCCTTGTGGTACACAGGGAATTTCTTCAAGTCAGTTTTAGACAATTGGCCCACCTCAGAATCTCTATTGTTATTATTGTTCTGATTCATCATTTCCAATTTTCTTAACTCAAACGCCATCCTCTCTCTCTCCAATCTTTCTTCTCTTTCCATTCTCTCTCTCTCTAATCTTTCTTCTTTTTCCATTCTCTCTCTCTCTCTTTCCATTTCAAATTGTCTTTGCTTCTCCCTTTCCTTTTCCTCCATTTCCCTCACCCTCAGTTCATGCTGTTGGGCTAGGAGCATTTTTCTGAGTTCTGAGGTCAGTTCTCCTGTGCTCTCATCCTGCACTGAGCCAAATTCCTCCTCAGAACCTTGGTCTCCCTGTGGTTCTCTCACTTCCCCCATTTCTGCCATTTGGCTTCTAGTCAAGGGCATAATCCCCCCAGAACAGGCTGCCTTCAAAAGTCAAGCCTCAAAATAAAACGACGACTTTTTCCCTTTTGCCTCAGAAACAGCCTTCTATAGACTGCTGCTGTCCCTCCAGCACCAACTTGCAACTGTTGCCAGGCAGAATCCACCCCCTCTGCTAGGCCTCTCAGCAGACAGGCTAGATCACTGTTACTTCACGCAGCTTTGCCTCAGCCCTTTCCCGCCAAAACGGGTTGCCTCAGAGCTCCCTAATCTAGTCCTCCCCAATCTGAGTTTGCACGTTCTTCCACTAGCCTACCTCCCCGTGAGGTAAGCCTAGAAGATTACCTACGCGCCCTCAGATTTTCCCTGACTAGACCCCCCTTGCTCTGGGCACACTTGCCAAGGCTTTGCTGGACCACTAGACAACTGGACCAGTCGTATCCCACACGCTGGACACCAATCAATGTGGCAACCCCAGACCTACTGGAGTATCCCACCCTGTAGTTATGCTGCCACCAACCATTCGCTCTCCCAAGTCACCCAGACCAGGAATGGATTTTAATAAACAAAAGAACAAGGTTTATTGAAACAACAAACAGGATAAATAAAAGAATCAGGTAAATAGAAAACTGGAACGTGGCATAGTCCTAATCACACACATACAACAGCTTGGTTCCCACGGAACACTTTAAGGTAACGCACAGACCCTGAACCTATCAGTTCTGGCTACCTAGATAGAAACCTGAACCTATCAGGTATGTACTAACTGACACACAGTTGTACCCAGTCTGACACACAGACTCCAACTCCTAACTCTCCACACCAGCTCCAAATATATATACAGTACAGCTCCTCCCCCCTGATGTCCCGCCTTCCACTCCCCATAGGATGGAACTTTCCCTCCAAACCCATGACAGACAGGTACCATCAGTGCTGTATGTGACAGCATCCTTGGCTGATACTTTTGGCATTTTGTGACTGCCTTGCTATTGTTTGATTTACTTAATGTCGTTTATAATTGCACTGTCATTTGTCTGATTTTTAAATTTTATTTTGTATCTTTTGATGATTTCATGTTTTGTTTGTTGTATTATATCTAATTGACTGTCTGGAATGTAACCTGCCCGGAGTAATGACTAGCACCAATCAAGCGATACATAAGCTCTTGAAATAAATAAATATCAAGGAACTTGTTTTCTTATATTTGGCACTGATTAGGCTTCATCTCGTAGAGACATGGTGTAGGTTAAACCACAGAAGCCTCTGTGCTGCAAGGTTGGAAAACCAGCAGTTGTAAGATTGAATCCATGCGACGGAGTGAGCTATCGTCACTTGTCACTAGCTCCTGCCAACCTAGCAGTTTGAAAGCGTATAAAATGTGAGTAGATAAATAGGTATCACCACAGTGGGAAGGTAATGGCGTTCTGTGTCTAGTCACACTGGCCACGTGACCACAGAAACTGTCTAGGGACACACGCTGGCTCTATGGCCTGGAGACGGGGATGAGCACTGTGCCCTAGAGTCGGACATGACTGGAGTAAATGTCAAGGGGTACCTTTAGCTTTACTTAGGCCTCATCTCAAGTATGGTGTCCAATTCTGGACACCGCACTTTAAGGGTAGCAACAAACTGCAACAAGATAAGAGGAGGGCAGCAGAGATGATCAGAGGACTGGAAACCAAGCCCTGTGAAGAAAGACAGGAAGAACTAGGCATGTTTATCTTTTAGAAAAGAAGACTGAGGGGAGTTACGATACCACTTTTCAAATACTTGAAAGGTAGTCATACAGAGGAAGGGCACGATGTGTTTTTGATCATCTCAGAGTACAGGACACATAATATTGGGCTGAAGCTGCAGGAAGCCAGATTTAGGATGAATATCAGGAAAAACATTTTTAACAATTAGAGCAGTACAGCAGTGGAACCAATTACCTTGAGAGGCAGTGAGTGCTCCAACACTGGAGGAAATTTGGACAAACATCTGTTTGATCTTGTTTCCTGTCTTGAGCTAGGGTCTGGACTTAATGGTCTTATAGGCCCCTTCCAACTTCATCATTCTGTGATGCGAAGGAAGGAAGGAAGGAAGGAAGGAAGGAAGGAAGGAAGGAAGGAAGGAAGGAAGGAAGGAAGGAAGAAAGAAAGAAAGAAAGAAAGAAAGAAAGAAAGAAAGAAAGAAAGAAAGAAAGAAAGAAAGAAAGAAAGAAAGAAAGAAAGAAAGAACCGCTGGGCATGCTAAGAAGGAAGCAAATAATGGAAATCCTCAATAACAGGTCCATGCATCGCAATCATAATCTTGGCCCTTAAAAGGGAAAGAATGCCATATAAATGAAAACAGCAGTCAAATTGTTTCTTTCCTCATTAGGCATGATGTTTTAAACACAATTGTCTTGTTTGTTACACTTGGTGCAAATAGGGATTTTTGACCCAGCTGCCACTTATTACCTTCAGCTCTGTTACTGCAGCAGAGTTGAGTTTCAGAGTTATAGACCTCCAGGCAATAAAAGGCATTCATAACTGGGAATTGTTTGGAAATTTGCAATGGAGCGAAGACACCAAAAGGCATCTGGTTGGCAGGTCTCTAGATAGCTCATATATCTGAGGTTCTTCTCTATTACCCCTACTTAGGATGAGCAATTATTATGCCGCACTGGGGAAATTTTTCAAGGGCTTCTGCTCTGCAATTATTGGTAATCACATGAAAATGAAAATACAGGTTGAATCACTCTGCAAAGGCCTTTCGTTCCCCTAGTGCCATAGTGAGATTTAAACATGCTTTGTCTGAATCTGCAAAGGTGTAGAAGTAGGGGTGAGCCAAACGCAGTTTCCAGGTTTCCTTTGGGGCCCTGGCTTTCCTGCAGATGAGCTGCTGCTACTGAATGTCTCCAGGAATTTGAATTCACCTTTTTTAAAAAGGCAACACTCCCTTCCCCAAGTTTAACACACATACAAACTCACTGATGCTTCAAAAATTGCAGCCACAACCTATTTTATTCTATCAAGTTTCTGATATTTGTTATGGATTTTGCAGCTGTCAGAGCAGAGTCTTGAGTGCAGTTCTGCAGTTTAACTACTGCACCATGAGTTTTCTGCCAGTCTCCAAATCTACAAAGCATACCTGAAGAGCTGTCCACAAACCACTGATCCATAATGCTGGATTGCACCCTTGTGATTGGAAGTGCTACACAACCTGTCTGCTTCTTAGGAAGACTGTAACCTGTTAGAGTACTGTGACTGGGTAGACCTACTATACAGTGATGCCTCGCAGGACGAAATTAATTCATTCCGCGAGTCGTGTCGTACTGCGAAAATTTCATCTTGCGAAGTTCAGTACTAACAGTTGTGCAATTTAAAACCAAAAAAAGTGGGAAAATTGTCTTGCGAAGCCATAGAAAAAGTTGTCTTGCGAGTCACCAAAAACTGCAAAATGCTTTCGTCTTGCCAGTTTTTCGTTGTGTGAAGCATTCGTCTTGCGAGGCATCACTGTATCAAAAAAGAACATTGTCTGTAGGTCCTGCAATCTAATTCATGTCACTGCAGGCAACCAGGATTCTGTCTCTCATATGTAGATGAAACAACAACCAACCTACGGTATGTCCATGCTTAAGAAATCACAGATCTGTAATTTTGACCCTGATGTACTTGGCCTAAAAATATCATCAGACTCAAGCAGTTTGGAGAATCTATAGATTTATGAAGTTGGCAGTTCATGGTCTGAACTTTGGTGACAACATCCAACATCATCCATCCATTTGAGTACACTCTGTTCTCTGGGTTCTATAAATCCTACCTTGGAAACAGCACCCTTTTATTCAAAGCAACTTGAGAAGACCAAAACCAAAAGATATTGTGATGGTATTTTACTCTTTTTCTGTTTTGTTAGTCACTCCCTTTATTGTTCATATCTCTGCATGTCCCTTCCTTGGCATCCTTCTCAATGTACCAAAGCTAATCTATAAATTTGTGCTGAGCAAATAAGAACTTTATGGCCTGAGTAACTGATTAAACTCAACATGTCTGCTCGGAGAAAATAGTTGTGTGCTTAAGAACTTGAGCAGGGGCACACCGCTTGCAAATGGGGAGTCGGATGAGAAATGGCTGATTTCTGCCGGAAAGGAGTTGTAAGAGGATATTACAAACCAAAGAGGAATTAACTGCTACCAAAAGTTCCAGTCTCACAGTGTTTTTTTATTATAATGAAACATCCTGGCCAGAAGTGCCTCTCAGCACGTCGCTTATGCCACCTTCTGTGCAAAAGCATACTCTGTGTTGCTTTAGCCTCTGTAATCATCAGGCTGTTTTTCATAGTTTTATAGATTTCAAAGAAAAAAAAAGAGAGAGAATCTAACAGCCCATCCTAAAAGGCTGCTGTTTTGCCAACCAAAGTGCAAGATCTAGCTCATGATTTTGCAAGGCTATCTCCCATGCAACTAGGAAATCCCAATAGATATTAGGATGGGTAAAGGTAAAGGTAAAGGTAAAGGTTCCCCTTGACAATTTTTGTCCAGTCGTGTTCGACTCTAGGGGGCAGTGCCCATCCCCATTTCCAAGCCATAGAGCCAGCGTTTGTCTGAAGAAAATCTTCCGTGGTCACATGGCCAGTGCGACTTAGACACGGAACGCTGTTACCTTCCCACCAAAGTGGTCCCTATTAATCTACTTGCATTTGCATGCTTTTGAACCGCTAGGTTGGCGGGAGCTGGGACAAGCGACGGGAGCTCACTCCGTCACGTGGATTCGATCTTACGACTGCTTGGTCTTCTGACCCTGCAGCACAGGCTTCTGCGGTTTAGCCCGCAGCACCACCATGTCTCTTGGCTATTAGGATGGGACTAGGGGATAATCCAAATGGAAGGGGGGGACCCCAAAGGCTCCCTTTCGTTTTCAGAGTCTTTCATAGTTTTACTATAGACCACCTCTGAGCTACGATAGATTCAGGATTCCAAAAGAGAAGGTAACAAAACTATTGCGTTTCTTTTGTTTTTCTTCTTTTGAAAGACTGGCCCTTTTATGCCACATGGATTCACGGATATTCTTCCAGCAAATACTATCACAATTATTGTGAGGTGGGCTGCCAGCAGCCAATAAAGATTAAGAAAACATTTCGGAAGGTTTCTGGGGTGGGAGAAGTTTGAATCTTCAGAAAAACTGGAGTACCTACTCTTTGGTTGCAGTGCTTGGTGACTTGTTTGCTGTTGCTGCTGAGAAACCTCTTCTGACCTCTATTTTGGGTTAGATTTATTCCTCGCTGGCCTACTGCTACTGCTGTTCCTTCAGATTACATTTTCCCCTCATTATTATTACCTTCCTGCTGTTCATTCATTTTTAGATTGTTTTATGGATTACTTAGATTCCCTGCTTTTTTTGCCTTTTTTATTTTATTGGGTTTTGATTTCACCTCATTTCTTTAACAGTTGACTGGTGTGCCTGCTGACAGTCTGGCCTTCACCTGGTGGACTACAGCCTACACTTCAAGACTCAAGCTGTCAAAATGGTAGGGAGAAACCTGCCTCTTTTCTATCCTGAAAGTTTGGGATAGGGGTTGATTTTATTAGCCTTGGTGAGCTAATGTATTTTTAAAATTATTATTTTGAGTGTGATTCTGGTAATGAATGATTTCTCTTTCTCGTCTGTACTGTTTCCTAGTAATGAATTGATAAGGATTGTGTTGTTTACCATTCCCTTCTTCTAGGGGTACTTTGGGGCTGTGCGGCCCAAGGCTATCCAGGCCGGCTCTTCTCCTGGGATGCACAGTGGGGAATCAAACTCCCAACCTTTAGCTCCTCAGTCAGATACCTGCCTCTCTGAGAAAACCAGCCAGCATCTCTGGCAGGATGTAGATCTTTAAAAAATAATTTTGTTTAACGTTTGATGAACTTTATACATTTTTAGACTACTCAGAATATCATACATTTCTCTGTAGTATACAGGAACAAGTATGTAACATGATGGCAAAAATGTACAAGATTTAAATAAACTATAACTATCCTTGGAACAGTATGTTAAACATGTATGCATTAGTTGGTGGTATATGCAGATGTTATGACTAAAATAAATGTTGTGCTGTTATTATCTTTCCCCCTTCTTATTTATGAAATCACATTTTAAAAAACCAAGATAAGAACTATGAAAGTATTGTGTGGGGTGCAGAGTCTTAGTGAGAGATTGCCTTGAGTGTGAGACTAGATAGTTATGTTTCTAGAACTGACAACATGGATTGGGAATGAGCATGCTTTAGAGACCCAAGTACAGTGGTGCCCCACATGACGACGATAATCCGTCCCATTGAAATGGCTGTTTAGCTAAAACATAGTCTAGCAAAAACCGTTTCCCCATTGGAATGCATTGAAACCCATTTAATGCGTTCCAATGGGGAAAAATCTTCATCGTTCTGCGAAGATTGCCCATAGGGAAGCCATTTTGTGAAGCGCCAATCAGCTGTTAAAATGACTGCCTTGTGAAGCATCGGTCCCGAAAACACCCAACTGCGAAGCGCCGATCAGTGGCAAAATCATCATCTTGCGAAAATCGGTTTGTGAAGAAGGGACCCAAACATTGTCCAGCGAAAACTGCCCATTGGAATCACTGTTTTGCGAATCGCTATAGCAATCGCAAAACCTCATTGTCATGCGGATTCGTCGTTTCGCAAGGTTGTCTTCTAGCAAGGTATCACTGTTGATAACTTTCCATGAGATTTCATAAAGTAAGTGTGTGTTTGTGTGTTTATTCCCTTTAAAATCTCTTCTGTGAGGTTCTGCTGGGGTAGATCTCTCCTCCCATGCTTTGCAACATCAACATGAAGTTTCTGGGGAGCCTTTGGCTAGAGTTTTGGAGTAAATTGTGATTGTTGATGCAACTGGCCAACTCTGACTTGCAGAATGCATGGATAATGGGGTTTGTCTTCTGATGGTGCCCTGAGTTTGGTACTATTCTGAATAAAAAGGAGTACAAATCTAGAATAAATGCAGTTTCCTTGGTAGATGTATCTACAAGCACAAGAGTTGTGGAAATGTATGTTTAGGACATGCTATATCCCCTAAAAAGGAAATTCCCAGTTTAACAGTGCAGTAGGACCACTGTATTTGTGACAACAGTATTTACAGTTTCAGTTATTTGCTGCCTGAAAATTTGAAATTAAAAAATCCCAGAAATACACTTTTCCAAGGTGTGTTACCAGAATTGGCCACTAGAGGAAACCAAAGACTGTGCTATATATAGGGCTTGCATATCTGCAGTTTTCAACATCTGCTGGAGTTGAGCCTTGGAATTGGTCACCCATAGATACTATGGTCCTACTGTACTTTCTGAATTCAAACCATATCTTCACTCATGAGTAGATTAGTGACCTTGCAGTAGTTGTGGGTCCCCTAGCTATTGCTGACTTTGAGTATCCCCATGTCTTTTGTCAGGAACTCCCATTGAAGATAGCATAGAAAATTCAGTCTTTCCGAAACACAAGCGCCAGATTGTTTGCTGGTAATCAGTTCTGGAAAATGTTAGATTACCAGTGTTGAAAAAGAAATAATGAAGTAAATATGAAATGCCCTTTATCATCTAGTGATAGCTCAGTGGTTTAATTATCAGGCTGCTGAGCCAGAGGTTGGAAGTTCAGTTCTTCACTGCCTGCTTGACGGGGGTTGGACTCAATGATCTAAAGCAGGGGTCCCCAAACTTTTCAGAGTGAGGGCCGAAACATATATGTTCCAGATTTTCGGGGGCTGAAGGAAGACACATGCATGCACACATGCACGCCAGGGCAGATAAAAAAGCAAGGCGGGCGAGACGTGGCCCACGGGCCATAGTTTGGAGATCGACCCCTGATGTAAAGGGGTCTAGCTTCTAGCTCTGCAGTACTAAAATGATGATCTAGGTCTGAAGGAATCTATGCATAAATATACATTGTTGCAATTCCCTACCACTACAATCATGTCCTCCTTTTATTATTGTCATGTCTTTCTCCTATTCTGCTCTTTCTGAATTATGTAGATGCTAGAGTCAATAGTATTACTGTACTGTTGTGGAAAGTCTGGATATGTCTCAGACAACATTTGTGTTATTTTAACAATGATCAGACAGACAAGGGGAGGGAGGAATGAACACTAAGTGCTCCACTGTTGCAGATTGCAGGACAGCCACCATGCTTTTCTGTTCACAAAGTCTACAAGGCCAGCTCATTCCCTTTCCTTGTGTGGTTAGTCTACACACGTAGTGAAAAACTGCACAGAGCTGGGTTTGCTTGGGAAAAGATGGGGCTTGACATTAGATGCAAATTGGGATAGTGTGTTTTGTACATTATTGTGTTTGCTTGTTGCTGTACCTGTCAAATCTGTAACTAGTTCCTTATATAACTGGAAAATCTACACAGAAATACCGTAGTACAATTTTGTCTAAGAGGTCTTAAGTTCTAGGAAACGATCCGTACCAAAAATGGATCACTATCTCCATAGCAACATGCTTTGAATGTGGTTTCTGTATTCCAACATATAGCAAAGAGTGAGGGAAGACTGTGTTTCTGCTTTCAAACTTACTGACAATAATTAGTACTAGGGCTGGGAGCCAATTAAAGACTTTTTAGCTGTCTGTCAACCAATTATGCACTCAATTCCATTTCAATATATTGAAGCAAAACTTCAGTATCTATGCCTTCATAGAGACAATAGCATCAATTCAGTGGGGGCAATCCACACACACAAAGGTTGTGCTCAGTAGAATAGGGAGAGGGTCACCTCCTCCCATATGTCAGCCCCCGATACGTCCCAACATCTGCTCTGGTGACTTAGGAACCCCTCTGCAGCAAGTTTGTACAGTGGTGCCTTGACTTACCAACTTAATTCGTATTGGAACGGTGGCCATTAAGTCAAAACGTTCATAGGTCAAAGCGCTATTTCCCATAGGAATGCATTGAAAACCAATTAATCCATTCTGGCCGAAGGAAAAAAATTTAAAAAGGAAGAAAATACAAGTCCCACGCTGGGGCTGCAAAAAAAAAAATCACCAAAAAACAAAACAACAGCACAGTCCAGAAACATAACCCCCCTCCAGCCCAAACCCACCCTGCAAAACCCATCCAGAACAGTTTTTTAAATGCAGAAAGCAGCACCTTACCTTACCAGACAGCCTCTTCCGATTGCACACTCTCTAACTGCTGGGGCAAAAGAGCTACAAAGAAGGTGCCTCGTCGCCACCTACAGTTAGGAATTTGAATTTCCCGCCCCTTTCCCCTGCCTTTTTCTGATCGTAACTGGAAGCTCCAGCTGCAAGTCGAAGCAAAATTTTGTGGCCGGAGCTGGTCATAACTGGAAATGGTCATAGGCAGGGACGTTCATAAGTGGAGGCACCACTGTATTAAATTGTAAACAATGAAGCACCATCGCTCTAACTAGTGCCATAACTGGCTACTCCAAAAATGGCTACTCCAAAAATGAAATCACAAGAGTCATCAAATCTAGAAAACAACACTGAACTGAAGAAAAATACTGCGTGCAAAAGGTCAATGACCTCTACCCACCCACAAGGACAGGGGATCACCACACACAAAAGACCAGCTAATGACACCCATCAACCACAGGAACAGATAATCTCTTCCCCTTAGCACAACAATACACTCACAACAATACACACTAATCACCCATCTACAGAAAAAGACAAAAGCTTATCTCACAGCCATAAATACTGGCACTCCCAAGCCAACTACACCAGAGCACAGGTTGCTGTCCTCTGAAGATGCCGGCCACAGAGACTGGCGAAACGTCAGGAAGGACAACCTTCAGAACACGGCCAAAGAGCCCGAAAAACCCACAACAACCATTAGTGCCATAACTCTCTGAGACCTGGATGTCACTGAGTTAACTGTGTGCACCACTGCCTGGTTATTGCACCAGAAGGTAACCACCAAGTTCTCTCCCCACAACCACAAGGCGCCAACTATCGGAAATAACTCAAGAAACGTAAGATCCCTCTTAATCCCTAACTTGTGCTATTCCTCTGGCCCAGTACGTGCACATCGTTGTCCTCTAAAAAAGATACCGTAACCTGGGGATCCTGTTGCATCTGTCTGTACTTGAAAATCTGCCTCTAGCCCAAGAGGAAGTACCGTTGAAACACTGGAGAAAATGCAGCCACACCTTCAAATCCTCCCTCATGCCACCAGTTAGCCATCTCTTGTGATGCAGCTTTTTAAGTCCCTTCATCCCATTAAGTAACCTCCTTATGTCCCATTAAGTAACCTCCTGAGGAAAGTTCCCCCTGGCAAAGTTTAGGTATCTTACTACTTGCTGTAGGTCCCTCAGGGTAACCTTTCAGCGTGCTAGCATTCCCCGTATATGTGCCTGCAAGATCTGCCAACTTTTCCTCCGGTAAACAGCTGGCTTGAGCAATGGTATCCGACTCAATGCTCAAAGATACCAGTCTCTAGCTAAGACCTTCTGTTTTTTCCCTCTGCTAAGGGGACACTTCACTCCCTGGTAAGCTCCTGAAATGCTCCCATCAACTCCTGACATTGGGGGGTCCCTTGGGTACCACAAAATAAAAAAATAATCAAGGTAATGAACCATTCTGGCTCCCCTAACATTACACCTAAGTGCCCATTCCAAAAATGTGCTAAATTGCTTGAAGATCAAGCAGGATATGGCGCGTCCCATTGGGAGTGCCCTATCTATATAATAACTCCCGTCAAAAGCAAACCTTGGCAGCCCTCACGATGACTTACCTCTTCGCGAAGAGGCAGCTGCCACATAACTTTGAAGAGAGTCACACCTCTCTACCCAAGCCTCCCTCCCCCTTTTTCCAGTCAGAAGTGTTCTGTCAGTTAACAGTTTAGTCAGACAGACGGAAGACAGTCTGTGAACAGTTAGAGCAATGTATTTAGCCAGTCAGCAGTCACATAGTTAACTACTTAAGCTCTGATGATGTAACAAGTTAATATTTTTTTTTGTTACAGGATGTTTTGATCTATTAAGAACTGTGAACAAATGGAATATTTTACTCTTTTCTTTTACTAGTGTGAATTATTTATTTATTATTTTATTTATTTATTTAACTTATATGCCGCCCACTCTACCCAAAGGTCTCTGGGCGGCTTACAACAATTAAAATTCAATTAAAATACAATAAAAGATAAAATGATTAAAATACAATTAAAATTGCCATCAAGACCCACAGTTGATGTTATTTCAATTAAAAGCCATCTGGAACAGGAAGGTTTTGACCTGGCGCCGAAATGTCATCAGTGTTGGCACCAGATGAATTTCAGTCAGGAGGGCATTCCATAGTCTGGGGGCAGCTGCCGAAAAGGCCCTTTGTCTACTAGCCATCCCTCTTACCTCCTTGAGGGACAGCTCTTTCAAAAGGGTCCCCTGGCTAGATCTTAACTGCCGGGTAGGTTCATATGGAAGGAGGCGGTCCTTCAGGTATCCAAGATCCAAGCTGTTTAGGGCTTTATATGTCAAAACAAGCACTTTGAATTGGGCCCGCGCAGCAACTGGTAACCAATGTAACTTAAACAGAATCGTCTTGATGTGTTCTCTAGCGGCCACACCACTCACCAAATTGAGACAGTAAGTGTCAGTTGAGGTAAACTAAGCAATAAGGACTGGTCTACTGTGGGAGAATTGAAGCTAATTCTGCTCTGTAGTTTCCTGAACTTTGTCCACTGCATAGTTAGGAGTTGTTGTTGTTTTTGTTGTTGTTGTTGTTGTTTTAACTTCCATGCTCTACCAACTGTGCCAAGGAATGAAGGGGAAAGGAGAAGAGGCAGAAGCTTTTTTACATTTATAATCCTGCACCAGTGTGATGTTGGGTCTGGGCTCTTGAAATCAGAGACACTGGTAAGAGAAAAGAATAAAATGTTCTACATACTTACAGTTTGTAGTAGATCCAAAAAATATTTACTGGTTAGATCAGCAGAGCTTAACTGGTTAACCAGCTTCATAACTAACTACATGACTGCCAACCTGACTAGATACATTGCTCTGACTGTCCACATCCTGGCTCCAGACTGTCTGACTACATTGCTAACTGACAGAGCTTAAAACTATAAACTAAGTTGCACATCATACACTATATGGGAGGCTTGGTTGCCTCCAAGAATGGTTTCCTCCCACCAGGAGCTCCATCAACACACATTACCGTTATTGTTTGTTAAGCCTTTCGCTTTGGTAGTTCTGTTTTATCACATGAAAAGTTCATAAGCTTCCCTGGAAGTTTATCTTGGGGTTGCTTGGTGAGAGATGAGTTTCTTTCCTACAAAGAGTGGGCCCAGCTTGACTAATCTTCCAGGTGTGCATGCCTGGAGGTATATTCTCAGGTGAATCTCAAGCCCAGCTGTATAAATGTAGTTTGTGTTATAGAACATGCTCCAAAATGGCATACAAAACAATCTGCCCTATGGAACCCAGGCTGCCTGATATATATATATTATGCTGTCTTCCCTAACCTGACACTTGGTATCAGCCACTCGCTTCAGATACAACAAGGGGAGAATCTGAAAGCACGTATCCTCCTTTGCATTGAACTAGATGACCACTTCCATTTGACTCTTCCGTAAAGTTTCCACACAGGCTGCACATTACAAGGACTCGTAAGGCCTTTTAAGAATTAGTGTCTGAGTTTGCTTCTTTTCTTTTTCTCTTATTACTCTTTTTTCCCCTTTCCCCGTTTCTTTGGAGTAAGCTTCTGGGCAGAATTTGTCTTGTTTGTATTGATCTTTGGCACATGACTCAAGGAGACAGTTCAGCTACCGAGCAGGCTGAGAAAAGGGCTCAAAATAAACACCTAAATAGTTGCCTATCAGCTCTCAGCACTGCCAAATGTTAAATTCCTTTGCATAACATCTGTGAAATATTTCTAGAAACCCAATATTTTGGGGTGTCCAATGCTACTGCCAGATATTGCAAACAGTCTTTCTCTCTCTCTCTCTCTCTCTCTCTCTCTCTCACACACACACACACACACACACACACACACACACAATCTGTCTCTCTCTGTGTGTATGATGTACTGTCAAGCCAAAACAAGAACCCTAATATAGCCTGAAAATGGGATTTACTTTACCTTGAAATAGGATGGTTTTTTTAATATCAATTATACCAGTTCCACCACCCCCAGTGATTTCCCACGGTTAAGCAGAGATATGAACCCAAGTCTCCTGAGTTCTACCCTTTCACTTTGCCCACTATACCACACTGGGAACTGTATGCATTGTCAAGGAAACGGAATCTGAGGCTGCACAAATCATGGGGAATAAAGGTGCTGTTGAGACTCTCTTGAATCTTCTTGCCTACATTGCTGTTAACCTCCATAGAGCTGTTATTCACATGTGCTGCTCAATAACACATCCCTTGTATACACAGAGTGGTGTTCCTAGCAACTACCCCACTACTGGAACAGCCCCTAAGAATTTTCATAGCCAAAAACCTCTTTAAAGCAAAAAAAGTGCTACTTATATACCACTTCATAGCATTTAAGCACTCACTGGGCTGATTACAATTTAATTAAGCAGGTGACACTTTGCCTTGCAGCAAGCTGGGTACTCAGTTGACTGACCTTGGAAGGATGGGAGGCTGAGTGAACCTCGAGCTGGCTACCTAGGATTGAACCTGTGTTGTGAGCAGAGTTTTGGCTGCAGTACTGCAGTTTAATCACTTGGCCTCGGGGCTCTGGTTACTTAACAGGATCTCGTTAAGTGCAACTGTGTAAGTTTTTCCTTTCCTTCAGCATGCTCTCCATCACACATTCAATGTTGAACAGATTGTAAAATTGGTCATGTGACTGGTTGTAAACCCAAATATGTGAACAGGAGCCAACAAGGGAGAGCTGCAGTTTCCTAAGTTCTTCACCAATTGGATTTGGTCCCTTGTTTGTGGCTGAATGATTCTTAGAAGTTTGGTGGGGCTTTCTTGAACAAGCATGGCGTTAGGAATTAGCATCTTTTGGCAACTGTCAAGGATTCAGGATGGCTTGAAATACTCTGAGTTTTTCCATCTAACAGGAAGAAGAAGAACCAGACCTACTGACAGACCTCAACATGACTTCTCTCTTCTCCCAATGTACCCCACAGACGTTGGGAGCACCGACTGGCTGTTTCTTGGTATTGATTGTGTGTGTATGTGTGTGTGAAATGTGTGTGTTGATGGGAATCAGGTGTATCAACTCAAGGGATCAAATATGGCTCCCCTTCCTCGCCTACTCAGCTTCACAGTAATCCTGTGAGTTAAAAGTAACTGGTCCAAGATCATTCAGTGAGACTTGTAGTTCAGGGAGGATTTCAACCTAGAAAGATCCAGTCCAACAACCTACAAAGCTCCAGTCCAACACTTTAAGAATCACAGCACAATCTTTCTCTCCACCCACCCTTTAACAAACAAGGAGAATGAACACATACTGGACAGTTCAGTTTTTTAGGTTCAGAAGTTGAGAGTTTGATTCCCCGTTGCGCCTCCTTGACAGGGTCCAGACTCAATTTATAGGGCCCCATCCAGCTCTGCAGTTCTAAGATATTAAAGATAGCAACAGAGTGGGGAAGGGTAAAATGGTTTACCAGAGAGCATCTTGCTAACAGCTCCCAGAGTTGGAGGTTAGGACCAATTTTGTTTTGTAAATGGGATTAGGCACAGTATATAATACAGTGGTGCCTTGCATAACGAGCGCACCGTTGAACGATGAATCCGCATTGCGATGCGGATTTCCCCATCGCTAATGCGAGGGCATGCTCACATTACAATGGGGGAACAGCTGTTCGGTGGTTCCAAAATGGCCACCGGACACCCAAAATGGCAGTCAGAACACCAAAAATGGCCACCGGAACACCAAAAATGGCAGCCGGGACACCCAAAATCGCCGCCAGAACATGGGAAAACATCGGAGAATGGTGAGTTTTGGGTTTCCCCGTTCCGCTTAACGATGTTTTCCCATAGTGAAGGTTAATCCGGAACGGATTAACCTCGCTATGCGGGACACCACTGTAATTAGAATCCAGTGATTTTCTTTTTCCTTTGAGCGAACAATATCCTCTGTTGTTCATACATACATTGTTTCTTTTCAGGTTCCTCGACACACTGAGCCTCCCTGTGGCCTTGGAATGTGAAGGATAGGAACGGAAATAAAGATAAACCAATAAGTACGTGAATAAGGTTCAGTTTTATATATTCACTCATGTCAAGTGATGAAACTGGTCCCATACTTATCATTTCAGGCTGCATGTGGTCTACTGTTTTGTCTTTATGTGTCTTGCATAATCAGGAACATTATGTTTGGCAGACTAGTTATACTTACTTTCTCCCTAAATGATCTCTCTCTTTTTTTCCCCAAGTGGAAATTTATTTATAGGATTTTTACCCCGCTCCTCTAGACCATGTCTACTCGGGGCGGCTTACAAAACAAAACAATGTAAAAATGTATAAAATCATAAAATTACAGATTACAGTTTCAATCAGAACAATTAATTTAAAGGATTGCCAAGATTAAATAGCATAACAAAGGAAAAAATAAGAAAGGCTTAGTTGCCTGGAGGGAAGGCCTGCTTGAATAGCCAAGTTTTTAACTGGCTTTTAAAGACACCCAGCGAGGGTGCCAGCCAAATTTCTGTTGGGAGGGTGTTCCACAGCCGAGGGGCCACTGCCGAGAAGGCCCGGTTTCTTGTTTTTTCCTTCCGGGCCTCTCTCGGCGTCAGACCCCTCAGCCATCCCTGCTGGCTATATCAGGGGATTCGGGTAGATCTGGGTGGGAAAAGACGATCTGCCAAATATTGAGGTCCCAAACCGTTTAGGGGTTTATAAGTGATCATTAGCACTTTGAAGTCAATGTGGAAACGGATGGGCAACTAATGCAAAGCAGCCAGAGTGGGGGAGATATGCTGGTGTTTTCTCACCCCACTAAGAATTCTGGCTGCTGCATTCTGGACCATCTGAAGTTTCCGCATCTGCTTCAAAGGCAGCCCCACGCAGAGTGCGTTACAATGGTCTAATCTCGAGATTACGAGCGCATGGACTAGAGTAGTGAGCCCCCCCCCTCAAGATATGGTCGCATCTGGGCAATCCGCCATAGATGAAAATAGGTGGAGCAGACCACAGACGCCACCTGGGTTTCCATGGTAAGCGCCGGGTCCAGATGTATCCCCAAGCTGTGGACCTCACTCTTTGCGGCAAGGGTCGTCCCCCAAAAAGAAAGGGAGTTGCCTATACCACTAGTGGAAGGACCACCCACCCTCAAAAAGGGAGTTGAGGGCTAGGGTAGGAAAATACTCAAATATGCAATCCTATTTCTCCATGTAGAAGTTCAGTGGGACTCCCTTGTTGGAATTGACCAAGCACAGCATTGGGAATTAGCATAATTCGGCAACTGCCAAGGATTCCATTCCTCCATGAGAAAGATCAAAGCAACTGCGTACAAGAAATAATCCTTTGCTAGTTGACATAGCCCTCAGTTGTCTTGTCCTACTATGACTAGCATTTGATCAACAGTAAGGATGAGACTCTAGAACCCAACTTTTTTTCCATTTCAAGTCAGCTGTGTTGGAAGTGACTGGGTGCTGGTCAGCTTATATCTGAACATGTGCATGTCTATGTATGAGGAAGAGCAGAGAGAGGAACTCCTCAGGTTTCATAGACTGCCCTTTATCTGTTGTGACCTGTGCTGAAATTCCTTTGACCTTAAACTGCTATTCTTAGGGTTACTGATATCACTTTCTTCTCACATCTCTCTCTCATTGCTCTAAAGAGGATACATTTTGTCTTTCGCATCTAACTTTGAACGGGGCAGCCATGGCTCCTGACATCTCCATCTGGGTTCTCTTAACCTCTTAATAAAAGTTTCTTATGTTCTTAGAAAGAAGTGTGGATGTGACCTTTTGACAAAAGAGGGAAGTCTGCTCAGGTAATTATGCCAAGTCTCAAATGGCTGAAATCCACAAGTTGACATTGCTCCAGTACTGCTGTGTGTATGTACTTTCCAACAAAATTGACCAGTTCCACCATTCAGCAGGTTGAAATGACTGCCACAGCTGAAAGAAGCTAGGGAGAAAGGCACTGCTGCCAAGTTTTAGTAGGACAGAGCTGAATGTCCCAATTTTCTTGTAACCCTCTAAGCTAACCAGGTGACCTCTGATGAAAGTGCCATCACAGTGGCGGTGGCAAAGAAAGACTCAATTCCCAAGCCTGTCCACTCTTGTTAGGATTGCAATTCATTGCTTCATTCTCATGAGTAAAAGTGAGAAACAACAAAAAATTTTCTCTCCACTTCTCCCTAATTTTTGACCTCCAGGAGAGTTTTTCCATTTGATTTTATCACCAGCTGTGCAAACTGTATAAACTGTGCAAATTCTAAAGAAGAAGAATGGTAGCTGCTGCATTGTTGCACAGTCTTCTGAAAATTACAAGAACTCTGTGGGTTGTTGGTGCCTTCTGAGCATCCAGCCAGTCCTTGTGTGCTTGTCAAGTGCTTGTGTGTTTTGCTTCAAAAGGAAGAGATACTGCTTTTGTACAGATACATTTTGTGCAAATGGCAGAAACCTCAACAAGAAAAAAAAATCTATCTTGTTTTCATGCTGGATGTAAGAAACACCACAGGCAAACTTTTCAGCTTGTCTCAATGTTTCAAGGCTGTTTGTTTTATGAAGAAGAAATAAGTTACCGAGGTTTGTTTACATCTCTGGTTTTTAACCCTCAAATGGGAGATGATCCTCGGCCTTGAATGGTAAACTGTTGTAAACCAGACAAACTATTTTGATCAGGATAGCACACCAACAGCAAAATTCACACAAACCATTCCATGAAAATTATAGCATGGCATCCGAGCATCAAACTGTCTTGTGATTAACACTTAAGTCTAATCTATACCCAAGCCATATAAGAAGATAAACCCAGGATGGATTCCTGGGAAGGTAAAAGAGAATAGACCGCATTTTTACCCAATACAGAAATAAAGAACAAAACCTCTTCAGGTAGAAAACGTATAGAGCAGGAAATAGCAAGGTTTAATAAATGGTTCCCAACCTTGGGTCCCAGAAGCCCTTGCCAGTAGAGCTAGTGATGAAGGCTTCCAGGCGTTGCAGTCTAAGAATGTCTGGGGACCTAAGGTTGCGAACCGCTGGTCTGGAAATCTTCTTTTGCATGTGCTAATTTCCTTATTTTCAAAAACTCTTCGTTAACAGAACACCATGTTAAACTGTTCTTCTACCCTATAGTCTAAAGTAACACAATCCACATGTCAGGCTTCTGTCACTTCATGTTCCTGCACATCTTGATTAATCCTTCGTTTGGACACCTCGGAAGTAATCTCATGGTTCCCAATGAGTGGTGGAAGACCTCTTCTTGCTGACCCTAGAGTTTTTTTATTTTTCAGCAGCTGATATTGTATTCACCCAGCATGTGGAGGGGTGCATCTTATTTGACAAGCAAGGGCTCCCCCTCCCATATTCCTTTTCTTCAAATAAGCTCGTCAAAACCTGCAGATTTTGACAGGGAATATTCCATAAACAACGAGTCAGTTTCTACTGCTGGTGACAGCAGAAATGTATATTCTCTAGGACTAGCTTGACGTTTTGAGGAAGGCACAGCAATATTAATGCACTGAGGCAGATATTTCATATAAATATTGGTAGATATACATAGGTATGTATGACGGAGATGGGAGGGAGGTTCGACAAATAGGAAAGACTTCTAAAAGCAGATTTCTGACTTTCTATTTGTTACTGTTATTTTTGATTAACCATTCACTGGGTTCTTGGGGTGATAAACTGGCAAAACTCCATGTGCAGTAGCTCAGCATTTCCTAGGAAATGGCTGAAATGCATAACAGAGGAGGGTGGGATGCAAAAGTTATAGGGTGAGTTCTCACTGAGTTCATCAGCCTCACTGTGCATCCTGGCATTTCCCACAATATATGAGGTAATTACTATGTTTTCTACTATGCATTATGACGTGATCCTAGTCCTCTGCATTGTGTGTGTGAAAGTGAGAGAAACCAAGAGAAAGGAGATGTGCGTGTTTTATTAGCTGATTATTAACATGGCTGCCTTGCCCTGCTTTAATGGCTGGTGCCATTAATCTCTGTAGCTGACTTCCAGCTCTACCCTTTCCTTCTCTTCCAACTCTTCACAGCCATAAATATTTCTGCTTGTATATTGCTGCTTAGAACTCTGTAAATCATCTTCGTCCCTCTGCCCACTCAGGAGCTCACTATTGATGATCTGAAGTCGAAAGAGCAAGTGCAGTGTACACACACACACACACATACACACAAAAAGAACAGCTGAATGGCACAAACATTTTCTTTTGACTTCCATGATTTCTGTTGGTGAAATTGCAGTCTTACATGCTTTAATGCTGAGGGTCAGTGGGAGGGAGGCCGCCCTGTTGTTTTTACCACTTTCCATCCATCCATCCATCCATCCATCCATCCATCCATCCATCCATCCATCCATCCATCCATCCATCCATCCATCCATCCATCCATCCATCCATCCATCCATCCATCCATTTTTACTTATTTATTTATTTATACCATACCTTTCTCCTTTAAAAGGACCCAAGGTGACTTACATTATTAAAAAGACACTATTTAAAGACAATATTCAAATATTTAAATTCTACCTTTGACTGGTAGAATTCTTCCCACCCCTGTAGTTGGATCAGTCCCTTCTTCCTGTTTTTTTTTGTGGGGGGAGCATTCCTTTGGGGTTGTTTGCTCTCTTCTGCATAACTATCTGTTGAGAAACAAGCACAAAGCCCCTCTCCAAAGCAAAAAAGCAAACTGTGCTGCTTATATCCTGCCCCATAGCACTTAAATCACTCTCCGGGTGGTTTACAGTTTAATTATGCAGGTTATACATTGATCCCCCCTCCAGCAAGAAGGATTCTCAATTTACGGACCTCAGAAGGATGGAAGATTGAGTGAACCTTGAGTTGGCTACCTGGGATTGAACCTGGGTTGTGAGCAGAGTTTTGGTTGCAGTATTGCAGTTTAACCACTGCACCACTAGGCCCCTATGCCAGGACTGCCATTTTTCTTTTCATTTTTTTGTTCTGGTTGCAACTACACCTGATAACTTCACTTTTCTCTTCTTAAGACATCTCTAGAATGATCACTTTTGATTCCAGAAGGGCTAGACTGGATGTCCCAAGATGTTGGTGAGGCTGGATTGAATCTCTTATGCTTCCTGTGTCTTCCCGCTCTGTGCTCTGTTAACAAAAAGAATAAGCAATTTCCTGATATCAAATATTTTCTTCTTCTTGCCAAAGCCCACTGGTGATGGCTAAACATTAGGCAGAACATCCCAACAGAAATAGCTGCTCAAAAGCGGAAGAGAATCTCATTCACTGGAGTGCTTTTTAAATAGAGATGGAATGATTATTTGCCAGCGATGCTTCTGGTGTTGATTACTGCCTTCACGGGGAAATGAATTAGAGGATCCTCTCCTCCGGTTCTATGGTTCTGTGATGCTATGATTCTGTATATGGCCAGGGTAGCCAAGGTGATCAGCCATGACAAAATTTCCCTCCAACACATCTGAAAGAGGCTTCCACGGTGATCAAAGGGGCCATGCTCACCAGCCATATTGTTCCTCAGAGTGCCAAACTCTGACCCATCTTCATTGACTCGAGCAGGCTAGATACAAGTTGCTAGTCTGCTCAGTACAGGGCCAAGAAGGTGGTCAGAACTTGGCACAGTTTCATTTTAAAAGGACTCGCTTTATTACTTCTCCACAGTCAGATTGGCTGTATTGTTATCACTTCTCCCTCCACGCAAATAATTCATTGCTTGAGTTGTGTTGCCATAGCCAATAAAACAATAATATACAGAGAAATACTTCCTGGTTTCCTCTAATGATCCAATTCAATAACTGTTCCTTGGAACTATTTATAAGAATACAAAACAGAATACTAAAGATTATTTCTCTTGCCACTTATAGTTGATGAGAGAATGGCATAAAATTCCTTTTAAAACCTTTCAAAATTCATTTCAAAGTAATTTTGAAGGTAACTATTTGTCACTCATTACACTTCACTAGTTTAATTATTATCTGTGAAGATTCACAGTCACCCAGGTGAGGGCATCTGGAACTTGCTTTATGAAGATTGTAAGATTTTTATTTATTTATTTATTTTATTTATTGTATTTATACCCCGCCTATCTAGTCATTTTGACCACTCTAGGCGGCTTACAACATAAGGATAACAAGTTCTAAAAAATTTATAACAATTAATTAATTAAATGATTCTATAAGATGGGAAAAATAAAATTAAATCAAAGAAAGAGAGAAAAAAAGGAAAGGGGATAGGAATTAACTGGAAGGGAAGGCCTGCCTATACATCCATGTTTTTAGCTGGTTCTTAAAAGTACCCAGCGAGGGTGCAGCGCGAATCTCCAGAGGTAGGTTATTCCAGAGACGAGGAGCCACCGCCGAGAAAGCCTGGTTTCTAGTTCTTTCTTTCCGGGCCTCCCTCAGCGTCAGGCTCCTCAGCCTCACCTGGCTCGTGCAGGTGACACGGGTAGAACTTGTTGGGAGTAAGCGTTCCACCAAGTATCGAGGTCCTAAACCGTTTAGGGCTTTATATGTAAGCATTAACACTTTGAAGTCAATGCGGAAACGGATGGTCAGCCAGTGCAGCATGGCCAGAGTAGGAGAGATACGTTGGTATTTTCTCACTCCAGTAAGGAGTCTGGCCGCCGCATTCTGCACCACTTGAAGTTTCCGCATCAGCTTCAAAGGAAGCCCCACGTAGAGCGCGTTACAGTAGTCTAATCTAGAAATTATGAGCGCATGTACTAAGGTAGTGAGCGCCCCCGTGTCTAGTTAAGGTCGCAGCTGGGCAATCCGCCAAAGGTGGAAAAAGGCGGTGTGGACTACCGATGCCACCTGCGTTTCCATGGTGAGCATCGGATCCAGGTGTACCCCCAGGCTGCGGACCCCACTCTTCACGGCCAAGGCCACCCCCTCAAACATGAGGGAGTTTCCCAAGCCACCATCCACAGGGCCACCCACCCTCAGTACTTCCGTCTTGTCCGGGTTCAGCCTCAGCCCGTTCTCCTGCATCCACTGCTGTACGGCCCCCAGGCAGTGCTGGAGGGACAGGACGGCATCACCTGCAGTTGGTGAAAAGGAAATATAGAGCTGGGTGTCATCAGCATATTGATGGCACGATGCTCCACATCCCCTGATGGCCCCACCCAGCGGCCTCATATAAATGTTAAACAGCATTGGGGAGATGATCGACCCCTGTGGAACCCCACAATTGAGACTCCATGGGACCGAAATAAGATGCTTTGATCACTACCTTGAAATGGAATGGCAGGGTATAAATGCAATTATTGTTTGACGTAATATACCTGTATAAGCAGATTGACATATAGGATAAACTTGGTTACAGCTCCTCCTTCACAGCTACCATTTTGCAGTGTACTACACACACAGCAGGACTACCATGTTTCGTATAGCACAAGCCTATGAGAAGACAATGCTTCTGAGTACGTACAGAGTCTCTTCCCACTGCCGTGAATCTCCAAATGACATGATTTCTACACCTGCAAACAGCAAGATTGCAATGTTTTTCAACTGTATTATCTTAAGGAACTGTTTCAAGCATTACTTTACCACTTAAATAGCCATGGCTGTTTTTATGGATGCAGGAGAAGAATATGTCAGCGGGTGCCTGATGAGATCAGCACCATCTCAGCAAAACTTGTGGCAATGCATTTTCAGGAAGTATCACAAGCTTGATAAGAACGCTAGCTGTCACATCTACAAAAAAGCTGACTTTTCCTTGAAAGAAGTTAGTGATTTTATTGTGACAAAGTACAGTAATGTTTGAGGACTCCTAAAACCTAATACATAAGGAAGGTCATGAATTCATATATAAGGAGAGGTGAATATCATACTCTATGTGCTAATGATGGATGGTGCTTCACTGTGTTATTCTATACAGCTAAGAAAACAGTAAATCATACAGTGTTCTTGCTCACCTTGCTGAGTTTGTAAAATGGATATTATGCTTCTCCCCAGCTGAAACACCCGATTAAGACAGCGAATTGCCAACTTACACAGATCCAGGGTTCCCAGAAACTAAGATGGCTTAGTTTGAATGAAAATGAAGTAAAGGGAATTGTACACTACAAGACTGCTCTTCTCAATCCTATGTGGTTGTGGTTTTTTTGTTGTTGGTTATTTGTTTGTTTTTTCATTTGTAGGAGACAATAGCCAGGAGAATTTGCATGGGTGAATTAGTACGTGCTGTCCATGGAGTCTCCCCTGCAAATACCTTCAAGCCTTTTTAAATGCATTTTACCCAGAGAGGCCCATGCATTAGCTACAGAGAGGCATTTGCTTTGAGTAGCACAGCACCAAGAGACTTGAGTTTGCCATTCTACCACTGCCGGACAGACCCCTACTATTTGGGGAAGCTGCTACTGTTCTGCCCACATATACATAGTTAACGTCTTCCTAAATGCCTGTTCCAAAGGGTCTTTGAGAATCACCTTTGTGATTTGGGAAGGAGCCAATGCTATGTCCAGTCATGTCAACTGACTGTTTAATAATATAATTTATTGTCATTGTAAGTATATACACAGTATACCATACAACGAAATTCACAATTAGCAGCCCGCCTAGCTATACACAGACCAATCTCAGCCCCTACTGCTGGCGTGAATGCAGTGACAGCACCGTGGAGTGACCAAGTGATGAGGAGCAGCAGCGGTCCTCATCTTCTTTTTGATTGGCCATGAGGGAGAGATAATCTTAGGACAATGGTCAACAATGAACAAAGAAGACTTGTAAGTGCAGAACCATCAGTAAAATACGTATGAGATCCATGTGTATATCCTTACTGTGTTGGTCACTGAGAAATGTTTGTACACATTTTTTTGGTTTAATTAAGTTGTGCCCAAGGAAGAAATCATGTGATGACTTCCCCCCTTTTTTCTTAACATTTTTATTATATTGTAATCCTTTTTCCCATAACATGTAATCTTTTAATTTGTAATAAAGCTTAACTTAAGGTAAAGGTTCCCCTTGACAATTTGTCCAGTCGTGTCCGACTCTAGGGGGCGGTGCTCATCTCCGTTTCCAACCCATAGAGCTAGCGTTTTGTCCAACTTACTCTCAGACTAAATCTAAATTGTAAGTTCTTTGATTTTATATTTCTCTGTTTTTATATATGTAAATTGTGTATATTTTAAATTGTTTCTATTTCTATGTTGTGAGCCGCCCAGAGTAGACCATGTCTAGATGGGCGGCATATAAATGCAATAAATAAATAAATAAATAATAAATAAATAAACTGTCCCGTTCCTTTTATGCTCTGTGTCAAGACATGCACCAAAGCTTTACCCAGTTAAGGAAGGGGTAGGCCAGCCTTTAGGTCTGGTTCCTTGTTTATTGAATCTCCAACATCCCAGCCACAGGCATAGTTCCTCCTTGTTGTATAAAAAATGAAAAGTGCTGGTGGCAGCAGTTCCAGCACTGAATAAATGGGCCATTCCTTTTAATCACAAAGAGTGAATTAAGGTGGGGGGGGGGGACATTCACATGAAGGAAGGTATAATATGCCTTCCATTCCTTCAACCACACCCCCTGAAGTGGGGAGAGTCTACAATAAAAGGTTAGTTTTTACATTTAGGAGCATAATACTCCCTGGATTAATTATCTGAATAGGCAGAGGGCCTCTTAGAGATTTTGGTGCAAAAATCAGGAGCAAAATATCAAGCGTGTTTGCTGCACTGTTAAAGAATGATGATACATTTTCAAGGGTATGAATTGTAGTGCTAGGAAATACATGGGACTGAAAGCATTCTAAGACTCTCAAAGGACTGGTATAGGAAAGTAGTCATAGGATCATACACAGTCATCCTGTTTAACCAGAACACTCACTCTTGTTGTTGTTGTTGTTGTTGTTGTTGTTGTTGTTGTTGTTGTTGTTGTTGTTGTTGTTGTTGTTGTTGTTGTTGTTGTTTTGTCAATGCAAGAAAGGATACTTCATTAATACTGAATATATTAGGCAGAGTAGAGCCCATCCATGTATAATAGATGACAAAAGAGATGCTATAGGTGTATTCCAGTGTTCACTAGTAAAACACTGGGCATGCTGTACCTTCTTCTCCTATGATCAGCAAATATTGAGGAAGCGAAACATTATTTCTTGCTGAGGCACTTAGCATCCAAAGTTCCTCACTCCCTTCCAGGCTTCATCCTCAAAAGCAGAAGGCACACCTCAAAGCCATACTGTTATATCAAAGAAGCAACATCAATCTCATGGAAGCAGCATCTGTACTCTGTGGGAATCCTCTTAGAGTTTACTCATTCAAATGTTGGAACCAACCTGATGGCCCATAGCAAGAATGCAGATGTTCTCTATGGAACTCCACCTTCTGATTCTCTACTAGCCACAGCAAAATATGCTTGATAGTGTAAACTGTGATTATTTATTAGATTTTTCCTCTATTCTTTCTATAAGGAAATTAGGGTAGCATACATCATTCCAAACTTTAATCATCACATGCTAATCTATGAGGTAGATTAAGCTGAGAGATAGCAACCACAGAACTGTCAAACTGAAAGCTTGGTGCATTAAGGGGAATTTGAATGCAGGGCTGCCTGGGTCTAGTCTAATGCTCTAGCCATTATACCACATGGGTTGCATCATGATCAGAAAGATAATATTTGGGGATGCAAGGTATAATACCCCTTCTTGATGGGAAAAATCTGCACAGATGTAGGTAATTTCCCCCTAAATAGTATACAGCCACCCCAGACACATATATCAATAATGCATGTGGAAAATCTCTCTCAAATTTGCAAATACATATTTGAAGGTATGTTTTGGGAAGGTCAACAATATTTGTTTTTCACAAATGCCTGTCTTTTCACAAGATACACATGAATTTTGCATTATGTAATATTGATACACACATTCACACATGCATTCCAAAATCTGAGGTTGCAGTCCCACCACAAAGAAATAAGAAAAAGATGGTATCAATGCCTGGCTGCAAATATGGTCTTTTTCTTATATTCTTCAAGCAGTGGCACATCATCTACTTGCAAGACCCAAAGCAAGTGAACATCATCTGGTTGATTACCCCTGTAACTTAGGAAGTTTTTCAAGGAAAATAAATGGTGTTTATTGTAGGGTTTAAGGGAAACAATTGTTCTTCCCTATGATTGATTGAAAGGGACGTCAAGCACTATTAGGATCAAGCAGGCAATCAATGTCAACCAAGTAAATGAAAGAATGGTGTCTTTTTAAAAGGTTTTTGATTCTCTGGTAAGCCAGCTCTAAGTTCAATTGGGCTGATCCTTTGTTTACGGTTTAATGTCCAAAACCATGCAATCACACCGATGTGACTGTAGATGAGACTAATGCGAGGTGAAGAGTAAGATCTTACTAATAACAGGGACTGGGGGAGGTCTTCCACAAATTACATTCAGGTATAGATAAGGTATAGGGACACTGCGGCTTAAACCACAAAAGCCTCTGTGCTGCAAGGTCAGAAGACCAGCCATCGTAAGATCGAATCCACGCGATGGAGTGAGCTCCTGTCGCTTGTCCCAGCTCCTGCCAACCCAGCAGTTTGAAAGCATATAAAAATGCAAGTAGATAAATAGGTACCACCTCGGTGGGAAGGTAATGGCATTCCATGTCTACTCGCGCTGGCCACGTGACCACGGAAACTGTCTTTGGACAAACGCTGGCTCTATGGGTTGGAAACAGGGAGGAGCACCGCCCCCTAGGGTCAGACACAACAGGACTGAATGTCAAGGGGAACCTTTTCCTTTTTGTTGTTGTTGTTTAGTCGTTTAGTCGTGTATGACTCTTCGTGACCCCATGGACCAGAGCACGCCAGGACCTCCTGTCTTCAACTGCCTCCCGGAGTTGGGTCAAATTCATGTTGGTAGCTTTGATGACACTGTCCAACCATCTCATCCTCTGTTGTCCCCTTCTCCTCCTGCCTTCACACTTTCCCAACATCAGGGTCTTTTCCAGGGAGTCTTCTCTTCTCATGAGATGGCCAAAGTATTGGAGCCTCAGCTTCAGGATCTGTCCTTCCAGTGAGCACTCAGCCTTGATTTCCTTTAGAATTGATAGGTTTGTTCTCCTTGCCTTTACTTTATAGATAATCAGTGGGCAACTCGCAGCATAAAGCAGAGGCCCGAATTCAGACCCAGCACCTCACCCCTCAAAACATGGCAACCCCCTCAACAACTTTCAGATTTTCTTTTTTAAATTATATGGTTCAAACGTCCTCCAAGGATATGCTGAGGACAAATTTGCCATGTTTTGAGACATCCCTTGTACCTGTGGGCCAACTCACACAAAGACCAAAAATGTTTCTTATTTTAAAAGTGGTCATGAGAGAGCACCATAAACCTCCATTTAAAACCTCTGATTTATAAAGAGGAAAAAAAACAGGCTAAATGCCACAGTAGCCAATATGGCTTTCCAAGGTCCAGAGGTGTGGATTCTGGACCTTGGGAAACTAGTTTAGATCATAAGAGTAGAGGAACTTCTGTGAAGCTTGCCTGGGGAAACTAAACGAATTTACAGTTTCCCGACTGTCAAATCCTATGAAATCAGTTAGCCATCATTTTAAAAATATGCTTCTGAACCATTCCATTTGTAGATTGATTGACGGACAAATGAAATGAGCAGGAAAAAATTTTTTAAGGGAACACTTGAAATAGCAGAGGTACCTGACATGATTTAATTACAGTATCTGATTGATTCATAACCTTTCTTTCTGCCCCAAAGTTAAAATGGACAAAACAGGTTTTGCAAGCACATACCAGCAAACACTTCTTTTCATTAAAAGGCAGGGCTTTCCCACATTTAAAATGCCTTTTACCACGATCCAGAGGGTTCAAATCCCTACTCAGCCATGACAAGTCACTGGGGAGGTTGCATTGGTAAAAGCACGACTTAAGTATCTCTCATTCTTTGAATATCCTATTAGGGTCCCCATTGGTCTATGAAGAACCCCCCCCCCTCCCCTGATGTCCTGGAAGGTTTTGGCAGGGACTAGACACTGGAAAAGCTACAGGAAGTGTAGCCAGTGAGTAGCTGCCAAGAGGGCCATACATCACAGTGATCAGTACAGGCCATCCTTTTTTTCAGTTCCAAAAGCAACACACACACACACACACACACACACACACACACACACACACACACACACACACACACACACACACACACACACACACACACACACACACACACACACACACAAAGCCCTCAGCCAACACATAAGTAATCTAAAGAGCAATATACACAGCAGAAATGTTGCATCAATTAGTTTCCTCCAACCTTGGGAGTTTCACACTTAACCAACAGATGTTTAAAATATATATTTTTTTAAAAAAAATATTGAGGCCCAGACTTGGTTTCATCTCACCAAGGCCGGGCCACTGAGGGCCTCAGACAACCAGATTCAAGGATCACTTGGAGAAGAACAGAGCCACTTACAAAGCTCATTGAGAATGTTGATGATAAATGAATGCAACAAATAAGCAAGTTGAAAGGAAGAAAGCTAGCACATGATGGCGAGTGTCTGGGGCTCCCCCCACAGACCACTGATTGCATGTTTTCTTCATGGCATAAATGTCTTAGATGTGGCCTTTTGTCTCAGCTTTCCATGAGGAAAGCTGAGACAAAAGGTAGGTAGCTCTTTTCCCTCTTATGAAATACTAGAACCAGGGGATATCTAGTCAAATTAAATGTTGGGAGAGTGAGAACAGACAAAAGAAAACATTTCTTGACCCAACGTGTTGTTAGTCTTTGGAACTCCTTACCGCAGGATGTGGTGATGGCATCTGACCTAGATGCCTTTAAAAGGGGGTTGGATAGATTCTGAGATGAAAAATCTATCACAGGTGACAAGCCTTGATGGGGATACAGTGGGGGCTTGACTTGAGAACTTAATCCATATTGGAAGGTGGTTCTCAAGTCAAAAAGTCTGTAAGTCAAGTCTCCATTGACCTACAGTGCATTGAAAACCGATTAATCCCGTAACAGGCCGTTTTGGTTCCATTTTGGTTTTTTTCTGGTCTGTAAGTCAAATCTCAGTCTGCAAGTCAAACCTAAATTTTGCAGCCAGAGAAGTCTGTAACTCAAAAAGTCTGTAAGTCAAGCCGTCTGTAAGTCTAGGGTCCACTGTATATAACCCCCAGGCTTAGAAGGAAGGTACCTCCAAATGCCAGATGCAGGAAAAGGGTATCAGGAGACAGGTATCTAGTTACAGTGGTGCCTCACTAGACTATGACAATTTTTTCGCTCGACATTGACTTTTGTGATCGCTATAGCGATTCACAAGACAGTGATTCCTATGAGGGAATTTCGCTGGACAATATTTGCTCCCTGCCTTGCAAACCGATTTTTGCTAGACGACAATTTTGACAGCTTCCTCCACGCTCACAAAACAGGTGTTTTCTGGAACTAAGCTTCGCAAGACAGCAGTTTAAATCGGCGGTTCGCAGAGCGGCTTTCCTATGGCCAATCTTTGCCAGACAATGATGATTCTTCCCCACTGTAATGCATTAAACAGGTTTCAATGCATTCCAATGGGGAAATGCTTTTCGCTAGACGATGATTTCGCTAAACAGCAATTCCAGTGTAACAGATTATCATTGTCTAGCGAGGCACCACTGTATCTTATGTGCTCCGAGAGGCATCTGGTTGGCAACTGTGAGATACAGGAAGTTGGACTAGATGGGCCCTTGGCCTGATCCAGCAGGACTCTTCTCATGTTCTTATGTTCTTATGTAGGTACAGTAGCTGTGGATTCATAGGCTGACTTGCTGCATTCCCAGAAGCTGCTCACAGCTGCTACAAACTGGCAAAAAGGGGGAAAGGAGACCAACTAAGAGAAAGTAATTCTCTTCAGTAGGAAGAGGGGGAATAGTCCCATTTCTGTGAGGGTAAAAAACATAAACATGGTCATCACATTGGTGAGATTGCTAATGAAAGGGGTTCACCGCATTTGATCCCTAGTGGCCCAAGCTCACCTCTCAAAGCAAAAATGTAATACTTTCCTATCCAGGACTGGCTGAGAAAAGGTGTCTGTGAACAGTTATTGGAAGATGTAGAAAAGGCAAGTAGACAAAGCACAAGCACTGAAATATTCTGAGTCTGGATTTATATAAAGGAGATTCCAAATGTTACTATTGCATCTTAAAGCAGAGAGATTGAAAGTCCCATACAGAGACCCATCATGGCTTTAACAATTGTTTATAATACAGCGAACCTTCTTTTAAATCATTGTAATTGTATGAAGAGCATAGGTGTTATAAGAGAAAAATCAATTTTTCATTCCTCGGGAGCAGAACTTGCTATACCAAAGGAATATTGCAGGAACCAAGTAAACAAATTTAAGTTCTGGAGTGGTTTTTTTTTTAAAAAGGAGCAGAGAGATGGGTGGGTGGGAGTGAGGTTGAGCCAAAGTGGCTGGCTATCCCTTTGCTAAAGCTACCTAACAATCCTGAGAAATGTCAAGTGACCACTCACCTGCAAAGAGGAAGGGGCAGGAAGTTTTCCAGTTCTTTTTATTTGCTGCTAATGCATCCATGATGCTTTGAAAGGGCTTTATTATATATTAAAAAAAAACGCCCTTCTAAAGCTTCCCTAATGCACTGGTTGATTAGTGAGAATAGAAAAGAAATGAAAAACATTCCTTCTGTTCCACTGACAAGCAGAAAAGAAGCTCCACAGTTTTCAAGATCCTTACGTGGCTTAAGCAAAGTGTAGAGGAAGAGACAGGAGAGTGGAGTTTGTTGATATTATTTTTCTTTCCTTTTAAAGGGATCAGTTCAGATCATGCTAAACAAGGTTGCTTGAAGTAGAGCATCCTGTTTCAGAAGGCTTTTAATTGAAATAGTATCAGCTGTGGGTCTGATGGCAATTTTTAGAGTTTATATTTTAATTGCATTTTAATTGTTTTGACTTGTTACTGTATTTTAAATGTTGTAAGCCGCCCAGAGACCTTTGGGTAGTGTGGGTGGCATATAAATCAAATGAATGAATGAATGAATGAATGAATGAATGAATGAATGAATGAATGAATGAATGAAGAAAGAAAGAAAGAAAGAAAGAAAGAAAGAAAGAAAGAAAGAAAGAAAGAAAGAAAGCTGCTCATTGCATGTGGATGTAATGATCACTCCCAAGTGACATACCATACCTCAAACTGACCCTGCTTAGAATGATTTAGACCGATCCAGGATGAACAACTAAACTCTCTAGTCATGCACTAAGATAACTTTTAGTGGTTGGTTGGACAGTGTCATCAAAGCTACCAACATGAATTTGACCCAACTCCGGGAGGCAGTGGAAGACAGGAGGGCCTGGCGTGCTCTGGTCCATGGGGTCATGAGGAGTCGGACACGACTTAATGACTAAATGACAACATACTTTATCTGGAAAGCAACCTTGAGTGGGGTTGATTTAGGGCTGGCCACATCATATAGATCCTTATACCACCTCAAATACGGTGTTCAGTACTAAAAATGAGCCACTTGTATTGATACATATGGATGAACATCATTATAAATAACACACCTGCCAGTAATAAACCAAGAATAACAAAGTAAATAATAAACCATGGCTGCTGTTTATGACACTCAGGATCTGCTGCCTGAGATCACTGCCTCACTTTACTCTATGGGATTGTAGGGAAGAAAATTAATGGAGTCCTGCCATGTCTAAATCCTAGCTTGTCCATATGTCTAAAGGTAAGAGATAGGAAGTTCCTGCTTTTAAACTCAGCAGATTTGGGTTGACCAGTCTTCCCTTCCCCTCCCTCACTGAAACTTTTGGTAAAAATTAGCAAAGCCAGCTCCAGAATCCCTCTTGGGGAAATATGGTAGCTTTGGATCGGCTGAGTCCCAAGCTAGGTCTCACGGCTCAGTCTTACCATGTCCATCTTCAACACCTACAATTGGCAGGATCACTAAAGGAAGGATATTGATGCCTACTGTGCTTTCAGCAGACCTACCGCCAGCTTCTACAATAGATTTCTCTGTATTCTAACTCTTCTTGGGACCCATGGCTATTGCTCTGTTATTGTCATTTCTTCAGGGCACACACCCCTGCCCCAGATGCCCCCCATCAAAAATATTTTTCATCAGAAATATGTCGTTCTTCCATTTCTCAAAGCCTCCAAGAGTAAACATTGCAATAAGGTGGAGTGCAGGGCAGTGCTTCTAACACAACCAGAAACAGACTTCTATCTCCACTTTTGATATATAAGCAACTTACACACACAGAGAGAGAGAGACAGACACAGACACAGACACAGACACACACACAGACACACACACACACACACACACACACACACACACACACACACACACACACACACACAGAGAAGCCATCCATTTATCATTTGAACAGAAGCTATACACATTCATAGTGTGTCAATCTTTTGTCTCCAAAGAAATGTATATGAGAACGTTCATGCTGCTAAAAAAGTTAGGAGCTGAACATGACCTCCAAATAAAACTATTCCTCCAACAACAAAAAACACTTGCCACTGCAAGTACTATCTTGGGTGCCCAAATTTAGAGAGGCACACAGTTTGCCTGGCTAACATGCTGATCTGATTACTTCTTTATGTGCACCACGATTAATCCATTGAGTGAGAACATTATCTGCTTTCCTCCTTTTTGTGACTGACCATCTTTCAATTTCAGTGACAGCATTTGGCTTTGTGAACTTTTCCAGTCGTGGATTCCACAGGATGAAAATGTCCTTAGAACAAGTGGACTTGATCCTAAAATTATATATGGTGAAATGAAGGATGCGCCATTTTGGCCTCCTCTGTATGTCAAATACAGTGCTAAACCAGGAGCCATCAACCACTTTCAGAATGCTAATAACTGGCCTAACAAAGAAATATTAATTAATATGCATTGGGTATTTTGAACATCTTCTCTCTTATTCCTTTGAAATTATTTGTCACTCGCTGTATTTTTTTTCCTTCTACTGATTTCTATATTTGTATACAATGTCGCCTTCTCTATTTCCCCCAATCTGTATATGATTTAAAAACAGCTTGGCTTGATGTGAAGAACATCTTAGTTATTAAAACAAAAACTCAAATTGGATCCCCGGTTATTTATATTATCTGGAAGTTTTAAAAATGTAATTCTTTCTACCCCAGGCATGAATACCTCCCTCCAAGTCAGCAAAAGTTTATTGCCTAAACTTATTCCTTATCCATATTTTTTTTCATGGCAAGTAGAGCTACATATGCTTCCAGATTTTTTAAAAAATAAATAAAAATAAAAAACCTCCCCAATTTCAGCTTGTTAGTTATTTTAAAAAGACGTACCATCTGGTTTCCTGCACCACAACAGGGACTTCAATGTCCAGTGGGATTTTTTTTGTCATATGTTTACTTCTTTTATCAACATCTAAGTGTTTACAGAAGTGCCAACTTCATTGCTGTCTGCCCTGAAATAAGGCTATTTAAATATCTTCGTGGCACAAGCCATGAGGATGTTCCCAAGTGAAAGCCTCCGTGGAACTGAACAGGAGCTGCTGGAGACCATCTATTGTGCTCCTTCGTTGCTTCTTTTCATTTCCTCGAGGATTAAATTGGAGAACATCCCAGCCCATTCTGAATATGACTTTGGGGCACTGTTTCTCTACAGGTTTTGTTCCCTTTGCATGTTTCTTGTAGAATTCATCCCGTCGTCTTGTTGTCCACATTTATCATTTCTAAAGCACTTCTAAACAATGTGAGATGTTTTGCGATCCATATGGCATTCATCCTCAAAACAACCTTCTTTGATAGGTTTACTGTTATTCCTATTTTACGACAGGGAATTGAGATGGAGAGGGAGATGCTGGTGGTGAAGTGAATTGTGTTTTGGGGGATGTTGGAGAGAAATCCTGTGAATGTGGTGTTGTTCTTCTCCTTGCAAACTAAGTAATGATTTCACACAGAGAGACACACCCTTTAGACCTGCAGCAGATTTGCAGCAGATGCTGACTGAGCAACACAGGGTTGCCTGTAGAAGGATGCTGGGCAACTAGACAAGGCGTAGCCTAGATGAGATAGTGTCTAAGTGCCAGATCATACAACCAGCACCTCAATTTGAAGGTGGCAGGAAGGCTGACAAATGGCTGCCATAATCTATCCTGTTGCATTAAGCAATTGCAATTGTGGAAACTTCAATAACCAGGAGAAAGACTTCCCTCCACCATGGAGGCACTGTTTGGAGGCACTGTTTCATGCATCCCACACTTCCACATAACCCCTGCCTGCTTGGAAATGCACCAGCCCCCCACGAACTTCCCAAATGATTAGATGGTTCTCAATGAACATCTTATTGAACTGGGCTCATTATATTTTGCCGTTGCTTCATACCTACCCTGCCTTGCCCATTTACCATCACTGGTCACAGAAGTAGGTGTACAGACCTAGCATTTCTGAGAAGTAGCCAAAGGTAGAGGAAAGCAAGGGGGAAAAACAATTTGAGACATTGTGCCTGACAGGCAATCTCAGTGTGGACAAACATGGCATCACTCCAACACTACCTCTCTGTTCTGGTGGTGCCCAATTTCTCACCTGGAAACTGGACACCACCATTTAAGAAGGTTATCAAGCAAGAGTGTGTCCAAAAGAGGGCTACCAAGATGCTAAAAATTCTAGGAACGATTTTGGGGAACTGGACATATTTAGCCTCAACAAGTAATGAGTGAGAGATAGTATTGTACGACAAGGACGTTGCCAAATCTTTGGGCCCAAGTCTGAGTGGAAGTCTTTCGGCCCAAGTTCCAAGTCTCAAGCCGCAAGTCTGTGTCCCTATTAAAAGCAAGTTATTTTCCCCAGTTAAAAAGGGGGGCAAGGGTGAGTGAATTCTGAGTTGCAACTTGAGTCTGAGTCAAGTCACTGCTGTGACTTAAGTCCAACTTGCTGTATGGTCACTGTTTCAAATATTTGAAGGGTTTTCACGTGGAAGTTGGGATAGTTTGCTTTCTCAAAAGGGTGCGATCCAAAGTAAATGGATTCAAATTAAACATATGCGATTTTAACTAAAGTTAGGAAGAATTTCTTGACACTAAGAACGGTTTGAGAGTAGAATGGACTGCTTTGGAATGTGGCGGGTACTTCTTCAGCTGAGATTATAAAACAGACTTTGGGTGGCCATCTGTCAGAGATGGTTTAATTGCCTCGTGGCGCAGTGGTTAAAACGCTGTACTGCAGCTAAAACTGTGCTCACGACCTGGGGTTCAAATCCCAGGTAGCCGGCTCAAGGTTGACTCAGCCTTCCATCCTTCCGAGGTCGGTAAAATGAGTACCCAGCTTGCTGGGGGGGCAATGTGTAGCCTTTATAATTAAAATTGTAAACCGCCCGGAGAGTGCTTGTAGCGCTATGGGGCGGTATATAAGTCCAATAAATAAATAAATAAATAAATAAATAAATAAATAAATAAATAAATAAATAAATAAATAAATATATCTCCTGCATAAACTTGTCACTGGATTCTCTGATCCTTGGTGTATCTTGCAGCTCCACCTTCAAAGAGTCTATGAAACCTAAGTGAAATTGAGGATGGGGAACAACTTCAAACAATATATAAACCAGGGTCAGCGATGGTGAGGCTCTGGATATTGGTCAGCAAAGCCCATAGTGAGAGATTATAGGAATTACATCAGAAACACAGAGGTGCCACTTGCACTTGATTATATTAATCTCTCTCATCCCTCCAAAGACTTCACTGGGTTGCACATTGCTCTCTTCCTCCACACTGTATCCTCACTATTTATGAGGTAGGTAGATAACAGTTTTGGAATTTCAGCCTACAAACCAAAATCAGAATACTTGTAGATTTTGCCCCTCTAGAAAACAGCTATGGAGTTGTTGTTTTTCAGTTGCATCATCAGCTTCTTTGGTCTTTGGTTCCTGTTGTTGATTTGTTTGGTTTTTTTTAAAGAAAGTAAAACTGCCCCAATGCTTCCTGGGTATTGTAGTTCTATGAGAGGCACCCTCTACACAGTGCAATGGGTGGTGAGACTTTGACTCCAAGGAAGCACTAGAACAGCTTTCTTTATTCTTTCTTTCCAAAAAAAAAAATTGATGTAAGGGTCAGTGAAGCTGATAGTGCAAGTAACTGCCCCCCTCTCAAGCCCTTCTCTAAAGTGGCAAAATCTGTGCATTGATCTGGGTTTCTGGGCTACAGCTCCATTAATTTCTGGAGAATTCCAGGAATTGCAGTCCAAAATAAAGAGAGAGACCAGCAGCTTTCATGGTTTAATCAGAACTAGAACAGGGGATCTCCTCAACCTCAGTCCAACCCATTGCTCCACACTGTGCTACAAGGATATTTACATAAGAGTATTCATGAAGTAGAAGACACTGATGTATATGTATATATATATGTATATGTATATGTATATGTATGTGTACAGTGGTGCCTCGCTTAGCGATGTTAATCGGTGCAGCAAAAATCGCTGCTAACCGAAAACATCGCTAACCAATTTTAAAAAGCCCATAGGAATGCATTGAAACCCCTTCAATGCATTCCTAGGGGCTTAAAATTTACCTTTAAGCGAAAATCCTCCATATGGTGTCCATTTTCACTGCCTGGTATGCGAGGAATCCGTCCCTAAACACAGCGGGCGGCCATGTTTTTTCCAGCGGCCATTTTGGAACCGCCGATCAGCTGTAGGAAAAAGATCGCTATGTGATAATCGGTAAGCGAAACAGCTTACCGATCATTGCAAAGTGATTTTTCCCTATTTAAAATGCCGCAATGTGATCGCTTTTTCAATCGCAAAATCTTCAGCGCTAAGCAGTTTCGTTGTTAAACGGGGCACTTGTTAAGCAAGGCACCACTGTATATATGTATATATGTATATGTATATGTGTATATGTATATATGTGTATATGTATATATGTGTATATATATATGTATATTCAAATATATATAATATATATAAAACTTCACAGTCCAGTCTAGAAAAATGGCAGATCTCTAAGTGACACGTGGCCTGCTGTTCTCAACCTTTAAAAGTGCTCACTGCTATTGTAGAACACCTCAGTTCCAACTAGAATCCTATTTAAAGTCATGCCTGGACTTTAAGTGCTTTGCCGAATAGTCTATGGAGATAAATGGAGCCCCTAACAGGAGCAGAGTTATGTATGTGTTTAACTAATTGCAGGATAAGGACCATAGAGAGCGGCCGAATGGCTTGTAAGGAAATTGAAAACATATTCTTTCCATTTAACCGAAGCTGCATCGAGTAATTCGTATGACTGTGCTCCAGAGGCATTAAATAAGGGCTCTGACTTGCTGCTGTTTTAAAATGCTATTTATATCCCCATTGTATGTAGTCTGCAGCTATAATTATTTCTTTAATGCATTATTTTATTGCAGAAGTACCACAGCAATGATTATAAGGTATCAGAGAGTGTAGCTGGTTGTAGTGTTAATAGCGCTCATAAATCTACCGGAACATCTATTTTCTCTGATGGCACAGAAATTTCCATTTTGCTTTTCCACATATTTACCGCCATGCAAAGTCATCACCTCTAAATTTGGATGGAAATGAAACATTCTGCCCATAGCCAGGCAAACGCCCTCATGGATATAATCCTGCAAATTAATAGTGACACCTTGTGTTTGAGGAAGAAGCAAAGTTTGAACTCAGTTTTTTTCTTTTCTTTCATCAGACATTAAGGAGAGCCTTCCACACTCAACTGCGTCAACATAGCTGAGGTATACTTAAATTGGGCCAATCAGAAGCTGTTGACTCTGGTGACTTGAAACCAAGACATCCAATCCAGGTTTCAGTCTCAACCTTACAGAAATTATCCAAGATTCTGAGCCCTATCTCTAGAAGAGGTCCAGCAACTTAGATAATTCCCTTTAAATTTCAGGCTATAAACTGGAGTGGATTAACCTCTACTCCATGAAACTGGAGTCATCAGGTATGTTGGCAAGACTTTGAATCTGAGTCCTAAGTCTACGTCTGAGTCTTTGGTACCAAGTCCCAAGTCTGAGTCTAAGCCTTTGGTACCAAGTCCTGAGTCCCAAATTTGAGTCCGTGCTAAAAACAAGCTTTTCCCCCCCATAAAAAGGGAGGGAGCAAGGGTTCTGTGTGGGGTGTGTGTAGGGAGGTCAGAGGCTTCTGAACCACTCACCTTTGGTCCCATCTTCCCTGCCTGCCTCACCTTCCCTCAACTCTCCACCCCCACCCTGTCAAAAAAAATATATCTTCCTCCCTATCCCTACCTCCTCCACTACCATTTGCCGCCATTTGCAATCCTCTCCTGCATCTTCTGGTGAGCATGGCAAAGCTTCTTCCAGGATTACAGTGTCCTTTATGAAAATAATAGAGACTTGAAAACATGATTTGAAAAAATGGATCCGAGTTGCATCTGAGTCACTGAAAAAACACAAACCCGAGTTACTGGTGTGACACAAGTTTGACTCAACAGCGAGTCACACGGGTCCCCATCCCTGGGAGTAATCAACCTTCACCAACTGGGTCAAGATCTGTAAAATTTCTCCTAATGTAGAACATTTTTATCAAGAGAACATTTTTCCCCCTTTAAAAGGCCTGTCAGCTGATTAAATGACACTAATTGCTTAATTGACTGCCTGTTAGCCAACAAATCATTTAAATTGATCAACTGCATTTTAATACATTTGCACATTACCAAAACTTCAGTTTAAGTGCCTCTTTTTGTGATTATGAAGGGTGAGCGGGGTCATGCAAAACACAAAAGCCGTCGGATGAGAGTACTTTCTCTAGCTTTCCTTAATCACCCATCCCTTCATCCATCTAGATTTTAGATTTATAATCCTCCTCATCTTGAAAGGGCAAAGCGTGTAATGAGGAGTTTGAAAAAAGAAAGCAAAACCAGGAAAGATTTAATCTAAAGTGGTCATGTTTTTCCCACCCTCTCAGACAAAGGTTGAGTCAACCAAGGCTTGTAACTGCAATTCAAACAGCTCAAGGGTTCTGAAATGTTCTTATAGTGAAACCTGAATAAACATCAAAGTGTGCATTTATTATTCTCCAAGACCACTTTGGCCACGGTTATTCAAAAGAATGTAAATGAACCACAGAGTAACACTTTATTCACTGTTGTTTTTCTTTCCTTTGGAAGCTATTCCCTGCAGAGATGTTGGCCATGATCCAAGAGTATGTTTTGGCATCTGAAAACAGTGAAACGGGGGCCTCTGTCCCTTCCATCTCTCATCGCGTAGTGCCAAGAAGCATGCTACGGAGAGTAACCAAACCCTCCCCAGCAGCTTTGCAGGGTGTCCAAGGGACAGCAACAGGAATGCAGCTGTCAGTGCTGCTGAAAACAGTGAGATCCAGAAGTACATAATTGGATGCTGACTTTAGCCTGTACTATTTTTGACAATATTTTGCCAAATGGGAGAGAGATCTGTTGAACGTCTCCCTGCACAAAAAGTGTTTCTTGTCATTAAGCAACCCTTTTGTGGCTAACTCTAAGGACAGGGGGTCAAATTTTCATTATTCATAAACCATAGAATAACGGAAGGGTCCTATAAGCCAGTGGTCCCCAACCTACAGCTCCCAGAAGCCTTCACCACCACCTCTGCTGACCAGGATTTCTGGGAGTTGAAGTCCAAGAACATCTGGAGGCCCAAGGTTGGGGACCACTGCTATAAGCCATCAAGCCCAGCTTCCTACTTAATGCAGAAACTCAAATCAAAGCAGATCTGACAGATGGCTGTCCAATTTTCTCTTGAATACCTCCCGTGTTGGATTACTGTTGCTTTGTTGGCTCATATTCAGTTTGTAGTCTACAGCAAATTCCAAGATCCTTCCCACTCATTACTGAACCATGTATCCCCTAACTTGTGACTGTGCTTTTGGTCTCCCTCCCCCCCAAAAAAGAAAATTCTGATTAAGAACTTTGCACTTATCCCTATTCAATTCCATTCTCTTGTTTTTAACCCAGTGCTCAGTCCAAGCTAGATCTGTTTGAGTTTTGTTTTTGCCTTCCAAAGGTATTAGCTCTTCCACCGAATTCTGTGTCATCTGCAAATTTAATAAGCATTCCCTGCACCCCTCCTCATCCAAGTCATTAATAAAACTGTTCAAGATCACTGGGCCCAGGACTGAGCTTTTTGGTACCACACTTGTTACCTCCTCCCAGTTTGAAAATGGTGCCATTGATAAGCAGTCTCGGAGTACAATTCTGTAACCTACTGTGTATCAACCTGACAGTTGTTCTATCCATCCTCCATGATTTCAAGAAAATAATAAGCCGTGGTTCTGATAGCTCTTCAGCTAGTTCCTCCAGTATTCTTGGATGCAGTTCTTCTGGCCCTGGAGATCTGAACTCATTCAAAGTAGTAAGGTATTTCTTGACTATTTCTTAATCAATCTCAAGCTGCAGTTGTATCCCCTCCCTTTGTACTTCACATTTGACTGGAGGGTCATAGACTGTCTTTTGAGAAAAGACCAAGCTGAAGTAGGAATTGAGCATGTCTGCTCATTCTTTGTCATATGTTATAATTTTTCCATCCCCATTGACTAACTGAGCCACTGTTTCTGTTCTCTGTGTTTTGCTATATACGTACAGTGGTGCCTCACAAGACGAATTTAATTCGTTCCGCGGTTAATGTTGTCTTGCGAAAAATTCATCTTGCGAAACGCGTTTTCCCATAGGAATGCATTGAAATCTAATTAATGCATTCCTATGGGCAAAAAAAGTCAGAACAAAGTCAAAGTTGGTTTACAAAGGGTTTATTAAGTGTTCTTTCAAGCCATGCATATTTTGAAAATGATTTTTAAAATTTCAATAAAAAAACTTTAACTTTTTAAACATCATATAAAAACATTTAAAAATCAGCAAACATAAGGGAGGATCAAAAAACGGAAAACATTCGTCTTGCGAAGCACGGCCATAGGAACATTTGTCTTGCGAATC
The DNA here is from genome assembly GCF_051106095.1 of Pogona vitticeps. Taxonomy (NCBI): domain Eukaryota; kingdom Metazoa; phylum Chordata; class Lepidosauria; order Squamata; family Agamidae; genus Pogona; species Pogona vitticeps. The sequence continues at coordinate 12,334,748 of NC_135786.1, read as the reverse complement.
ATCAACCCCATTGCCAAAACCATTTGTCTTGCGGGTTTTTTTGTCCTGCGAGGCATTTGTCTTGTGAGGCACCACTGTACCTGAATAATGGTTTTTGTAGTAGTAGTTGTTGTTGTTGCTTTTAGCATCTCCTGCTAACATCTGGTCATTTTCAGCTTTTGCCTTCTTAACACCATCCATGCTGTTCTTTGATACTTGTCTGTACTCTTCATTTGTGGCTTGGCTTTCCTTCACATCCTATGTGTGTCCTTTTTATATATTTAGGTCCTCTCTCAGCTTTTTGTGAAACCCCATTGACCTTTTTTGCTGTCTTTTTTTCTTGTTGGAATTTTTTGTAGTTGTTCTTTGAAAATTTCCTCTTTCAGAAACTTCCACCCATCTTGGACTCCTCCTGCCATTGGACCTTACCTTTCATTCTGAGTTTATTAAAATTTGCTTTCCTAAGATCCAGCACACATGTGCAGCTACACTCTGCTTTTGCTTCCTTTGAAAAATCAAGAATTTAAGCAGAACATGCTCCTTTTCCTCCAAAGTTCTCCTTACTGTCACTTCTTCCACCAAGTCATCTCTATTGATTAAAATCCAGTCACAGATAGCTACTCCTCTAGTTTCTCCTTCCACTGTTTGTAGGAGAAAATTATCAGCAGGCAACACAAGTCAGGAATTTCTTGGAAGGGTCATATTTGTCAGAATCTGTTGGAAATATCAGGATAACTGAAAATTCCCACTACTACTACATTGTATCTTTTCAAAGTTCTTCCAGTTTGTTTTTCATTCACGTCTTCTCCTTGATTGGGTGATCAGTAGATTCCAACTACCTTGTCCCTTTTTTTTACCCTAGTCATATGAATCTAGATACTCTTGATGGGACAACTAAGCTTCTCCTCCTGTATTCATATGCAGGAATATGAATTTTTGACATATTGCAACTTCACATCCCTCTCTATCCTTTCTGTTCTTTTTGAAGAAGTCATATCCTTCATTTGCTGTTTGTTGGTCATGGGAGTTATCCCACCAAGATTCAGTTATTTCTGTCAAGTCATATTTACTCTCCTGAACTAAGGTTTCCAGGTATTCTCATTTCTTCGTATGTCAGCACCACCTTCATAACCAATCTTTTATCCAGAGTCTGTTTATATACTCCTCATCTTCTCTTATAGCCCTAAGTGTAGTCACTCACTGCTCCGGCTCTTTCACTTTTTCTTCCAACAGTGCTACCAGTTTTCCTTTGTTGCATGTGTACACTGTGTTGCTTTCAGGCATGAAAATAAGCACTGTACACACTTTGCAGGTCACCATCACTAACTAACTAACTAACTAACTAACTAACTAACTAACTAACTAACTAACTAACTAACTAACTAACTAACTAACTAACTAACTAACTAACTAACTAACTAACTAATTCCAGATAACACTTAATCTTTTTTCTTTAACTATTTCTCTCATATTGCCATCTTGAAGAATCGCTTATTATTTATGTTTGTTGCCCATTGTTTATTGTATATTGTTGATATTTTTATTTGCTATATGTATATGTTGTTGTATTTTTGCATGTTTGGAAGCCGCCTAGAGTGGTCATGTCGACCAGATAGGCAGGGTATTAAATAAATAAATAAATAAATAAATAAATAAATAAATAAATAAATAAATAAATAAATAAATAAATAAATATTCACGTGTTCAGGCAGGTTTTTGTTTTATGAGATAGGCATCTCTTACCAAAAGTTTTTATTGTATGTCATATATTTGTTTGTATTCTTGGTTGCTATTTTGGAATCTTATTGTATTGTGTGAATGACCCTAATTGCTCTGGGCCACTCTGTATGCGGTACTAGCACCAGAAATTGGGGGAAGAAATAAAAGAATACATGCTACCTGGATTTGCCCATTTCTTTTCTATTTTATCATCACATGCACGTGTGCATGTATATGGGTGCGTGTGTGAAACTCTATCTGGAGATCTTTTGCTAAAAATGCCATTTGAGTTATTCAGAATTGGGTAATCCTCCCAACACAAAATGGTACCATGGAAACAAGCTCCATTCTCTCTTGTTATGTACAGGCAGAATCAATATCAGCACACCGGAGTCTAACATGACGTTAAGATGAGAAGTACTAAGTCCCCTTCAAGCCATCTTGAATAAAAGGGATTACTCCTACAAAGGTATGGCTTGATAGCCGATGCAGCCTTTAGTTTTACCTCAGGTGCTAAGCAGGTGATTAAGGAGTTAAGCAGGATATACAACAATTTAGTGACATGCTGTCAACAAGTGTGGCAGAATTGCCTAGCTGCAGCTCCCTGTTAGCTTCTCAGGTCATGCCACCCTTGTCTGTCATGCAAACACAATAGGAATTACTCAATTGAACAGCATTGCACTTCTAATTTAATTCCATTTGCTAAATCCTGAATAAATACATTATAACTGCTGCTTCGGTCAAACAGAGGGAAATAGCCATCTTTTAATGACTCCCCTGTGGATTTAATGCCTATTCTATCTGTTAGAATAATGATTCCAACATCACTGGAATATATTTAAGGGATAATAGTTATTTAAACATGACAAGTCTTCACAGAGCAGACAAGGATTGGGGATGATGGGTTTTTGTTGTTGTTTTTTGTAAATTTGCATATGAAATTTGAAACATGGCCTCAAGCATACATTTCTCAGTTTATCTGCATTCCAAGGCACCTGTGAAATGTGTGCAATTTTTATTTTTATTTTTTACTTTTTATTTTGCCTCAGATATGCGATACCCAAACTACGGTGACATTATCATCCCTGTCATTTCTGATGCTCAGGTGTTGAGTGCTGCTGCTTTTCTTACAGAAATATTTTAGAAATGTGAGAAGGATATTCTAAAATGTTTCCCAAAAAGAGAACTAAAATGTTATTTGGGGAAAGAAATGGACTGGGGAAGCATCCCGTACACTCCAGTAGTGGTTGAGAATGTTAATTGAATGTCCTTGAGGGATAAAAACTGGAGGAATAGAACTGAGTGGACCAGTGTGGAATATCTGGAAGTCTTCACTGAATAAAGTGAAGGCTAGTGACTCCAATTTCCAGGGATAGTGAATCAACTCTGAATCATACGCTCTCCAAGGTGCTGAACCTATCATGGGGAACAAGAGCGATTTCATTACCTCTGCAAAACTGGAGTTACTAGCCTCTGACACGATACTCTAGTATTTTGCTGTGTGCCCGTTTGTCTTAACATAATATGACTCTCATACACTTCATAATGGTCTTGTTTGCCTGAGGCACAATGAGGAATTAGTGCAGTCTCTGCATTTATATTTTAAACCAGTGCTTTATTGGAATTTCTCACTATATTCAACAATAATGGCAATGACAGAAATAATAAAGAATGTTTTACACTTGAAACCCTTGCTTAACAGATCAAATATGTTTTCTCTATGGGTGGTCCAATTTTGTCCAGAAGAAAAGAAGCTTCAGATAATTAAATGGTATGCATATTAGTCATTACTTGATCTTTGATTTATACCACACTGAAAAGCTTCTTACTAAAACATGGACCTAATTCAGTTCTCTGCAATTTACAATAGCCAGAAATCTCTGACTTAGACTATGAAAGCAAATGATGATCATGTATCCATTGTCATTGTAGTGAGTTCCAAACCAGACTAACCAATTATAACAAATGACTATGCTAAAGCAAAGCAAGGCAAAGCAAAGCATAGCAAAAAAGTGTACAGATTATACTAGGGTCTGTACAACATATACTTAAAAGACATCCTCACCTTCACCTGAATGACCAACTCCACATTTTTTCTCAAATGATAGATCCTACAGAACTTTCAAGCTTTTGAATTAAAACACCAGACACTGGAAAGTATTCTTCCAAGACGGACACCCAGCACCAACTTCATTGCCATTTCACAAAGGTCTGAGACCAGAGACTAGGAAAAAAATGAGATTTTGAACTATAATTCCCAGTGGCTGGAATCCTTTGGGGGATTTATAGTAGTGCAAGTGGGTAGTGCAATTGCATAAATTGTAGCAGCAAATTTCCACTGTTTAATAAGTTGCTGCTTGCATGCTTGATTTCATGTCCACTTGTGCAACTGGGCACATGACCAGAGATGAAAATGGCAACTCATTAATCAGTGGCAATTCACTGTTGTGACTTATGCAATTACAATTTTGGAGCCATATATCCCCAAAATGAATCTGGCCAATAGTTGAGGATCTGGAAATTGTAATCCGAAAAAATAACTTTCCTCAGCATCAGCCAAAATAATTTTACTGAACACAGTAAATCACACTAGCGTAGGCCCACTGAATCAATGGCGATTTGGTGAGTCAACTCCTTGCTAAATTCAATTGATTCAAATGGACCTACTCTAGTTGCAATGTGCTTTAAGCATAGGAAGCTGCAAATAGAGTAGGCCCATATGAATCAGTGGAACTTCTGCAGGAGTTGACTTATCACATGCCCATTGATTCAATGGGCTTAGTCTAGTACTACTTACTATACTAAGCAACAGGATTTCAACCATTGTTTAAAAACCATCTGTTTAGTTAGGAATTCATAAGCTGTCATTGCCATCAGACTGTCTCATTTTGCAGCCCAAAAGAAATTTTGTGTTTCAGAAGCAGGCAATGGGAAGGAAAATTTCTACCATGCTGCAAAGGTTGGTGCTTGACATTAGCAACTTAAGTCTGGACTCATCTCATGCAAGCAGACATAGCACTGACATCTGCCATGAATTTTTGGGACTCTTATCTGCAGGTTTTCTGCACTATCCTTGAAGGGTTGGTGGCCAGGCTGAGGATTTCCTCCATGAAATCTAGCAATTTGTTTGCTTTTTTAATTCATTCAATAAAGATATCACCCTACTTTTGCATTTGTTTAATCCTAAGAACCTCACAGTCTTTTTCTGATTCCTCCTGTTTCGTTAGTTTTATTCAAGGTTTCTTCACCATGTTTTACTGCCCTTGTTTCAACATTGTTGTCACCTGATCTGGATAAGTTTTTGAAACAGAATTCTGTTGATATCAACAAAATGAGAGCAATTTGTTCAATTGCTTTGAACAAAAGTGTTCAGAGGATAGCTCCATGGTTTAGATACCTGGCTGCAAATCCAGAGGTTAGGAATTCAGTTCCCCACTGTGCCACTTTGACAGATGCTAGACACAGTTATCTACAGGATCCTTTCCCATTCAGCAGTTCTAAGATGATGATGATGATGATGATGATGATGATGATGATGATGATGGTTGTTGTTGTTGTTGTTGTTGTTGTTGTTGTTATATAATTCTAAGATTAATCATCATCATCATCATCTTAGAACTGCAGAACAGGAAGGGATCCTATGGATTGTCAAGTCCATCCACTGTCAAGGAGGCATAGTGGGGAACTGAACTCCCAACCTCTAGGTTTGCAGCCAGATATATATCTAAACCACTGGGCTATCCAGCAGTATTTATGTTTCTCACAATTTTTATTTATTTATTTATTTATTCCATTTATACCCCACCTATCTGGTCATTGCGACCGCTCTAGGCAGCTTACAACACAAAACACAAAACATATATATATATATAAGAGTTTACACAATTAGAAAGACAAAATAAATCATAACATAAAAGGAGGGGAAGAAAATTAGGAATTAACTGGGGGGGAGGCCTGCCTAAACATTCATGTTTTCAGTTGATTCTTAAAAATACCCAGTGAGGGAGCCGCCCGAATCTCTGGAGGCAAGCTGTTCCAGAGGCGAGGAGCCACCACCGAGAAGGCCCAGTTTCTTGTTTTTTTCCTTCCAGGCTCCTAACTTCTCTTTAGGTAACTCCCAACTTGTAGGTCTGCAATAGATACCTAACCACTGAGCTGTCCAGCAATATTTATTATGCACTGATTCTCTGCATGTCGACTCAGAAACAGGTCTCACTAACTTAAATAAAACTTACTTCTGGACATATATAATTCCTATAATGGCTGTTGTGGGTTTTTTGGGCTCTTTGGCCATGTTCTGAAGGTTGTTCTTCCTAACGTTTCGCCAGTCTCTGTCCTCTGAAGATGCCGGCCACAGAGACTGGTGAAAGTTAGAAAGAACAACCTTCAGAACACGGCCAAAGATCCCGAAAAATCCACAACAACCATCAGATCCCGGCTGTGAAAGCCTTCGAGAATACAATTCCTATAATCTATCTATCTTTCTTTCTTTCTTTCTTTCTTTCTTTCTTTCTTTCTTTCTTTCATGATGATTGATGTGTACTGAAATACACAGAACAGTATTTTCTTTTCTCCTTGGGGCGTCCTCAAAATATTTATAGAGATTTCTAATCTATGTAGATATACGAAAAGAACACATACACACATCTTCAAGCTAATGAAAAGATAAGATAAACACCGGCAGATCTGGAGAGCGTGATAGGATCTTATGTGTTGGTGAGCCAAAAAGGAAAAAAAAAAAAACCACATATATACAAAAACTTGGCAGTGACCCAGCAATGTCTTAGAAGGCAGATCAGAAGAAGAAGAGGCAGATAGAAACGATTATTGATCAAGACCTTTTGTACCAGGAGTCAAAGTTAATAACATTTTATATCAAAATCAACATTGAATCTTGGGGCTAGATATGCATTCTGAAAAGGTTTGTTTGCCCTTTGCTATCTATCGCTTGGCAGTGGGGCATGTCAGCTTGGTTCGGAAATGAGCTGCACATCCAGTCAGAAACTGGAGATTGTAACATTCTGCGTCCCCACATGATGCTGACTACCCATTATATCACGGGCAAAATCTGTCACTATACTGGGTGGATGATATGTAGAGGGATAGACTACACAGTTCAGTCACCTGTAACACTTGCAAGAGGGCAGCATAATATATTTCTGTGCATCCTGTATAAGGGCATGCTGACCCCAAGAGATTTTGGTGCCTGGGGAAATGGGCAGCAGTCTGTCTCCTCCCCATTCGAAATACATAATCTGACTCAATTGGCAGGTGAAGACAGGACAAACTAGACATTAATGATAATTCGTATTCCCTATGATCAACATATTTTCCCTCCCATGAGGAGATTTCCTCAGAGATATGTGCCTGAACAATCAGAATTTTCCATTCCGGCAGCTCGGCCTGACAGACAGCCCTAACATTAGGCAGTGTGTGGTATTATTATTATTATTATTGTTGTTGTTGTTGTTGTTGTTGTTGTTGTTGTCGTCGTCGTCGTCGTCATTGTCGTCATCATCATCATCCCGCCCAGTGGTAGCTGCCTCGGCCAGCAAATTTTGGGTGTCATGGAAGAACAGGGGATTGCTAGTTACTTATTTCATTGCTATTATATTTTTACTTCAAGGAATGAGGGAAAATGCATGTTGTAATCCTGATTTTTCCAGGGCTCTGGCAGGCAAGCACCTTAAGCAACCCTAATTGTAGCTCACCTGGAAGAAAACAACTGGAAGACACTGAAGCTTACTCAAACCTAGATCCACCCAAATTTCCTATTTGGGGAGCTTTCTTTCTGAACATGAAGCTAAGCAGAGATAGGCCTAGCTTGGCCTCAAAGCTGGTTCAGGCCTATCTTCCAGGTGAGCAACATGTAGGTATCTGCAAGGTGTCAGTTTGTCAGATAGAACTACCAAAATGGAGAATTATGAGACTTGTAGTCCATAAATGGCAAAACTCCCATCCTTAGAAATCACACACCTTAGAGTTATATGGGAAAAAAATAATCATTTTTGAAGTATGCCAGTTTTTCCTTGTCTACGGAGTTTTTATTTGTTTGTTTAGAAAAACAGAGTAGCATTAACCCATAGTAGGAACCTTCCCATGCAATATAGTGTGACACAGCTTGGATACAGTTTTAACAGTTAGCTGAAAAAACTAGGCATTGGCTTTAACCATTCTATTAGCCTAGCATTCTCTTCATTAGCTGTGGCATTTTAATATTAAAGATTCTTTCCAAATCAATAAAATGATCAGCCAGTCAATCACAAGGCTGAGAAACACTGCCTTCTTGACAGGACTTGGATTTTATGTTCCATAGGGTCTTTTCCAGTTCTGCAGTTCGATGATGATGGTGATGATGATGATAACTCTTTTGAATATTAGTTGTCTTAAAACTACAGTGATTGAAATACAGTTGTAACTAGAACAGGCCCATTGAATCAACAAAAGTTACAGATTCCCACTAATTCAATGGATCTACTCTTTTTGTGACTTCCGACTGGATTTCTACTCATGTCTGGTAAAACTCATGTCTGGAAAATGGAAGTGAATAGAATCACAGTTCCAACAAGAGTTACCAATGCCTGAGTTATAATTACATTTACATCGGCATAATTGTGGCTCTTCAGTTTTCATCATCTCTTCTGGACAGTTGATTTTGTATCTATGAGAAGCATTCTTGCTTCCCTGTAAAGTGAGTAAAGCAAACATCCTGCTTGTGGCTGAATGTCAGGCTTTCTGCCTCATTCTGAAAACAAATCTTTATAAATAAATAAAAAATCAATTGATTCAAGCAGAAGCTCATAAATAATATTTCTTGCTTGCAATTTACTAAAACATTAGTAAGACAGAGAAGGGAAATATTGTAGGCCAAAGGTTGACCTAAGATCTTTAATTGTGCCTACAAGGTTTTCAAAAGCATAAATTATATATTTGCAAACTCTGTGTTTATTCCAGTGCTCTTGACTGTTATTTGAATGCATTTCAGAAATTTGTGTTCATCATGACTGTGTCTCAGACAGGGTTGTATTCACACAAAAGAATGCAAGGAACGCCAAGCTGGATCAGCCCACAGGACTATCTCACACACCATTCTGTTCACACAGATGCCAGCCAGGTGTCCACTGGCAACTGTACCTCCATTTCTTGTTCTTCGGCAACTGATAGACATAATATCATAGTCTCTACTCCTAGGAGCCATCCTGATGAGCAACAATTAAGACCTAACCTCCATCAAGCTATCTAATAACAATGTGTTGTCAAGTCCCTTCTGACTTACGGCAACACTTCCCAGGGTCTTCCAGATTAAGACTACTCTGAAGTGGTTTACCATTCTCTTCTTCTGGGGGTGCCCTGGGACTGTGCAGCTTGCCCAAGGCCACACAGGCTGGCTGTACTCTCAGGAAGCACAGAAGGGAATCAAACTCCCAATCTCTGACTCCATAGTCAGATACCTAACTCACTGAGCTATCCAACCAGCATCAAGTTATCTAGCCACCATTTATAAAATTACATAAGTTGACATTATCTTTACAGCCTTTGGAAGTGAGTTCTGCAGTTTTAAGTATCCACTGTGTGAAATCGTACTTTCTTTATCCAACCTCATAGAATCATAGAACGATAGAAAAGTGAAGTTGGAAGGTGCCCACGAGGTCATCAAGTCCAACCCCCTGCTCAGTGCAGGAATACAATCAAAGCATATCTGCTAGGTATCCCACAACTCAGTTTCAATAGATGATCCAGGAAAATAGTCTTATAAGAGAAGGGGAAAGAGCATGCAATATTGTTGGGGACAACTGAATATCCAATACTTACGCTTCTTTAGGGCTGATATTTCTTTGTCTTTGCTGTATGACCTTTTCTGCAGAATAACCTGACACTCAACAAGCATGGTCTCAAATTTGCCCAAGACTGGTTCAACCAGTTTAGCTTCATTTGATCTAGGACCTTTTGCTCTTTCTGACCATACAAGGTATCCACAAAGCTCTTTTCCAGCACCACGTTTCAAAACAAATCATTTTTTTCCCATGTCAGTTTTCTTCTCTGTCCAGCATTCACCAATTTAGTTTAATTTATCCAGCAGGATTGTTTTCCTCTATAAAAATGCATACACCATTCCTTGCCTTCTGTACTAAATGTTCTCCTATTTCAGTTTTCAGATAAAAATAATGCTCTTAGTAGCACCAGGAATAATTTTTAGAAGGAATTTTAATTGTGAGAATGTTCACCTTCCTCAGCCCATCTTCCTGTTCGTGGTTATTGTTCCCTGTGGCTGTTGAGCTGACATATCTCCCCCTTCTAATTACTGTGTCTTCTCCTTTTTTACTACATACTTGTAAAGAAGTTTTAATAAGAAAAAAGTCAGGTGATATAAAAGCACTTAACGCAGAATGAATGTACAAGGGAACAAAAAATAATAATAATTACACCCCAGAAATAAAATCTAAAGCACAGATAATGGCATTTATCTAAAAGTCAGCCCCATGTAGGGAGCTCCACCCCATGAGCACTAGCACCAGTCAGGATTTTCCCCACCTTTTCTCCATGAGCTTGACAGCCTACTTGTTCATCCATTACACTTTGCAAGCTTCATGGCAGGTAATTATGAATACAGTGGAGGTGTTGATTGCATACAGAAGTGGCTGCTGCCACTGCGGCTTCTGGTAATGCCATAACAGCAGATGTGCAGTAGAGCCATGCTTTTCATCGTTAAAGCCCTTGGACCTTCTGAGTATGAAGGACGATTATATCATCTGCCACCCCTCTTGGACCTCTTTACTCTCCTGGACCTTAGCCACAGTCCTCAAATAGCTTAGAGAGAAATTGATTTTCCGATAGCTGCTCCCCTAATGTTTGTCCAGCTACTGGCCAAGGAACAGGAGACTTCCTGAAGCCATTGGTTTGCATCTCGTTTCCCTTTAAAGGTAAAGGTAAAAGTTCCCCTTGACAATTTTTGTCCAGTCGTGTTCGACTCTAGGGGGTGGTGCTCATCCCCGTTTCCAAGCCATAGAGCCAGCGTTTTTGTCCGAAGACAATCTTCCGTGGTCACATGGCCAGTGCGACTTAGACACGGAACGCTGTTACCTTCCCACCAAGGTGGTCCCTATTTATCTACTTGCATTTGCATGCTTTCGAACCGCTAGGTTGGCGGGAGCTGGGACAAAGAAACGGGAGCTCACTCCGTCACGTGGATTCGATCTTACGACTGCTTGGTCTTCTGACCCTGCAGCACAGGCTTCTGCGGTTTAGCCCGCAGCGCCACCACGTTCCATTTAGGTCCTCCCTAATCCCAGGTGCTGTTCATGGACACGTACAAGACACATCTGCTGTCCATCTCCATCCTTCTTCCTGTATGTGACTGTGGTTCACCTAATACCATAGTTGACCTGTGATCCTTTAAGCATGAGCTCCTTTTGCTTAGACCATAAGCTGCCCTTGCTTAATAAACACTGTGCCATAAAAGAAGACTCCAAAACAGGCCTTCTGGAAGAATCAACTCTCCTCATATCCCTTCATTTCATGGAGTTTGGTACCTCCACCTGGGCAGAATGCATCTTTTTGTTTCTTGAAGGGTGATTTTGTATCAAAACTCCCAAACAACTGTACTGCTTGGTATGTGTTTTTCACTGCAACACTGTGGTTTCTTCTTCTTCTTCTTCAAAGTTATGTCTGTGCTTTGTGAGACTCCATAGTCCCTTCTTTGTCACTGCTGTGTTGTTTTAGAGCCTTCAACTGAGTGTTGTGGGATGGGAAGAAGACGATGCAGTTGAGGCTTCACCTTCTCTGTAATCTCACTTCACCCGCTACACAATGACAATAGAAAACAGTCTAGAAGAAGAACAATTGGCTGGGATACATGTTTGTTGGTTTTAAAAGAGCTTTAACAAAACAAAACAAAAACAAAAACAAAACCACACCGACCTCCAGTGTTGCTCAGAGAGAGAGAGAGAGAGAGAGGAGCTAACAGAAAGAAACAAAAATAGAACAACCTCCTTGTCTTTCACTTACTACTAGCTCTACCTCTTACCCTTGCCACAGCAGCTGTTAGTTGTTTTGCCATCCAGCCTACCAGTAACAATGGAGTCATAGAAAATAGAATCATAGAATAATGGAGCTGGAAGGAGCCTATAAGGCCATCAAGTCCAGCCCACTGCTCAATGAAGAAATCAAAATGAAAGCAGAACTGACAGATGGTTGTCCGATTTTCTCTTGAATGCCTCCGCTGTTGGAGCATTCATCATCTCCCTAGGTAATTGGTTCTGTTATCGTGTTGCTCTAACAGTTAAGAGGTTATTCCTGATCTTTAGCTTAAACCTGGCTTCCTGCAGCTTGAGCCCATTATTATGGGTCTTGCACTCTGGGATGATTGAGAACAGATCCTGCCCCTCCTGGAGGTGCTATACAAGACATATGTGCTATCCATCTCCATCCCTCTTCCTTTCAAGTGTTGAAAAAGTGCTATTGTATCTCCCTTCAGTCTTCTTTTCTCAAGGTTAAGCATGCCCAGTTCCCTCAGTCCTTTTTCATAGGGCTTGGTTTCCAGTTCCGTTATCATCTTTGTTGCCCTCCTCTGAACTTACTCCAGTTTGTCTTAAAGTGTGGTTTCCAGAACTGGACACAGTACTCTAGATGAGGCCTAGCTGCCCCGGGTAAGTGATCTGTCCATTCAATCAAGATCTTGAAACATTGGCCTTCCAGTGCCTGTTCATTCAGAATTCTAGGAACCAAACGTGGGTTGAGATACCTGCATGGGAAGGAGGTGGGGTTTCAAGTTTATACTGGAATCAGAAATGGTGGCTGGGTCAAGTAATCAGTGACAGCAGGGGAGAGGAATACTTTTTCTTCTTCTCCTACCTTCCATCCTTATGAGTCAGTCATTAAAGCCAAGGAGCATATATATTTTCTATGTGAGTTCTGAAAGCACATGTTCTAGCATTGCACATTCATGCCATGACTCACATTGCAGCTTTTCATACTTCAAAACACTTGGGTTTTTTTTTTCTCTCTATTGTCTTACATAACACACAGTCTGATGAACATTTATATGAAGAAAACCAAAAGGATAGAACAAACAGAAACTTGAATCCAGAAAGGGGTTAGAAATGAGCTTGAAGAAGACAACAGCAGTGAAGCATTAGGGGTTAAGCATCTCCTTACCCTTGTTGCTCCTCAGCTAAAAATACCCACATTAGCACATTTTCCTGTTTGACATAAATCTGGATTTTGCTACACATGTCTGCACGTGAGTGTTTAACTATGCCTTTAGATCTTCAGCATTCTAGTATTTAGTGTGCATAAGCCAGGGATGTAAATCCTGGCTTATCTTGTCCTTATACAAATCCTTGTTTGACAAGCCACAAAATTATTCTCCTTGGCTTGCAAAAGGGTTGAGGTATTTTTGTGGCTTTCTTGGCAAGTAAGGAGAAGGAGAGCAAGACCAATTTTCTTTTTGCGTAAATTAAGCGCAATTACAAAACGGCACAAATAACAATTTAACACATACACACAAAGCAAATTGCTCAAAAGGTTGGTGGCTGTTGCATGGACGTTGAAGGATCAGAAGCACTAGAAGGGTCCTTTGTGTCATTTTTAACCATCCACCCATCATTTTGTACTTGCACGATGTGTGAGTGCTTTGCTTCTCAATGGGAAAGAATACTAACTTTGCACAGAGTCTAGTGGGCAGAATCCTGTTTGTTCCACCCACTCACATGATCAGACAGAGATAGACCTCATATTTTGGACTGCTTCTGGTACAGTCAGTGTGCACCATTTCCCAGCAATCAGAAAATGTACTGGAAATTGCAAATCAGCCCAACTCTCCTCTGTACCCAACCCAGACTTTTTAAGATCAGCAGCAGGCTACTGTTTGGGGGTGGGGGAAGATGGGTTGGAGCAATTCTTGTGTGCATGGGAAGGGTCACTTTAAGGGAGACTGTTCCCAGCAAAGTGACCTCCTTCAAGCATGATCAATGGCAATCCTATATTGCCATATGATCACATCCTTAATTGAACAAGCAGCACAACTTTTCTTGAGGTTAGGCAACAGTGTCTTCCAGGGATGTTGGTAAGTCTTTGGGTCTGAGTCTCAAGTCTTAGTCTGAGCCTTTGGAATCAAGTCCCAAGTCCCAAGCCTGAGACCCTAGTAAAAACAAGATCTTCTCCCCAGCAAAAAAGGATGGATGGGTGGGTTCCGAGTCGCAAATCGAGTCTGGGTCATTGGAAACAACAAAACCCAAGTCAAGTCACCTGTGTGACTTACGACTGACTTGACAGTAAGTCCTGCAACTCAAGTTCCCATCCCTGGTGTCTTTCACTACAAGTCCCATTTATTTTGAGATGGCTGATAACTGACTTGTGCCAAGCCAGCAGTTGGGCAGGGATTGCCCCTCTACCCAAGGACCAACAAGAAACTGGCTAGTTCACATACATGATGGAGAGGAAAAATCATGAGAAATATGGGCGGTAGGGAACATGGTTTGTTTCATTCTTGCCTAGAGATAAGAAATCTCATAGGGCTTAAACGTTTCTTTTTGAGATATTCCATCAAGTCAAAACGGTTGAAGTTGACAAAAACAAATAATTTAGCAAGTAGTCTTTACATCTCTGCCATCAGCATGCTTTCAAGATAAATCTAGCAATGAATCGGCAGGCGTTTCCACTTGAACAATTCCTAAACAGAAGGTAATGAATCTTTCCCCCCATATTTCTCTCTGTATGTGTTTCTGTGTATGATTTTGAGATGGAATGCTTAACCTTTTCTGTTTGCTGCCTTAATTGGAGTTCTGCGGTGAAGGAGAAGGGGTTGTTGTTTAATCTCCTGTGCTTATTTGGTTGTTTGATGGATATAGGTTATTTTCATGAGAAATTATCCCACAATAAAATGTGCTGTTAATGAATCCGGTTGCTGCCTAGAACTGTTCACTTCCTCATTTGCACCAAGGAACTTCACCTTGAATTCCCCACTTATTCATGGGCTGCAAGCAAACATCCACTTCCAGAATTTATTATCGTACTGTAAATACAAGAGATGCACTTCATCACATTGTCCATACTATGAGGTAATGTACTGAAATGTCCATGGTATGAGAAATCATAATGAAGGCAGGCCTCCATGCATTTGGTTCTGACCTCAATGTAGAGACTATCTGCAGATGAACCTATGCAACAAAAGGATTAGGATAACATAATCTGGGGAGAAAGGTGTGGCAGAACAGAGGCTTCTTCTCTTTTCTAACCTTCCCACTTTGACAGCATTAAATGAAATTAGGCAGCAGGAAATCCAAGCCTCTAGACAAAATTCTTCTAGCCAAGAAATCAGAAGACTGAGACTCAGAAGAACAGCAGTGAAGGAACTAGAAAAGAACATCAAGTGCAAGGATGCATCACTGGAGACAAAGACCATGATCATCCGCACTATCCTATTTCCAGTCAGCATGTAAGGGCATGAAAGGTGGACAGTTATGAGAAACCTGACAAAAAAATTGATTGGTCTGAAATATGGTGCTGGAGGAGAGCTTTGCGGATACTCTGAACTGCCAGAAAGAGAAACAAGTTGGTCCTAGAGCAAGTGAAGCCTGAGCAATCTTTGGAGGCAAAATGTCCTACTTTGGAGCTACCAAGACAGGATTCTCTGGAAGAGACAATAATGCTGGGAAAGTTAGAAAGCACAGTAGTAGGAAAAGAGAAAGACCACACAGAAGATGGATGGACTGTTGTAGAGAGGATATTTTGGAGATCACTCATTCATAATCAAAAAGTGAGTGCAACTTGATAGCACACCACCACCACCACCACCACCACCACAACAACAACAACAACAACAACAACCAAAATTCAGAAAAATCAATGTTTTGGGCCACAGCTCCCAAAATGCCTCTGTCCGTGTAATGAACCCTGTGATATAAGAATGATGGCTGTGCAAGTTATTTATGAAAAGCTACTCCCAATTCTGATGGTTTTGCATGCAGTCTTAAAGAAGGTTAAAAGGGGCTGAGAATTTTCCCCCACTACAGTAATGTGGCATTATCTATGTCCTTCACCCCAAAGTCTTTCTGAAGCTAGGTTGTAATACATACAAACAACATCATGTCAAACAATAGAGCTGTATAGATCCTATAACTTCAGTTACACATTTGCAAACAGGTGATAATTTAGAGGCAGCCCTTACAGTAAAACTTATTTTATACAATACAGTCTTTATTTATTTCTGTTCTCCCCCTGTTCTAAAGTTTTCAGGGTGAAATACAATCAGTTAAAAACAGTTTGAACACAATGATAATGAGATGCAAACTAATTTTGGCATAATTAATCAAACAAACAAACAAAAATCCAGCAGATCAAACACGGGCCATAATCATCAAGGCCTCAGAAGCTTTTCAACTGCTGCTGAAATGAATCCAGCGTCAAGACGGCCCTTCAAAGGTTTAGCTGTTCCTTCTGTACGTGTACTTTCCATAACCCTTTTTTTCTGTATGAAACAAATATTTTTAATATCTTGTAAATACAAGCAACATGCATATACACACAGAGAGACACCACTGCAGAAGGCTAATTGATCACAAGGAAATGAACATGTTCATTGCTAATGCTTTCTGGCAACAGTTACTGCATTTTTCGGTATTATGCATTTTAACCAAACTGCATAAAAATCACTTTCAGAAATGTAGAGACTTACATCTACAAGAATGTTTTTAAATATTGTCCTTTATCAATTAAAGCTGAATCAGCCAAGATTAACATCCCTAAATATAACTACGGAAATTTCATAATTATTGGTGTTTCCCTCTAAACTGATGATGATGGAAACTGCTGAAAGGACAGAGAAAGTACCAATGAGCTAACAAGATTGAATATTCATTTTTACTCTAGTTCCCATATTAGGTTGTTAAGTGCCTTCCTGTGATAGGGAACTGGACATTTCCCAAAGGACAACGGATGGTAGAATATACCAGATTAGGACATAATTAGGACATAATTTTCAGCAGTCTGACAACACTAGACTAAGCCGCAAGGGTTTCTGCCTGGTCCAATTTGCAAATAGATTAGATCTGTTTACTTGCAAGTAGTTACCTATCAAGATGTGGATGTAACTAGGTTACATTTTAAAAGTAACACAAGCAGTCACAAAATTACTTGAGTCCTTTTAAGGAGAAATGTGGAATGACATATTTTAAATAAATAAAAATAAGCAATAAATATGTGAGAGGGTGAAGGCTCACACCCCTAGTGGGACATCTGGCCCCAGCCTGCAAGTAGCAAGGCAGCCAAGAGGAGACTGAGTTGCCTCAGGATCAGGCCAACTGGAGAGAGTCTCTGCAGATGCAGGAGAGACAGTGTCCTGATGAAAGACATCTGGAGGAGGAAGGGTAAAGGGGAATGAAAGAGCAGAACTGGGAACACAAGGTGGGCGTGTGGAAGGATGCCAGATGCTACCTATCTTTGCCAGGTTTATTGATCTGTGACAGGAGCCAGACACTGGAAACTCCAGCCATGTGCTTGGAGAAGGCTACATGTTAGACCGGATGCTGCCACAGTTGTGAGGGAGGCAAGCTGCAGAGAGACTGAGCTCATTCATGTGAGTCTTCTTTAAAAGGCGTGTGTCCTGGATCTAAGCTTTCTTTTCCTTCTTGCCTTCCACAACCTGGACTCTGGGGGTTTGTTTGTTTGTTTATTTATTCTATTTATACCCTGCCTATCTGGTCAAATGACCACTCTAGGCGGCTTCCATCTCTAGTCAAGAAACTGAGTGGGTGTTCATGGAGTTATTAACAGGGCATCCTGGGTGTGCTAGAGCAAGGACTGGCAGGGCACATAGTATAACAACTGGCATTTTCAAATTGCTTTTGGAGATCATTGTAAGATTGCTGGGGTTTTTGTTTTTTGAAGTTTATGCCATTGACAGAACCAAGGGGAGTGCTGGTTCTGTTTTGTCATTATTTTTGAATCGTCAAGACTCGGTATCAGCAATGGCCACTGGTGGGAACCAGTGCATTTTTCTGGCAGAAAATAATGCTCTAATAACTTACAATGGGACAAGGTTCTTTCGAGAACAGAGCAACAATGGTGATACCAGTTGTCTAGCTATCTTAAAGTAAAGTATAGAGCAACTATTTTCTCTTTACAAAATGGCACGTTCTGTTTAACAGTCCCATGTCTGTTTATCTAGGGATAAGAAATACTTTTCTTTAATGGAACCTACTGCTAAATCAAGTTAACCACAATGTTGCTCCTTTTACACTCTCTCTCTCTCTCTCTCTCTCTGCTTACAACCACCCCGTAGCACTTAAAGCACTCTCTGGGTAGTTTACAATTTAATTATGCAGGCTACACATTGCGTGCTCCCTGCAGCAAGCTAGGTACTCAATTTAGTGACCTTGGAGGGATGGAAGGCTGAGTGAACTTTGAGTTGGCTACCTGGGATTCAATCCCAGTCATGAGCAGAGTTCTAGCTGCAGTATTGCAGTTTTACCACTACGCCAGGAGTACGTATACAGCAACACTGTGTATTACTAAGCGGCTTTTCCTTCCCCTGCCCCATATGATTTGTATATGCATTCATGGCTGCTGAATAGGCTGTAGATTAAATGAGATCCTCCAGCAACTTTGTTTTGTGGTGGTGGGGACCTTGCCAGCTCTCATTAAGTCTGCATGGCCTGATTAGGATTGAATTTGGACAACTAGTCTCTAAGGAATACTCGGGTCACACATAGAAGGCAATGCAGGCCATTCCATGTTTGGCATGCTTCCCTTCTCAGTCTATATTTATAATCAGCCATATGTCAATAGGGTAGTAGTACCGTTTTCCCCAGACTACATGCAGATATCAGAACTGAAGACCCTTTGGTTTTGGGCCCAGTGAGCAGTTTGTGCAAAAGGTAACAGCTGTAGATCCGGTGCAGGAGGATTCTCTGTGTGCTGTCACTTGTTTGCTGCTCAGCCAAGGCAGCAGAAGCCTACAGATGAAGGCAGTTTCAGCTGGGACAGGACGGAAGCAGATATCAGGTTGCAGGACTGGGAGCAGATGTTGAATTGTTGTAATGGACTGGACCAAACAAAAGTCTCATTTCAGCTCAACTGTTTTGGGGAGCCTTAAATGGCAAGGCCTTGAACTCAATAGCTCAGAATTCAGTCCTGTACTTTCACCCAGATGTGCATTGGGTAAGGAACAGCTTGGAAAATGACCAGAGCAACAAGGAAGCAGCTCAGCAATGTGCCAGAACGTGGTGGTCACTGATCAGAAGTCACTTTGGTTGTGTCAATTTGCACAATGAAGACGTTTCCAGTGACAGAAAGGGTGTAGGCAGGACATCCCTCACCTGTAATGGGAAAAAAACCTGTTGTATGTTCATGTTGCAAATTTTTGAATTTTTGGTTAAATTCCTCTAGCTGTGCACCAGAAATGCAGGGATTTATAGAGCAGAATGACCCTAACCCCTTTTTTTCTCATTAACTGACACATACAGTCTCAATAACTCACTCTGAAAAATTAATTTTAGAAAGAATAAAAATGTTTCTTTACTAACACTTGAACGGATCAAACATGACTGACTTTCAGTAACAGGCCTCAATAGACAGATTGAGACCTGACAGACTTGGGGGGGGGGGGGGAGGCAGAGCAGAAAGGTGGGGCTGTCTTTGAATCAGAGGCATGGAAGCAACTATTGGTGGTTGCTGTCAGTGATTGACAATCACTTTGACTTGATTGACAATCACTTCATCCCAGCCACACCTGCTAAAGGCAGCATGCAAATATTCCAACATTTCTATTGTATTTCTTACCCAGTGCTTTTAATGTATTTTGTGAACTGCCGAGAGAGTGGTAACACTAATGGGTCAGTGTAGAAGTGCAGATAATAAATTAAATAAATAAAACGTAAGGATTTCTCTCTTTTTTTCACATTCTTTCATTTTGTTGTTGTTTAGTTGTTAAGTCATGTCCGACTCTTCATGACCCCATGGCCTAGAGCACGCCAGGCCCTCCTGTCTTCCACTGCCTTCCGGAGTTGGGTCAAATTCATTCTGGTAGCTTCGATGACACTGTCCAACCATCTCATCCTCTGTCGTCCCCTTCTCCTCTTCCCTTCTCTCTTTCCCAACATCAGGGTATTATCCAGGGTGTCTTCTCTTCTCATGAGATGGCCAAAGTATTGGAGCCTCAGCTTCACATTCTCTCCTTCCAGGGAGCACTCAGGGTTGATTTCCTTCAGAATAGATAGATTTGTTCTCCTTGCCATCCAGGGGACTCTCAAGCATCTCCTCCAGCATCACAATTCAAAAGCATCAATTTTTCGGCGGTCAACCTTCTTTCTGGTCCAGTTCTTTCACTAGGCGCTGGATAACATCTATCCATCTGTGCAACCTGGCTGATGTCCTGCTGTTGGGTTTGTTAAAGAAAGGATAGTAAAACGCCATGGTTACATTCAAATGATATTTCACAGTTTCCGAAATGACTTGACAGCTTCTTCCATCCAGCTGTGAGGTTAACTATTAAGTTCTAAACAAGGATGTCTGTCAATAAATATGCTAACAGTGTGGTAGCCTTGGCTTCCCAAAGACAGAACTATAATTTCCTTTGAGATGCTGCAAGCTGCAGTTCCATAATATATAAATCACTGCTTCCCATACTTTGTCATATATCTATATTCTGAGCACAAGAGGTATAGAGCTTAAACATGAAGCATTTGATGCTTATTTATAGGTTGTTATAAAGGAAATATACAACAGAGCTATAGCCAAAATGAGAAGTGGGGATCACTCTTGGAGAGACCCCAGGGATTGCTGAATGACCCCTAAGGGAAAGAGGAGAAGTGGTTTGCCCCTGGAGACTGGAGGAGTTAAAGACAACCCTTATGGTGGTGAAGGATAAGTCCCAGGAAATGAAAGATGGTGGTCTCAGATAGCCAGCATGAGACAATTGAGGAATAGAAGCCTAAGTCCTTTGTGAAGAAAGAAGAAAACCTTGAGGAAAGGGGTTGGGGAAGATATTCCGGAAGAGCCTTTGGAATCCTACTGGGTGGAAGCGTCCCTAGAGGAAGAGGGGAACGGGCTACGTCCTTAAGGAAGACCTTTGGGCAGAGGTCTTAATACAGTTACAGGCTTCCAAAGAGGGAAACACCTGCCTCTGATGTGAGCATCCTATTGGGGAGAAAGCATGAGGGACCCTGAGAGATGTCAGACCCAGCAAGGTAGACAATGGGAACCCACCATGACACAACTCTGATGCTGACAGAAGGTTGGACTGCCGTGTTCCCCAGTAGCCAATAACTGCGAAGACAAAAGAGAACCAGGAGAGTGAAAGTTATTGAGCAGGACACTGCACAGGCACACTTAACTACCTCTGTTGATTTTCCAAGGATGGACAAGTGTTTGCTTGTAACCTCCATCCCAGTTCCAGTAAACCCAGTTGTGTTTGAGATACTTGGTCTTGAGTCTATGGATCAGGGACTGGGAGAAGGACACCAGATCCAACAGGCTAAGACGCAATAAGAGTTTGCTTATTTTTTAGATACCATATTTTCCTGTCCTTTTAAAATAAGTGTCTCTGGCATAAGCCTCCCATATTTCTTCTCCTCTTGGGAAATCCGTGTCTGTCTCTGGCATCTGTCCCCATTTTCATTTGCATACTGAAAGAAACATTAATTTTGCTGGTATATATATATTTTTAATCATCCTATTTTGGTCAATAAATCATTCTTTATTCCCAAGGAGAAGCTAAACCTGTGCCCATCAATATCATTTCAGAAATGGACTTTACAACTCACACTAAAAGAATAATTCATAGGGCTCTGGGGAGAAAATGCAAAATAGAGACAAGTTAATTTAGCAGTTTGACACTACATTTCCTACAGCTATGATGAAGAACGGCTAAACAATTGAGCAACAGTCATTTTGGGTAAAATTAACTGTAAACATGATCTCATATGTGACTTTAAATTACAAAAAAATTCTCTTAAGCTACACATCTTCATTTACATATATCTCTCCTTTCCAAAGACCCACACCAATTGCAAACAATATTACAGATAGCATTAATAAACATGACATATACAAGCCTTGGCGAGATTCAGATTCTGCTCCTGGAGTAACGTTATAAGATTCTCTACATTCCACTAATATACTTGGTGTTCTACTTTTTCATGATTGGGTATTTGGTGTGGCAAGGTCCACAATGAAACTGAAAATTTTGCTTCTATCTCACCTGTTAATAGGGCATGCAGACTTTTTAAAATTCTCACACACATTTTGTGGCAATTGGTAACTGCACTAATACCTGCTTTAATTATTACAGTGGAGGGCCAAATGTTCAAGATCTGTAAAGACCTTCACATCCAAAATCCTATTGCACAACTAAAGGTAAAGGTAAAGGTTACCCTTGACAATTTTTTGTCCAGTCGTGTTCGACTCTAGGGGGCGGTGCTCATCCCTGTTTCCAAGCCATAGAGCCAGCATTTTGTCTGAAGACAATCTTCTGTGGTCACATGGCCAGTGCGACTTAGACACGGAACGCTGTTACCTTCTCACCAAAGTGGTCCCTATTTATCTACTTGCATTTGCATGCTTTCGAACTGCTAGGTTGGCAGGAGCTGGGACAAGCGACGGGAGCTCACTGCGTTGCATGGAATCGATCTTACGACTGCTTGGTCTTCTGACCCTGCAGCGCAGGCTTCTGCGGTTTAGCCAACTACATGCACACAATTTGAGGCCGTGTGCATGGTGGTTGCACTAGTGCCAAGGCAGGAGAATGAACCCCAAAGCAATTGCATAATTGGTTGAACAGGCACATGCAACTCATCACACAATAGAATAGCACAATTCCTGGTTGCTGGTGTAATGTCCAGAGTGCTCATGCATATGCTTAACTTCACATTATGCTGCCATGAACAGGATTTTGCCCAATGATTGAAAGATGCCCAAGGTTGGCCCCTTTTTAACCTGGTGCCCTCCAGATCTGTTAGACCAGGGGTCCATGGCTTGACAGGGCCACAGAGACAGATCTCACACTCCCCGCAGGCACTCCCTCCCGTATGCACATGAGTACATGCGTGCTGCATGAGCACCCCCACCCCTTTGTGCGTGCCCCTGCCCCTTTTTGCATGCACGCAAATGTGTGCGCACACTGTGCAAGTGCCCCCTGCCCCTTCATGCATGCATGTGAGTACAAGGGGGGCCCTGCCCACCCATGTATGGACCCATCCGTCCCAACCAGTCCATGGTGTCAAAAAGGTTGGGGACCACTGTGTTAGACTACATCCCCATCATCTTCTGACAGAATGGTCATCAAGGTACAGCTCAGCATATCTGGAGTGTTTTGTCTCCAGCATATGGGATGAACAAGTGGACTGCCACCTCTGAACATAGGTGGAGCTTATGGACAGGTTGCCAATGTTTTTTTCCCATTGATAACCATTGATAGATGTATCATTTTGGAGCTTTACACAAGCTTCTTCTCTTTTTTTAGAAAAAATGTGCTAAAAAACATTACTGTGTCCATCATGACATCTCATGGCAATGAATCCTTCATTATAAATTTCTTGATAGATGTATCATTTTGGAGCTTTATACAAGCTTCTTCTCTTTTTTTAGAAAAAATGTGCTAAAAAACATTACTGTGTCCATCATGACATCTCATGGCAATGAATCCTTCATTATAAATTTCTTGATAGATGTATCATTTTGGAGCTTTATACAAGCTTCTTCTCTTTTTTTAGAAAAAATGTGCTAAAAAACGTTACTGTGTCCATCATGACATCTCATGGCAATGAATCCTTCATTATAAATTTCTTGCAGGTTATAACTTCATGATGATTTCACGGGATGAAGAAACACTTCCTTCTTGACCTACTGAAACTTCATAGCTCATCACATCCTAACAACACTTGGAGGACCTAAGCCAGGGTGAGTGACCAGGGCCATGTATTCTGCTTCCATAACCTGCTGGACCAGCTCCCCAAATGAAGAAAAACAATGAAAAATAGGAACCAAATGCCACTAGAAGTCCATTTTCTCTTTCATTTCTTTACATGTAACGTTTTGCATGGGTTGGGAGGCATTGCAGCCCGTTTTGTCCCAAAACCACAATTCCTGAAGACTTTCACTGGTGGAGAGTGACATATTTTCTTACCTTTATTTCCCATTTGGGGCAAGGACTTCAGGGGCCACAACATGGCCTTGGGGGGCCACACGTGCATTGTTCCTAGTTCTGTTTTTTCTCTATAGTTGTGTACTAAAAGATATATTCTGAGATGCAGATTCCAGTGTGGATTCTCATAACATTGAATCACCATATCTCCTAATCATTTAGCTGTCTGAAGCGACATTGACTGATCGACAGATTGATTGATCAATCAATTCTGCCTAACAAAAAAATAAATCAAACAGAACTTGATTTTTAAACGATTTGCGGTAATGATGCACCCCATGGCCCTAATTCAATCCAGGCAGACTGAACCAAACCATGTGGATTACTATATCTGCCCACTAACATACACACACTTTCCAAAAAACTCCCCAGAAAGCAGTTACACAACCAGCAGCATCTCTCTTGCAAAATGAGGAACTGTGAGATTCTTTCAGCCATATGATTTTTGAGATACCTGCCTAATCATGTCTTCCTTTGTCTGCCTTGTTCTGTTCTTCCCTGATTAATCTCATTGGCCAAAAGGGTTAATGCACTCATAGTCAATGCTACCTAAGAGCCTGTGTCTTAATCACTCCGACAAAGCTCCCCTTCTTTTGCAAATTGTAAGCCTCGTGAACACGGTGTACTGTAAAGAGCACCACTTAGTGGCAGAATGACACTTTAAAATACTTGTTTCTATCAACTCAGCTAGGCAAGGATATCTGAAATGGAATACCTCTCTGTATACATTTTAGTCTGAGCAGCAAATGCTTCTATGTTTTTTTGTACAGATTATGTTGCTCCTCACCCACTGCCTGCTGGGTTCACTTACATGCTTATTTTATCACCTATTAGGCTAGTTGAGTGGTTATTTAAACATGCATCTCTGTCCTCTATGTCTGTTAAATTTGTGGTAGAAAGAAATCCCATAAGCAGAGTAATCCTGAGAAGAGTGGTACTATGTTTAGATATTCATGGAGCCATTTCTTAGAATCAGATGTTGCTTTTGCCATGTGCTATCAAGTAACATCCAGCTTATGGTGACCCTATGAATGAACAACCGCCATAATGTCCTGTCCTCAACTCTCCTGCTTAGGTCTTGTAAACTGAAGCCTAGGGAGTTCATCTCATATATGACCTTCCACCTTTCCCAGCATTACTGTCTTTTCCTTCTCATGATTTGCCGAAAGTAGGACATCTTCAGTTTTATCATTGTTTTGCCTCCAGAGATAGTTCAGGCTTGGTTTGATCTAGGACCCACTTGTTTGTTTTTCGGGCAATCAAGGATATCTGCAAAGCTCTCTTCTGTTACCACATTTCAAATGAATCCCCCCCCTGTCAGCTTTCTTAGCTTTCACATCCATACATGGCGACTTAAAATACCAGAGTATAGATGATCTTGGTCTTGGTCTCCAGTGACATATCTTTATACTTGATGATTTTTTATAATTCTTTCATTGCTGCCCCTCCCAATCTTAAGTCATCACCTGGTTTCTTGGTTGCAGTGTCCATTTGGATTGATGATTGTAACAAGGTCTACAAAATCTCCAACTATTTCAATTTGTTCATTGTGAATGCTGAAGTTGCATAGTCATTATTTTTTGTCTTTATGTTCAACTGCAGTCCTGCTTTGGCACATTCTTCTTTCACTGTTACTAAAAATTGTTTCAGGTCATTGCTGTTTGCTTCCAGTAAGATGGTGTCATTTGCATATATTATTTAAGGAATGATTTTACTAGTTTCACTCCCGCATTTCCATGGCCAGGTAGAGATTCGAACCCTTGTTCTCCAGAGTCCTAGTCCATCACTCTATCCACTACACCGGACTTGTCAAAAAAAAAAAGGGGGGGGGAGAACTGTGTAGAAGTTAACAGATAAATGTACAATTGGAAAAATGGAGAAAACTAATATGCAGGTTGTGTGTATCTGTTTATTAGGAAATGAAACAACAGGAAGTGTCACTTATATGGAACAATTTATGTAAGGGTCAGGAAGTGCCTGAACCATACTAACTGCCCAAACTGTATTAAAACTATTCTTTCTCTTTGGCCAGAATCCTCTCTTCTTCAACTTTACCAGTACTGAAAGTCTACAAGCCTTATTGACCACAGTGTAACAGTTATGGAAACAGCCACTCAAACTGATTATTTCTTTGGGAGGGTATTGGAGCGAGGGTATTTGAGCAAGTGCTTGTACAGTTAGGAAATCTGTTTTAAATAAAACACTCTTGTTTCCCCACCAAAAAAAAAGTTTCTTTGAAAATTCCTGCAGGAAGGCACCAGCCGGGCATCGTCTGAGATTTTCACAACTAGCAACATGTAAGCCATGTGCACAGTGTGGCGACCCATAAGTGGATGGGTTGGTTCAGGGAGGTGCAACTGGAGATCCCAGCTATCTAAGTCTGGGCTATTCATATACTTATATGAATACAATATCCCATCTCTAATTCAGAAGTACAAAATCCGGGACTATTGTATCAAAATGTGAACTAAACAAATTTCTTCCCCATCTCTCAAATCCTCTGAGATCTATTGTTGCTTAAACATAAAAAAGCATAGTAAGAGGTGGAACATGGGGGAGGGGGACGTTGTGCACACTTTTCTGCTCCCGACTAAATCTGACTGCTTTATTATATTTAAAACACATTGCAAGTTGTCTCAAGAACTTTGATTAACAGGCAGGTGTAAATACTCCTGATAAATATAGGATGAAGACGATGCTAGATCTCATGTAAGGAATGAAGTTTGGACAGTTTGTGTGAAGCAGGTAGGGTGACTTCCTTTATCCCATCATGCGAATGTACCGTAATCCGACGGTTAAAACAAGACGTGTGGGAACTCTAAGCCAAGAAAGGCCAACTCCACTCTGTGTGACCTCACAACAGAAAAGATACTATGATGTCTCCAATGAGCTGTTTCAGGCATTGCCTGGCATAAATCCAACAATAGCTACATTACAGTCAATTAAAACCCCCTATTTCAAAGTCATTTTTCACCTTCAGTGAAGTTAAACATAGTTTAAACTAACACACTTTATCCTGCCATAATGTGGAATTAATGAGCTTAATGCTTGAATATAGAATTCATAATCCTGTCTTTTGATTTTTTCCCCCTTTTGAATATTACAGACAAGTGTGGTCCTATCTTTGCCTGAGAATCTAATAAGGGAGCCAAACTAAGAATTTTTTTTAAAAAAAAATTATTTGACACCTCTAACTCTTCTATTTAAGATGCAACCATTTGCCGAATTTGCAATTACAATTTGCTGAATTTATAAACCACCCAGAGTGGCCTTGGTAGCCTTGGTGGTATAAATATATATAAAATATATAAATATATAAAAATATATATAAATAAGCATACACATTTTCAGTGCAAAAACATGATCTCCATTAGATCGAATCCACACAACGGAGTGAGCTCCTGTTGCTTTTCCCAGCTCCTGCCAACCTAGCAGTTCGAAAGCATGTAAATGTGGGTAGATAAATAGGTACCACCTCGGTGGGAAGGTAACAGCATTCCATGTCTAGTCGCGCCAGCCACATGACCACAGAAAATGTCTTCGGACAAAATGCTCACTCTATGGCTTGGAAACGAAGATGAGCACCATGCCCTAGAGTCGGACACAACTGGACTAAATGTCAAGAGCCACCTTTACCTTTACTAACTGCACCCTCAGATAACATCCCCTCATGGATGTGTGGTCTTCCGCTTGGAAAAAAATCGCTGTGGTTTGCTGATTACACACTAATAGCAATAATCTTAGAACTGCTGAAGGGGATCCTATGAACCATCAAGTCTGGCTCCTGGTGAGGAGACACAGTGCAGAACTGAACCCCCAACCTCTGGGATATACACAGCCATATACCTCTACCACTGAGCTATCAATAGTGTGACAGGGTGTTGAGAACAGGTTTAAAGATTGAAACTTGCAATTTCAATGGCTTCACTTCCTCTTGATCCACCCTCTTATTTCCATTCTTTTGCTTCTTCTCAAGCCCACATAGCAAGCTTTCCAGAACCATACTTTCTGAGTGCTCACCCTTCCTACTCATTGTTTTCTATTTTGAATATCTTACCTAACATCTGATACTTCTCTTCCTGGTACTCATGGTTTTATAATATCCTTGACATGAACACATAACTACCATTGCCGTCAATGAGAATAGCATGAACTCACTGAGGTAAAGTTTCCTCAAACCCCCCCACACACACACACACATACACAATATTCCATTCATTACCTTGGCACAGTCTGTTCTGTGGTTTTCTCATCTTCTCTGAGCGCTCTATTCTCTTGAGTGTGGTGTAATATAACAAGTTGACTCTCTAAGGAAACAGCCTTGTTCTTCAGACATTTACGAAGTTGATTTAATGCACACATGTACATTCCTTGAAAAGTTGTCAGCACATCTTGTTACAGCTGAGACAGCAGAGGGCACATTTTCCTATTTCCTTTCACACTGAAACCCTAGGACTGATTCAGACATTCAAATGGCAGGAACAAGTGCTGAAGATTTCAGAAGCAAAACTTACTTTCCTTCTGAATCTTTACTTCTAGTGGAGGATCTAAAAGCAGAAGCCGATTTATTTATTTTGGTGATGACAACCTTGTGACCCAGTGGTCATTTCAAGGACCTAGATCCCCAGCATGGAAGAGACTTGTCAACCTCATATAATTATCCATTTCCAAAGGAGTAGTCACATTAGTCAATTGTAACAAAATCAGAACAGATTTTGGGCAGCTCAAAGATTAAAAATGTGCCAGCTTTTTTTCAACTAATATCTACTTCAGTGGATGCATAAAGTGTCATCCAGAGTTACAAGCACATAGACGCATGTGGTTGGCATAAGGGTCAACTTGTGTTCCAAATGGGGTTTTTTACCCCAAAAGTTCAGGATGAGCCTCACACTTCGTAAATGTCTGAAGAACAAGGCTGTTTCTTTAGAGAGTCAACTTGTTACACTACACCACACTCAAGAGAATAGAGGGCTCAGAGAAGATGAGAAACCCATAGAACAGACTGTGCCAAGATAACAAATGTAATGTGGAGGAGGGAGTGAAATTAGGGAGATCAGTGCAATTCTCATTGACAGCAATGGCAGTTATGTGTTTGTGTCAAGGCTATAATAGAACCATGAGCATTAGGAAGAGAAGTTTCAGATGTCCAACAGGATGCTTATGATTGAGTTACATGTTGGCTGGAGAAAGTCTAAGAAATGCAAGCTAATCTGATGTCAGCTTTCTACCCATTTATTCTTTCCGATCACATCATGAGAAGACAAGAGTCACATTGGGAAATACAATGATGCTAGGAAAAGGTGAAGGCAGCAGGTGTGAGAAGATTGCCTATGGTCCCTCTGGTAGGCACTCTGTTCTCACCCTGTACTCCCTGGAAGCCTGTTCGGAACAGCATCTGCTGGGTCTCTGGCAAGTGCTGACTGGTTGGCCAGACCAGAGTGGGGAAGAGAAGACCGATGATGGGAGCCACCCAGGCAAGGAAGTGGGGCAGTCCTTTGCAGACAGATGTGGGAGATACAGCTGGTAGAGAGAGAGAGATAGGGCTGCTACCAACAAGGAGAAAAACATGCAAGAGTCTTGTAGCACTTTCACATCTAACCAATTTGATTTGTTATGACTCTGGTTGCGTCTAATGAAGTGGACTGAAATCCATAAAAGCTTGTGCAAAATGAAACAAAAGGTACCACAAGAAATGTGGGTTTATTTTTAATTTTTTTGTCTGCGAGTTGTTTATCTTTGTCCAGCAGTCTGAAATGGTATTGCAGAACTTGTATGTAGGCAACTGATCTCCAGGTTTGCTCTGGGTAGAAGCTAGAAGGGTTTACATGTGTGCAGAATTCCACATCTTTCTGATAGGAAGTTGCATGTATATGTCCATTATGGGGGGGGGGGGGAAGTAATATGGTCCCTACAGCAATCCAAAACAAAAATATGTAGTACTCTTACTATAACACTAAAATATTAAAGATAGAACATCTTTTGAGTCCAGCAGGCTTCTTGTTCAAGCTGAGTATTACAGAACATAAAGGGGTGGAAAAGCTCCAAAATCATCGAGACCAGATGTTACAGCACCAGGATATAAATTAAAGTGTTACCCTAGATGGAGGCTGCAGACTTGTAGAATTATCTTGAAGTACCAGGTTTCATGTCTGGCAATGTGGGATTGACTCGCTTTTTCCATCTCTGTAGGTGATAGCCGGTGGGGTATAGAGAACACATCATCAGACTCAGAAGATCTGGTTTCAAATCCCTGTGCACCCATGGGAAATCACTGGTGGTAGCAATGGTACATCATTGTTTCACTGTCTCACATACTACAGAAACCATAATAAGACTGCCATAGGTCAGAAATGACATCACTGTATGTAACAACAATATCTCTGCTTAAATGTACCTGGTGCATTTTTCTTTACCTTTTTTTGAAGTATATAGCACCTGGATGGCTGTGGGTACACGCAACATGGAGAAATAGAAGTCCCTGTATCAGAAGAGCTGGAAATTGAATTCAGATGGCAAATTAGGCCAAAGGGGGGGGGGGGAATTACTGCCAAATTAAGAATCTTAACTACAGAGGAAGATGGAGTCCTCAACGTAGTGCCATGTTTCTTCATAGACCATGGACCTTCTGTTTCAATTGCAGATTGTGCCCTGAACAGTTATTGTTTATGTGGCTCTGCAGGGCATGATCTGCAGTCATATGCAACTATATATTATGAAGTTGCACCATAACTTCCAGAAATGATCCTATTGTCTATACACAAGTTGTGTTGCAGAGTTTTGATTTTTTAAAAAAAATTAAATTCCTCTAGCTGTGCAATACAAGTGCAGGGCAGAATAGCTTCAAGTCCCTAGATTAGCCTACCTCTTCTTCTCATCAACTGGCCATTACAGTCTCAATAACTCACTCTAAGGCACTTAACAGTGGGAAGAATGAAAAACATTTTCTTACAATTCAACAGATCAAACAGGAAACTGACAAACATGACTGATCTCAGCAACAGGCATGAACATACTCAAGAGAGGGAAAGAGGCATGGAGCAGAGAGGTGAAGCTCTGTTTGAATCAGAGGCAAGGAAGGAACAACTGGTTAGAGCTGGATAGATTGACAGGCACCCCAGCCTATAAAGGTCCATCCCAGCCAAACCTGAAGAAGACAGTACGCGTGGTCACAATAAAACTCTAACCGTTTTATGGAGAACAGATCCTACAGGTATTCCCCATGTATCTCAAGTGCAGCACAGAAGGTATCAATTTGTGTGCACATGTTTTCCTCTATGGGACAAATAACAGCTGGGAGAGAAAAGGGACATTTCTAGTAAGAAAAGCTGTCTAATATAAAAGCAGTGCCATTTTCCAATCCAAGTGACCCCAAGCGGCTGCTGTTCATTACTGAAAGCTTGTGGGAACCCTTAATTCAAATGCCATTCACATCATGTCTAGCTGTATCCTGAGTGGGCTGTTGAACCTAGATGTCCTCAGTTTAAATCTGCCACTCTATCCCTGGCATCACACCAGCTATTATAAAACTCTTCTCACCAGCCAGTTCTATCCTCCCGATACAGTATCAGTGCACCAGTGATTTATTCAGTGATCTATTCAGTAAAATTAACAACACCCGGTTTTGTTGGTTTTTTTTTTGTGGGAGTTGATTTTATCTTGGTAAAACTGAATCATAGAATGATAGAAAAACTGAGTTGGAAGGGGCCTCTAAGGTCATCAAGTCAACCCCCTGCTAAGTGCAGGAATCCACATCAAAGCAGATCTGACAGATGGTTGTCCAATTTTCTCTTGAATGCCTCTAGCATTGGAGTGCTCGTTGCTTCCAAAAGGAATCAGTTGTGTTGTCCAAAAGTTAACTAACAGTTAAGATGTTTTTCCTAATATTCAGTCTAAATCTGGTTTCCTGTAGCTTGAGACCATTATTATGGGTTCTGCACACTGGGATGTTCAAGAATAGACATGGGGGTGAATATGAAAATGAATCGCAATGTTCGTTGAATATCGCTGATCCGTCAAATATTTGTCCCTTCGTATTTGTCAGTTCGGGAGACCCTGGCGAATAGGAAGGGATGAATATAACCATTTTATTTTTTGTCTATTTGTAGGGGATTCCTTTTCTGCTTATGCCCCCGTGGATCAGCTGTTCCTTAGGGGCATAGACCGAGAAGGAAGGCTAGGCTGCCGGAAATGAAAGTCGGCTGCTGGTTGCAAAGACAATTGGGGGGGGGGGCTTCCCTTCAGCTGTTCGGTGGGCACACAGACAGACAGGACATGGCTGGCTGGCTCCCTCCCTGAAAGGATGTTCGTCCCTCATGCTCTTTGCAAAAACAGCGGGGGGCTTCCATTCGGGTGGGCAACCAGCCAGGCTTGCCCTGGGCACCCACCAAGCATCTGATTGCATAGACAGATTGGGCAAACCTGCCTGGCTGCCCAGAGGGAAGCCCCACCCCCCACTGTATTTGCAAAGATAGTTGGGGTGGCTTCCTTTCAGGCAGCCAGGCAGGCTTGCCCTATGCCCTATGCACCTGGCAAACAGCTTCATCAATAGATACATAATGGAATTTATAGTTTCAGGGCTAATCTCACACGTCTGTCTTAGATTCCTTAGGTGTTCTTCCACTCTCCGTTCTCCCTCTGTAAAATGGAGATAGCAGTTATCCAGCTCACTGGATTGATTGTTGAAGAAATACATTAGCTGTGCTGTACTATAATGCATCTATTCAGGAGTCCATTGCCGTGGAATCACTTTTTTCTTCGAGTAATTCATAAATACTATAAGCAAGTAAACTAAGTAAAGGAATAGACTAGAGATAGGGGTATAGCCCCGCAGAGGTGGAGGTAACAAGGGTCCACTCACCCATCCACTGCTGCTGCGGACTCCGTGCTAGCATCCGATTGCTCTGTTGCTCACGATTGACTAGCCATTCCTGGCAGGAGGTGGGACGACCCTCTGCCAGGTCGAAGAGTGACTCACCGGTTGCGTGCAATGGAACGATAGGACGCTGGTGCGGAGACCGCGGCAGCAGCAGATCAGTGAGTGGACCATCTAGTACTATGGGGCCGGACCCTCGTTATCTCCACCTGTGCGGGGGTATGCGTATTCATATACGAATACCCCCATCTCTAGATAGACTCATGAAGCCTAAAGCTGGAATCCTATACTAGTATTTATAACTGGGATTAAATCTGAATTGGTTGGTGGGTTGGTGGGTTGGTGGGTTGGTGTGTTGGTAGTTTGGGTTGGGTTGGGTTGGGTTGGGTTGGTTTGGTTTGGTTTGGTTTGGTTTGGTTTGGTTTGGTTTGGTTTCCACCCTGCCTTCTTTTCTGCAAAGGGACTCACAGTGGTTGCAAAATGGTATTTTAAAAACTGCAACTATTAAAAACAGTTACAAAACATAAAAATCATACTATTGAAAAATGATTACACAATAGACATATTAATTATTAAAAGGCAGAAAATAAAAAAGTCAAGTTAAGAACCCACATTTAAAAAGGTTAAAAGAACACCTATTAAAAACCTATCCTCAGCAGAAGTTTGCAACCTTCACATATTAAAAGCCTGCCTGAAATGGAAGGTCTTTGCAGGTGCACAAGGTGCACTGAATAGCAAGTAAGAACTGCTGTTGATAAAGAAACAGCAAGTAGTTTCACTTGGAAGGGTTGTATCTAAGGCAGCCACATGAAAAAGAAGGAAGATATCTATCTATCTATCTATCTATCTATCTATCTATCTATCTATCTATCTATCTATCTATCTATCTATCTATCTATCTATCTATCTATCTATCTATCTATCCAGTCCTAACCATTTGTTTCTCCCATACTTTGATTTTAAAGAGAGCTCCACCTCTCTGCTGAGTGCTTCCTCCCCCCCCCTCAGTCTGTTGGTGGCAATTGTTTGTTTGCTGTTGATCTGTTTGGTTGGTTGTTGGTATGTGTGCAGTAAAGAAAGCAGTATAGACAAGTCTTTGATTTCAAGCCACTGTAAGTAAAGCAATGTTTCTTATTCTTTCTACTACATGTAGAGTGAGTTATTGAGACTGTTAGTGCCAGTTAATGAGAAAGGGGTGGACCTTGGGTAACTTGTAGCTGTTCTCCTCCTCTGAGGATCTTTGTACTTCCACTGCATAGTGAAAGGAATTTTACCAGAAATTCAAAACGTTGCAACGGCTTCAATGTTTTTCATGTTTTTGAAGAGAAGATTTTAGCAGGAGCAGTTTACATTGCAGACAATCCTTGCTGAAATTCCATCTTGCATGCAAGTACGAAAGACACAGGAACCCTGCACACACCCTCTCTTTCTCCATTTCCTGCTATAGTAGCAGATCCAAATTAAAATAGGATAAGAACTCAGTTCCCTCCCTGCTTATTGTAAAAAGGGGCACACTCTTTGCAACAAAAAAAGCAATTCTGTGTTTCAGAACTCTAAATGCAGTTTTTTAACAACTGTCATACAGAGACAAAGACAACTACAACAACAGACAATACAAAAATTTAGAGAATAACAAAGGGGGGGGGGGACACGAGCGATATCTTCCAGACAATCCCAGAAATCAAAATGAAATTTAAGCCTAGATTAGGAAAACTGACTCATGAACAGGGAAACACACACTCCGGCCACAAGAAAATAAAGAGAAGGTGGAAACAGTATACTGAAGACCTATACAGAAGGGACAAAAGGATGCCAACCACTTTTGAAGAGGTATGCTTGCTGGTTCTGATGCGTAACCTGTATTGTGGACAAGAAGCTATTGTTAGGACTGAATATGGGCCTTTCCTATAGGCAAAGGTATTAGACCAGGGTGCATCATCGATTCAACCTGCACACAGGGATATTATATGGAAAGCTAGACTAGATCCAGATTGAAGGAAGAATGAAAATTGGTGGAAGAAACACCAATATTTTAAGATATGCAGATGACACCATCTCACTGGCAGAAAGCATGGATGACTTATGACTTCTAGTGAAAGCGGAAGAAGGACATGTCAGGACTGCAGTTGAACATAAAGAGGACCATAATCATGACTACAGAAGAACTATACAACTTTAATGTTGGCAATGAGCAAACTGAGATTTTGTATACCTTGGTTCAATCATCAGTCCAAATGGAGATTGCAGCCAAGAAATCAGAAGGCTGAGACTTGGAGGGGGAGCAATGAAGGAATTAGAAAAGATCATCAAGATAAGGATGTGTCACTGGAGACCAAGACCAAAACCATCCATACTCTTGTATTTCCTATCACTTGTGTATGGGTGTGAAAGCTGGACAGTTAAGAGAGCTAAAGAACTGATTTGTTTGAAATATTTATTTTTTACTTATTTTAATTATTATTTTATCCCACTTTTCTCCTTGAAAAGGACCCAAGGGGGTTTACAACATTGAAGGACAATGTTTAAAGTTGCAAACAACGAGCATACAACAGTGATTAACAACATTGAAAGACAATATTTAAAGCTAAGAAAAGGGAGTATAAAGAGGCATCTTACATCATTAAAAGGCTAAGAACAATAAATGTACAAATATATAAAATGCCACTCTGAGAAATGGATAACACAAAAATGGAAAACACAGGAGTACTAAAAATACAGTCAAAGCAGTAATGCAATCCATCTTAAAAAAGCACACAACAGGTAGCTAGTTACTGAGAGAAGGGTTGCCTGAAGAGGAAGTTCTTTGCTTGCTTGTGGAAGGACAGTAAATATAGGGCCAGCCTGGTCTCCTGTGGGAGGGAGTTCCAGAGTCTGTGAGCAGCAACAGAGAAGTCTCTCTCCTGTGTTCCCACCACATACACCTGTGAAGGTGGTGGGACCAAGTGGAAGGCCTCTCCTGATGATCTTAACACACAAGCCAGCTCAAAATGGGAAATGTGGCATTTGAGATAGCTTGGACCCAGGCCATTTAGAATTTTTAATAGGTTAAAACCACCATTTTGAATTGTGCTGGAAGAGAGCTTTGTCCTCAAGTGCAGAAAGATGGACATATAGGTCGTAGAACAAATCAATCCTGAATGCCCAACCTCTAGTTCTGCACCCAGATGTCTTCAAACACTGAGCTGGCCAGCAGTCCTGGATATATACTGTCCCATAGTGTTTCAAGTGCTCTTTGTGTTGTTTACAATTTAATTATGCAAGCAACACATTGCCCTTCCCCCACCAGCAAGCTGGGTGCTCAGTTTATTGATCTCAAAAGGATGGAGGGCTGAATCCAACTTGACCCAGGTACCTGAGCCCATCAAGTGATGAGTAGAGTCTTGACTCCAGTATTCCAGTTTAACCACTGTGCCATGAAGAAAAGAAAAGAACAGAGCTTTTCTGAGCTCCAAAAATGTCAAAAGGCAGTAGAGGGGAAAAGCTTTTCTCTTCAATGTCTAAAACACAAAGAAACTGGATAGGAATATATATATAACTGAAAGTGGAGGAAAATCTCCTTTTGCTCGGCGGCATAAGCAAAACAGCTACAGCAGTGAAATGAATGCCTTGTTGCCAGATTAGAAACCTATTTAGAATATGTCGGAGAAATCTCTTTCCTTTCCGTTCTTGCTCTGCCTTTTTCTTCACAGTACCCTGTGGTGTGAGCCTTATTTTGACAATACTGGTAAAACTTGTCACGCTAATAGTCATTTGAGAGGGAATTCACACAGAGCAACTGATGCAGTCCAGCAAGAGTCAACGATTCGTAGGTATTCACTGGAGAATTCTTGCTTACACTGGCTCACAGAAATTAGCTTTCCTTCAAAACAAACAAACCCATACATACCCAAAACCCAATGGAACAAAAGCAAGATTACCCTAGGAACAGAGCTACTGGATATATGCTTTTTGGTAGGTGGGGCAGTTTAAACTACAATTCCCTGAACTGCTGTGGGATTCTAGGAATTAAAGTTAAAAACTAAAACATTTCCCAGCTTTGTACAGGGGTTTGTTTGTTTTTTAAATATATACTCTATGCAACAGCAGCAACGATAGCAACTGGACTAGAATGGAGTATGTTTGGCCCGGAACAGAAAAGCTGAGAGGTGGCATTGTAACCATTATCATACAGTGGTACCTCGACTTACGAACATCCCTTCTTGCGAACGATTCGAGTTACGAATGGCTCCATTCACAAAAAGTTGCTTCGACCTGCGAACGGGACCTCGACTTACGTTCCTGCCCTTTTTTTGATCTAAGTTCACCTTAGGTCAAAAGAAGAAGAAAAAATAATCCCCTAGTGGTAGAGTATGGGAACTAATGCCTCTACTTGTGAACAGCGCCTCGACATACGAATGAAAAACAGCAGATATGGGTTAAATGGTTTTCAATGCATTCCTATGGAAAAGTTTGCCTCAACTTACAAAATTTTCAACGTACAAATGCCATTTCATTACAGATTAAGTTCGTAAGTCGAGGTACCACTGTACTTGTTTATAGGAGCAGGAGGTGGAGGAATATATTCCCATGTGGTGTGAAACATGCGGGCATGATTGCCAACTAGCTTGGGGAAAACTGCGAATCATACTGTGATGTTATAGATCGGGTCCTCAGATATTCTTGGACTATAACCCTCAGAAATGCTGGCCAAGTGGTGAAGAATTCTAGGAGTTTTAGTCCAAGACCTTCTGGGGTCCCAAGGTGGGGGACTGCTGTTATAGATGGAGGTTTCATATGCAGAAAAGCGCAGATCAAGTTTTTCATAGCAGGAAGCTAACCCTGAAACTTATTTAATCATACATCCATAGACAGTGAACCCCTGGCTTTCAATGCATCTCTCTAGATGTTGGTGGACTTGAGCTGCTCTCTACTCCAACTATCAGAATCCATGATGAATACCACTGCCCCACATCTGCCTTTTATAGGCAGTGTATGGCCTTCTATATCAGTACTTCCTAACCTTGGCTCCCTATATGTCCTTGGACTACAACTTCCAGATATCCTGGCCAGCACAACTAGTGGCAAAAGCTTTGAGAAGTTTTAGTGCATGACCATCTGAGGACCCAAGGTGGAGAACCCCTGCTCTTCATGATGGCTGACCACAAGGGATGGAGGTTCTACTCAGCATCAGTAGTGCGGAAATGGATGGGAAATTACAGTCTGGCAACATCTGTAAGACAAGAAGCAAGAGCAGTTTCCAAGAATAACAGACATCAATAATAAAAAATTAAAAATAATAAAACAGAGAAAAGGCCTCGGTCCCTCCTTCTGTACAGATGTGAGCTAGATGATGCTTCATAAACAGGCAGCAATGCCAGGTCACCTCTCTCTCTCTCTCTCTCTCTCTCTCTCTCTCTCTCTCTCTCTCTCTCTGTTTCAGGGAAGGGGGATATTTGGCCATTTAGATATTGCTGATTATTGAAAATGCTGGCTTAGGACTGCCTGAAACCAGTTCTCCGACTTCTGGTGGACGGCAAATTCCCCAGTATTTATTTAAATATACAAAAACCATCCCTACCCCTCCAGAAACAGCAGTTGGGACATGTTATCATCCTCTATGAATTTCTTTTGAACTTAATTTTGTTAGATGTACTATCACAACTATATATGTAACATTTCAACAGCCCAATACGCCCAGGGTCACTTAATGGGCTCCCACTGTTCTGCTATCTTCTGGACTCATATTGGGCTGCGTGTCAATCAAAGTGCTGCTGTTCGACCTCAACTGCTCGCAAGGAATTCCAGGATCCCTCCTCATTTGAAAACCATTAATTTAGACTATTTCACATTAAAAGTATGTATCCCTCTTGAGTTCTATGCTGTAAAGCAAAATTTAATGCAGAACATCTTCGGAACATGGAATAGGGTCAGCAGAATTCTCCACTGTTTTAGAGCAAGGTCGTTATTTCTATCATTGCCAGCCCTCGTGTTCCACCTTTGATGGCAATCTAATGTACCAAAAATTAAGTGGGTAAAGCTTTCAATTTATCTTCAAGTCAAACTGAGCACTGACCTCCTTTTATAGGTACAGCAACAGGGCTGGTAATAAAAGTACATTTAAGAAGAGAACTAAAAGAAGCAACTTTTACATCTGTCTGTCAGGCCTATACGCGTAAAGTGGCTGAGCGTGCTCTGTAGGGGTGGGATTTTCAGAATTAAAGGACTCCCAATCCCATAATTCAGCCTGGGAGGGGGTCGGGTCTGGACTCAATGATCCATAGAGTCTCTTCCAGCTCTGCAGTTGTAAGAGAGTCGGCAACAAATAAAACCTGATTTTGTGGACTACAATTCCCATACTTATTACCATTGGTTTCTACTAAAAGCAAAAAGAAATGTTGTAGCTAATGCCTTCCTGGATGTGGACAATTCTTAAGGGGCAGAGAGAGAGAGAGAGAGAGAGAGAGAGAGAGAACATGAGCTTTTCATACCGCCCAGAATATGCACACTGTCTTGCTTTCTTTTGTGGCTGGCCCTCAGGAAGGACTTAAAAAGCATAGGATGCCACTGACATCTGTTCTCTCAAACATGAAAGGTAGTCGTGTCTCTCCAACACTAATGTGCTTTCAGTTCTAAAGTCTGTTTCTGGCCTAAGAAGGGATGGTGGAAGTTACAATAGAAATGGTTGTTGTGGGTTTTCCGGGCTGTTTGGCCATGTTCCGAAGGTTTTTCTTCCTGTTACACCAGTCTCTGTGGCCGGCATCTTCGTCTTCAATGTAATGTCATGGGTTACATTCTTCAGATGTATCGGAAGCAGTAGAGGCTGGCCCTACCATTGGACAGAGTGAAGTGGCTACCTCAGGCAGCAGACTGGTGGTGCCCTGAAAGGGCAGCAAATTATTCCTTATTTAAGTGCTTATGGCTTTGAATTGATAGAGGGGTGTCCCCAAGATGTGTCTCATATGTCCCACCCTTGACTTGGCAAGAAGGGAGGGTGGAATTTTCTGAAACATGAAAGAGCCTCTGAATGGAAGGAGGTTCATCATCCTGGAGTGAACCCCCCAAAAAATGTAGTTGGAGTACAACTCCCATAACCCCTAACCAACAATGCAAATGATACACAGTTGCAGTCAAGTATCATCAAGAGATGTTTCATGTGTAGACTCTTGAGATTCCCCTGGACTGCAAAGAGAACAAATCTATCCATTTTGAAGGAAATCAACCCTGAGTGCTCACTGGAAAGACAGATCCTGAAGCTGAGGCTCCAATACTTTGACCATCTCATGAGAAGAGAAGACTCCCTGGAAAAGCCCCTGATGTTAGGAAAGTGTGAAGGCAAGAGGAGAAGGAGACGACAGAGGACGAGATGGTTGGACAGTGTCATCGAAGCTACCAGAATGAATTTGAC
This sequence comes from Pogona vitticeps, assembly GCF_051106095.1. Lineage (NCBI taxonomy): Eukaryota > Metazoa > Chordata > Lepidosauria > Squamata > Agamidae > Pogona > Pogona vitticeps. The sequence goes on along the minus strand of NC_135786.1, from coordinate 12,294,656 downwards.
CCAACTCCGGAAGGCAGTGGAAGACAGGAGGGCCTGGCGTGCTCTGGTCCATGGGGTCACGAAGAGTCGGACATGACTTAACAACTAAACAACAACAACAAATCATCTGGAGAGCCACACTTTACCCGCCTGAAAAGTCCTAACTTCTAAATACCCAAGTTAAATCGCTGGTTGTCCAGGAGGCTTGGCTGCTTTCTGGAGAAGATTCCTCAATGGTAAAAGGTTCCTCTGGAGCAAATTCCTCCTCATGAGTAATACACCTGCCTGTAATGACCTGCACCTGAGGTCTGGGTGGGGCTGTGAGAGTCAGGCTTATGAGCATGTTACCTGGGTGGAAGAGTTATTAAGCTAATGTTCGTCTCTTCTCAGATCATCTACTAACTGCTTTTTAACTTTTTAGAATCTTGCTGGCCTAGAGTATAGAGGGCTTGACTTCAGTTTCAGAACCTGCTCATCTTTGGGCTTTTTGGATTTTTTTTTTTTTAATGGAGCACCCTAGACTTTATCTCGAAGCCCATGAAGGCTGTAACTATATAAGTGCAGAAAGCAGGTGTGTCGTTCAGTTGCTGCCTAAATGAGGTAAGTGTACAAACCCCAAAGTTCTACCTGTGAGAATTTATCTAGAACTCTTGTAGTTTTTCTAAAGCAGTCTGAATCACAATGGTTGGGGGTATGGAGAGGTTTTGAGTAGTTGATTGTATACTGTATATCAGTAGTTTCCAACCTTGGGTAAATCCAGGTGTTCTTTGACTGCAACTCCCAAAATCCCTGGCTATCTCAGCTTATGGTGAAGGTTTTAGTCTGAAAACACCTAGAACCACTGCAGTATATGTATATATCTTCTCTCCCCTGATTCAGTTCCAAGACTATGCAATACAGCTCCTAAATACAGTATCAAGAGTTATCAGAGCTTTCTGAAATTCAGTAAGTTTAAGAAAGGCTGTGTTTACACTGACAAGCCAAATCAGAGCAATTTGGCTTTGCTGTAGCTTGATTTGCAACCTATTTTATGCTTCTGTTAAGATTAGATAATCACATGGAGAATGCAAATTGTTTCAGAGCCAGGGTTCACACTGGCCCCTCAATCTGATGCCGTTTAATCTGTGCCATAGCTGTCTGCTGATCTCTGGCTCTTCTTTTACACTTCACTGTAAAACTGATTGGCTGTTTAAAGTATTGCATGATTTTAGGGGGAAAAAGGGACAGTTTTCCAAAGTTTTCCGTAATGTACAATCACACATGTGCATACTGTGGAAACATAGTAGTCTACCATAGTTTGAAGTTTCTATTTCATATTGATTTGTATCTCTCTTTTTTTTCTATGCATAGAATCATAGAATACAGTAATTGATTTGGAAGATAAAGTGCCATTATTATTATTATTATTATTATTATTATTATTATTATTATTATTATTATTATTATTATTATTATTATTATTATTATTATTATTATTATTATTATTATTATTATTATTATTATTATTATTATTATTATTATTATCATTATCATTATCATTATCATTATCATTATCATTAATACCCCGCCTATCTGGCCGACTCATCCACTCTAGGCGGCTTACAATATAGGATAAAACAATAAAACATAGAAAAGTCCATAACCGTTCAATTGTTACAATTATAATAAAATGGAGGGATAATAAAATAAGGGGAAAATAAGAGCAAAAGGGACTAGATTGATTCAAATTGGTCTTTGAGTTGTGTGATCAGTTAAAAAATAAATTCAATTCATTCCTTTGACAGTCTTTGACTGTGTACCTCTGCAGCCTAAGGCCAATGAAAGGCAGAGGAGAAAAGGGAGAGGGTTTAAGCAAGTGTGTGTGTGTGTGTGTGTGTGTGTGTGTATGCACATGCCCCTGCCTGGAGCAATTCTATAAGCACAGTCCTGGTAGCCTTGACCCCCCCCCTTTTTTTTGCATTTACCCCTAGTGCTAAGAAGAGCATCCAATCTCACCTCGTGTCTGAATGGGGAAGAAAGCTTTTATCCCAACATTTAAAAAATAAATGAATGAATGACTTGCAGATTCTCTCTCTTCTTAAAAACTCAATTTCTTATTCCACATCCATTTCCAGTCAGGCCTTCTTAGCAAAACCTCCCAGAATCTGTATTAACAGCTCTCCCTTCCCCTTCTCCTATTCAAAACATTTCAAATTCAGCAGAAATGGTTGGCTCTCTTAGCCTTCTAGTCAGCAAGCGGCTTTGTTAAGGAAGCTATTCCAAGCTGGAGCTCACGCTGGGCTTCTTCCTAGCTATGTTAGGTGTGTTTTCTTTCCTCCTCTCATATTTCTTGAACAGAACATTACAGCACGGCGCATAAATAAGAACTAAAATGGGCTGACTCAATCGTTTTCCCAGATGAAAACCTGGCTTTGGTGAAACACAACGATGCTCTGCTTCACTTTGGACAGTTAAGATGTCACTTCATTGTCTTACAGAATGGTGCATAGAGCTGCTATGGCAATCTCTTGATTATTTAATTTACACCCTTCAAATCATTTATAACTGTAGGGGGCTTTTTTGAAAAAAAAAAGTGGTACCAGGATGATGAGCGTCCAAAGAATCATGTGGTGCAAGGAAAAACCCAACAAACCCATCCTTTCAAACATATTATAAAGAACCCCTAGGCATGCAGGTATGAAAAAGAGGAGTAAGTGGTGCAGGGAGACAGAGGGGAGAGAGAGAACACTAGGGATTAAGGGCTACCAGGAGGGAAAGATCTAGAATTACCATGTAAGTGTATCTTTCAAGCAAATGAATGCTTCAAACAATGAGTGTAAAGCACAGGGCATATTTATGTGTACCTTCGGAGGCACATCAAAAGGTGCAAACCAGGTGGAACTGTGTCAGAGGACATCTGAAAGGCACACCTAGGAACCTTGTCGCAGTCATATAAGCTATAAGTGCAGGGAACAACTGACCGAGTGTATGGGCTCTTCTGCAATGGTCTCAGGGCATGGAAAGATTGGAGCCAGTGGGGTTTATAAACAATGGGGCAGAGCCAGTTGCTAGGGGCTTCCTTCTTCCATACTTCCAGTGTACAAATATAGGGGCACATGCAAACAGGGATAAATCTAATCTGTGGTCCAGGAAAAAAAAAGGAACACCAAATATGAGAAGGAATGATTCAATGAAGGAAGCTACAGCTTTGATTTTGTAAGAGTCCAACAGGCTGCTAATCTTTATTTGTTCTCAGAGCGTGACGCAATGTAAAATTATGGATGCATACGAAATATAGGGAAAATTAAAAACAAATTAAAGTGTTAAGACAAACTGTTTTTGACTAGGGCTACTTCAATTGTGTTTATCTGGGCTGTTTGCTAGATCATCTTTTGTACACCTGGTGAGGCATGAATTGCATGCACATGAGCGCCTCATTGATTGCATTTCTCCACAGTCATAGAAAATTTGTCCTGTATTACTCTTTGATCTTCTTATTTTGCCTCAAAGTCTATTAATTGACTTCCTGCTTGGAGACACTCTTAAGCTTTCATCCATTGGACAATGTCTGCTGTTTTTGTCCTCCATACATTTAGCCTAGCCTCTTCCAGTTTCATGCTTAAGCTGCTAATAATAAGACATCTTGGAAGTCATTCATTTTTCACCAGTTGTCTTAGAGTGTTCATTTAAAACTGTATTTGTTCATTTATGTATGTTTATGATGTTTTCTGGAGAGAGGAGACTTCTTTTTTCTGGTGAAAGGACTCAAGACAAGAGTGCCAACTCTTGCCTTGTCTAGGCTGGCATTCAAGTGTATCGTGGTGAGGAGCAGTAAGAGTGAACAGTTGAGACTGTCTTTGCCAAGGTGTAAGGGCTATTCTAATGAGCATACCTGTTTCCATTAGTTAGCGTTCTTACACCTATTTGCTGATTTTTCAGGTGCAAAAGGAAAAGTCTTTCCCATTAACTTGTTCCTGGACACAAGCTCCTGATTCTTTATGATAGTCATGTTGGTTGGGAATGATGTGAATCTGGTGAAAGCTAGAGATTGTCTTTTTTTCCCTGCCTGCAGTGAAGACAAGGAACTGAATCAGCTTGAATCTGCACATTGCTTTTGCACCGAAATGGAGCCCCTTCTTATGTCGCCTTTACAGATTGAATTTTAAAAAGAGGGCAGGAGTACTGAGTAAGGAAATGATGGATATTGCCTGCATCCACACAGACAGCATCGGACTAAGACTGCTACTGAAACTAGAAGGCATGTTTTTTACCCCTATTATAAGTTTTGTTTTTATTTGCTCCTCCATCCAACCGGGCTCATCCTGCCCCATGTATTCCTGCCTTAGCCGTTCTACTTCCCAGAGGTTGAAGGTCTTCTAAATTCCCAGCTTCATTACACAGTAAGCCACAAATAGAGTAGTTCTATTGAACTAATGGAACCTATGGAGGAACTGATTCACCAAATGCATACCGTACTGGTTCAATGGACCTACTTTAGTTATTACAGGATTTCAGGTATAGAGCCTCCTGGAGCTCTGGTTCAGCTGCTGCACTGCAGCCCAAACTGTGCTCAAGACCTGTGGTTCAATCCCAGGTAGGTCACTCAGGGTTCACTCATCCTTCCATCCTTCTGAGATCAGTAAATTTGAGTGCCCTGTTTAGGGTCGGGGACAATGTGTGGACTGCATCATTAATTTGGTATTAATTAGTGTGGCCAATTCAGGGCCAACGTATTTGTCTGTTCCTGCAGATAAAAATGAATCAGAAAGGGTGAGGCAGGATTTGAGGGTGTGATTAGATAGGGATTTCATACACATTTTGGTCTGCTTTCCGCAAAGTTCAGGTTGATTTATTTTCGAGCAACCAGATGATAAACAGGTAATTGTGAACCAGCCTGGCCTCATTCTGCGCCTATCTGGATCTTTTTAGGTTCTGTGGCAGGGCTATGCTGAGTGTGATCTTTTTGGGGGAGTTGGCCTGGAGTGATAGGGATTCGATTGTGTGTTCATGGAAGGGTCCTAGAAGAGGACACCAAATGAAGCCATCCAACAGGATCCTGGCAGCATCATTTTGTGATTTCTCACCAACAATCTCCCCATGTTCAAGAGTGTATGCCTGCTAAGCTGCTCCTTGCACTCTTAGGATATTTCACAAGGTATTAAGTTTGATGGATATTCAATGTGGTATAGTAGACAGAGTGATGGACTAGAACTCAGGAGGCTTGTTTTTGAATCCCAAGCTCTGCCTTGGAAACTCTGTGTGTCTATGAGTGTAACTAGTAAAGCCACTCCTTAGATATCTCAACTTGAAAGCCCTATTAGAGTTGCTATAAGTCAGCTCCAACTTGATGGCACATAACAAGTCAGCATAGAGAAGGGTATGGACCTTCCTTTTTCCCGAGCTGCCTTAGAACAGGGGTCCTTGGAGTTTGTCCAACTGCTTAGACATTCTCTAAGCAGTTAAAGAAACTAGAGTATGCCAACAGCAGAGCCTAGAAAAAGTTACTTTTTGGACCATGGCCATTTTGGCTGGGGGACCCCATAAGTGACAGCCCAAAAAACGAGAACTTCTCCCAAGCTCTCATAAGGAGGTTCAACCTGACTGGTGGCAATCTACCACGATCCTTGGGGGAAAATTCTTGAAAACAGGGGAGCATCCCAGGAAGGAAAGTCCTGTCCTAAATCTGTAAAAGTGCATTACTGGATAGTATCTCCCAAGTGTATCTGCACCTGAAAATGGTGTATTTTACATGTTTTATATCAAAATCAATGAATTGTTTTCTGATGGCTCTTCACATGCTTCCCTGTCTAATCACACCCTGAAAGAATGCTCAGCTCTATATGTGCAAATGCTTGCCTGGGTTTATGACTGAGAGCACGCCTAGTCTGGCCATTGCACCATCACCTAACACCACTGTTTCCTGTGTTTCTGCCCCACCAACCATAATGGGCATGGACAGACACTAGTTACCAGTACGATCGGGGTGGCCAGATGCAGGAGTCCTTAAAAATAGGCTGCTACAAGCTGTACCTGCTAAAATGCCCTTTTCTGTACAAATGTTAAAGGAACAGGCCTTTGCAGCTGCTTGCTGTGTCCAAATGATTGTTTTTCCGGGGTAGGGGTGACTAAGCTGCACCACGATATAGTAGCAAAGTCTGTACGCATATTTTCAGGCAGAGTCTGCTAATAATAATAAGGGGCCATGATATATGTGGCTTTTCCTACAACACAGAACTGCTGGCTGCCGAGCCAGAGTTTGGGCCTTGGATTTCCCCACTGTGCCTCCTTGTCTCAGTGATCCATAGGGTCTCTTCCAGATTAGCAGCTCTGAGATAATGGTGATGATTACAATGTATTTGTCTGTGTACATTAAGTTCAAGATTTGTCTCTGTGCGATACTCGGGGGGGGGGGGCTCTCTCCTTAGTGTTGCATGATGTTGAGCCACAAAGTTGCAATTTTTTTTTACAGTGGGATGTTCTGTGTACTTTATATTGGTGTTCAGGATCATAACTCAGGGATGCTCTGTTTTGATAGGCCCAAGAGAGGCCCCAGAACATCATCCCATAAATCGCTTGTGATATCAAGCTCCGATCTTACAGGCAAGTTTTCCTTGAGAATCAGTTGCATGGAACCCAGGCAGACTGTCTGGTTTTGAGTAAACCATACATAAGTACTAAACACCCTGGCAATCTCATCTGTGCTTTATTCCCCCCCCCCCAATCCGGGAGCACTGCCTATTGAGCCCAATAGGTTTCCTTTCGAGTAAACATCCAAAGGACTAAAACTATCACTTTTTTGATTTTAAAACACAGGAGATAATACACGGCAGTGCAGCCGTAGAGCAAGCACGCGGCGCTGGGAGGGGTGCTGTGCATTGCGATCCAGCCCCTCCTGAGCTGGGCTTACTCCCGAGTCGACGCGAAGAGCTCTCCTGTGGTGGTGCGGCGGCCGCTCCTCTTACTACGGAAAGGCAGCAAGCATCCTTACGACGAGAGGGAGGAGGCAGGCGGGCGGGCATCGCGCCTCCCCGCCGAGACGGGCTTTCCTCGGGAGTAGGCTGTGCCGAGTTCGGTGGAGCAGAGTTTAGTCGGGGCAGGAATTGGGTGCCTCTCGAGGCGCACCCCTCCGGCTTTGGGATCCGAGGGAAGCGGACCGCGAGGGGGTGGGGTGGGGAGCGCAGCGGCGGCGATCCCCCCGCGGGAGGGGCTTTCTCGCGAGTAGACTGGGGCTCGCCGCCGACCGCCGCCGCGTCTCCTTTAAGGGGGCGCCGGCCTGCCTCCTCGCCTGCCCCTCCGCGCCGTGTGGGCCGGGCTTGGGAGGCGGGGACTGGGGGAGTCCGGCACCGAGAGCGCTTCACCTGCAGTTCAGAGCGGCGGCGAGGAATTAAGCCGGGGTGGGGTGGGGGGCGCCGACGACGGAAGGCAAGAGGGGGGCAAGGAGAGGGGAAAAAAAAAACACACCAAGGAGCCCGGCGGCGCGGGAGCTGCTTCGGCGGCGGCTGGGAAGAGTTGGCGGCTCCCAGGGAGAACCGGCGAGCCCGGGGCGCGGAGGAGATCGCGCCCAGCCCGGGGTCGAAAGCAGCATCCTTTAGCGCGATCGGCGGCAGCAGCAGCAGCAGCAGTGGGAGCCGGAGCCAAGCCGATCGAGAGCGAGCGAGCGAGAGACACACACACACACACGCCAGCCAGCCCGGCTGGGGGATCGGCGAAGATGCCCGTTGGCTCGGGGATGCTACTTCTCTTGGTCTTGGGATCCTGCGGCTCGGCCGGGGTAAGTTGGAGCGGTTGGAGGAGGCACCCCCCCCCCGAGCCGGGAGGGGGCGAGGGAAGGCGATCGGGGTGGTGGTGTGGGGGGGAAGAGTCGTGCCAGGATCGGGAGCTGGGAAGCATCGCCTGCGAGGAAGGGGGAAACTGGGGGGGGGGGGGCGCAGAGGCGAGAGACAGAGAGACAAGCAGCGCCGGTCTTCCCTTCTTCCTTCCCTTCCTCCCCCTCTCGTGATCCGCCACGCTTAAAGGCTCCCCGGGATGCAATCCTGGCTTGCGTGCATGTGTGGCTTAGCAGGGAGCTCCCCTCGGGTTTCTGCATGCGGCTTTCGCCTCCTCTCTCTCTCTCCTCCATCCCCGATGCTTCCTCTTCTCCCCGCGCCGCGGTGCACGGAGGTGTTTTCAGCCAGCCGCCGCCGCGGCGTGCCTGACCTCCTTGCCTTGGACCCACGGGGGCCGGCCGGCTCGTGCGGATGCTCCATCACGCAACACCCCCGCCAAGTGCCTTTCACCCCCCTCCGGTATCTTTGTGGGTTGGGTGGCTTTGGGTGTAGTAGAACAATACCCCCTTCTGTCTCTTCGCTGAGACACAGTCACACAGACCCCCCCCCGCCCCGTTTGTTCACAGATAGTGGGACATGCACACACACACACACACAAGGAGACAGAATTTTTTGTGACACGGGGTTGGGGGGGGTAGTAGTAGCAGCGAGAGAAATTGAGCTTGGGCACCTTGCGAAGCCACCGAGCGACGGAAATGGGGCTCCCCTTCCCGCCCCACACTTTTTCCCATGGTTAGAACAGCCCAAGTTGTTTTTATTTTTATTTTTTGACACAACTGTAGGGCAGGGTCCTTTAAATAACGGAATGAATGAATGACTGGACCAGGAGTATTTTTTCGAAGGCGCAGCCTCGTTGGGTGTCCTCCGGAACTTCAAGCTGAAATCTTGCCCTGCAAGCCATCTGCCTCACCCACATGGCTTGGTGGAAGTCCTGCATGGTGCTTTGCCTTCCCTCTGGAAAACACACACACCACACACACCCGTTTATTTATATGTTGGGAAATGTGCCCCATTTAAGTTGAGGGCATTTTCAACCATGAATCGTGCTTTGGACTGCAAACCCTGTTTCCTGATCTAGATGCATCTGTATTTTCTCATTGTTCAATATATATTTAAAAAACCATCCCCTTTCAAGCTGGCTCGCCTACTGATGAGCTTAATCCAGATATGGAAAGGATGGGACAGTGAAGGATCTGATGATCCTTATAAAAACTTTTCTTTCAGTTCCCCCACGAAACTAGTTTTTAGTAGCTTTTCGGGAAAGACTTTGAAATTGGACGCGGTGGATTCTCTCACTCGCTCCAATATATAACCAGGGTGTTGGGCTGTGCTGTATAACCAGTGCATATTATCCATGTGTGCCTAATGGTAGAACATGGCAGCATAATGCCAACTTGTGAGGAGGAAGGAAAGATTATTCTTTGTAGACGCTGATCTTTTGCCCTTTTCAAATGTTCCTTGGCTTTGCCTGCCAAAATTTCAAAATTCTTTCACATGGTTTGGTGCTCTCTCTCTCTCTCTCTCTCTCTCTCTCTCTCTCTTTTTTTTTTTTTAAAAAAGAGTGAAAATGGATCAGATCACCTTTCTTGCAAAATTCTGTTGAAGTGAATTATCGGTAACACAGTTTTGACTGGGAAGGGGGACAGACCTTGGAGGAAGTTCTCCTGCATGGGTCTGGTTGGGACGTCTAGGGGCTTCTGGCATTGAGAGCTTTCTATCGGGTTGCATCTGTATGGTGTGCAATGTTTGGGGCACCGTTTGTAAAGACAAATCCTGAGTTGCTTTGTTTCCAATCCTGGAGAGCTCACCTTTAAGTATAGAAGGATGGAGAGAAGAAAGGGAACCTTATGGTGGATGGGAGCAATGTATGGCTTGACCGTGCACCCCTACCAGTGATGGACTGCAGTGGCTCTGTTATTATAGTTCCATTGTAACCAATGGGCAACTGAAAACCCAAACCCGATGATGTGCTGTCAGACTCTGAAATGTTTCTGAGCTGCAGCGTCTTGCCAGGAGCCTGCTGGCATGCACAGAAGCGTCCCTCTTCTGCACTTCTCCTAGACACTCACTGGCATTTCTCTCTCAAGCGTGATTTCTCTCGGAGATTGTATTGGCTTGCTTTTTGCTTAGTAAGCGCCTCTGGAAGCCGGGAGACAGACTCTCTGTTCTCTTTTCTCTCTTCCCTACACATGCACATTTTAAGGTCGCTTTTCTCTAGTTCACAGTTATTTTTAAAAATCCAATGCTTGTATCACCCGTTCAGTTTCCTAGCTGTCAAGTCTTATTTTGGGGAAACTAATACAATTGCTTCTGATAAAGTTGCACCTTCCCTCTAAGGATTAAGGCACTTTATGTGAGTTTGTATTTGTCTAGAACCTGTTAGGAGCTTCTTGGATTCCAGTGTCTTCCCTAACCTGACACACCCCAGATATTTGGGGGAAACCCTCCTTACTGCAACCAGCCTAGGCATGGCACTCTGGGCACAGAGGAGAGTTCCTTAATCATATCCGGAGTTGATTCAGTTGGGCAAGGCTGGCTGAGAAAATCTTTAACCCGTAACTATTTGGTAAATAAAATGATACTTACAGTCTCCAAATCTTCGCCTCCTCCTTTGTTGTAGGAATCTATAATTTGCCAATCAGTACATAGCAAGCTTTTCCAAGGCTGGTTGCAAGTTACCTGGAAGTTAGCTAGAAGGTAATGAAGCTGGGCAGAAAATCCCTGGCAAAAGGAGAACCAATATCTTCACTCTTTACCTCCAAGGCTGGGGTTGAAACACACCCCTTCTTCTACATCTGTTCAGTCTTAATTGCATCTGCAAATAAACCTCGGATTTACTTGCCTGTTCTAAAAGGATGAGGGTTATGTGGCAATAACTGTTGAGTAGCTGTATCATGCTCCTAAATTATCCTGGTTTGCAGGGGGGGGAGGAGGAGGTGTGTGTGTGTGTGTGTGTGTGTGTGTGTGTGTGTGTGTGTGTTTATTTCTTTTTCCCCAGGCTGCCCTGTTTTAACCTTCCTGGATTCTGCTGTGTTTTGCAGCCAGGGCTGCTTGCAAGCTTACACACGGTTTTCTCTCTGCCTGCCAGGTGGTGATTGCTCAGCAGTTCTACATTGATTTGTTAAGGGAGGTACAGCCTGGGTATATGCACACTAACAGCATCCTGCTGTAGCTTTAACAGTAACTCCAGAGATCTTTATTGCCAGGCAAATATCGCCAAAGATGGCGATCAGATGGATTTCTCAAAAACCTGGAGGGGCTGCTTGTACATGCTTCTGGGGTTTTTTCCAGCTGTGGCTTGATTAGTATTGATCAGAGACTTTAGGGTACCTCTGATATAACCAGAGAGATGCACTGTTCAGACATTCCTAACAGCCTTGTGTAATAATATTTCCCAAGTTCTCAGTGTAAGGCTTCAAGTTGGATATGGCATGCCACTATTTCCAGAAGAGCCATATGTCCCTTTCCCCATCTGGCTTGAAGTCAGGTGTCAGTTTGACAAATACATTTTATTTCTGCTTCTCAGGCTTGTCTTCTCTCTGGTTTCCTGAATGCTGATTGCAAACTGCCCCTCTCCCTCCCAGAAACAACACAATTCATGGTGTTCAGTTGCTCTCATTTTGTTCTCTGCAGGCACACAATGGGGATCTTACCGTCAGATCCACTTGCAAGCCAGGCTTTTCAGAAGACGATTACACGGCACTGGTTTCTCAAAACATCATGGAGGGGCAGAAGTTACTCAAAGGTAGGAAATATTCCTGGAAATGCAGTGGAATGTGTTAATGCAAGCTTTCCCTCGCAGAATGGGAATAGCTGATATGTGTGTGTGTGAGAAAAGCCCCATGCTCCAATGTTTTACTGGCACAGCAAGGTGACGATTATTCTTGCAGGCTGGTGTGTCAGTGAGTAACTGAGGCATAAACCTGGATTCTAATGTTGTGTGTTTGTGGTGCTAGTGATAGAGTTTCAAACTCCCATATCACAACCCAAACCCTTGACTTCCTCACTTCCATCCCCTGTTGGTAGGAGTTTCGTTTGGTATTGTTGTTGTTGTTTCTTTGCATTTTTGTGCATGCGTGCACACAAATTCCTCTCACATCTAAGACTCGAATCATCCTTGCACTGCAATGTTGGATAAATTGGATGTTTTTGACAAATGTGTGGTATGTTGTTCTGCAGACATTCTTCTGCCAATGACAGGCCTTCGTTCTTTTGTTGCTGTCACACTGAGAACATGAAAGCACAGTGAGAGATGTCCAGTTAGGTCTACAGTAATTGTGGGATTAGAACCATTACTTTTTTTTTTTTTTTGTCCGTGGCTGGGAACTGTAAAAAACACTTTCATAACCAACAAATAGTGCATCAACCAGAGCATTGTTCCTTTTTATCTCCTTCCCCTCGTCTGCTTCCTAACTTATTAAAATAATTAAATGTCCTATTTGTGCAGCACAGGAAATGCAGCCTTTGTTTACTCCTGTGAGAATCTTAAAAGCCAAACTGGAACATTTCTCTGTACTTTGCTTCCTAATTGCTAATACACACAGTAGATGTCACAGTGCCGCAAGCCAATCTGATATGGCAACGTGGGATGCCATGGGTGGAAGCAATGTCAATTTGGAGTAGAAACAAGCAACGGCAGTGGAAATGAACGGGCAGAGACTTTTTGCAAAAAAGATGCCAACAGAGCTTGATTTGCAACATCCTGGTTTGTTACCTCGAGGGCCCACGGTAACGAGACAGCAAGATGGCAAGCTGAAACCTAAGAAGGGTGCCTTGAACGAGTTCTTTCTGCATTCATTGTGTTTTCAAAACATGTTTCATTTGTTCTCTTGTTTGCTGAGATGATTGCGCCGTATTTCATGCAAAGTTGTGGTATTTTTGATCTCGAGACTGGAACGGCCTTGTGAAGAACAAGATAATTGGCAAAACTGAGAAAATAGTTAAAATTCACAGTATGTCTTAGGTATTTGGTCGGAGACCTGAGGCTTCTTTGAGTAGTGAGCCAGAATTACTGGGGTTTATTTGGACCTTGTTGTATGCTTCTAACTGAATGATGGTGCAGCTCTGTTATGTGTGTGTGTGCACACAAATAACTTTTCATCGCAAAATATTCTCTAGTCTTAGATTCAGCATTTTGTTTATACAGCACTTCTTCTGATAGAACATTGAGGTTGAAGTTTAGTGGTAGAACTAGTATTGAAATTGTTGATATTTATGGGGTATTACCATCCAGAACTTCAAAAATATTTATCCTTTCTGGTCTTCTTTGACGCTCTCTGCTTCCTGTGCTTTTCCTTCCCTCCTTTGTACCCTGGATACTCTTTCTTCCTTTCTCTTTCCCAACCAATTAGGAACTTCAACCATGGACAGGATGATATTACATTAGACACATTGGTCTGATGTGATATGTTTTTATGAAGAGGAAGTCAGTAAAAAGCGAGAGAAGACAAGCAGTTTTGCAAGGCATGCCTCTCCCCCCCCCCGTGAAAAAAAATTAAGATGAAGTTATGCATTAATATTTAATAAAATGTTAGCAGAAGATTTTAAGTAGAACCAGCACTGTAAGTGGTAACCTGTCAATAAGTGTTTCAATATATTGGTTGCAACTTTTCTGTGAACTGTTGAGGGCATCACCTCCTCAAGCTGGCAGCAGACACTGCAGCAAATTTTGCTATTTGGCTTGTTTAGGAAAGTGAATGAATTTTTATCGCCTTTGTTGCTTTACAGTAATTTATAGCTGGGGTAGGAGGAATAGAGGGATGTGGTGGTGCTGCAAGTTAAACAGCAGAAGCCTCTGTGCTGCAGGCTCCCATCGCTTGTCCCAGCTCCTGCCAACCTAGCAGTGTGAAAGCATGTAAAAGTGTGAGTAGATAAATAGGTACCACCATGGTAGGAAGGTAATGGCATTCTGTGTCTAGTCGCGCTGGCCACGTGACCACGGAAACTGTCTTTGGACAAACACTGGCTCTATGGCTTGGAAACGGGGATGAGCACCACACACTGGAGTCAGACACAACTGGACTAAATGTCAAGGGGAACCTTTACCTTTACCTAGGAGGAATAGATGTAGCCTTTGCCAGTTCAGTGTTAGAACCATGTTATTATATCCTGAGACTTTACTTAGTTGGGTATGAATTCAACTGGGCTGCTTTTTGTAGTCTGTTTTAATTTGTACCTCTCACCGCTCTTTCTGTTAATGAGCGAAGTTATACCTGTTTAGAGGGAAATTCTTCCATCCAGGATCCCGGAAACTAATACAGTGGAACCTCGACTTACAAAACTCAATCCGTATTGGAACGGTGTTCTTACGTCGAAACGTTCATAAGTCGAAGCAAAATTTCCCATAGGAATGCATTGAAAACCATTTAATCAGTTCTGGCTGTTTTCTGTTCTTATCTAGAGGCGCCGTTCGCAAGTAGAGGTATTAGTTCCTATAGGAACTAATGCAAAGCCGGTTAATCCGTCCTCTACCACTAGGGGGAGTATTTTTTCATTTTTTCTTCTTTTGACCTAAGATGAACTTAGGTCAAAAAAGGGCAGGAAAGGAGGGAGGGGGGAGGGAACATCTTTTAAACAGAACATGTTTTTTCCGTTCAAAATTTTGGTAACGGGGTGGTTCGTAAGTTGAAATGTTCGTAGGTAGGGATGTTCGTAAGTTGAGGTTCCACTGTATTGTGTTCCCTCGTAGAGCAGCAGCAGAGGGGTTGTGTATTGTTCATATGTAGCTTTGAAGGTTCACCCAAATTGTGGGGGCCCACCAGTCTGCACTTGTCTATACCAGTTGGCTTCTGACTTGAAAAAGAGCGTAAGGACCATGTTTCCCCCAAAATAAGACAGGGTCTTATATTAATTTTTGCTCCAGGGCTTATTTTCCAGGGATGTTTTATTTTTTTCATGTACAACAATCTACATTTATTCAAATACAGTCATGTCATCTTCTTCTGGTTGCTGCACAATGCTGCACTATGGTGGAGGTAGGGATTCACTTAACTGGGGCTCATTTTTGGGGTAGGGCTTATATTACGAGCATCTTGAAAAATGATACTAGGGCTTATTTTCAGGTTAGGTCTTGTTTTCGGGGAAACAGGGTAGTGATGTGGAAGAAAGTATGCAGCCACCTTTGAAAGAGTTGCTTTGTTCCTTCTAGCCCTATTTCCAGAGACCCACTGCCAGCTGGACTGAATTCTCATACAGGAGTTTTCCATCATCTGGACGTATATGTGGTGGAGTTACTGTGGATTGCAAGCGGAACCTTTTCTGTGCAAAGAACATGTTCTACTGTTGAGACAACATCAATATGTCTGTTGAGGTTATTGCAACATGCTCTGTGTGGGGCTGCTTTAGAAAGAGTTTGGAAATTCCAGTGGGTCCAGGATGGTGCAGCTAGACTCCTGACCAGAATTGGCTACGGAGAAGACAGAAAACCCTTCTTAAATCACTTTCACTGTTGGATGGTCTGTTTCTGGGCACAATTAAAGGCACTGGTTCTAAGTGAGAACAAGCCCCACAATGACTTGGTTCCAGATTATTTGAAGGACTGCAACTTTCTATATCAGCCTCTTCAGGTTTTAACATATTTGAAAGGAGACCTTTCTGTGAGTCCTACCACGCCCTCACAGGCAAACTTGGTGTAGACATGAGAGAGGGCTTGTCTTGTGACCAATCACAAACTGTGGCATTCCCTCCCATAGGAGACCAGGCTGGCCTGATCCCTGCTGTCTTCCTGTCCTTGTTTTCAGGAAGGCTCTTCATAAGGGATTTCCAAGAGATAATTGTGTTATATGTTTTTAATTGCTTTAAAGGGATTCACTTGTAAGCCACCTTGAGTGAAAAGCAGGGTGAAAAGCAAACTGAATGAATGAATATCTCCAATGTCCCTTCTCTGTTCATCAAAAGTTGGGTTTTTCTCCTTGCAGAGAAAGGGAAGTGGTTTCATGTCTTCTTTAATTAGGTCCATCCTTATCCTGATTGGGATAATCCTGATAGGGATAATTCTGTATGTCTGTGTTTTTGTTTCTCAATTGCCCTTGTTTTTGAATCTCATTCTGATTGATCATGTTGTTTCCTCGCATTTTATCTCCCTGCTTTATCTTTTCAAGCAGTAATGTAATTCGTCTGCTGTTTTGGAAGGGGATATATGACAATTGGGTGTTTGATGCATTGTGCTGAGTTACAGTTGGCCAAACAATAGGGATGGAACAGAAGGCCTAGTGAAGAGGGTTCAGAGGCATTGCCAGCTGAAGTTAAAGAGAAGCTGTCATGTAATTATAGCATCAGCTGATTGTGATCTTTAAATAAATAGGAAATTATGCCACAATAAGCCAGTTAACTAAATTCACTGAATGAGAATTTTCTTCCAATGAAGCCAGTTAACTAAATTCAGTAAATGAGAATTTTCTTCCACAACACTTTTGTGCAGGGGTGGATGAAGTGCAGCACAGGAGATAGCTGTGCTCCAAAATATTCTCTTGAAAAAGGCTCATTTGGAGCTCCTGGAAGCTTTGGGGATTTTCCAATAAAATGGGATGCGGAGTCATCAACTTCCCCAAATTCTGCCCCATCAAAATAGAATAAAGTGGACTGCCACCACCCTTTGGTTTTGAAGTTCTACAGGTGTTGCTCCTTTTGGGGAGTGATGGGTAGGTCGTGGAGGTGGAAAGTTTGCACCTAGACCTTGCTTGCATTCGGCGACCCTACCTTAGTGGAAGGAGGAAGAGGCAGTGGCTTGGTAGCAAAGCATGTACTGCATTTGCATCCAAAAAAATCACCAGTGCAGTCCTTGACATTTCCAGGCAAGGCTGAGAAAAAGTCATGAAACCCTGGAGAGGTGTTGCCAATCATGTTGGATAATACCAGCCTAGATGGAGAACGGGTTTGTCTCCATAGAAGGCAGCCTTCTCTATTTGCTTGCATTGAAAGAAGCAGATGTTGGGTGCTCTAAGCCTTCTGCAGTTTGATTTCAGAAGATGTCAAGGAGCTGTCAGCTTAATTTAAGACATGGGAAAGCTTATATAGGGATCTTGTTAGGAATGAGAAGTGGTTTGACATCATAGTACACATGCAGGTACATCATGCTCTGGCGGTTGGGTTGCAGTGGCTGTATGACATCTTGTGAAAGCCTTTTCTAAAGCTTTTTGAGGTATATACTTTAGGCTAGCCTAAGAGGTACTTTGTCTGGTGCCTGGAAATAAGTTTCTCCTGTTTCATATACTTTCTAAAATTTCACATGAAGGAGCAGGTGCAGTGCGGGTCTAGCTAAATTATATAAAAACATCCACAGTGGCTGAAATCTTGTTTGTGAAAGCTCTGCAATGTAAAGCTGATAATGCTATCGGCCAGGGCAAATGTTTTGGAAATTAAACATTTCCTCCTCCTTTCCCTACCGGTCTTGAGTAATCCCTCCATTGTCAGGAACCCATGAAGGCTGAGGGACAGGAGCGGAAAGTCTTTAAGTATAGTACTAAGAATGCTGCAGCCGATAAAATTATCCTGATGGTGGCACTGGAGGACTTTACCCTTATATCTCTTTGGTTTCCGATGAGGGAAGGGTTTACTTGGGGCTTGTAGGGACTTCATGATGGGAGGGGGTAATGTTTAGTTTTTTGAAGAAATGTCCTGTCTAATGACATCATCAGCTTTATGCCATGGTACTTACATTAACAGGATTTCAGCCTGTATGTAGCAAACTGTCCCTTTTCCCAATGTAGCCATACAGAGGAGGGGCAGGATCTGTTCTCCATCATCCTGGAGGCCAGGATACGTAACAATGGGCTCAATCTAGAAGAAGCCAAGTTTAGGCTGAAAATCAGAAGAAACATCTTAACTGTTAGAGCGGTACAACAATGGAACCAATGACCTTGAGAGGTGGTGAGCGCTCCAGCACTGGAGGCATTCAAGAGAAAATTGGATGACCGTGGGATCTGCTTTGATTTTGATTCCTGCATTGAGCAGGAGGATTGAGTTGATCACCTTATAGGCACCTTCCAACTCAATTAATCTATGATTCGGTAATTCTTATTGGAAGAGCAACTGGGTTATAGGTAAACAGGGTCACCAAGAATGATATCTGTTTGCTTGGGAGTCCCTGCAAAAAAATACCTGTGAGGAGCAAGTGTGCTCAGTCAACCCTTAGTAGGATTGCTCTTCAACCTTGCAGCGAGGCTACCCTTAGTAGCCGCTCTTCAACCATGCAGGGTCATCCTCCCGTCTCCTGCCAGAAGTGGCTCACAGACCACGAGCTCCGGAGCGATAGGAAGGGAGTGTGGAGCCCACGGTAGCAGTAGAATGGTAAGTGGACGGTCTGTCCACCTGTACAGGGGTACTCATAACCATATATGAATAGGAATACAATGGTGCCTCGCACTGCGACGTTAATTCGTTCCAGTGAAATTGCTGTTGAACAAAAACGACGCAATGCGAAATAAAAAAGCCAATAGAAACTCATTAAAACGTGATTAATGTGTTCCTATAGGTTTAAAACTCACAGTTCAATGAAGATCCTCTATAGCACTGCCATTTCTGGTGCCTCTTAAGCGAGGAATCCATCCCAGAAAAGAGCGGGCAGCCATGTTTTTTTCCTGGCGGCCATTTTGAAACCGCCGATCAGCTGTGCGAAAATGGTTGCTTTGTGATGATGAGTCATTGCAAAGCAAAAATACCCCATAGGGAACATCACAAAGCGATCGCAAAAGCGATCACAAAATCTTCATCGCAAAGCGATTTCATCGCTAAACAGAGCGATCGCTATGCGAGGCACCACTGTACCCCCATCTCTCATTATGGTGCAGGTAGCAAAGCACATGATGGGAGCAGCAGTGGATGCATATAATGTCTTCCCTACAGTAGAATGGCAGATTAGAACCCTTGGAACAAGAGCACTTCTTTTAGGTGGTAGGTACACTGAACTGTTTCGTTGTGAATATTGCTGTGTAGAGAATAGGAGGAAGTAGTTGTATGATTCGTTGCATAAATATAGTACTTAAACTGTATGTTTGTGGAAAGGAGAGGATGGGTGTGAAATGGTCCGGTAGAAATACAACTGATTTATTTGAACAAAATATGATCTGTGTTGGGAGAAATGTCAAGAGGCATGATTCACTAGCAGGTTGCCCAGGCAAGTTCTGTGGAAATCAGCACAAGCTGCAGGAGAACCCCAGGTAGCTCTAAAACCCAACAAAATGGCCTTTTTGGTGACTCAACAGCTATAAAAGATGAACGCTGCTAAGATCAGCTTAGCCGGTGGAGAAATACACAGAGCCAAGAGTCCAGAGGCTTTAAAAAGGAGTTCAGTAATGCCAATGGTACCTCTGCCGTTCTAAAAAAGAATTATTGCATTTGGGGAAAATCATATATGTACTGTGGAAGCACCAGTTGCACACCCTGTTCAAGATCTGTGCTTCCTCCAGCCTTTCCTTCTTAACTGCTGTATTGCTAGCTGGAGCGTAAAGTGGTCCTGAAGTATCGCTACTGCTGCCATTAATGAGCTCTAGTGAAATGGATGGTATGGCTCTGCCAGCTCTTCCCATTCATTTCCGAAGGTCTTGACCTTGGAGGATTCAGGCTGGATTATCCCCATTGTTTATTTGTGAAACTTTTTTTCCCCCCTGCCAGGGTTGGTAGGAAGAGAGTTGCAGTTTTATCAATGGGAATGCAAATGACTTTAAAATAAATGTAGCTGTTTTGTTTGCCAAAAGCAAGGGAATTTATTTTACACCTTTCGGAGTTTGCAGACTGAAAAAGGCATTCTGCTCTAATTAATTTGTACAATATCTGGGGCAAATTTGCTTGGTTAAAAAAACACTTTCTCTCCCCGCACACACATCATATTTTCTGTGTGCCTGCGTCGGGCTTGAATAAGCTGCAACGCGAAATTGTTAAATCCCTCAAGTTTCATTTCATTTCCAAAAACATGGCATGGCTTATGTCAAATGCTCTCTTTTCACATCTGTGTGACATTTTGTGTGCTGTGGTTCAGTCTCCAGCATATGCACTGTGTTGTCTCCCGGCCATGTAGCCATGAGGCTGTAATCCATAAGCTTTCACTGCCATTTTCAAATACAGTAACCATGGCTTGTGATGTCCAAACCAGGAAAAGTATAGAAACTATGGTTGAGGAAAAACAAGCCAGGAGCATAAGCCATGGTTTGTAATTGTTGTTTTAACCTAAACATTCATAAGTTTTCATGATTTTTGTTGTTTAGTTGTTTAGTCGTGTCCGACTCTTCGTGACCCCATGGACCAGAGCACGCCAGGCCCTCCTGTCTTCCACTTCCTCCCGGAGTTGGGTCAAACTCATGCTGATTGCTTCGATGACACTGTCCAACCATCTCATCCTCTGTCGTCCCCTTCTCCTCCTGCCTTCACATTTTCCCAACATCAGGATCTTTTCCAAGGAGTCTTCTCTTCTCATGAGATGGCCAAATTATTGGAGCCTCAGCTTCAGCGTCTGTCCTTCCAGTGAGCACTCAGGGTTAATTTCCTTCTAAATAGATAGATTTGTTCTCTTTGCAGCCCAGGGAATTCTCAAGAGTCTCCTCCAGCACCACAATTCAAAAGCATCAATTCTTTGGTGGTCAACCTTCTTTATGGTCCAGTTTTCACACTTTTGCTCCTCATCATGTGCTGTCAAGTCAATTCTCATTTATGGTATGGGGTGACTAGGGACTGTGGATTTTATCCAAGGCCACATAGGTTGGCTCTTTTGTAGGAGGCGCAGTGCAAATCGAACTCCCAACCTCTACATCCACAGACACTTCTAATGGCATCTTAAATTGAAAGATGAATTCCAGAAAATTACTGCAAGCATATTGATGTGTTGTGTGGTAAGGGGCCATTCCTTAACAATGGTCTGAGTGAAATTCATTTCCTATATTCTTGCGCAAACATGCAAAGAAACCGTGTAATTTCAAGTATAGGAAGTATGAATCAGAGGAAAAGCCTGGAAATTATGCATCAAGTTAACAGGTTAATGGTAAAATTGTTACTTTCATGTTAAACAGGAGGACAAGCTGGTTGATGCATGTAGAGCTACACTTTAAAAACAGTGTTTCTAACTTATTATTTCAAAAATGAGGTGAGTCTCTTTACAGGCTCGTAAATGTGCCATGGTAGATGCTTGGTAGGGATGAATATTTGCAAAATTTTTTGTTTTTTCTTGAGTTTCCAAGTCTGTGGAAGCCAGTGGTTCCTAATGAAACTTTTCACTGCATCAGAAAGATTTTGCAGCTTCCTGCAAAAATGACATAGTCTTCTAGGTTCTCCCTCTCCTCCTGTTGTTCTCCCACTGTGCATAGGAAACTGCCATATTCTGCACAGTTTAATGACTTTTCCCATGAATCCTGCACAGAAAAGATACCCTTTTTGTGCAAGAACTGTAACAGTCCTATGTCACTTGGCATTTCTATTCTGCTTTCAGAGTGAATCCTGTGCAGGAAGGATGCAGTTTGGGTCAGGCATTGTAGCAAGTGATGCTTCTTCCAGAACAACAGCAACAAACAGAAAACTAAAATAAGCACAGGAATTTGGAAATTTTCTGCAGGATTTCGTGGGAGAAAATATCTCACTGTAAGGAGAAGCAAGGTATCTTGTTGTTGATGAGGATTTCTCTCTGAGAGCGATACAGTGAGAGTTGTGAGGGAACCAGGCACTCTGAAAGTTTCCCCTCTGGGGTTTTCACCAGGTGGCACTCTGCAGGTTCCAGAACATCCAGAAAGTCCCAGATTGATGGTCTTAGCGGTTTGGGGGACTACAACTCCCAGAACCCCTAGCCAGCACAGTTCCTTGGACTTCCAACTACCAAAAATCCTACCTAGCATGTTGTTGTTTAGTTGTGTCCAATTCTTCGTGACCCCATGGACCAGAGCACACCAGGGCCTCCTGTCTTTCACTGCCTCCCCGAGTTGGGTCAAATTCATGTTGGTAGCTTAGCTTGTGGTGAAGGCAGTTTTAGCCCAAGGACATCTGGTGGGGACCCAAGATTGGGTACTATTGGGATAGAGGGGTGGACTAGGACTCGAGGCCTAGGTTTGAATCCTCACTCAGTCATGGAAACACACTGGGAGCATGGAATGGGTAAATTCACTCCTTAAATATCCCAATTACTTTGAGTGAGGGTTGCTAGAAGTCAATTTATACTTGATGGCACCCAGTGGCAATAACAATTTAGTGCAGAATCTGTCTTGCAGTTTGAATTTAAGGCATTGTATTCATGGAACAAAAAGTGAGGAAGAAAGCAGGAGGATCAAATTCAATGCTTATAGTGACCAGCTGGTTGAAATGGTTCAAGCAGCCTGTAGGGAAAGCCCAGCTTCTCAACAGCGATTATTCTCTTGCTTGAGGCAACTGTCAGTTGGAAGTGAAGTGGGCAAAGTGCTCTTGGGTTGACTGCATGTGGTCTCAATCTTGTCTTTCTAAAGTTGTCTACTTTGGCAATACAGTCTCAGAGAGGCAAAGGAGATGAGAAAGCCATACCCTTAGTGGCAGTTACATTTTCCTCAGGAATTGTTTACTTAGCTATTGCTTTGGCTTTTCTTCTGAAACTATATGTAAAATTGTATATTGTGGAACTTTTTGTTTCTGTTGAAGTGGTGTATCTGATGTGGAAGGATTGAACACTTTTGCTGCCTGAAGCAAGAAACAAAATGGTAGCCTACCTAGTTCCATGTACAGAAAGCAGCTGGAGAGCCAGCTGAATTTTACTTCAGCATTTGTCATAAAATAGCATCTTCCAGAGCAGCTGGGAGTAGCAGGCTTTTTAGGATGATGTAGGGCAGGCTTCAAGATATGGCTTCCTCTGCCTCAGAGAGGATAAAAATCAATGTTTGTTTTTGTAAAAAAAAAATTGAATTGATTTAAATTGCTATTTAAATGATAAAAAATGAGTCTTTAATTTAAATGGTCAAAAATCTGATTTAAAAAAGCAATTAAATCATAATTTAAATCAATTTGATTTAAATCAAATCCACCTTACCTGTCTCCATTTTCCTGCTTTGTCACAGCTTTTGCTGGTTGGTATATCTGCCTCATTCTGCCTAGCAGTTGGATTGGGCCCATGTGTGAAGTAGGAATGTACGCCCAGTGCACTTGAGGAAAGCATGTGAGGACAAAGAATCACAGAATTATTCTCTTTATCCCACAGAAAGGAAAGCTATTTTGCAGCATCCACAACAAGAGAAAAATGTTGGCTCTGTTTACAAATTAAGGCTCTTGTAAAATTATGATGGCTTTTGCTTTCCTGCAGGGATTTCTGGGCATTAAAAGCAGTGTTGGCAATTATTATTATTTTTTGTAACTATCAGTCAGTCATTCCTTGCTTGAGCTTCAGTGTTTCAAAGAAAAGGGGCAATTGTTCTCTGAAGAAAGACTTTCTGTTAATAATGGAAATCATGATAAGAAAACGTACTGCTCCTTGGCTATCCTAGGTAGGGAATAGCTCATTAAGGTGCCTCTTGGGTTAGAAACAGCCGAGATTACTGAGGATGAGGAATTTATCAAATATCCTTTACACTCCTCATGTGGTAGATGGTTCTAATGTCACTTGTTTAGTGACTAAATTACAGTGCACCTGGTGGTTTTTAAATAGCATCACAACCCTTAATCCCAGCTGTGTGTCATATCTTCAGTCCCTGGATTGGAATGGCTTCTCCTTAAATAGCATCAAGAATTTTTATTTTTTTAAAAAGCATGCTTTTAACATCCTTCTGGTTTGGAATGGAGTTAAACAGATAATGGCTACTTTATAATCGAGTTATTCCAATGGAAATGGCTTAGCCTTAATTTGGCAAGAAAAGCTTTCCCCGAGTCATTGTTTTATCCTAAGTACGCCATAAGCTATTAACTACTACTTTGCGGTTCCTCCTCTTTGCCTGACTCAGCACTCCTAACATCCTTCAAACATTGAGAATCCAGCGGGCGCCCATTTGTTACACAGTAATTAACTTGTTTATGATAAATGGGTGGAAGAAATGGCATGGCATTTTGGTTTATGTCTCAATAAAATAAAATACTGTACCATTTGCATTCTCTCCAAATTCACCTTAACTAGGCTTAAAATCATTTTCCCCCAATAGGTAGCAAACCCGGCATGATGGTGCAGGCAATGCAGTTGAACTGGGGCGTCTTTTGAGGAAAAGATTTGTAGAGCTGGTGGGCTTTTTCTTTAGCTGCTTTGTATGTCTTCTCTCCCTCCCTCCTCCCTTTTATTAGCAGGAGTTATTTGTCCATTCTCTCCATATTCTCTCTTCTTTGTGGCTGTTGTTTAGCAGAATAATAAACTTACCCGTCATGATTGCCAGGGCATGGTAATGAATGAAATGATGTGGTTAAGCTGTTTTCCTTAGAGGAGGACTGAAACAGACGTCCGGGGCAAGATGAGGAGGACAGTGGGCGGATTCTGCATCAGAGCAGAGGAGAGTTGCTCCACCGGTATCTCTTTCTCTGCTTCAATTATTAATGCCAACTTAAACTGGTGAGAGCAGCTTAGCTGCAGGCGGGGTCTGGGGAGTGAAGAAATAGAGGAGACGGCTGGGCAGGCTTGCATGAAAACGCCCTACCGTAAGGAAAATAAGATGAAACAAAGGCATGGATGGCCAGGATCCACAATGAGGGCAGGCAGATCTTGCAGTGGCATTTAAATTTAGCAGAAAAGAACTGCTGAGGTGAGGTTTCCAGTTGTGCAAAGTCAGAAGGTGGGCACTTTTGCATTGGGGGAAGGAAATGAGTGCCCTTGTTTATAGAGTAGTTCTATGTAGCTCCTTCCATTTGGACTGGGTAACTGAGCTTATTATGTGTTTGGGCTGTTTGCATTTTTCCATAGGCATGCAGATCACATCAGTTCTGTAATTCTGAACACCTGCCTTTCATGCATTAAGCAAGATGACGAGCAGCTGCCATTTGTCATGCTCACAAGAGGTAGGAGAAAGGGAGGTAGAACAGTTGAGGGTGGAAGGGGCTGTGTTTAATTATGCTGTCCTGTTGTGTTCGCGAACACCTGTTTCATGATATTAACTGTTTAAAAACATGGTGGTTCCTAGCCTTCTCCTGCTCTTGAAGAAAAAGTCACTTCATGTGGTTTCATACCTTGGGATGGATAAGAGTTAGGAATATGCAAGTTAGGTGCTTCCTTTCTTGGTGAAAATGTTCCCTGCTGTCTCTCAAGCAAGGGTAGGAAACATGTGGGTCTTCAGCTGATGTTTGACTACAACTCTCATGGGCCCCGGGCAGCATGGTGAGATAGGATGAGAGTTGTTAGTCCAGCAAGAATTCTCCACCCCTCTGCTGAGATAGCACTGGGCATCCCAGACCAAACCATGAGGAGAATTTACAGAGGTACTCAGAGGTTTGTCAGCTGGTGCAGGTGTGCAGGAAGGAGCACTGCTTTCATCCGACTTGAAGAGATTGCAGGGGTAAGAGCCGTTCCACA
Organism: Pogona vitticeps; assembly: GCF_051106095.1. Classification (NCBI taxonomy): domain Eukaryota; kingdom Metazoa; phylum Chordata; class Lepidosauria; order Squamata; family Agamidae; genus Pogona; species Pogona vitticeps. The sequence continues at coordinate 12,269,453 of NC_135786.1, read as the reverse complement.
TGTTCTGTCCTCTGAAATGCTAGAACTCTGGCAGACCCCAGCAAGTAAGTGTGCACACCGTATTTTTGAAAGCTTCCCCTTTTAGAAAAAAAGTCAGTCATAATGAGATTCTTATAGAAAGTAGCACATTAGAGGAAGAGCCACACAAAAGTTTGTTCTCCTATGTGTTGCTTTTTATTTCATATGGGACAGGGTGCCTGAGGGGTGTGGTTAAAAGAAAAGATCCCCTTGCTGTTGTTGTGTTTAATGTTATATTGCATCACTCTGGATAAAGTGTAGAAGCACCTTGAAGATGGGGGCAGGCAGGTTTGGAAAAGTTTTGAAGCCAAAGTTTTACCTCAGGAACCCTTCGTGGGCTGCATAATTACCCAAAACTAAGAGAAAATTTTAAAACAGGAAGTACCTTGATGCCCACCACGAATTTCATTTTCCTTTGTGTGGAATGAAGGGTTCAGTGGCAGCTACACTTTAGAACTCCTAGAATTAGCTAGGGCCAACAGTGAGATTTTTGAGGAAACTCTTCCTGTCTTGAAGGTCAATGGGGAGGTCTCAGGCACTCATATAAGTACTTGGAGCTCACAGTTTGCCCACCTCACGAAGGCAGTCATAATATCAAAGGCTGCTTCTTCTGTTGTTCTGTTCTGTAGAACATCAACACAGCTGATAGTGGGATTTGTTTTGGGATGGCTGCTCTCCTCTTCCTGTCTACCCAAAAGCTACTTCCTTTATGGACAGCTGATGCCTTTATATCTTCATTGCAGGGTGAATTATATCATTTGGGGTTGGGATTTAAACTGGGCAAGATGAGACAGATGTGAACCTAACTCTCTCTTCCTCAGTGCAGTAGCCCTGTAAATGCATATTCTTTTTTTTAACTGTTGCTTGTTCGATTTCTTTATTTCTTTTGGGTTGAGCAGAGAAAATTTGTGTAGGAGGACTAGTCTAATGTTGACTCTAGCTTTTACATGAGTAAAGTGTGATGAAATGTTCAGTACAGAAGATGCGGGCGGGTGGGAATCTCATTTAGCCATGAAGCTCCATGGATGATCTTGAACCAGCTATGTTTGTGTGTCCTGCACATGTGGTGTGGATGGGTACAGATGTCATACATTGTAATTGATGATGTTTTAGCACACTAGAGTGTGTGCTGCTTTGTGGTAGCTAGATGTGTGTATCCTTCCTGTTTGTCGCACAGTAGTGGTATCCTGAAATAGGCTGTCAGCCTTGTAAGTATGATCATCAGTGTTGTAAATGAGTAAACAGAAACTTACTAGTCTGCTTGCTGTTACATCATTGAGCTAGTCACCTGGTGCCTATAGGGAATGGAACAGTTTATAATGTCCTTGTGCTAATCATTTGCAACCTATAGGAAGACAAGCAGTTATGAAAGCTTCTGTGCTTAGAGACCATTTTTCATGTTTCTGCTGAAACATGGACATCTGTGTGATTTGGCAACTTATCTGACCAAATGGCATCTATATTCTCAAAACATAGTTTGCTTATTAATGCATTTATACTTGCTTATTAATTTATTTATCCATGTTCTGCTCTAAGCACATTGATGAGATTGCATGGAATAACTCCTGAAAACAATCAAACTTTAAAAAGGAATAGATGAATCTTGGTAAAGTTGAAGGCACTTTGTTGCATGCAGAGTCCTGTGACTTGGTAAGCAACAAATAATGTCAATGGTGATTTCTTAACTTGAGGTGCTTTGCTTCCAAAATTTAAGTTGTTTGAGTTTTATACTTGAGAACCTAAGCCAGCAGGAGTTTGGGCAGATACACTCCATAGCATTTTAATATGATAGTTGTTTAACATACACATTGAGACCTCAAGTACCACACAACAGTTTGTTCTGGACAATTAGTAAACTGCCCAAAGCTTGCTTGATTAAAAATGTCTTTGTGTGCTGACAGGATAAGAGGGAAAGGTCAGTCCAGCATCCTTTAGTATGGAGCTTCCACTTTCTTTGAGTGGTCTCTGACAAGGCCAAGTGGCAAGAAGATACCATTCTGGATTGGGAAGGATAGAGGTAAAGGTGGGAAGAAAGTTTTCCAGAGAGGGATGAGGATTATTTTTCTGCACATGTGCCTTAAGCTGAAAAAGTTGTGCTCTCCATTCCACATGATGCCCTGCAAGTTCTAGATTTCTTTTACAAATGATTTGTCAATCAAGTTCTCTGCCAAATATTCCTGAATATTCAAAACATTTCTGTAGAAGCTCTTCCTGGACTTATACAAGTACCATTTTGATGTTGAAGGTTGTATGCAAAAGTTCTTCCTTTCTGTCACATCCTAGGCTGCAGCCTGTTTAATTTTTAATGGTTGTCCAAGCCATTTCGTTATCCATTGAACAAAGAATTTCATTTGCTAGCTTGTATCTCAGTTAAACACCACCATCCTGAGCGTCTGTCCAAGCTGACCAGAGCCACCCTCTGGAGAATATTGGCCCTGAAATTCTAGCTTAATTAGGAAGGCCAAGAGCAGAGTTTGTATGAAAGGGATGGAATTCCCATGAGATCTGTACTACTTTTTTGATTGGAACAGATTTCTCTTGTTTTCACTTGCCACAAAGTATATTTTCCATATGTTGCAAAAACTGCAGCATAGGTAGTTGTAGAAGTCATTTCTACAGAGTCCTATGTTTTTAAATCACCAAATTGAAAAAGACCATATGTGGCAACCCCCTTGAACAGTATTTGTGAAACTGGGCAACTGTGGGATCTTAACCTCCCAGAGTAAACCCGTTCTAGATGGGTGGTATATATTTCTAATAAATAAATTTAAAAAAATTAAGCACCTGGAAGATCATGATACTGAACTGCATGGATGTGTTTTGTACTGGTGGGTTTCATATAAACTTGTCATTTAATTAGAATACTGGTAGAATTATTGCCTCTCTTCTTGTATTCTGGCTCTTAATACTGGGATTGCTGATGCAGTGGTACCTCGATTTACGAACTTAATCTGTATTGGAACAGCATTCGTACATCGATACGTTCGTAAGTCAAGGCAAAATTTCCCATAGGAATGCATTGAAAACCATTTAATCTGTTCCGGCTGCTTTTCATTCTTATGTTGAGGCACTGTTCGAAAGTAGAGGCATTAGTGTTCCCATAGGAATTAATGTAAAACCGGTTAATCCATATCTACCACTAGGGAGAGTTTTTTTCCTTCTTCTTTTGACCTAAGATGAACTTAGGTCAAAAAAATGGCAGGAAAGGTTTTGTTGTTGTTGTTGTTCATAAGTCAAAGCTCCGTTTGCAAGTTGAAGCAAAATTTTGCGAATGGAGCTGTTTGTAACTCGAAATGTTCGTAAGTAGAGATGTTTGTAAGTTGAGGTACCACTGTATTCAGTTATGCCATTCTTGATCTTGCTGTGGTGCACCTTTAGTTCTTCATAATTGTGCTTATTTTTTCACTCCTTCTGCATGCAAGGGCTACATGTCTGTGCACACAAGGGATATTCATATGCTTAGATACTTGATTGTCTCTAAGATAAGAGCGGTGCCTGTGAGTCCTGGCACCTGCTTGATTCTTATAGGGTAAGAGGGATACTACATTCTGCAGAGAGAGACCCTCTTGGTTCTAGAAAAGCAGCCTGGTCACATCACACCCGTAAGGATTGCAGTATTACGTAGAGGGTTTAAAGTAACTATAATAGCTTTCTTGTGATATCATCCCAGCCCAATGCACTTGGCCATTCATTCTAAAAGCAAGAGAATCCACACAATGCATGAACAATGAATGACAAGATAGTAAACTGCAGCACTTAAAAGATTAAGTTCAGTGAAGGAGCAGCTAAGATTTCAGAGGGGTGTGCCCATTTCTCAGTATTGGGAACAGGTAAATGCATTAGAAGTCAGTTGCAAACTTCATTGGCATGTCTAAAGAAAGGGTTGTAAGAGTGCATTTCCAGAGTCTGCGGGAATCTATTGTTAGTCTGCTGCTCCCTGTGTGCTTGCTTCTATATCCCTGTAATATCTACTCAGCCTGCTCACTCTATAAATGAAGAGAAGATTGCATGAATCTCTAGTGTGCCTTCCCTGAAAGGAAATCTACCTTCTAAGAGCTGCTGCCATTTTTCTTTCCCTTGAAAAATTGTGGAGCGTAGAAAGGTTAAAGCTCAAAACAATGCACCAGGAGTGACCTCAGCAATTCTTATTTCATTATATATTCCATAGTCTGGATAAGGTTCCTTATGGTTTACTCTAAGTTGGTTTTAAAATTCTTCCTTTCTTCTTCCTTATGAGTCTTTATCTGTCGCATCTTGGTTCTTCCAATGAAATAATAAGTGATAAGGGCTGGAGCTCAAGGATTCCATAAACCAAGCGATGTTTAACATTTAAAGGACTCTGCTTCTTAACTGAGTCCCTAGACCATAACCTTCTCTTCTGAGGGGCTCAGATTAATTACTTTTTATCGAAGGCTATTTTAGAAATCTGCCCACTGAAAGGAAAGCAGACATGCTCTTTTGAAACCAGTTACAATTCCGATTCGCCTCCTGCCTCCTCTGGAATTATATTTTTTCCCCTTTGGAAAATGATATATAGAGTTGGATTTTTTTTTTGCTTAAATAATGCACACTTTAAGAAATAGGTCTTTGATGGCCAATTCTTGCTGAGAATCTCTGTTTAGATGAGGTGAGGGCTGAGCAAATTTGGCAAGTGCCGGGGACACTTTCTGCCCTCTTCTCTGGCTCTTGCACAGACCACCAAAACTGCCCCAAAGTACAGAAAATCCCAAAGTGGCTAAACAGTCTCTTCTAGTCTTGAAAAATTGATATTTTTCTGTGCAGAGTCAATCAAGGGCAAAGTGTCTGTGACTCATTTGAAAGCTGAATCACTATTTCTGGAGGCTTTGATGAGCTATGGATCACCTTTTACCCACTGCTCCAGAAAGGAACATGAGGACTCTCAAGCTGAGTCCCTGCACATAGAAAACTAGCTTGTCATGGAACTAGTTTTCGTTTGTGCTCAAGTTTTCCCCTGGCTTTTTTCCCCTGCTCAAGTTTTTCCCCTTGGTTGCACGAATTCTTGGACCTTGTAATGGGACAGTTCCTGTGGCAATGATGTTAGAGCTCCATAATGCACCACAGTGTTGAGGAGGTAGGACGATGAAACAGCAGTGAAGCTTTCTGGATATCTATTATTTTTTAAAAAAATTGGAACATAGTTTTCACATAGTTCTGTAATATGGAGGATTTTTCTGTCCTGCGTATATAGATATACCTAGGCATCCATATTAAAAGCCTTACTTATGGGGATGTAGAACTTAAAGAACCGTTCCCTTGATGCTTTCCAGTGGCATATGAAACTCAATATTCAGTCTTTAAAATATAGTCTGGCTGTTGGAGATTATTTCCCGTTGCTGCTGGCTCTTGAGACTGCTGTCTGGGGATGATCAGAGTTGTAGTCCAAAGATAATTGGGGTAGGCTAGTTCCGGCTAGTCTCTTTTGAACGAGTTGAAGGAAATAAATGCCTAGGCAGTGCAGAAGGTCTAAACTGAGAGGGTTTGGCAAAGTGACTAAGAATGAACTGCAGATCAGGACCTGAAATTTGTTTCTATCGTAACCTTGTTTGGAGGCCTTAGGCAGGCCATTATTCTCTCTGCCTCAGCCCTTACCAGTTGCAAAGAAATATAAAACCCCTGAAAGACAAACCATTGTGTTTTGAGCATTTTTCAGAGTGGCCGCTGTGGTTCCTTTCAACAGAAACAAACACTTTTAAGAATAACAGGTTTATATCTTTGTGAGCTTTTGTGGACTGTAACATGATGGTGTATCAAAGTGTAGCTGTTAGTAGTTTGTCATAGGTATTATAATGCATTATATCTTACATTCTCTATGGCATGTGGCCATGTTTCATCTTTTACATGTTTCATCCTTTCATCCTCTGCTTGAAAGGCTGCTCGGTACAAATCTGGTTTAAAGTTAAATAATAATCATGTGTTGTCAAGTCACTTCTGATGACCTTTTAGGGTTTTCCAGGTAGTGGTTTACCATTCCTTTCTTTAAGGTATATCCTAGGACTACAGCTTGCCCAGGGCCCCAAAGGCTGGCCCTACTCATAGGAGGCACAGTGGGGAACTTGTGGCTCCACAGCCAGATACCTAAACCATGGAGTTATTCAGCCAGCTATGGATACTTTTGTTTGTTTGTTTAGTTGTTAAGTCATGTCTGACTCTTCGTGACCCCACAGACCAGAGCATGCCAGGCCCCCCTGTCTTCCACTGCCTCCCAGAGTTGGGTCAAATTCATGTTGGTTGCTTTGGTGACACTGTCCAACCATCTCGTCCTCTGCCTGCCCCTTCTCCTCTTGCCCTCACACTTTCCCAACATCAGGGTCTTTTCCAGGGAATCTTCTCTTCTTATGAGATGGCCAAAGGATTGGAGCCTCAGCTTCTGGATCTGTCCTTCCAGTGAGCGCTCAGGGTTGATTTCCTTCGGAATGGATAGGTTTCTTCTCCTTGCAGTCCAGGGGAATCTCAAGAATCTCTTCCAGCACCACAATTCAAAAGCATCAGTTCTTCTGCAGTCAGCCTTATTTATGGTCCAGCTTTCACTGGACCATACTTTTACCAGTCACTTAATATTACTATTATACTTGTGTGCCATCAGGTCAATTCTGACTTATCAGGATTTTCCAGGTAGAAAGTACTCAAAAGTGCTTTAACATGTCCTCCTTCTGGGGCACCTCAGGACAATGCACACTGCACAAGGTCACACAGGCTGGCACTCTTTGCAAGAGGCACAGTAGGGAATCCAGTTCTCAGCCTCTTCCTCCAGAGCCAGAGACCTAAACCATGGAGTTACCCATCCAGCTCTTAAGTGTAAAAGCCACAAGTCCAGAAATACCGGGAGTTTGAAATTCCCCATGCCCAGAGATCATGTGGCCGGCACATTCACCGATAGCCAATACAGGTTGTCTGGTCAATTTAAAAAACAAATCGTTTCTAATTATTTACTGGTACACTGTATTTTTTTAAAAAAAAATACAGTGGGGTCTCTACTTAAGAACTTAATCCGTATTGGAAGGTGGTTCTCAAGTGGAAAAGTTCTTATGTAGAATCTGCATTTCCCATAGGAATGCATTGAAAACCATGGGAAGCTGCTATTCCGCCTTCTGCCACTACATGGGGATTTTTTTCTTTTTTTCCCCTTAGGTCAGGGAACAGTGTTAAAAGCACTTCTGACGAAGCTAATTTTGAAGCAATGGACTGAAAACCAATTAATCTGTTCTGGCTGGTTTTTTTTATGTAGAGGTGCGTTCGTACATTGAAGCATTAGTTCCCATAGGAACTAATGCAAAGCTGGTTAATACGTACTCTACCACTAGGGGGAGATTTTTTTTTTAACCTAAGATGACCTAAGGTTAAAAAAAGAGCAGGAAAGTTTTTTTTCCTGTTCTTATCTGGATTTCTGTTCTCAAGTAGAAGCAAAATTTAGCAAATGGAACTGTTCTTAAGTGGAATTGTTCTTAAGTAGGGACGTTCTTAAGTAGAGACCCCACTGTAAGGGCATCAAATTTAGACACTAAGACAGAAACAGCTGATAAAATAGTCCATCAGATACAAAGCCAGTTGCAAAGAAGAATGAGTGTTGTGTCCAGCAACACTGGGAGGGACATAGGTTGCCTATAATTGGCTTACCCAGAGGAGTTTGAAGACATAGAGTGGAGACCTAAGAGCTTTCAAGAGCAGGGAGCAGCATGGGCGGGATCTGATGGTTGCTGTGGGTTTTTCAGGCTCTTTGGCCGTGTTCTGAAGGTTGTTCTTCCTAATGTTTCACCAGTCTCTGTGGCTGGCATTTTCAGAGGACTGGAGTAGGAACTCTGTCCATGCTCTGTTGCTGTTTGTTGGATAGTTGAGTATTTATAGCTGTGGGAACAGCTTTTGTCTTTTTTCATTAGATAGGTTGATCAACGTGTTTTTGTCCTCTGAAGATGCCGGCCAAAGAGACTGGTGAAACATCAGGAAGAACAACCTTTAGAACATGGCCAAAGAGCCCGAAAAACCCACAACAACTATTCATGGATTATTTCTTAGTTATTATTGATTTCTTGCAACTTCAAGGCCTTCCTTGGAAAAACCAACCAGACCTGAATTTATAAGTGAAATGCTTTGTGAGTAAAACGCTTACCTCTGTGTTTGCATCCTTCCTTTGTTGTAATTGATGCACTTGAAAAATGTAGTAATTTATATGCCTGGAAGCTGGCTGGATATTTCAGGGAGTTGGGCACTTGACTGTGGAGCGAGAGTTGATTCCTCACTGTGATTTCCAGGAAAAGAGCCAGCCTGTGTGGCCTTGGGCAAGCTGTAAAGTCCCAGGACAAACATCCCCCCTCCAAAGGAAATGGTAAGCTACTTCTAAGTACTCTTTACCCAGAAAGTTCTGGAAAAGGTCACTGTAAGTCACCATCAACTCGACAGAACATCATGATGATGATGATGATGATGATGATGATGATGATGATTATACACTTGCAAAAGCTCCATGCCAATTCTTGCTGATCTTGAGATTGAAGGAATAAAAGTTTAATTGTAAAAAGTCTTGTACGGCACATTTTCTGTAGTATCTCCATTTGTGTTTGCCAGAAACAGATCGATTGATTTAGCAAACAGTTTCATATTTGAGCCAGCTAAGTTCATTTTGCAATGAAAGTCGGGATATAGTTTTCTAGGTGCCTGATCCACCTCATAGACAGCAGCTGTTGTATTCCCTCCTCAGATTCTCAGAGATAGAAAGAGATCTGTTTTCACCCCTCTGTTTAGACCATAGATATAAAAAGTGGTGTCAGTTTTATAGATAAATTGTGCAGCGTCTCGACTTTTGTCCCAGTATGATGGTTACTTTAACAATGTTTCCTTGAACCCTCCAGGTATGAGCTCACTATAATAAAGCAGGGGGAAAAAAGACAAAGTGATGAATTTGCAGAAAGCTTGTGTATAGATCAAATATCTCTTAGTATGAAGAACAGTAATAGCTTGGGGGTGGGGGAATGGAGGATGGTAAGATTATACTTGTCAAGGTTTTCATAGAGAAGCTTCAGATAATGAGAGCACACAAGATCAGGATTCTATTAACAATCCCTTTCTTTGTACTTGGCAAAGTACAATAGAGATCTTCATTCTTCTTTCAAAGAGTCAGAATTTGTGAGGCTGGAGAACATCTCCAAGAAATGGATTGGTTTACCTTTGACTGTTATCAGATGTCTTGGGTTTTGTCAGTGCACTTCCAGAATCCAGAGGCGTTACTTCTATGTTTGTAGCACAAGAAGTGGAATTCTCAGTAGCACATGGGCAGGTGGGGTTCCTGCTTTCATTTCCTTAATGGAAAGGAATGAAGAGCTTCACTGCTGCTAAGGCCAGCCCTACCATTGGGTAGAGATTTGGGAGTGTCACAAAGGGCCAACGAGTAGTTAGTTGTTTGCTTTGTTGTTCTGTGTCTTTTTAATTACAAGGAGGCAGAGAGACACTAGTCTGATATTCTGCTTCCAAAATTAACTCGCTGGCTTTTCCTTGAATGATGGTGATGGTGGGGGGGGGGGGAAGAGTTCCATTTCACAACAATACACCCACAAAAAGAAACTGATCACCGTAATCACCCATCTCCTGAAAAGGACAGAAGCTGATCTCACAGCTATAAATACTGAACTCCCAAACAAACTGCATCAGAGCACAGAGTGCTGTCCTCTGAAGATGCCGGCCACAGAGACTGGCGAAACGTTAGGAAGAACAACCTTCAGAACATTGCCAAAGAGCCCGAAAAACCCACAATAACCAGAGTTCCATTTGTTGGTCTGTCTGAGATAGCTGAATGTGTTTCATCAACTTTGACTGTCCATCTGTGAGGGTAGGCAGAACTTTTTTCCTTCTGTTCAGTGCCCTGCTTAATCTTGCCACAGCTGATGTGACCTCTCATTTAGCAGTGTAAATACAGTGGTGCCCCGCATAGCGACGTTAATCCGTTCTGGATTAATCATCGCTATCTAGAAACATCACTATGCGGAGGGGAAAACCCCATAGGAACGCATAAAACTTCATTTAATGCGTTCCTATGGGGCGAAAACTCACTGTTATCCAAAGATCTTCCATAGCGCCACCATTCTCATCACCTCGGAAAGCGAGGGCAGCACGTGAAAATACTTGCGATGGCCATTTTGTTGATGTGGTGGCCATTTTGGAACCGCCGATCAGCTGTTCTAAAAACATCGCAATGCGAAGATCGGTAAGCAAAACACTTACCGATCATCGCAATGCGATGTTTGCCCTATCTAAAAATTGCAATGCGATCGCATTAGCGATCGCGAAAATAGATCGCTATGCGGATTCATCGTTAAACGGTGTGCTCGTTATGCATGGCACCACTGTACAAGAGCCTTTACCATGGGGGTTGGACATCTTTAGCCCTCTATATGATGACAAATTCCTGTTTTACTCCTCTCCATTGGCTGGGCTGGACGAGAATCCAAGAGAAGACTTCTATTTTTCCCAGTCTTGCTTTAACAACTGTTGTCTAAAGTAGTGCCTCCCCACCTTGGGTAACCCAGATGTTCTTGGAGTGAAATTCCCAGAAGCATTCACCACCAGTTGTGCTGGCCAGGGTTTTTGGAAGTTGCAGTCTAAGAACACCTGTATTTAGCCAAAGATGGAAACCATTGCTAAAGCTAAAATGGAATAAGTTTGCTGTTAGTACTTCAAGCTGTTTATGAGAGTTGGGTTTGTGTGCATTCGTGTTTGAATAGTTTTGCACAGATGGAAGTCCTTGCAGAGATCAAGTAAGCATGTCAACACTGATGGTCCTGCCCAGCCATCTTTTCTGGGTCCATGTGGAATCAATTATATATCTCTCAGCCGTTCCTCCTAGATGGTCCTAGAACCTTCTTTGTGCAAAACAGCGGGTCTGTCATTGAGCCGGGTGACCTTTCCTTAGCCAAGGTTTCTAGGTGGTCAGCTTGACTATTCAATAAAGAGTTTAGAAATTCATCTGTTGCCCTTAATCGATTATGAGCTGCTCTGCCACATTTCTTTGACATTTAGCAAACAAAACCTTCAAAAATATATTTTTTGGGAAATATCTTAGCATTCACTATGTATTCAGGCATATTTGTACTGACATATTTTATTAAAGGAAAAAAATTCAATAATATGCACTCCATGCATCTGAAATATTATGTTCAGAGCTTTATTTGGAAATTATTTTTGGTGGACCACGTCTAAGTATTATAAAAGATGTCAGCTCCATAGTTTAGACTTTCCTGCATTTATTTGGTTTTAAGGAACGAGAAGAAAAATCACAGCACTGAAATTGTTGACATCCTAATTTTAGTGTGCCTTTCATTTCTCATACTGCATTGGGCCAGTTGCCTAGAAGAATGGATTGCTAACTTTGATTTCTTCTGTTGTCTTCTATTGCATCACTATTTGATTTCTGTTGTAATCAGTGGCTCACTAATAAAATAATGACTAAAATTTTGTTGCTGAGCATAGTAAATTATGCTCTAGTAAATTCTGTAAGTTCTCAGTAAATTCTGTTGATTCAAATGGACCTGGTCTATCTGTGACTAGCATATTAAGTTACAGATAGAGTAGGCCCATGTGAACCAATGGAATTTGTGGAGAAGCTGACTCGTTAAATCCCTATTGATTTGATGGGCCACAATTTACTATGCTAAATAATAAAATTTTAGCCATCGAGTTACTGGATAGTCTTCTGAAACAATGCATTTATTATGTTACTAATTCAGTTGTGAAGGAATCTGTTCTATGGGTTGAAATCTTGGGGGAGAATATTTACCCCCTCCCTGTAAATATTTACCCCTCCCTTCTCGGCTATTGCCCCCCAACTTTGGAATGCCCTCCCTGTAGAGATCCACCTGGCTCCAACACTTTTGGCTTTTTGGCGCCAGCAAAGCCCTTTCTGTTTAGCCAGCATTTTAATTAAACAGTATTCTCTAGCTGGCCACATGAACAGCAGGACTTATTAATAGTAATGTTTTGAGAATCATTTTAATATAGGATATTTTATATTATCTTTTTAATGTTTTTAATGTTTTTAAGTTTTAATATTGTTGTACGCTGCCCAGAAGCCACTGGTAATGGTGTGGCTAAAAAATACTGTAAATAAATAAATAAATAAATAATTGATCAGAGATGGAGGGCAGAACTGTTTGTTTCTATTTTCCGAGGGGAGTAACAGACCGTGTTCCTCTGCTGCATGCTTAACAAGCATGTGACCTTCTGATTACCCCTTGATTTCTCCGGATTCTGGTTGCTGTCATGGAAAGCAAAGATAATGGCCATGTTGTTCCTTGCTACGATTTTGTAGCAACAATTCATCAAATACTGCAATCATCTTCTGGGGTGGAGAGAAGATTCTAGCAACCTTCCCTGTCCAAATGTAGGTCAGTTATCCCGTCGGTGACATTGTGGCTTTCACAATATATACCACTGGGGCATGATCTTTTGTTACTGTGATTGATGAGATGTCCCACAGTTTGAAGCATTATTTCCCAACTTAAAATGGATTGTGTCTTGGGTTCCATCTGCACCAGAAGCGGCATCCTTTGCCACGGGTGGAGTTCACAGTTACTATGTCAGTCTGTTGGGACTGAAAACATTATCTACTTATTTAGTGGCCTCTATTGAATTATGAGTGTTTGTGTAAAGAGCTGACAGTTTCTCTTTTAAGTCAGTGCTTCCTAGCAAGGAAGGACTATTGAATCTTCAGAGTTAATTCCTGGGTTTCTGTTGCTTAATTGTGATTCAAGCATGTGGGAGAGATCTTTGGAAGGGATGACTGCAAGAAAGAAGGGCGAACAGCTTTACGGAATCCTATGGGACTGAAGCAAGTTACAAGTCATCAGCATAACATTTTTTTTCCTGGGCAGATACATGAAAAAACATTTTAAAGTTTAAATTACGAATTATATAAAAGATAATATTTCTTGACGAAGGAGAAGTAACTGATTTCTGAAAATGTAGGCTGCATTTCAAATCATTTCTGACTTATGGCCACCCTTTTAAAGAGTTTTCCAGGTAAAGGATACTCGGATATGTTTTACCGTTTACTTCCTCTGGGGGCACCCTGTGCAGATTGCCTAAGGCCACACACTTTGGCTCTTCTCCCTGGAGCCACAGTGAAGAACTGAATTCTCCACACCCAAATAGCCGCCCAGATGGTGTGGGGTAGAAATCCAATAAATAAATAAACAAACCACTGATAATGTTATTCCCATATCAAATGATCTACTATCAGAATGTAACAATAATTGGAAATTGCAATGTATGTGTGTTCATACACAGAAAGAAATTTGACTCATGACTGCATGTGGATGAGGTTAGAGGTAAAGTAGTACCTCGGTTCATGAACACCTCAGTTTACATAATTTTTGGGTTTACAAACCGAAATCCATGAGAAATAAAGCCCTTTTCTTTTCTCTTTCCCTTTTTCCTTCCTTCCTTCCTTCCTTTCAGGCTGGCATGCAGGCACCCCTGAGCATGCACGAAGGGGTGGAGGAGCGCTCACACCCACATGGGTGGCCACGCGCTCCCCCACTGCTTCATGCATGCGCCTGAGAGCACACACCTGCAGGGGGGCCCACCGGTCCATGGTCCCAAAAAGGTTGGGGACCGCTGAGTTAGTGGACACTGAACCTATAAATTAATTTCAGTTTTTGTGAGTGTGATACACGTTTGGGCAAAATGCAAGCAAATAAAATATATCATAGTTTGACGTGTTTGCTGGCAGGGGTGAGTGACAGAGACTGAATAGGAATGAGATCTTGGAGTTGTGATGGATGCCACAGTGAAACCGTTAGCAGAGTACAACAGTTCTAAAGAAGCAAAATTCCTATGCTTGGTAAGGGTGAAAAAATAAATTTACAGACTGCCAATATAATAATGCCTTTATACATGTATGGTGTCTCCATCTTTGGAACACCGCATTCAGTTCTGTCCACTGCACCTCAAAAACAACATTGTAGAGCTGGAAATGGGTAAAATGGGAAACCAAAAGGATACAGGGACTTGGAATTCTAAGGAAAAGTTAATAATTCTGGGGGGCTTTTTTAGGTTAGGATAAAAAAGAATGACTAAGCGGAGAGAGAGTTGTGTAAACTTGTCCATAGTGTGGAGGAAGCTTTTGCTCCTTTCTGATGGATCCAGAGCCTTGGCCTTCTTCCAAAATAAGGGTATATGGAGTAAGCCCCAGGTTATGGCATTTTGAGTCATGAAGGTGCTTCTCTCTCTGGCGTTGTGCATCTGCTCAAAAACATCTCTTCCAACTTGTCGTTGAGGAATTTCTGCTTCTCTGACCCTTGCTGCCCGCACAGGATTTCGTTTTCTAATCAAAGTGCTGGAAATATTGCTCTCCTGCTTTCAGTATTTTTAATATCTGGGATGGCTTGTAAAAAAAAAATCAAAGAGTAAATTTTGGAAGGATGAGTTTTTAGGAAGAGCATTGCTGACATTTTGAGCGGCAGAATGGATGAAATAACAGCCACGGGGAAAGTTACCAGAATAACTCTAATGGGAACTTAAGCTTCTTTTAAAAGTTCCAGGAGAAATAAAGGGTGGTTGTGTGTGTATGTGTGTTGGCTTGTTGCCCAAAAGCCATTAAACACTCACTGGGATAACTTTTCCAAATGTGGAGGGTGCCAGGATGTAAAAGACCCCCCCCCCTTTGCTGTTCAATGTCCCCTGATCTTGGACGGCTGAGATATGCGGTTAAGGATTTGAGGTTTTTATTGAAGAAACTGGGCAAGTTTAAGAGGGAAGAGTAGATTGTTCTCTTTTTTCCCCTTTCCGCTCTTCTATCAAAGATCTTCTGCCATAGAACATTACAAGTGCCTTTTCTTCTTCCTCTCTTTAGGGTGAAATATTTTTATGCCTAGCACAGCAGTCTACTGGGGAAGAATTCTGGAGAAGGAAATAAAGCAGCCAGCATTACCGACAAATTTTTTGAAGGAGAAACAGATGTGTCCCTTATTACTCTTCGTGAAAGGAAAATAATCCATACTGCACAGCTTTGATTGGGCTTGACAGCAGAGTTAGTCTAAAGTGCTAAATTGCATGTCTCTAAATCATATTAGCAATGATCATCTTACACTAGGGAAGACCAGTTGTCCATCTAGCCCAGAATGGTCTACTTTGGCAAGAAGGAGCTGTCCAAGGTCTGAAGCAGAGACCTCTTTGATAACTTACTCTCTGTTTCTCTCAATGCATGCATAGCATGTGCTTTACTACTGAGTGGGAAGGCACATCTTTGATTCCTCTTTGAATTCTGAGCAGTAAACCATCAAAAGTTTTTTCCCCTCTTTACCCAAGCTGCTGTGAGACAGTACAGTCGTGCCCCACTGGATGATTACCCAGCTCTACGACGAATTCACATTATGCGATTGCAAAACGATATTTTAAATGGGGGAATTTCGCTTCACGCTGATCAGTTCCCTGTTTCGGGAACTGATTTTTTGCTTTACGACGATCAGCAAACAGCTTATCGTCGGGTTTCAAAATGGCAGCTGGCTTTCAAAATGGCCCCCCGCTGTTTTCTAGGACAGATTCCTCGCTATACAGGCACCGAAAATGGCTGCCGTATGGAGGATCTTCGCTGGACGAGCAGGTATTTAGCCCATTGGAATGCATTAACCAGATTTTAATGTGTTTCAATGGGTTTTTTATTTCGTTTGATGATGTTTTCGCTCTACAGCGATTTCGCTGGAATGAATTAACATCGTCAAGCGAGGCACCACTGTACAATTTTGTTAGCTGAGGAGCCTCATGGCGCAGTGGTTAAACTGCAGTTAAAACTGTGTTCGCACCCAAGGGTTCAATTCCAGATAGTTGACTCAAGGTTGACTCTGCCTTCTATCCTGAGGTTGGTAAAAGGAGTACCCGGTTCACTGGGGGAGGGGAATGTGTAGCCTGCATAATTAACTTGTAAACCACCCAGAGAGTGCTTTAAGTTCTATGGGGTGGTATATAAGCAGCACACATTGCTTTTATAGTGGTCTTGAAGAACATCTGCACAGTGGCCCAAGTGGTTTTCATACGTGTCTATAAAATGTGTGGTACTGGAAAACATGTAAACTGTTGCCTTGTGGCATGAGCAACTAAATTTAGTGGCATCGCCTGGGTTATTGATGTCTTTATGACCATTTGGCTGGTCATGCTGTGATTTCTCTCTTGTGTGTGTATTTGTGGTTCTGCTTGCCAAAGGAAAAAGTCATGTTTCTTGTCATAAGGATAGGAACGTTCATGTAAATAGTAAAAAATCTTGATGGAAAAATCCAAAAATCTTGGCCTTAAGAGACTTCTTGAGAAGATTGTTTTGGATGCTTACCATGAGGTGGTACATGACCAGATTCATGTAAAATCTTGGGGGAACAGAGATTATTTCATATCTCAATTGCTGACTTGCAACTGTCTTCCCACAGGCATAATTGCTTTTTTTTAGTTCTCCTTTGAACTTATTTGTTATCTTAGAATTTTCTTCTGCTGATTAAAGCTGATAAGCATACTTGACAAAGTGGATTTGATTTAAATCAAGTTGATTTAAATCACAGTTTAAATGATTATTTAAATCACTATTTAAATGATTTAAATAACGATTTAAGACTCAATTTAAATCATGATTTAAAGACTCATTCTTGCCGATAGTTTTAATTTTTAATATTTGCAACCAGGTGAGCGTTTCGTATTTAGAATAATAACCTGTCAGATTAGTAAAACCGCCATATCAAAACAGATTTTAGTTCAATAGCTTAATCACTCTTATTTGAAGAACTACTTAAACTGTTTTATTTACCTAAAACATAACAGTATATAGCATACATATTCTTGTATTTGCTTAAACATCAATGTGTTCATTGTTTCTACATAGATTTGCAGAACCACAATGGGATTAAGGTCTTCTCCTGAACTTTGTTCATTTTATACCATTTTTAGTGTGAAAAAGTGTATTTTATCTCAGCTTAGATAACTTGGATTAAATGTATTAGTTTACCAGAAATGTAAATATTGCGTGAATATACAGCTTCATGCTACATTACTAAATTATATTTCATGCTTAATAACCTTTGAACTATAATGTATCTTAAATAGAAAACTAGACAGATATTTCCTTGAAAACCATTTCATTAAAATAAATTTGTTTTAAATTTTTAAAATCTGATTTTTTGAAAAAAATCATAGATTTTAATCCATACTGTTTGACAAGATTTAAATCGTTAAGTATTAATTTTTTTTAAAAAAAGTAATTTTTAAATTTTTTTTTAAAAAAATTGAAAAATTTAAACTATGGTTTAAATCAATGTGATTTTTAAAAAAGTCATGATTTTTTAATCCACTCTGGTATTTGAGTAAGGTCCCACCATTACTGAGTAGACCTGGGACCACTTTGATCTTGGACATAATATGGATGTGTGTAGGCATCCTTCAGTCTTGAGAGACTATGTAATGTGCTCTGAATAGAGGTCTTGGAAGAACGTCTAGTCTGGCTCAGAAGGCCAATTCGAGAGTGACGATCCCTTCCACACTGAGGACAAATACAATCTGTCTCCTGTCCAGCTCCCTGATTATGCTGGTTTCGGGACTGCCTCTTTGCCTCGGCCTGCTGGACAAGGGTCTTTTCAAATTGGGAGAGGCCAAGCTGCACTGCCTGCCTCTAGGCTGAACACTCAGATCTGTTGAGGTCCATTCCTAAGGCCTTCAGATCCCACTTGCAGATATTCTTGTATCACAGCTGTAGTTTCCCTCTGGGGCAATTTCCCTGCACTAATTCTCCCTATAGGAGATCTTTTGGAATCTGACCATCAGCCGTTCTCACGACGTGCCCAAGCCAAAGTAGACGTTGCTGTTTCAGTAATGTATACATGCTAAAAATTCCAGCTCATTCCAGGACTACTGCATTTGGAATTTTGTCCTGCCAGGTGATGCCAAAAATGTGTTGGAGGCAACACATATGGAACATGTTCAACTTCCTCTCCTGCCATGCATAAAGGGTCCAGGACTCACTGCAGTGTACTCAGGACAGAGGCTCTATATACCTGGATCTTGGTATTTGCTGTCAGCTTCTTAAACTGTGGTCTCTGAGTCTAGAGAACATGGTAGCTGCTTTGCCAATGCATTTAACCAGCTCAACATCTAGAGAGAGGATGTCAGAGATCATTGAGCCAAGGTACACAAAATCATGAACAACCTCCAATTATTGTACAGAGATGGTACTAGAGGGAGGTGAGTCCATGCCCTGGCCCATGACTTGTGTTTTCTTCAGGCTGATTGTTAGTCCAAAATCTTGGCAGGCCTTACTAAAATGATTGATAAGTTGTTGGAGCTCTTCAGCAGAATGGGCAACAATAGCTGCATCATCGGCAAAGAGGAGGTCCGGCATGCATTTCAACCGGACTTTGGTCTTTGCTCTCAATCTGGAGAGGTAATGTGGATACAACTTGGTATTACTTGGTGTTGATTGTTTTTCCCAGCTCACATAAATATGTAGGTGACTTACTATAATGTGTGCCCCACAAAGTATTGTAGCTGCTGTCTTCCTGGTAGCTTTAGCGCTTTGGATTACATGAGATGAAGATCAAGCAGAACACATGTATTCGCCCCAATCAAAAGTGTATTGTCTGTTTTTTTCTTCCTTTGAAAAGAATAAAGAAAACATCTGTTTTTCCTTCAAAATATTTGTCAGAAATGCTGGTTGTTTCATTTCCTTAAGCAAGAATCATTCCCCAGTGAGTTCTTGCACTATGCATAAAAACGAGAGCTGAGCAAAATTCTTTTCTGACACAGAAAACTAATAAGCAGTGTTTCTTTGCTTATTAATAAATACAACTACAGTTGCTGTTTGTGGCTATGTATAAAAATATGTTCCTAATGTGTAGATATAGAGAACAGGCTGGAAATTATTAATTTTTCTTGAAGAACAAACACATTTAATATATGGAAATAAAAGATTTAGGGAGAATGTGCACCAGTCAGAGTGACGAAGATTTGAAATTTAAAAATACACACACCACATCAAGGAAAACTCAACAGTTGCTTTCTGTGCAAATTGGGAGATTTTGGGCTGGCCAAAATCCCAGTGAGCTTATGCTCTTTGACGTATGATAAGGACAGAAAGCCAAGAATTGAACGATTTCAGAATATGACGTGCGGTCTTGTGCTGGGCTGATGGCTCCCACTTAAGCTGGTGATGTGATATTCACAAAATAGTGGATAAATGGGTTTTATGCAGCAAAATTCCAGTCCAGTATATACCTCTGTCACGTTCAATTCATTTGAATGAAGGGGGGGGGGGAAATCAGAACTTTAGAACGGTAGTTCTTTGGACTGCCGAAGGGTGAGAGAGGGTGGAAAGCACAGGCAAAATGCAGAAGCAGGATTTATCTGAAATATCCTGGAACCCCTGAACGGTTAGCAAAACCATCTGCAGGTATGGGCATTTAGTGCTTCCTAGCATCTTTTATTTTCCAAAGCTAAGTAACGATTGCAGCGGTGCAAAGATGGAAAAGTTCTGGCAGCCAAGGGCCTAATGTTTTGTGACAGCAGCCTGCACTAGCACCCGAAATGAAAGAATAAAAATAGACATGGTAACATGAGGGGGAAAAAAATTATCCTGGGAAAGTGATTGCTGGGTAGGACAAAAATCCTGAAGTGGAAGTCATTTAAATAATAAATAAATAATAAATAAACCCAGACCTCCTTTTCTATCTCAGAAGTGGGGAGCCTGAACCGCTCCAGATGTTGCTTTCATCAGCTCAATGGACAGATTTATTTCTTATTTATTTATTTAAAATGTTTTTTTACCCCCACCTTTCTCCTCAAAAGGACCCAAGGAGAGTTGTAGTCCAGGAGTATGTGGACAGCCACTGGCTCTTCACTTCTCATGTGTTTTGACATACTTTCCTATAACTTACTGATGGTCCCTAGTCAAAATATCCTGCCCCTCTGGACCACTCAGTTCTTCTGGAATGGAAATAATGGTCCAAGCTCTTCTTCTTCTTCTTCTTCTTCTTCTTCTTCTTCTTCTTCTTCTTCTTCTTCTTCTTCTTCTTCTTCTTCTTCTTCTTCTTCTTCTTCTTCTTCTTCTTCTTCTTCTTCTTCTTCTTCTTCTTCTTCTTCTTCTTCTTCTTCTTCTTCTTCTTCTTCTTCTTCTTCTTCTTCTTCTTCTTCTTCTTCTTCTTTTGACTCTCAGTGTCTTGCTGATGTTGACTGGACAGCGTGCCAGCCCAAATGCAGATCTATTGTCTGCTTCTGTGAGGGGTGTTGCCTTGTCCTGGATTGCTAATTGCTATCCAGTGGCTGCCAGCCTTTTTGTTTTTCTTTAGTGACAGTGAGTGGCAGTGACGACAGATGCTGCCATGCCCTTTTCCCCTCTTTTTTGTGTGTATGGCATAGCAGCTTGGCAGTGGTTGATGCTTCTGCTGGTGTGTGTGTGTGTGTGCATGCACGTGTGTGTGTGTATATAATTAATTTATTAATTAAATTTTTCAGGCTGCAGGTAAGTGAAACCGTGAGTACTGATCTCATAGAGACAGCAGTCCTCCTGTACAACAAACACATCTGATGAGGTTTACATATCCCAGTAACTTTGTCTTCCCTAGCTGCATGGTAGGCAGAGCCCAATAAGTCACTGTGATAGTCACCTGAACAAATTTAAACAGCAATAATTGATGAGACTAATAAGCGAAGCGTGCTGCTTATATACTGTCCCATAGTACTTAAAGCACTCTCTGAGTGGTTTACAAGTTAATTATGCAGGCCACACGTTCCTCCCCAGCCTTTCAGCTCACTGGGGAGTCATTTTACCAACCTCAGAAGAATGGTAGGCTCCATGAACCTTGAGCTGGCTACCTGGGATTGAATCCTGAGTTGTGAACACAGTTTTGTCTGCAGCTTAAGTACTGCCCCACGAGGCTAAAACCATCTTGAATTTTGAATTTTGTCGCCAGCAGTGACCAGAGCTCAGAATATCCCAGGAGAACTTGAAATACCAGATAGTAGTTCAGATTTAATGAAATTTGACTGCAGCGTAAAGGTTAAATAGATGTCTATGGCATGTATTCGGTTTCACCTTCCACTTAACTGAGCAGCAAAAAAAGAGGCTTGGGAGAGACACACAAATATTGTGCTCTTGATTAAAAGGAGGGCCTGTGAGTGTGATGAACTGTGCATTTATTAGACGTAAAAGCTCCCAAGGTCAGTAATTCTTTGAATGTATGTTATGTGGGATCTTGTGAAGTTCTAAGTTTTAACCTGTCAGCTGTACAGAGTAGTGCTAGCACTAATGGGGTCATATCTACATCAAATTAATTAGTTCATCGCAACTTTTATTCAAATGAGAGATAGAAATCAGATTGACACATCTCTGTTTGAGATCAAGAAGCTGCACTGGAATAAACAATCTGAACCCAGATAGAATAATGACCTTATAAAGCAGGTTCGTGTATTAAATTTGGAGGTTCATTGTCGGATTTGGAACTCCTCTGTTTTTCTGTTGTCTTTCAGTGAGGGAGGCAGAGATGCAAACCGAGTGTTTCACCACTGGATTAGAAACGCATAAGCAGGTCATGAATTTGATGATCTCCTGGCACCCCCCGCCATTGGAGTTGTGTTCTAACATCTGTTCCTGAGAGTCTGCTTTCTGTTCTGACTCTTTCTGATGGACACCTGTCCCATTTGCTGTTAGACATGGACTTAAAGGGGAAACAAAACACCTTGTGTCAACTGTTGTGTATGCAGGTATGGTACCTATTGCTTTGATTGTGCGAAATGTGCACATTTCAAGATGATGCTGGATCCAAACAAGCCTGGCCAGAACCTTTCCTTTCCAGCAGTCTTTGTGAAATCTGCAGTGCAGATTCAGTGCAGAAGGTCAGTGGCAGACGGGTTATATGCAGAAGCTTCCAAATTTTACTTCCTGGCATCTTCAGGAAGAACTGGTGGCAAGGTCTAGGAATCCTATGCCTGAGACCTTAGAGAATGGCTACTAGCCACTGTAGACTTGGGGCAGCCTTGCAGATATTGTTGGACTGCAGTTTCTGCACCGATCACCAGCCACAACATTGAACCTACTAACTGGTGAAGTGAAAAGCATTGATTATGTTGTTACAGTGACACCTGTCAAGGGATGGGATACAAGAGACTTTCACAAGGGCCAAATAGAGATGGGTAGATGACTTGGTCAAAGCATCTCTAAAATGGCAAGTCCTTTTGGATGTTTCCCGTATGCAGTGGTTAGTACCTACCAAAAGTGGTGTAAGGAAGGACAACTGATGAAGTGGTCTCAGGGTTGTGGATACCCAAGACTCATTGATGCACATGGGGATGAAGGCTAGCCTCTCTGATAGAGAAGTGACAGGACACACAATGCATTACAGTTTGCTGCATATGGGGCTGCGTAGCAAGAAACTGGTCAGAGTGCCCATGATGACCCAGTCCACTGCTGAAAGTGCTTACAACAGGGATGTGAGCATCAGAACTGGATTATCGGGCAATGGAAGAACCTGGTCTGATGAATCATGTTTTCTTTTAGATCAGGTGGATGGCTGGGTATGTCTGCATTGTTTACCTGGGAATGCAGTATGAGGAGATGGCAGGCCAGTGGAGATTGCGTCATAATCTGGGCAGTGTTCTGCTAGGAAACCTTGGGTCCTGGCATTCATCTGGATGCTACTTTGACTCATGCCACCCACCAAGAGATGGTGGCAGAGTGTGTATACCTCTTTGTGGCAGTGGTGTTCCCTGATGGCAGTGGCCTCTTTCAGCAGGATAATGCACCCTATTATGACAAAGAGTTCTAAGTGTTGCCTTGGCCTCCATATTCCCCAGATCTCAGTTTGATTTAGCATCTATGGGGGATGTGTTGGAATACCAAATCTGATCCATGGAGACCCCACCTTGTAATTTGCAGGACCTGAAGGATCTTATGCTGATGTCCTGGTGTCAGATACCACAAGACATGTTTGGATGTTTTGTAGAGTCCGTGCCTCGATGCATCACAACTGTTTGGCAGCATGAATGGGGACCTATATGATATTAGGCAGGTGCTTTTAATGTTGCGGCTAATCATTGTAGAGTCTTTTACTGTTGGTTGTTCTAAACAAGCCTGATGAGAGTTGCAATCCAGCCATTATTTGAGAGGGAAACATTCCCCACTGCTGTTACAGACAATTGTGAACTCCATGAAGCAGTGTCCTGGCTTGCTTTGACGTACCTCCCTTTGTTCAGAGTCTATATTAAATAAGTTAGAGTGGAATCAATTTTCTTGAAGTACAAAGCTTGAAAGCCACCGCATTAGTTTAAGAGGAACACAGTGTTCACAACTGGCATTGTCCTCTCCATTATGAACTACTTCATAAGTGTGATGATGTGTAGATACATGTCCAGTCAAGATCTTTGCTTGAGCCTTGTCAATTGCCAGACTTCTTCCTGGCTGCATTTTAAAGTTGTCTGTGCTCTCTTTTCCATTCCATTCCATTGTGCAATAATGATGTAGGAAACCATTTTCGGATGAGGAAAGATAGTGCTTTCAAACAGCGGTCTATGTAAAGCTTTTTCTCAGTTATGCCAATCAAGTTGGTCTCTGTGGCATCTAAATGTGGGTCTTCTACAAGAAATACAGGTCAGGCAATTGATGGAGCAAAATGAGTTTGTTCTCTAGCTGGAAAGCAATATAATTTGGGGCTTTCTAAGCATCCTCAGCAACAGCAGCAAAAGTGAGACAGTCTGTTTTTTTTGGGGGGGGGGAATCTTAAATGTTGTGTCCAATATTTTCTCTCTCCTAAAATCAGTTGTGTTTTGAATTCTGTTTAACAACAAGGTTTAGTTTTGAGTTAGTGTGTTTTGTAACTAGTTTTTGTTTCTTCCTGGCAGATCAGGGTGGTGAATGTGGAAGGTTATTCCACTCAGTCCTCCTCATAAGACTGGGAGGTTGGTTAGGCGAAAGGATGTAAATTTTTGCTTCTCTCCTTCTCACAAAATGGGGGCGGGGTAATTGCTTTCTCACCCTTTATGCTACAAGTGAATGAAATTCAATTTTATGCAAGCAGCACACCTTGCAAAGTTACATAGCATGCAGAGTTGACATGAATTAACCAAAATGACAATCATTCTGGCCCTGTATTGATTCCCTAAGAATTAGAAGCACCGGATGGGTTCTTCACATTTTTTTTTAAAAAAAAACATTTTTCGACAATACTTTCATGCTTATTGGATGTGTATGTTTTGGTTCCCAAAGTAACACTGGATTTATGAAGACTGCTTTAGACTTTGTACACAGACTGCACAGAAAGCTAATGAAGGAAAGGGCCAGGATCCTCTTGCCTGTCATGTTGGGGCAATTCACCCAATGTAACCTTTGGAGGCAAATTGCCTGAAGAAATCAATGTAGATACTATTTTCCCACCATGCTGATCTGTTTGGCTTACTGTGCAACTGATAACGTTTATAGTAAGTTCTTAACTTGTGGCATGTTTAAAATTATCTGTCTTAAGAATCTGGGAAACTTGGCTGTAATTGGTATGTTTAATATGGGCTGCCATCTAGGAATATGAAAATGGTGGAAGGAAACAAACTGAGAGAGAAAAAGGATATAGTCCATCTTTCTTATGTGACATTCAGTGAGGGGGAAAAAAGTTGGAATGGGTTGAGTGTAAAGAGTTGAGAGGGGAAGGAAAGTAGCTGCTAGCTCTGTTATACTGCAGGAGTTCATCTACGAATGCGTTAAGACTATAACTCCCTCCGCTAGAATAAAGTGGACTACTTATATATGAGCCCATAGTGCTTAAAGCACTCTCTGGAGGTTTAAAGTTGTAATTATGCAGGCTACCCATTGCCCCAACATGAGTTGGGTACTCAGTTTACCAGCCTTGGAAAGATAGAAGGCTGAGTCAAACCTAAGCTTGGGATTGAACTTAGGTTGTGAGCAGAGTCTTTGACTGCAGTTTAAACACTGTGCCATGATGAGGCTCACTTGAATAGCTAGCGGGTGGCTATAGTCTTGACAAACTGTTGTCTTAGCAAAAAGGAGGTGAAAAGTCCAGTAAAGATTAAATTATCTGTTTTGAAGTTGGTCACTCAATCATCAGCTGAAACTTAACAACAACAAAAACAACCCCCACCCCCCCACAAGTTAAAACACACGCAGGACTTTTCTGCTAATCTCATTGTGGGGGAAAGAGTTTCCTTTCTAATTCTACAGAAGATCCCCTATGCATCTGCAGAGGATAGGTTTCATGTCCCTTCCTGTGGATGCCTGAAACCATGGATAGTGGCTGCCTTCTTGCTAATATCTGCAGTAGGGAAGAATGAGGAGGTGGTAAGAGTGCAGGTGCACTGCTGGCTGGATCATGGCATGTCAACTGCAGACCACTGAATCTATGGATACCAGCTTGGCAGATATTGGGGGGGGGGGTTTTCCTACATTTTGCTCTTCTTCATACTAAATCTCACAATTTAAAACAATATTGTTACATGCTAAGGAACCTGTCAGATTCCACTGACAGTGAGATAATATTAATTAATTAATTAATTAATTAATTAATTAATTAATTCATTCATTCATTCATTCATTCATTCAATCAATCAATCAATCAATCAATCTATATGCCGCCCACACTACCCAAAGATCTCTTGGTGGCTTACAACAATTAAAATACAGTAAAAAAAGATAAAACAATTAGAATATAATTAAAATATATACTCTAAAAATTGCCATTGGCCCCACAGTTGATATTATTTCAATTAAAAGCCTTCTGGAAAAGGAAGGTTTTGACCTGGCGTCGAAATGTCATCAGCATTGGCGCCAGATGAATCTCAGTCAGGAGGGCATTCCATAGTCTTGGGGCAGCTGCCAAAAAGGCCCTTTCTCTACAAGCCCTCCCTCTTGTCTCCTTAAGGGATGGCTCTTTCTAAAGGGCCCCCTGGCTAGATCTTAACTGCCGGGTAGGTTCATATGGAAGGAGGCGGTTCTTCAATATGCCATAAAGTACTGAGTGTATAACACCCCCCCAACAACCCTACTTCCCAATTTTAGTAGGAAAGCCATTTTTTATGTTTTATGTTTCAGTTTCTCCTTACATGTTCACCCTTATCAAATGCAGAGCAGTCATTCTGAGGAGAAAGATGTGTTCTGTGTACAAAAGGACCCTTTCTGGATCAGGTATTGGCAACTAACAGAGGTCTGGGGGGGGGGGTCTTCACTGAGCCCACCTCAGATCCTGAGCAACTGTACTCCAGAATAGCCAGAAACTTTATCTTAAACAAGCCCCCTTCCACCTTTTCAAGGGGTATGAAGAACCTTTTTACATAACCAAAAGTGACTGTATTTCTCTTCTAGGACCTAAATGTAAACCTTTATGCAGGTAAGCTCTTACCAGCAACTTTACGGGATGATATCTATAGAGACCTGTAATATGACATTTCTCAATGTGCAGCTCCCAAATAGTCTTACTCTTCTGCAGGAACACTTCAAAATAAGTG
Source organism: Pogona vitticeps (assembly GCF_051106095.1). Lineage (NCBI taxonomy): Eukaryota > Metazoa > Chordata > Lepidosauria > Squamata > Agamidae > Pogona > Pogona vitticeps. The sequence goes on along the minus strand of NC_135786.1, from coordinate 12,242,963 downwards.
GCCTTAGAACTTGAAATATTGCTAATAATTTATATAGTAGCTCTTGTCTGCAAAATTCTTCTATAATCGGCTTTACCACAACCTCATATGTGTCAGCAATGATGGCACTTAAAACCAATCTAAATATTGCATCTGTGTTGCTTTTCATTGCTTTGAGAGGGGTCAGGGGGAAAATGCAATGGAAATAACTCTTCTCACATGTTCGCCGTCTCTCAGCAAAGCCAGGGAATTATTTCAGCTCTCCAAACATCCTCCTGAACTTTTAAAAACATCTGTGGAAAGCTTTAAAGCAAAATACAAATTTTTATAATGTTTGCGTACTCCCCAAAGGGTATATTGCTTGTATCTTTAAAAAATAAACACACACACACACACACACACAACCTCTGAGGGTGTCACAGGTTGCTGGATCAAGGTTCACTGCCCAGAGCGCTTTAAGCATTATGGGGTGGTATGCAAGCAGTGCACTTTTACAGAGTACTCTTATAGAGCCTGGTGTTGCTTGGTTGAAGGCCTATATTGGATTAGGCTTGTGCCTCTTTTCTGACACAGGGATACACTATCTTCCAGGAGGCCTGGTTTCTGTTGCAGTGGCCAGTTTTTAAGTGCTGCTTAGGAGCATCGATTGAATTACTCAGCATTGTTCAGCGTCAGCCCAAACTGTGCTCTAAAGAGGACAAAAGCCGCACTGTGTTCTGAGAAAGGCAGGGTTTAAAAACAGTTCAACGACTGTGAGGGAGGAGGGCAGCAAGACTGGGTGTTCTTGCTTTCGGAAGAACCTTTGGTCTCGATGGGCGGGGCAGAAATCCAGTAAAATAAAATGAAATAAATACTTGTTCCGAATATGACATGCGTTTCCTTGAGTTTTCATGGTTGTGGTATTCAAAAAGCCGATTGCAATCAGAGTTGAAGTTGAATTGAATGTCTTCAAGTTTAACCAGTAAGGACTATATCATAGCCTTTTTAGCAGTGTGCCCATTAAGTTGTAATAGCCCTCAGGTTTGTGTGTTTCTCTCTCTCTCTCTCTCTCTCTCTCTCTCTCTCTCTCTGTGTGTGTGTGTGTGTGTGTGTGTGTGTGTGTGTGTGTGTGAGAGAGAGAGAGAGAGAGAGAGAGAGAGTTAATCACCCTCATGTGTGTTTCTGTCTCTGTATGTGTGTGTGTGTGTGTGTGTGTGTGAGAGAGAGAGAGAGAGAGAGAGAGAGAGAGAGAGAATCACCCTCATGTGTGTTTCTGTCTCTGTATGTGTGTGTGTGTGTGTGTGTGTGTGAGAGAGAGAGAGAGAGAGAGAGAGTTAATCACCCTCATGTGTGTTTCTGTCTCTGTATGTGTGTGTGTGTGTGTGTGTGTGTGTGTGTGTGTGAGAGAGAGAGAGAGAGAGAGAGAGAGAGAGAGAGACAGAGAGAGTTAATCACCCTCATCTCTCTCTCTCTTTCTCTCTCTGTCTCTCTCTCAGTGTGTCTTTGGAGTGCTCCCTGCTTCTTGGTCTAAAGCCTGGAATTGCATACAGTTCAGGAAACACTGGATTTCCTGACAGCCAATTTTAAGCTGAGCTCAGGGAAGCCTTTGAGCCTTGGGAACAAAGCAGCTGGGAAATTTTGAAGAATCAGAATCAGAACCTTAATCAGAATCAGAACATTACAAGAGAGTGAGATACAAAAGCCAAACACATATGCCATATATGCCAGGGGATACTCAGGTGACATAGTTAGAACTCAGTGGTGTGTGACAGCATGATGCGATGCCTCTGCATGATGGAATGGATATATCTGGCTGTTGCCTGGGTGAGATCCTTATTAGTGCCACTCAGCAGGTGCCGGATTTTAATCTGGGTTGCCCCAGCCGGAGCGGGGGGAAAAAGGGAGGGACTCAGGTATTGCAGGCAGCTATCCTGGTACAGTGGACCCTCGACTTTTCGAGTTACAGACTTCTCTGGCTGCAAAATTTAGGTTCGACTTGCAGCCAGAGAATCAACCTACAGACCAGAAAAAAACCAAAATGGAACAAAAATGGAACAAAAACAGCCGGTTACGGGATTAATCAGTTTTCAATGCATTGTAGGTCAATGGAGACTCGACCTACAGACTTTTCAACCTGCAGCCACCATTCCAATACGGATTAATTCCGTAAGTAGAGGGTCCACTGTACCACATACAATAGAACAGCATGTGCTGCAATCATTCAGCTGCTCCCTGACCACAAGGGCACACTCTCTGCTCTGTGGGTAGTCCACTAAATATACCTTGCACCAGGTTGGAAGGTACAACATTGCACCCAGCCAGTGTGAATGCTCAGTGGTCCTGGGGATAATCTAAAAGATAAAAATAATCCCTTCTCCTGACATGGGAGAGGAGAAGCTGGAAGTATAACGGAGAGCAAATCTTAATATTTTGAAAATGGTGTAATTTCCAGGGGCCCTCTTTAATGAGCTAACAGCTGGGGTCATCCTTTGTGAAAATTAAATACAGCATTTGTCAGTCTTGGTCCGAATGATGACAACTACAACTTGCCTTTTGCCTTCCTTGTTGCCGAAGCTTTGCAGACTTTTTGTAGCTCAAGCATGGAAACAGAACAGGGTGAAGTTGGTGAAAGAGAAATTGAGTGTGCGCACCCCCATAAACTGTGTATGTTACCTTCTGCATGGAACGGCGTACCAGTCTATTGTTAGTCTTCCCACCCAGGACTGAAGCTGTAGAGGCCAATGACTGATTTTCCAGGAGCAGTAAATTGGTTTTCACCTGGACTTTGCAGAAGCTGTTTAAGGTGCTGAACATATTTGAGGTGATAGTACCTTGGACAGCTCCTATTAAGTACAGAGCTAATTAACTGTGTCCCTGCCATGAAATCTGAGTCACCAGCCTCTGCTGTGAAGATCAGACCTCAGCTTGCTTCTTCACTAGGGCTCACAGGAAAAGTTTCTGCTGCCCAGATCCTAATTCTTTCCCTCAATCAACCCCTTGGATGTTGCTGCATGGAGCTCTTTGTTGTGCCTCCTCCATGATGAGGTTTGCCTTGTGTGTGTTGAAGCCACTACTGCTAGACTGTATGTTGGGCGAACATCTTGGGACTTTCTACTCTGATGGTTTTGCAAAATGGTAGCATATTTGCATGTGTCTCCATTGAAGATCTGTTATTAATATACACTGTTTGTTGAAACCAATGGCTTGAATTTGGCTTGTTTCAATTCTTACAGTCAACATTCCCTCCAATTTTCAGCCCTGCTGAGTGGGGCTCTGCCCCCCCCCATGCACATGACTTCACCCCCACATGCACAACTCTGCACCATGTCTAGAACTCTGGTCACGACTGGAACCAAAGGGGCTGGAAACTCTTGCTGTGGGTGTCTGGAGAAAGAGGAAAGCTGTGCAGAGGGGAGCATAGCAGTGCACACCCTTTGAGCCATACAACTTAGAACATTGCTTATAATTTGTGATGGTAATCTGGGAAGATGGAAATTGACCTAAAATGAGAGTTAATGCTTTCAGTCTCCTTATGAGAAAACAGAAAAGGAGAGGTGAGACATAGTGAAATCTGAAGTTTCCTGCAACTCATTTTCATAATAAAAAAGTAGTATTATGTACAGTAATCTTGCGCCCAAGTGTTCTTGCACATATAGCTCATATAATCATTATTTCATATTGCCATTTGGGAAATGGGAGCTGAGTCTGTGATTCTCACCATCTAGAGTAACATGGAGCACTGTGTCCCTTCCAGAGTTTTTTTTCCCAGCACTTCAAAGCTCTGGAAATTTTATCACAGTAGATAACCTCATTGGAACATGTATTTTTATCACAGCTTTATGCACAGCAATCATTATGTTATATTAGGAGAAGATTAAACATTGCCAAAAACAGGGCTGCTGCAGAAAGCAGCACTGTAGGTTGTGTGACAAATGCTTCACTTTCTAAATGTGCTTTGATATGGCCATGACTTGTTGGGGAACTGATAATTTTCCTGTTTCTTGCTAGTAACAGCCATTGCATTGGGCTTGTGGAGTGTGCTGGGACAGCAAGCTAGATGGATGATCCACTCTGAAGGCAGAGGGGAAGCCCTATGTTAAGTGTACATAATTCCATGGTTTAGATTAGAGATGGGTGTATTTGTATACGAATACAAGTATCCCTGTGCAGGTGGAGTTAATGAGGGTCTGCCCCACAAGGCTGGACCATCCACTCACATGTTCCCTGGCAGCGGTGGCCTTGCTCATCCTTCCAATCACTTACTTACTTACTTACTTACTTACTTACTTACTTACTTACTTACTTACTTACTTACTTACTTACTTACTCACTTACTCACTTACTCACTTACTCACTTACTTATTTATTGGATTTTTACCTGCCCCTCTAGACAATGTCTACTTCCGGAGCCCCGTTGTCTTCTTGCTTGGCTAGCCACTCGGCAGCCATGCAGGGAGACTCATCCTCCCTCCCCTTTCCTGGACTGGCTAGTTGAGCAGTAATAAAGTGGAGATCTGGTAGTGAGACCATTGCTGTTGCCGGATGCATGAGTGGAAAATATGAATACGAATACCCCCATCACTAGTTTAGATGCACTTCTCAGTCTCAAACAGAGTATACCTATTGAACTAGTGGAACTTATGTAAAAGTTGACTTACCAAGTTCTGGTTGAGACTAAAAAATGTATTTTGGGACTTCTGGCTTGACGCTACGATGAGACAGCAGGAGGAGGACAGAGCTTCGTCCCCTGGGCTGAATTCCAACCTGTTTGGGACACACACACACCAGGGAGTTAAAACCACTCTGAAGAGGTGGTGAAATGGGGAAGAAGCCTGTTGATCACTGGAGGGGGATGGCAGTTACCCATGATTGATCCAGGAAACTCCCCAATCAACTAGCATGTGGAAACAAGCAGCTCATTTAGCTTGCTTGCAAGTTGTCGGCAGCAGGCAAAATCAGAAGCGATAAATCAGCCAATTTAACATCGTTGGTACCATTGGGTAAGATACAAAATTTTAACTATACTGCTCTATGACTATTCCTGGACGGAATAATCCCTTTAACAGAAAAAAGTGCCTCTTAGCCCCACCACTAAATTGAACTGTGGTGGATATGGAGAAGGGGAAAGAGATGCAAGAGATGCAAAGAAAATAAATTAGACATTAATTAAACACTTAATTATACTTCAAGGAAGGGAGTTTCTTGGTGATACTTTTGTGTTAAACTTAAGGAATTTTCCTCTTAAAATTATTTTAGCCAAATAACGCTGGGAGTTAAACTGTTATGGCTTTCTACAGGGTTGGCAAAAATCGCAGAACATGACCTTGAATAGTCAAACTTGGAACTCTGCTTTGACTTTCCTTTTTTTCCTGAGAACTGTCTAAAACATAGACAATTAACTTTGGAAAGTCTAATACAAGCATAGAGTGAATGGGGATGTCAACCTATGTCAGAGACTGGATTTAAATTAACCCTAAAGATGATCAATCTACTGAAGTGGACTTATTGAAGCAATTATTGATGGAACTGGACTGCCTGCTCTAAGCTACTGGACATCTTTTATTTGAAATACAGGTACTTGGCATCTTGGGACATAATGCTACAACAAGAGAAATTTGGGGATGAACCAAAATGAAGCAATCTTAGAAATAGTGAGATCACGTAATGAAGAGCTGAAATCATTCAAGGAGCAACTAAAAAGGACTATATTCAACAGAAGACAGGGAATAATGAACAAGGAAATGTGATGGTGGAGGACAGTGTATGCCAACCAAAAGAAGGGCTGGAGGAGACCAAATGGAAAAATGTAGGAGATTTAATTCTAACTCTAGAGCTGAGGAAAATTTTGACTGTGTTAAGGGAATATAAGGATAGAAAATCAGCAGAATTAATTAAAAATAGCCTGGAAGATCTATTGGAGATGGATCAAGTGCATAAAGACCTATTGGAGATAGATCAAGTGTATAAATATTTTCAGATGAAACAAGGGACGGCAGAATGTTTAGGGAGATAGAAACAAGAATTGGGAAAAGACAAATAAGAGAAGGAGTTACTTAGAAATATGAAAAAGGGAAAATATTAAGGTGGCCCTCAGCGTTGAATGCATGTATATATTTATCTTCTGAAATTGTAAAGGGGGATATCTTATATATTAAAAATGGGAATTGAACTGAAATCAGGGTAAAGACATAACATGGTGGTTTTTAAGGTAAATTGAAGCTAGATTATTTAAAGAATATACATTAGATATGATATTGATATAGACATGACAGAAAATGTGGACATAAAAATGGCTAAATAATTGTATAAAGAAAATCTGTATAAAGTGATTTTTGTTGTTGTTTAGTAGTTAAGTCGTGCCCGACTCTTCGTTACCTCATGGACCAAAGCACGCGAGGCCCTCCTGTCTCCCACTGCCTCCCGAAGCTGGGTCAAATTCATGTTAGTAGCTCCGATGACACTGTCCAACCATTTCGTCCTCTGTTGTCCCCTTCTCCTTTTACCCTTACACTTTCCCAACCTCAGGGTCTTTTCCAGGGAGTCTTCTCTTATCATGAGATGGCCAAAGTATTGGAGCCTCAGCTTCAGCATCTATCCTTCCAGTGAGCACTCAGGGTTGATTTTCTTCTAAATGGATAGATTTGTTCTCTTTGCAGCCCAGGGGATTCTCGAGAGCCTCCTCCAGCACCACAGTTCAAAAGCATCAATTATTTGGTGGTCAACCTTCTTTATGGTCCAGTTCTCACTTCCATATATCGCTACTGGAAAAACCATAGCTTTGACTATGTGGACCTTTGTCGGCAAGGTGATGTCTCTGCTTTTTAAGATGCTCTCTAGGTTTGTCATCGCTTTCCTCCCAAGAAGCAGGTGTCTTTTAATTTCATGGCTGCTGTCACCATCTGCAGTGATCATGGAGCCCAGGAAAGTAAAATCTGTCACTGCCATCATATTTTCCCCTTCTATTTGCCAGGAGGTGATGGGACCAGTGGCCATGATCTTAGTTTTTTAGATGTTACCTAAAGCATAAAATGATTTAGTTAACATCTGTTATGTTTTAGGAACCTGCTCAGTTATTATTGGTATAAAATACAAAGTTTGTTGGTTAAATTACTTCAAAATTATATAGATTTGGAACCGGAATTACTATTAGGTATGTTTCTAGAGGTTTTTGAGAACATTGTATACTCTGGGAGCAATATTATGATAATAGCCAATATTGTATACTAAAATACACACATGAATGGTTAAATGTTTTTAAAAAATGTATAGATGTTGAAGAGACGACTAAGAAGACAACAAGATGCAAAAAAACCAAATAATTATAAGCAACTTGTGTAACACGGTGTATAACAAGCATGAATTTAATGTAGCTAGATTGAAAAATTAATAAAATGTTTTCAAAAAGTAAAATGTATTTTGGCCTGCATGTGTAAATGTCCAAGTTTGGGTTTCATATTATTTGTTATTTGTCTTGGGTAGGCTGTGTTTAGTAGGCTGTCATTTCAGGGAGAGGTTTCTCGGCAAAAAAACCCTGCTGCAGGAATGACTGCATCTACTACCTTAGGTGGTGAAAGAGAGCAGTTTGCAAAGGAATTTATGGGATCCTTTCCCTCCAAATGTAAAGTATGTGTAGGTTATTATTTTTTAAAATCCCTATTTCATTTCCTAACTGCCATACTGCTTGCCTATTGGAGGATTAAAATGGCAAGTAGACGGCCTGGCTGTTTCTATTCCCATTTGAAAAGTACTGGTTATGAGCCTTAAAGCTCCGTATGGCTTGACTCCAGGCTTTCTGAAAGGCCATTTCACCTCATATGAGACTTCTTAGCTTTTAAGATATTCTGGGCCGGCCCTTCTGTCAGTTCGGCCATCTTCCCAGGGTCTCGTGAGGACACGAGAGAGGGCCTTCTAAGTGGTGGTCCCATGCTTCAGAATGTGGTGCCCTGTGAAATGCGGTTGGCCCTTTTCCTCTTGTCCTTCTGTGTTCAGGAAAAAGACTTTTGTTTTCAAGGAAACTTTGAAGCAAAAAGTGTGAAACAATAAGTCAATGTCTTAGGAATGCTATATTTATTGAATTTAGATTTTAAAAATGTTTTTAGTACTGGCTTTATTGATGTATGATTAATTATTTATTTTAATTTATTTTATTCAAAATATATTTACCCCACCTTTTTCCTTCACAATGGACCCAAGGCAGTTTACAACTTTAAAAGACAGTAGTTAACAGAAAGATAACAGTGAGAATACAAGACTGAAAGGATCAAACACATACAACACTTTAAAAAAAGTAAACAAAAGCAACACTAAAACATGTTCAAAGTAGTAAACTACGACAATCCATTTTTTAAAATACAGTGGTGCCTCACTTAGCGATGTTAATTGGTTAAAAAAAACATTGCTATGGGAAAACATCGCTAAGCGAAACACCATTTCCCATAGGAATGCATTGAAAACCGGATAATTAAGTGAAAATCGCCATAGGAAACGTCCATAGGCACGTCCTTAAGTGAAAATCGCCATAGGAAACATCGCTAAGCGAAACGCGGTTCCCCCATTGGAATGCATTGAACAGTTTTCAATGCATTTCAATGGTTTTGACAGGTCGGTTTTCGCTATTTTTAAAGTGTCTTAAAATGTTCAAAAACTGTTTAAAATGCTTGGACTCATTAGTGCACCCTGTAAAACCTTTGCAAACTCAATTTGGCTTTGTTCTGAGTCTTAGTTAATTTTTGGTGAATTTTTTCTCCCCCCACTGAAATGCATTGAACTGTAGGTTTGACAGATGTCATTGCATTCCAATGGGGGAAAAATTCACCAAAAATTAACGAAGACTCAGAACAAAGCCAAATTAAGTTTGCAAAGGTTTTACAAGGTGCACTAATGATTCCAAACATTTTAAACAGTTTTTGAACATTTTAAGACACTTTAAAAATAGCAAAAACGGACATTGCTAAGCGAATCAGGGGGACCTAAACTGTCATCACTAAGCAAAGCAAGGTCCCGAACATCGCTATGTGAAATTTCCCCATTGGAAACATTGCTAAACAGAGTGCAAGATCGCTCCAAAAACGGCATCGCTAAGCGAATACATCATTAAACGAGGCAATCGCTAAGCGAGGCACCACTGTAATAATAATAATAATAAACACTCAGGTGGCCACTCACTGAGAGAAAGCTTACCCAAAGAGAAAAGTCTTCTACTGCTTGAGGAAGGACAACACAATAAAGATGGAGCTGACCTGGCCTCTTGTGTGAGGGAATTCCATAGTAATAGAGAAGGCCCTCTCTTGTGTCCCCATCAAATGTGCCTTTGCAAGTGATGGGGCTGAGAGAAAGGCAGGATCATCAAGGGAGAGGCGGTCTTTGAGATAGCTCCAGGTTCATATGATGTTTTAACTGTGATTATTGTATAGTCTTAATTGTTTGTAAATCACTTTGGGTCACCTATGTAGGCATCCTTCAGTCTCGAAAGACTATGGTATCGTGCTCTGTTTGGAGGACTTGGAACAGCGTCTAGTGTGGCTGAGGAGGCCAATTCGAGAGTGACAATCCCTTCCACACTGGAGACAAATCCAATCTGTCCCCTGTCCAGCTCCCTGGTTTTGCTTCCTTTGTGACTTCCTCTTTGCCTCAGCCTGCTGGGCAAGGGTCTCTTCAAATTTATATGTAGAAAACATATAAATTACAGACAGGGAAAGGGAAGGAGAGAGAAGTGTTATCTCCAGTACCAGAGGCAATATGACATTTACTTGAGAACATGACATGGAGTCCTGTTACATGCATATCCTTCAACTGAGCATGTCTTGGACAACTGATTTGCTGCAATGAAAAGATAATGCTGGAGTAGGTAGGCCTTTGGTCTTAACCTACATGGCAGTTCTCAAGTACCTTAATTTTGTGGCTGAGATGCTTGGTTTGCTAAAAAGCACAAGATCCATAGAATGGCAGGAAAAAAAAGGCAACGGCTCAGCTAATTTCTTTCCCAGTGTCCCCTTTTGTCAATATTGCTAAAATGGGATTTATAGTTGCTTAGTCTGTTCTCTTTAATTGTTCAGCATGTCATTTTGCTTACCTAGTTGACTGTGCCTCTCAACTTGCATAACTCCCAGGAGCAGACACGGAGTGTTGAAAATCAATACAGAGCTGGGGGAGAATGGTATATATGAAGAGGTCTGAGTTATGTGAGTTTCTCAAAGCTTATAGATGGCAGATGTATGGTCCACCTTTGATTAAGCATTGGAATGTGGAAAACAGTCCCAGATGTCTATGTTAGACAAAAAAGGAGAGGAATTGAAGGCTTAGTTAATTCAAAGAGGCTTAAAGTTTTTCCTTGGGTTTCTGCATCTCTCTCTCTTCTAAAGATACTCAAATTGTGGTGTTCATGGTGCTTCATTTCAGTCATAGTCAGCTGCTCTTGTTTTGCCTTCAGATGATGGTGTTTGAAATGGCTGATCCTGCATATGTGAAAGAGCCTTGCATCCATAAAAATTAAAATAGACCCTCCTGTTAATAGTAGTTGGGGATTTCCTACATATCTGCAAAATGTGTAGGTTTTGCCCAGAAATCCAAAATCACCTTGTTAATGAGTGGCTGAAAGCCAGTGTAGTGGATAAAGAGGCAGACTGGGACTCAGAAGACTCATGTTCAAGTTGCCAATCACCCATGGAAACTAGCTTTACTTGTGCCAACTGACAGCCCCTAACACACAACGTGCCACCAACACTTGTACGTAGTTTCCCTCATGCAACCATAAACCAACAACAGGCTTTTGGCTGTTGATTTTAAACAGACCTTTGTGATGAATGAAAATGCTGCACTTGATGGTTTGACACAGAAGTGGGCTTCACATTGCTGTAGTTGGGAGGGGGGGGGAGTTATGTGTAACCAGCCCCAGTCAACCTGCTTCAGGTATCCACTATATTACCCTGAACACACTTGATCTTGGTTGGGTTTGGAAGCTTAACAGATCAGGCTTGGTTAGTACTTTCATGGAGCATCATCCATCAGAAAATATCAGGGATCTCCAGGTACATCACACGCACAGTAAGGCAAATTTGACAGTTCTTAATATCTTGAATGCCAGTTGTTTTCTTGAAATGGACTAATATATTAGTACCAGTATTGATATGGCCTGCCAATCATAAAATCTAGTTGCATGTTGCACTTCCCTTTACTGCCTTAAAAAGATTCTAAGGCCTCACAACTGACAATCTATGATATTTCACCACAAACACTCTTTAGGCTCAAATTTCAACCTTTGAGTTGCATAATTCCAAGGCCTAGACAACAGATTGCCTTCCTGCCTACTGAAGGCAACCTTTATAAATACACACTCTTAATGTTGCTAGCAGTTGTGGGAGACGGTGCATGCGTTTGACAAATTTATAGAAGGTTTTACCAGCATGCAGTTTTGTGCCTTTGTCTTTCTATCCTATAAAGTTATAGACACTTTTAGTACCTAACATTCCTAGTAATAGGCCATCTAAAATCATGGATATTTGTCAGTATAGACATCCATAATGTGAACTGGCATAGCTAGATTCCTCTTCCCTTCCCCTGATCCACTCCTTGACCCTTTTCTCCAATGTTAATAATAATAGTGTGCCGTCAAGTCAGTTCTGACTTTTGGCAACCTTTTTAGGGTTTTCCAGGTAGGGAATACTCAGAAGTGGTTTATTATTCCCTTTCTCTGGGCACATTCTATGTGCAGTTTGGCCAAGGCTACACAGGCTGGCTCTTCTCCTAGGAGACACAGTGGGGAATCATACTCCCAATCTCTGCCTCCACAGCCAGATACCTAAACCTCTAAGCAATCCACACAGCTTCTCCAATGTTACTGGAAAAAAATGGTATGAACTAAAGTCAGGTGCGTGTTGACAATCCAGGTGAGGAAAGTGGAAGAATAACTCATAAAATTACTGTTTCTCAAAGAGAAGCCGTCTTGAGATGTCAATACATCCTGTCAAGAAAGTGCCAGCCACAGTGAGTTCTAGAGCAAGAAAATTACAAGGAGTGGGTTTTTCATCAAGATTTCCATAATTTGTACCAAAGGTCTCTGCACAAAACTACTATGTATTAGGAAGCAGCAGACATACAGGGAGCAAGGAAAAAGTGACTGCTTGATCAAAAAGAGGCAAACAACCCATCCAGACTTTCTGACGTCCAGGAGTCCATGCAGCAAAGCAGCAGTTACTGCAGTTTGATTCTCACAAAGGAAGAAAAAGAGCAGGGAAAGAAAACAATAAGTAAAACTGTTATAAAACCTTTCTTGACAGCAGCAAATAAGTTGCTCCTGTTTTGCAATGGGGGGGGGGAGAGAAAGTCCATTGAAACACTTGTGCACAAACAAGGATTTGAATCCTTCGTTTCAGTATAAGGATTGTGTATGGCTTTTTTTTTCCTGTACGGCAGTGTGAGGAACTTCTTACATTTCACATTGTTTGGTAATATTCCAGTTACTCCTGTCTTGCTGTGAGACAACAGCCAGAGTATTCTGAATGTAAGAAGGAAATTAAAGGAACACAGAAGATCACTTAGGATGCAATTCCATTTTTTATTGAAGTGCACTCTTGTGATTATATTCCACTGCAGAGACTCCGATGTGCCTGAAAATAGTTCTATAGCATGTGCAGACTTTAGGTTTAGCCAGCCCGGGTTTTATGGAATTTACCGGTTAATCATAACCTCTTCTTTCATTTGCTGATGGTGTAACACTTGGGAAGTAGCAAAACTATTTTGATTGCCTTGTCAATGCACGATAAAATAAGAGTCTATTAATTGAAGAAAGGAACGTAATGGGGATGTGGTAAAAGAGAGGGCACCCTCGGGATGTAGGCCATTTTTTCTCCCTTACAGGCTACTCTGTGGATCTTTAAGCAGTTCTATAAAATGCTAAATAATGGACAGGGGAAAGCTAATGGAAACTGTCACTTAGTATTAAGATTTCTGAAATGTGAGGTCCTTCAGAGATCCTGACAGGCTGTCTCTGTAGTGAAGGGGTGAGCATTAGTTAACTCTGAAGCACCAGCGGGACCAATTGGCAATTTTTATATGCTGATTAATGTAATCTTTGCAAAGGATGCTAGCCTAGGTTGGGATTTGGCCTAATCCAGCAACACACTTTCATGTTAAGTAACAGCTTGTGATAACTTAGAATGGATTGGATATGCCTTAATGTGTGTACTCTCTTGCAGAGCTAAAACATAGTGGAAGATTGTGTTGATTTGGATTAAAAACGCCCTCCTGGGCTAACCTTGCTCTCATGTATTTGAGAAATGTTGGAATGACTTCAAGCATGCATTGGCCAGAATTCCACTGGTGTCTAGTTAAGGTCTGAATAGGATGCACAGCTAATCAACAAGATACTGGGACTCTTCTCATAGATTTGGTAATGTGCCCAGCTCCACAACCAAGATGAGCCCTTGTGATTTGTCAGTTTGCCGAGGCTAGTTATATGCACCATATGCAAATGCTAGTAGAATTGTGGCTATTAAAAGCTGAGAACTGCTGATTGTACCAGCAACATAAGAATGACAAGTTCCAGTCTACTTTGATTACAGTGGTACCTCGATTTAAGAACTTAATCCATATTGGGACTGCGTTCTTAAGTTGAAACGTTCTTAAGTCAAAGCACCATTTCCCATAGGAATACATTGGAAACCATTTAATCTGTATCTGCTGTTTTTTGTTCTTAAATCAAGGTGCTGTTCTTAAGTTGAAGCATTAGTTCCTATGGGTTAATCCAGTTAATCCGTATCTACCACTAGGAGTTGAATTTTTTTTTAATTTTTTCTTCTTTTGACCTAAGGTGAATTTAGGTCAAAAAAAGGGCAGGAAAGTTTTTTCCCCTTTTTTGGGGTTCTTAAGTCGAGGGTCCGTTCTCAAGTCGAAGCCGTTCTTAACTCAAATCGTTCATATGTAGGGACATTCTCAAGTTGAGGTACCACTGTATGTTTGTTAGTGGTGTGTACTTATACAAGGTTTGGGACAGGAGACCGCACACAGTAGTCTACAGCAGTGGTCTCCAACCATGGGCCTCCAGATGTTCTTGGACTTCAACTCCCAGAAATCCTGGCCAGCAGAGGTGGTGGTGAAGGTTTCTGGGAGATGTAGTCCAAGAACATCTGGAGGCCCATGGTTGGTGACCACTGGCCTACAGAATCTGAATGCGAGATATGAGAGCATGTTTCCTTTGACATAAAATTTTAGTCTAAAGTATGGCAAAAATATGGCCCTCCGTATGATATTGCACTGCAACCCCCATCTCCATAGCCAGTGGGGATGGATGATAGGAATTAGAGTCCAACAACATCTGGCAAGCCCCATGTGCTCCATACCTTACCTTGGTGTTACCCTGTTTCCCCAAACATAAGACCTCGGCTGAAAATAAGCTCTAGTATGATTTTTCAGGATGCTTGTAATATAAGCCCTACCCTAAAAATAATCCCCAGTTAATTGAAACCCTGCCCCCCACCATTGTGCAGCAACCAGATGAAGATGACATGACTGTATTTGAATACATGTAGATTGTTGTACATGAAAGAAAAAAATATTCCCTGAAAATAAGCCCTGATGCATTTTGTGGAGCAAAAATTAATATAAGACCCTGTCTTATTTTCGGGAAAACACGGTATTAGGAAAGACAGAAATTAGGCAGACACTAAGAAGCATTAGCCAGGAATTCTTAAGAATGAGCCATTCTGTTTTTAATTAGACATGGATAACCAGCCAGGTCCGCTCACTGGGCTCTATGCAGCGTGGCGCTCTTCGGTTGCTGTTGTTACGCCAATCATGGAAGGAGCCCAGGTGACATTTCCTCGCCTCCCCACAGAGCCCACCACTGATCAGCTGAGTGGGGAGACTCCCTGTCCTGCCTCTGTACCAACTAGGCTCCTTACATGACTGGTGCAGTGGCAACAATATGGCGGAATATGATTGGTTCTGGGGGAGGGGATTGGGATGGTTTATGCATCCCCAGGGTATGGATACAACATGCCCATGTTTATTTTTTTAAATAACATAAAGACCTCAACAGTTCTACTGCTGATACCTAAAAAACCCAGGTTATTTTAATAAGGCCATTCTCCCAGCATTGGGAGCCAAGGCAGTTCACAAATAATTAAAAACAGGTAAGGTAAAGGTCCCCCTTGCCATTTAGTCTAGTTGTGTCTGACTCTAGGGTGTGGTGCTCATTCCCGTCTCCAAGCTGTAGAGCCAGCATTTGTCCGTAGAGAGTTTCTGTCTGTGGTCATTTGGCCAGCACGACTAGACACGGAACGCCATTACCTTCCCACCATGGTGGTATCTATTTACCTTCTTGCATTTACATGCTTTCGAACTGCTAGGTTGGCGAGGAGCTGGGACAAGCGACAGGAACAAACTCCATCACATGGATTCAATCTTAGAACTGCTGGTTTTCCGACCTTGCAGCACAGAGGCTTCTGCGGTTTAACCCGCAGCAGGTTAAAAACAGGTACAACTAAATAAATACATTCATTCATTTTATTTATATCCCACTCTTCTCCCAATAAAAGAACTCATAATGGCGTTAAAATTTAATAAATACAGTTGAAAAAGCAATTACAGTGGTGCCTCACTAGACAGTTACCCAGCATGACACTTTTTTCACTAGACATTGGCTTTTTGCGATCGCTACAGCGATTCGCAAAACAGTGATTCCTATGGGGGAATTTCGCTGGACAATGTTTGGTCCCTGCTTTGCGAACCGATTTTCGCTAGAAGACGATTTTGACAGCTTCCTCCGTGCTCACAAAACAGGTGTTTTCGGGGCCTAAGCTTCGCAAGACAGTGATTTAAACAGCTAATCGGCGGTTCGCAAAGCAGTTTTCCTATGGCCAATCTTCGCTAGACAACGACGATTCTTCCCCATTGGAATGCATTAAACAGGTTTCAATGCATTCCAATGGGGAAATACTTTTCGCCAGACAATGATTTCGCTAAACAGCGATTTCAGTGGAATGGATTATCATCGTCTAACGAGGCACCACTGTAAATGTATAACATAGTAAAGGAACCACTGTTTGAAACTATTTAAAAACACATTTAAAGGGGTACAAATAAAACAACCCCCTGTTAAAAGCCCCTTTTTTTGGTTACTTCCTCAAAGCCTGACTAAACGGAAGGGTCTTGGATTGCGCTGTGTGATTTTATAGGTCATAACTCATGCTTTGAATTGGCCCAGGAAATGAATTAACAACTGGTGAATACGTTGTAATAGGGAGTTATATGCTCCCTGTAATCAGCCCTGGTCAGCAGTATGACTGCAGTATTTTGGACTAGTTGAAATTTCCAGAGGCTCTTCAGAGGCAGACCACATAGAGTGCCTCATAGTAACCCGAAACACCTGTCACTGTAGGCAGCTCACACCTCAAAAGGCATAGATACAGATGGCCCTCTAGCTTTAACTGTGCAAATGTATTCTAAGCCACTACTGAAATCTCGGTGTCTAGGCTCAGGGCTGAATCGAGGAACATGCATAAGCTACAAAGCTTAGTTTTAATGGGGACTATAACTGCATCCAGAATATGCTTAGTCCCTATTTCCTGGTTTACCTTTCAATCAACCAGGAACATCTCTGTCTTTAAGGTTCAATTTGTTGACCTTTATACAATTTATGAGGTGCTGATCTAGAAACACAATAGCTTCCCTGAAGTAAGTATAAAGGATAGAATTGAGCATCATCAGCATACTGGTGATACTATATCTCAAAGCTCTGGATAGTATTTCCTAGGAGTTTCATATATGTGTTGAATTGTGTCGGTGGACAGAACTGAACCCTGAGGAATTCCACCACTGATAGGTAAGGTATTGAACAAGACACCCCCAACACCACCTTTGATCTTACTCCTCCAGCAATAACTTACACAACTGTAAAACAGAGACCCCAATACCCATTCCAGAGAGCCGGCTCCGAATTGGATCATGGTTGATGTTCTCAAAAGCTGCCGAGAAGCAGAACCCAGACATATTCCTGACGTGCATTTCCTATCTTTGGTCTACTAAGCAGACTTAAAAGCAGACTGAGTTGAATCAAGATAATGTTTCTTATTTAAGAATCTCCAGAGCTGGGAAATCTCCACACACATGCTCCAAAATGGAATATAGTAGTTGTCAGTGCAGTGGGGTTCACGGAGGCCTTTTCTAAGAGCAGTCTCATTACTGACTTCTGTGGGCATGCTGGAGCCATGCCTTGCTGCAAGGAGGCCGTTACTTCTCCTCTTACCCCCACAGCCAATCCCTACTTGGCTACTTTTATGAGCCAAAATGATGAAGGGTTCAACACACAAACGGTTGCTCTCACCTCTCCAAGCATTCTGTCCACATTCTCAGGCTACGTAAATTGAAACATATCATTATCTGGGGCTGGGAGAGCCAAATTTATATCTACAGTATGTGGGTCAACTACAGCATATAAAATTAAAGATTCCCCTTGACATTTAGTCCAGTCATGTCTGACTCTAGGGTGCAGTGCTCATCCCCGTCTCCAAGCCGTAGAGCCAGTGTTTGTCCGTAGACAGTTTCTGTGGTCACGTGGCCAGCGCGACCTGACATGGAACACAATTACCTTCCTAACGTGGTGATACCTATTTATCTACTCACATTGTTACATGCTTTCAAACCGCTAGGTTGGCAGGAGCTGGGACAAGCGACGGGAGCTCACTCCGTCATGTGCCTTTGATCTTACGATGGCTGGTCTTCTGACCTTGCAGCCCAGAGGCTTTTGTGTTTTAGCCCGCAGTGTCACCACATCCCTATACTTTATCTATACCTGAATGGCTGGTTTTCTGACCTTGCAGCACAAAGGCTTCTGCAGTTTAACCCGCAGCGCCACCACGTCCCCTACAACTACAGCATATTAAGTCAAAGCAAATCCAAGGGATTTTGGTCTGCAGAGTGCCGTGCAAATTGGTGTCAAGGGTTCTGTACTCTGTTCTTGTGGGAGGCCATGTAATTCACCCTTGACCACTCAAAATAGCTTTCCTGGCTGGGTCTGTGCCAATGCAATGGTGACAGAGCGGAATGATTTCTCCATCACCATTGCTGCCTGTGAGAAAGCAGATGGGAAGGAGGCGATTCCCATCGGTGCTCCATCCCCTCATGCCCCAGAGACACAAAGATCCCCTAGTCCTCCCCTCCAAGTTAAGGAGGTTCTGAACAGTAATAGGGGAACTGATGAGACAGGCTAAACAAATGCACACCAATATCAACACGCGGGAAACAGGCAACAAATGGAGGACGAGAGGAAAGAGCAAAAGGGAGATATGAGAAACAAGAGCAGAGGAGAAAGGGAAGAAGTAGAGGCAAGCCAGGAGGAAGATAGAAAGGTGGAAAAGAGAGAATTCTGGGATGGATGGGAATGAGTACAAAAGAGGACCCCAATACTGGAGAGTGGGTAAGGTTGGTGGAACCCTGGGAGGCACGGACGTTGACCCCCTGTAAGGCCCTCCTACTGAAAAGAGCATAGAGAAAGGAGAAGGAAGGAACGAGAGAAAGGAATTAGGAAAGAAGTAGAGGAAAGAGACATTCCTTCTCCCAAGAGTGGACCTCTTCTTCTGTGGGGGTCTGGAGAACGTTCCTGAACCTGGGGGCAAGAGAGTCTATGGATTGAGGAGAAACAGACCTTACGCCCACGTTGTGGGTGCCAGTGGCCAGGGCATTTATCCCCGGACCTGGGGTGACAAATAGGTTGGTGCAAGGGATGGTGGAATCTCCCTGTTGGGAGTAGAGGGAGAATTTGGACCTTTCAAAGTTGTTGCGGACAAACCCAAAGTTTTGTTGTTAAAGGTTAATGGTTGGAAGCAAGATTTGACTTCTGGAGTATTTGTAAAGGGGGAGCAAGAAGAGAGGGCTGAAAGTAAACCCACTCCCATTACCACAGAGCGCTCTGGTTTTATTTCCTCACAGAGGTGGCACAAGACGGGGGAGGGAAGATGGAGACCAGGCCACAGAAGAGCTGCTGCTCTCCACAGCCCACCACAGGGAATGGCCTACGCCTGCAGAGAGACGGCCAAAGTTTTGTTTTGAGGAAGGAGAGGTAAACAGCAGCAGATTCTTGAGGAACACACACGCTCCTATGCAGCCCCTCCTTCCCATCTGCACTCCATGCAGACATGATGACAGACATCTGGGGTTTCCACTAATCCTTCACTTTGCACTCTGAGCTTCTCTTCACAATAACCAGGGTTGCAAATACTGGGGTGTCTAGTTTGGTTTTTTTTAAAATAAAATGTAAGTTGAAATTATGTCAGTCATTGATCTCCCTGCTTCATCAAAATAGGTAAGAGGCCACACTGGCCCTAATCCTAGGAGAGACATTAAAATGATGATGTTACTGGCGGTCTCTGGTGTTTCTTTAGTTATGCTTTCTTTATTGCTAAGTCCTTCTGTGGGAGATAGTCAAAAGGAATGGAGACATCAGCATTAGACATGAAATGCTGGAAGTGCATTGGGCAATATATTATGATCCTCCAGGGATAGCTGACTCCGTTCTTTCTTTATTGGCCATTACATTATCGTCTCTGAACCTTTTATGAGCTCTCTTTCCATTTCTGCCTTTGATGTGTCTTCCCCTACACCTTCAGTATGAGCTGGAGCAATCCTGTTGAAGAAGCATGGAATTTTCAAGTACTGTGAGCTGTGTCTGCTGAAGAATCTTTATCCAGTTGCAGTTCCTTTCTGTCTGGGCAATATGTAGTGCTTCTGCATGTGGTCTGTGCTACACTATTGGCAATGCCCCCTTTCCTGTACCCAGTCACCTCTTTTTGATAGATATACTATCCCCCAAATCTGCAAATATTCATAATATCTTTGTCTTTTGGCACACTTGGCGAGCCAGTAAATCAAATTATAATCCCTAACTTGTGCTAAAGGCTGTCATAGCTTTGTCGTGTTTTTCCCTACCCTCACAGCCCCCCCCCCCCAAGTTTACTATGAAGCAGACAGTGTTAGTGTGCATATGGAGGGCAATCACAGAGTAATTGGCAAAGTTTTGGTCCTAAGAAAGGTGTGTAAACATTCCAAGCCATGCTGTAAGGAGCATGAGGACCACAGGCTCAAGAGGACTGTCATTACCTTTTGAAGGTGCCATCAGTTCTTGGGCTCTTGTCTACAGTTTTTCTGCACTTTCCATGAAAAGATTGTGCAAAGCCTGAAGAGGTGGAATTTTCCCCACGAAAGCTTGCACTTTGTTTGATTTTTAAAAAAAGTGGCCCAATAAAAAGTATCACCCTCTCTTACATTCATAGCACCTGTAAGTGTTGCTTGTTGACACCACTTCAAAAATAGTGGTGTTGAGCTTTCCCCTGGAAATTGCTTTCATTTGACCTGGGCTTCCATTGGTATTGAAAGCACCTTTCTCAGAAAAGAGGGTGATAATCATGTTACAGAGACCCATAAGCTGTAATACGTTGCTGGGATCACAAGAATTACAACCATTTTTGCTGCTTTGGCCTACCCTTGAGGTCTTCAGTCCATTCACCTTTCATCTCAGCGCTTACTTTTCTGTCACAACTTTTTCTATGTGTGCTTCTTCCCTGCCTTTCCTGTCTCACGGACCACACTGAACTTCATGAAGGTTTATATGCAGCAGATCTATTTGTCACTTGGGCAAAGTTCTTGAAATGAATACTGGCCCTCACTATTCTTAGAACAGGTTATGACCAATATGGATCCTTTGACATATTTTATTCTATAAAAGACTATTACTGGCCTTCAAATTTTCTGTGAACCATGGAAATGCTTCAGTTATATGCTGGACATTTCTGTGAGGAGAATGTCAACCCTTGAATCCAGTACAAAGAAATTCACATCTAAAATTATTTCAGAGGATGAAAAAATTCAGAGAAATTCTTATGGGTGAGGTGTGGGATTCTTTATGCTGAGGTACGTGTGTGAAGAAGCCTTTTCTTTTACTGTACAATATCTTTTGGTAATAATAGCATCTCCAGCTTCCCACATTTCGGTTAAAGCCCAGGGGGAGATGTCAGAAGGTAACTTCTCTCACAGTTTTTTTTTTTTTTTAAATTTAAGCTCAGGAAATGTGAGCATCTAGGAAGGCTGCCGAGGGATAATGCAGTGTACAATAGATAGAAGAGGAAATGCAGCACTAGGCAGTCTTATGGTCGGTTCAAAAATATAACATCAATAATAGAATTCCAAAAGGTCCTGGAAATGAGGTAAGAATTGAACTCTGGGAAATTGGGTCAGAAACTATGACACATCACTAGATTCACCTTTGTCTTGACACACCAGTAACCTCGCATTGGACACAGGCTTACAGGGAAGTGCATGTATAGTAAAAAAAATATTGCAGTAGAGTCAAAATGAATCTACAGTGATCCCTCCAAAATATAGCACTTGGAAGGCCTGAGGAAAGTTTTGAAAGTGTGAAGATTGACAGCAAGTGCAGAGTCCAAATTTCTCAAAGCCATTTTCTCTGCACTGCCATTTCCTCTTCCTTACTGTCCTATGGAAATAGAATTCTGAATAATTATTCACAAATTCCCTCTGCTTTTATTTTAAGCACCATGCTACAGCACCACTGCAGAGCCTCAGAATGATGCTAAGTAGACAACATTGTGTATAAGCCAAATGGATAACCAAGCTACCAGTGGCTATGTCAACCAGACTTTCTAGGATCTGAAATATTTGATCTAGTGGGCCATCCACCATTGCTTAGTATGTTCATTTTGGATAGTAGGAAGAAGGTGTCTTGTTGAGGCTCTTGTACCACTGGAAAATTATTTCATAGGTTCTGTAGTTTTCTTTTGTATTTAACAGGTGAGGCTACAAGTAAAAGCATGTAGCTCTACATCTCCTTTTCATCTACCTCAGTGGATGCCGTTCTGTCCCTCCAGCACTGCCTGGAGACGGTACTGGAATGGATGCAGTCGAATGGGTTGAGGCTGAACCCGGACAAGACAGAGGTCTTGAGAGTGGGTGGTCCTCCTGTCAGCGGTATAGGCAACTCCCTTTCTTTTGGGGGGACGACCCTTGCCGCAAAGAATGAGGTTCGCAGCTTGGGGGTACATCTGGACGCGGCGCTTACCATGGAAACCCAGGTGACGTCCGTGGTCCGCTCCGCCTATTTTCATCTATGGCGGATTGCCCAGCTGCGTCCATATCTTGATGGGGGGCCCTCACTACTCTAGTACATGC
The DNA here is from genome assembly GCF_051106095.1 of Pogona vitticeps. NCBI lineage: Eukaryota > Metazoa > Chordata > Lepidosauria > Squamata > Agamidae > Pogona > Pogona vitticeps. Next base: position 12,220,829 of record NC_135786.1, on the reverse strand, counting down.
GCTCGTAATCTCGAGATTAGATCATTGTAATGCAGTCTACGTGGGGCTGCCTTTGAGGCTGATGCGGAAATTACAGATGGTCCAGAATGCGGCAGCCAGGCTACTTAGTGGGGTGAGAAAACACCAACACATCTCCCCCACTCTGGCTGCTTTGCACTGGTTGCCCATCCGTTTCCGCATCGACTTCAAAGTGCTAATGATCACTTATAAAGCCCTAAACGGTTTGGGACCTCAATATTTGGCAGATTGTCTTCTCCCACCCAGATCTACCCGAATCACCCGCCATAGCCAGCAGGGACGGCTGAGGGGCCTGACGCCAAGAGAGGCTCGGAAGGAACAAACTAGAAACCGGGCCTTCTCGGCGGTGGCCCCTCGGCTGTGGAACACCCTTCCAACAGAAATTCGGCTGGCACCCTCGCTGGGTGTTTTTAAAAGACAATTAAAAACTTGCCTATTTAGGCAGGCCTTCCCTCCAGTCAGCTAAGTCTTTTTATTTCTTCTTATCTTACCCATCTTGGTAATTTTTTCTTAAATTAATTGTTTTAATTAATATAGTAACTGTATTTTTAATTATTATATATATTTTATATTGATTTTTATGTTGTAAGCCGCCCCAAGTAGACATGGTCTAGAGGGGCGGGGTATAAATTTAATAAATAAATAAATAAATAAATAAATAAATAAATAAATAAATAAATAAATAAATGTGGTGTTAGAGAACTGAATCTCAGCTTCTGGTAGGTAAACCCTAAGAAAACAGCCACTCTTCTCTGCCTCTTTGACATTATTCAGATTGTTTTCAAGCCTGTGCATGTTGTCACATTCTGTCTGGCTAAAACTGTATAGGGAAGTATGCCCCTTGGCGACTTTTTTTAGCCTTGTCACAGTAGGGAAACCTCGTGGAGTGAGTCAGATCTTTTGACCATCTGAACTAATATTGTTTACAGTATCTGACCAGAATTTCAGATTTCTAGTCCTACCTAGACATTCAGCCTGGGATCTTCTGTATTCCTTGCATGTGTTCTGCCAACTGAGCTGTGACCCCTTCTGCCATCATCAAAACAGGTGTGAAGTCACCTGATACATTAGAGAGAGTTATGGTATGCAGATAAATGACTTTCCACTGGAAAGATGCCCTTAAGGGGAAAGAAGCAAAGGGACTGTTCTTTAGCAACCATGGCACCAGTAACTTTACGCTGGAAGATTTCAGATCCCAAATAAGAGAGAATCAAGGAGAGGAAACGGTTGTGATGAATAGATCGTAGACACCATCTGAACTTCGGAAGACAGGATGGGAAAAGGAAAGGAAGTGTCAAATCATTATGTATATTGTCTATGGCAGTGGTTCTCAAACTGGGGTCCCCAGATTTTCTTGGACTACAACTCCCAGAAATCCTGGCCAGCACAGAAAGTGGTGAAGGCTTCTGAAATTGCATCCAAGAACATCTGGGGACCCCAGTTTGAGAACCACTGGTCTATGGAACACATGGGTGATTAAGTAGAGGGTTAGTGACCAGGATATCTTGTTAGGATGTAGAATCTCACAAACGCCTTAGACTGGAGCTGGCAGAGCAGAGAGAGAGAGAGAGAGAGAGAGAGAAGCCCGAAAATCAGATACAGCCTAGCCAATATGTTTTATAAATCCTCTGGTACCAATAAGCACATGCTAGGTGATGATTGAGTTGTGTTTCTGTTACTGTCAGGTGTGCTGTGGGTAACTCTTTTCCTATAATACAATTCCTTTGATCTTCCTTTGCTTAATCGTATGACTGTTCCCATGAAGAAAACCTTGGTTATTGCCGGGCATTGCCGGGCAGCTGCTGCCAGCTGGGGAGTGCTGGATGGGCTGTGCCTTTAAGGAAATATGCCCACAATTACTCATATTCTCAATGAGAAACTCCTGATTAGTTTTTAAGGAACCCCATGGGTCCCTGGAATACAGTCTGAATGTCACATATATTGATGATAAAATTGGGAGCTGGCGCCAGTCCTGGGCACTCTTGGCACCCTCTGCATGCTGCCCTCCCCTCCTCTTAGCTTTAGAAGCTATTTAACATGCTGCCTTCTCTTCCACTTGCTTTGGCAGCTGCATAGACATGGCAGGGAAGCATTGTGTTGAGCCCAGCTACCCAGGCTGCTGCTTCTGTTTCTCACTGTGTGGCGGTGGATGTCTAGCTTTGCCCGAGAAATGAGGTTGCACTGAACCAGGTCCTTGGAAGCACCAGACGATGCATCTGTTCCCGAGCTGTCCCATTTTGTACCACTGGGAAGGACTCCACAAACTTCCTGTTCGCCACCACCAGTGGAAATATGAATGCCAGAATGTTTGAGCCTGTGCTATGGTATCATGAAAAAAAAATTTAAAAAACAGAAAGACAAACACCCCCCAAAGAAAAGATTATGCCACCTTAAGGGCTAACAGATTTATTTCAGTGTAAGTGGTATGAGCAGTTACATTGTGGGTTAATGTGACAAAGTGAATAGGGATCAATTCTTTAAAAAGCCCTCCATTTATTTACTTCAGTAAACGAAAGGCAGGGTCCGATAACGCAGTCCAAGGTCAGAAGCCAGAGAATCAGTCATAACCAGCAGTAATAATGCTGGAGACAAAGAATCAGAAAGATAAGTCTAGGTCTGGTCCAAGGGTCAAAATAGCTCCAGGAAATACCAAGGCAAGTTGCAGGTAAAGACAACAGTTATTTTCTGCACTGATTTATCATGGGAGGCTGCCTCATATGGGGAGTCCATGTTTTCACATTGCTATCAGCTGAAGTCCTTAGCTAGGATCCTTCAGTAATTACGCATTGGTCTCAGCTGAGCCCTTAACTGAAACACTGCAGTGGGATTTTGAGTTTTTGTATCCACGATTCAGAACACCAGGAAATGACTTACTATTGCTGCACTTGTTACCAGCAGGAAAAAGGATGCCAAGCTTTACACAACAAAGGCCAGCTTGAATGTTGATAATGTTGATGGTAGCAGTCAAGATGGTCTACACAGGATAGCCTCTGGGTTCCCTGGCGTTCACACTTGTCGAAAAACGGCCATGACAATTGCTTTGTGGTTTTGATGAAAAGTGGCGAACTGATTTTAAAAAGTCAAGTTTTGGGATCCCCACCCCCCGCTTGATGTCTCTTTATGAATGGTAGTAATTGTGCCAAATGTGGTGGTGATTTAAAACCCAATTTAAAAGTTAGGATTTTTTGTTTGTGCTTCCCCCATTTTTAGGATTACCATATAGAATGCTGATTTGCTTAGCCAGCAAATGATCATTTCTGCAGCCCTGTGCGGAAATAACATAGGTACAGAAACTGGCGTTTCCAGATGGCAGTGGCATTATTAATGCAATTAATAAACTTTTTAGGATGTAGGTTAACTGTCTATCTGGCTGAGCATAGGACTTTATGTGTTCTGTTTTATTTTTCTTATACATGCTTAGATAGACTAACATGGCTATGTTAAAAAAACCTGTTGTGTCTGGCAGGACATGACTGAATATGAGAGAAGCATGAACTTGAATATTCTATCCCCTGCCCGTTACAGCAAGAAACCAGAGCACTTACTGTTTTATACATGCATTGTACATAACTCCTACGCATGAAGATTAAATCTTTCAGAAACTGTTGGCAGAGAGACCCAAACAACATGACTTAAATGGCAATCTTTAATCTATCAAGAACTTGATGATGATGATATGATGATGATGATGATAAACTTATTTCTTGTTTCTCGGTATTAAGATAGAAACCAAAGTGTGAAGTCTAAAAACTAGGAGTGAAGTCCTAAAAATTTGTAGGTGAGAGGATATCATTGTAAAATCATTGTAAAGTCATTAACTATCAGAAATGGCTCACAGCACATTGACATAATGCAAAGGTTGCCTGCCATCCTTAGTTCTCTGGCTGAGCACAGTGGCAAGAATAATCTGCCTGTTTACTCCTGTAATCTGGGACACTTGGCAGTTGGAGTGGACTTCTTTCAGACAGAAGGTGGATAGCAAGTTCTCGGAAACCTCACCTTTTCTGACTAATGTTTGAGGAGCAGGCTGATCTTCCTCTTCCGCCATGATGTCTCCTTAAGAAGTAGGGGTCCCATTGTTGGTTGTTCCTCCAACTGGTGGGAGAGGTCAAAACTTTCTTTCCTCTTACATTTCCATCATGAATCTCCTGTTTGAAAGCTGTGATGTAGCTGGGATTTTTCATTCCTCCTTCAAATGGAACGAGAACAAAGCTTACATTTGCACAGATAAAGAAAAGCTGCCAATTTTTTTATCTTAGTAACAAGTGTAAGTATCTTATTGCATTGCTTTTTACTTGTATTGTACGAGAAACACTGGCCGTACATGTAGTTATCTTTCAGTGTCCTTGCTGCTTTTGAGCTTTATCAGTGCAGAAGGGATTTGTGTGTGTGTGTGTGTGTGTGTGTTAACCACCCCTTTCCTCCCTCACCCATTTTAAATGCAAAAGACTGGATGAATTTTACAATTAAGTGTTATCAATACAAAGCCCTCTCCCCCTTCCCATATGACTGTAATCCCTGGTGTTACAAAGAAATGTAGTTAATGTGGACGGCTTCCATTCCCCACAAAAACACACAAATGGATGGAGAGTTGATCCTTAACAGTTCTGTATGACCTAGTTCCACTCCATCAGCTAGGACTGTGGAATGAAGGGCTTATCTATTTATTTCTGAACATATTGTGGTGTTAATCTAAGCCCACTTTCTCCCAGTGGAATTGGTATTCAGAAAGCTTTGGTCTCTCTCTCTCTCTCCCTGTTTGGGAGGCTATTTGATTTCTCAAGTTCTTATGAGGCAGGAAAAGGCTGATACTGTGGTGTTTGTGATAAGCTCGATTCTGAAGCACAGTTACATATTAATGTAGCTGTTATAAAGAAGCTGAGGTGGTGTTTGTGTGTATGTGTGTGCACTGAGAATAGACTGGAGCAATAGATAGGCAATCAAGACCAGGGTGGGTTGTTTTTCTGAGGAAATTTGCCCATCATGTCCAACCATGGGCTCCTTACTTTTCTTTTCTGTTGACAGATTGCCCACCCCTATCCTTAGTTTGTCAAATTCAGTATTCATTAGCAAAAATTGTGGGAAATTTTACATGTTTTGGACAGACTGGTTTGCATTTTTTTCCTTTTGACCATATGATAAAAAAGGAGATGTGAATCAATCTGGACCCCCCACCACCATTCGTTCTTTCGTTTAGTCGTTTAGTCGTGTCCGACTCTTCGTGACCCCATGGACCAGAGCACGCCAGGCCCTCCTATCTTCCACTGCCTCCCGGAGTTGGGTCAGATTCATGTTGGTTGCTTCGGTGACACTGTCCAACCATCTCATCCTCTGTCGTCCCCTTCTCCTCTTGCCTTCACACTTTCCCAACATTAAGGTCTTTTCCAGGGAGTCTTCTCTTCTCATGAGATGGCCAAAGGATTGGAGCCTCAGCTTCAGGATCTGTCCTTCCAGTGAGCACTCAGGGTTGATTTCCTTCAGAATGGATAGGTTTGTTCTCCTTGCAGTCCAGGGGACTCTCAAGAGCCTCCTCCAGCACCACAATTCAAAGGCATCAATTCTTCAGCGGTCAGCTTTCTTTATGGTCCAGCTCTCACTTCCATACGTCATGACAGAAAAAACCATAGCTTTGACATGTTTTGGACAGACTGGTCTGCATTATTTTTCCTTTTGACCATATGATAAAAAAGGAGATGTGAATCAATCTGGACCCCACCACCACCACTGTCATTTGTAGCTTTCCCCTCCACCATTGGGGCTTCTGAGTTTGCTTTGGTGATTCACAAGTCATGCTGTCCTATTTACATTTTAGGAAATGTTTAATTATGCCTTTTTCTAATAGAAGGAATATCCGTCTAATAGGTTTTTAAAATCCCTATTTCAGTGCTACATGATAACCATGTTCATTTCATAAAATAAACCACTGTCCTCTTAACTTTTGATGCTGACCCATTAATCAACTATGAGTTTAGTAAGTTAAAAAAAGCGTTTAGCTCTAAGCAATTAGAGAGATGTCTTGGTGGGTTAAACAAGGTTTTGTCTTCATTGCTTTTCAGTGAAGAGTGAAGTGTCCCCGGGAAGCTTGTAATTTGGTACTTTGTCGCCTGTAACTCAGATGCTTGCATAAAGATGAAATCAGCAGAAGTTCGCTTTTTAGAGGTTGACTAATTTGCAGTGAGACTGGCTGTCTCATTGGCGGATGGCTTCTTCCTGTTCACAGAATAATGTGTCTTTGGGACTCAGTGGAAGCACCAGCTCTACAAGGAGAACAGGAAGAAGAATGTTTCATTTCCCCCCTCACATTCTGTAAAGCTACCCTGTAGGTCTCCAGGCCTTCCAGAGCAATTTTTTTGGAAGTATGTGAGACTGCGGGGGGGGGGGGTGTACATAGATTTGTGTTGTCCTTTCCATCCTCTTATTCCAGCACAAGTTGTTACGTTAAGTGCCACTCTGTTTCCTGCACCACTGTTTCCTAATTTATAATTTGAATAGAAAAAACAAAGTATTATAGTAGTTTCCATTTTACTTTGCCTTAGTCAGTGATAAAAATGTAGGATGAATAATGCAGTGCATTGTAAAGGATCTATGAATGCTGGGGAAGTAGTTTGCTCTTTTCTATCCTGCACTAGAACATTTTTTTTGTGCAAAGAGGAGAGTAGCAGCCCTGTGTCTGTACATTTTAATAAAAATTTTAATACTTGGCTTCCATGTTCTGTTGTTCTCAGCTTGTACAATGCAGTGACCTTTCTGGTTAAAGAATACTAGTTACAGGTTTTCTTGTAAATAATGAGCATCATGGTGCAGTGGTTAACTTGCAGTACTGGAGCCAAAACTCTGCTCACAACCTAGATTCATTCCCAGGTTCACTCAGCCTTCCATTCTTCCCAGGTCAGTAAACTGAGTACCCAGCTTACTGCAGTGAGGGCAATGTGTAGCCTATATAATTAGAAATCATCCAGATAGTGCTTTAAACACTGTGGATGCTATATAAGCTTTGCTTTCGTTTTATGGAAATATGGCAATGTAAGGAACCTTATCCCTTTTGGAGTAGAAATCTGGGTTAATAGTACAACTGAGATTAATTTGTTTCTCAGAAACTGGATGAGAGAGAAAACAGGCAATGCTGCTTTGTAGCACGTGTCTACTCTGCCTGCCCTTTTGTCTTTCAGTGGTTGTGGAATCAGTTGTTGCCCTGGAAAGGTGTAGGCTACCATGCTGAGTAAGAGAGGAAAATGGATGAAAGGTAATTGAATGGAAATGAGGACTGGAAGTAGATATGTGCAGTTACCCCAAGAATTATGTAGTGCTAAGCCCTGGATTTTGGTGAGTGTATGTGTGTGTATGCTTCCAAATATGTGTATGCCTCAAAGCTGAGTGAGGGCAGGATGGGGGTCCACAAGAGGATTACATCCATTATGGAATCCTGAAATTAAATTGAGAAAAATGGATTTGTGACTGAGGTTTCCTTCCGAATATTATTTTTCTCGTTTAGTGTTGCTGCTTACTTTCAGGAGTAATGATTACATCTGTAGTATCCTTTAGGTATTCAGGCAATGCAGGCATTGCGAGGTGAGATTCATGTTACAGTACTAAGCACACAAAAGATGTCATTTTATATGCAGTCGAAGAAATCAGTGCATCTGTATGAAATGTTGAATCAGGTCTGAAACTAATATGGACAAGCTGATACAGATTTGAGCCATTAAATCTTGGGTCCCGTAGCAGTTTAGAGGTCCTGGGCTGTTGTGGGATCTGAGTAAAGCTAAACATAATCTGGTGCCAAAGCAATTGATTTGTGAGTCTCGTAAAAGGGTGTGTCAGGAGCATAGTCAAGGACATACTGAGTGAAGGCAGACAAGCTATAAGAAGAATGGAGGAGCTTAAAGGTTGTTCTTCCTAACATTTTACCAGTCTCTGTGGACAGCATTTTTAGAGGACATGAGTCAAAACTCTGTCTGTGCTCTGGTGCAGTTTCTTTGGATAGTTGAGTATTTATAGCTGTGGGATCATCTTTTGTCCTTTTCAGGAGATGGGTGATTCTGGTGATCAGCGTGTTTTTTGTTGTGAGTTTAAAACTTTCTTCTTTTTTGTTGAAGCTTTTGTCCTCCAAAGAGGACAAAAGCGGATCCAACAGCTATACATACTCAACTATCCAAAGATACTGCACCAGAGCACAGACAGAGTTCTGAAGATGCCGGCCACAGAGACTGGCAAAATGTTAGGAAGAACAACCTTCAGAACATGGCCAAAGAGCCTGAAAAACCCACAACAACCAACAAATGTTTCCGTTTAACAAATGCCTTTTAACAAGTGCAGACTTATGTGTACCTTACATAGCATTTCTTAACCTGTGCTTCTCAATAAAGCATTCAGAGACATCAGACTGCCACAGACTGGGATTTTGAGTTAAAATCAATTAAAAATACATTTTATGGATCACTGGTTAAGTCATACATGTATCATGCAGCTGAGTTGAGCAGGTATGCTGTCCTCTTTGCCTTTTAGAAGCTGTGCAAGAAAGTGTAACCTACCTCCGTTCACCAGAGACTCCATGTTGTTCTCTGTAGAAGACAGGATGGCTAGAATCCTGTAGTGCAGTTACGCAGATAGAAGGGAAGGAATAGCAGCCATAGCGGCAGATTGCTAGTTATTAATGAATTCCTTCTTGAATTCATCATGGTGCACAGCTTGGTGTACAGTTATGAATCTGAGCAGTGACTCTTTATTTAGCAAACATTTGCTGCTGCAGTTTAAGCAGTTTTTTTTCGGCCAGTGTGACAATGCAACAGACCATTTTTTAAAAAAAAATTCAGCCATTACTGTCCTAAGAACCTTTGAGTGTAGATAAAGCATGAATAAGTGATCTCCTTGAATAAAGGAGCATATAGAGATTACTGTTTTAGGTTGTTTTGGTTATCCCAAGGCAATATTTTTTTCTTGTTGTTTAGCAATATTCTTGTGACATCCTATCTAATAAGCAAGTTGCTCAGCGCTTGAAAAATGATGCCCAAATTCATCTACGGCTTCTATAGAAGCCCTCTCTTACTGAGGTAGGAATGGATTTTGTTTTTCTTTATTTCTTTCCTCTGGCTTGATATGAGTGGGGCATTTTTAAGAGAAAACTTAATAGTGCTTGCCCGTCTCAAATTTCATGAAGTCACTCCTTTAAAGCATCTTCTCCATTTCAGCATCTAGGGAATGGTTTGGGGCAAGTTTTTTCTGTCTCAAGAGGAATGCCTTTTGACTGTTCGACCCATTGGCTTCAGGCCAAGCCCATTTTCCAGCATATGCTGTTAAGGGTCGACAGCATCCATTTATCAAAGGGGTAACAATCACAAAAGTGTGGTAAAATCTTGAGATCAGTTTTGGTAGCTCCTTTTTCTCCTTTAGACTCTTGTGGTACTAGCCTTTCATGTAATATATATTTCAGGGTAATGGAGAAATGTTGTCTTTTAGAGATACTGAGTACAGTTTTTGAAATGGGTATAATATTGTATGAAGCTGCTCACCGAATATGTTTCTGGGTGCACACTTCTAAGGTGTCTGGTGGTTGTTGTTTTTAAATGAGACACAGAATTATAGCCCGATTCAGGTGTTACTGTTTGTGTGAACACTCTAGTCCTCCCTTATCCCTGGTTTCAATGACCAAACAATAGAGTTTCATACCCTCCCCTACTACAGTGGTGCCATGCATAGCGACGATAATCCGTTCCGAAAAAATCATCACTATCCGGGTTCGTCGCTATGCGGGGCAAAAAAACCCATAGGAACACATTAAAACAAGTTTAATGTGTTCCTATGGGGAAAAACTCACCTTTAAGTGAAAATCCTCCATCCGACCACCATTTTCCCTGCCCGGTAAGCGAGGAAAGAGCGCGAAAACACTGCGGTGGCCATCTTATTTACCCAGCGGCCATTTTGGAACCACCGATCAGCTGTGCAAAAGCGGGGCGTTTGCGATGATCGCTTCCATGCGATCATCACAAACGCCCTGTTTTCACCCAGCTGATTGGTGGGGCTTCGGGATGATTGGGGGAAGCTCTTCCCCCCGATCATCCTGAAGCCTGCATTTTCACCCCGCTGATTGCCGGGGCTTCGGATGATGGGGGAAGAGAAAGCAAGAGAGCTGAAGCACAGCTGATCGGCGGTGGTTTGTGATGCTGGCTTCCCTGCGATCTTCGCAAACCCCCACCGATCAGCTGTGCTTCGGCACTCTCTTTCCCCCCTCACAGCTCCAGCCTTGTCTTCAGTGTAGAAGGGATGGTCACTCTCAAATTGGCCTCCTCAGCCACACTAGACGCTGTTCCAAGTTCTCCATACAGAGCACGTCACCATGGTCTCTTGAGACTGAAGGATGCCTAATCTGAAGTATAAGCATTTCACATCTCTCTGTGATGTTTTTCATTCAGATAACATCCCCCTCCATAATGAAGTTTTCTGTCTGAGCTGATCCTAGATAGGCACCATACTGGATCCCTGGGTACTTCTGTCCTCCGTGTACATTTCAGAGTTTCCAAATAGATGGACTTGTATATCGTTTTGTTCTTAACATTAGATACCTGTAGGTAGGTAGGTAGGTAGGTAGGTAGGTAGGTAGGTAGGTAGGTAGGTAGGTAGGTAGGTAGGTAGGTAGGTAGGTAGGTAGGTAGGTAGGTAGGTAGGTAGGTAGGTAGGTAGGTAGGTAGGTAGGTAGGTAGGTAGGTAGGTAGGTAGGTAGGTAGGTAGGTAGGTAGGTAGGTAGGTAGGTAGGTAGGTAGGTAGGTAGGTATTGCCATGGATGCTACAGTTTCCACTGAAAATAATGCTTTTTAATTTTTTTTAAAAAAAGTTGATAGCCCCACAATAATTGTAGTCATGTGAAACCTATTTTTTTTAAATTAATCACAGTATATCCTGAGCTTTGGATTCAAACTGTATCCGTTAAGAGGAAGGTTTAGTCTCTTATGGATCAATAACTGGTCAATGAGCAGAAGGCAGAGCAGAGAGGTTTTCAAAATGGAAGAGCTTAAAGGGTGGTCTTTCCTCATTCCCAAAAGCAATTTTATAGACAGTGCTTTCTATTGATTGATTTGATTTATATATCACCCCATTAGTGCAAAGTACTGTTCTGGATGGTTTACAACAATAAAGCAAAAAAAGCAAAGTGTGCTGCTTATATACCACCCCATAGCACTTAAAACTTTAAAAGCATTTAATTATGCAGGCTACACTCCTCCTTCCAGCAAGCTGGGTACTCGGTTTACCAATATCGGAAGGATGGAAGGCTGAGTGAACCTTGAGCTGGCTACCTGGAATTGAAACTGGGTTGTGATCAGAGGTTTGGCTGAAGTACTAAGGTTCAACCTCTCCACCATGAAGCTCCTATAAAACAAATTGATAAACTGTAAGTACACACACACACACACACACACAAAATGCAAGCATAGATAAAATAAGAACAAGTGGCACTAAAGGCAATTCTCTGTGTGATGGCAGGACATGGCGCACAAATGATCTTATTCATAAATGATCTGGAATTGAAAATTGAGCAGTTAGATGCAAACTTTCTGGCTGGCACCAGATTATTTAGGCTGCTTGAAGCAAGAAGGAGTGGCCATTTGGATTGCAAATAGACTAAGCAAATGTAAAATGGTGAGCACTTCAGGGGGAGAAAAATCCTAACTTCACATATATGCTGATGGATTCTGATCTGGAAATGACTGACTAGGAAAGGGATCTTGTAGATACGACAGGCAGCTTGATGAAAATGACCCAGGAGTTCAGCAGCCATGAAAAAAGTAAATTCCATGTTGAATACTGTTAGAAAAAGGAATAGAAAGCGAAACTGCCAGTATCATAATGCTGTGATGAATGCATTGTATGGCCACAGTTGGAATGCCATATGCCATTGTGATCGCTGCTCCACAAAAAGGATATTATAGAGCAATGAAAGGTGTTGAAAAATGAAACTAAAATGATTAATGGGCTAGATCAACTTTCCCTTCAGGAAAGGTTAACATGTCCTGGGCTTTTCAGCTTAATGGGGGACAAGAATAGTATAGACAGGACATTATAGACGAGCATGAAACTCTTCATCTTGTGGAGAATGAAAATGGGGAGGAGTATTTCTCCTTTATAATACTAGCAACAGAGGTTCTTCACGGAGAGCAGAATGATGGGAGATGTAAGACAGGTGTTCATCCACCAGATACAGTGAAGGTCACCAGGTTGGCCAACTTTTGCAGTCCACTGGACAAATTCATGGATGGTAATATTATTAATGGTTACTAGTCATGTTGGTCATGTCGTATGAGAGGCAGTTTGTTGTTTTAGTAGTAGATGGGAGGGACTGCTGCCATTATTTTTCGTTGGCCACGGTAGGAGCAGACGGGCATTTGAGCTGAACCAATAAGGCTCTTTACATGTTCTTAGAATCATAAAATCATGAAATTGGAAGGGACCTATAAGACCATCAATTCCCACTCAATGCAGGAATTGAAATCAAAGTAGGTTGTCCAGTTGGTTGTCCAGTTTTCTCTAGAATGTTTCCAGTGTTGTAGCACTCACCACCTCCCAAAGTAATTGGTTGCATTGTCATACTGCTGTAACAGTTAAGAAGTTTTTCCTGATATTCAGCTTAAATCTGGCTTCTTGTAAGTTGAGCCCATGCTATTGATTTATATACTGTACCATTAGTGTAATGGACTATTCTGGGCACTTAACAGACAAGAAAATCAGACAAACAATAGGGAAGAAACGAACAGTGGAAATTGTAATTTTTTTAAAAAAATAAGACAAATCAAATGAATTATCAAACCACAACAGTACAACATTTTCATTTTTTGACGGCAGGACTCAAAGCAAAGAAAAAAAAATCAAACAAGGTTGCTTTCAAAGGCCTCTCTGAAGAGCAGTGTCTTTAGCAACCATTTAAAGGTGGACAAGGAGGGGCCCAGGCACAGTTGAACTGGGAACCAGTTTCATATGGCTGGTGTCACAACGGTGATGGGTCGGGTTCTCATTGATGTTTTCCTGGCCTCCTTTGGGGTGGCCACCTGGAGAAGCATTGCTTGGGAGGATCTGGTGGCGCGAGTAGATGATCTTGAGGAAAGACTCTCTAACAAGTAACAAGGTCCCAAACCATGGAGGACTTATAAGTGTGGACCAGTGGAAAAATCACATTAACACATCTGGTTAACATCGAGGAGTATGCTTGTGAAAAGCATGGAAGAGAATAAAAGAGGGTCTGCCATGTTATGTGGTGATGGTGACTAGATTCTGCTAGAAAATTGTTTTCTGCACTCTGGGATGATTGAGAACAGATCCTGCCCTTCCTTTGTATGACAGCCTTTCAAGTATTAGAAAAGTGCTATTGTAGCTCCCCTCAGTCTTATTTTCTCAAGGCTAAACTTGCCCAATTCTTTTAGTCTTTCTTCATTTCCAGCTCCCTGATCATCCTTGAAGTGGGGGCTGGATGTTCTTAATGAAGGTATTATTTTCATATTGCAGAGGTCAAAAATATATTGTTTTTAAAATTTCATCAATTACACAGCCATATTTACAACAGCTTCTGTCCCAGTTAAGCAGCACTGAGGAAACTATTGAAATAAGAAAGTGCTTGCTATTGGATCTTTGTGCTTGATAATCCCAACAGAGGATTTGATTTCACAAAGTCACAGAAACAATGTCTTTTGAAATGTAATTTTTCTTCCTTTAGGCCCATAATCTTAACCGTTCCTCTGACCTCCCAAGCACAGCCCCTCTTCCAGATGACTGCTCACCAATTCTCATGTAGAATCTGTATCAAGAACACTTTATAGCTAAACAGATTTATTTACAAGACTCCAAGACCTTGAATCTGGTAATAAACATATGACGGACTACACATGTTTTAAAAGCTGGATTAATTCCACATAGACGTGTATAAGAACTGAGCATCATGCTGAATTTTGGCAATGGAAACATTTTAGAGAACTAAGCTAAATGGAAGGAACTGATTACACTCTTGAAGTACAGTACATGGGATATGTCAATAAGTGTTTAGCAGATCCAGAAGTTGATTACGTTCTGATATTCGTGGGTGACTATAAAGCATGGAGTCTTTCGTGGAAAGATTAGAGGCAGATATTGATGCAGATAGACAGCTTTCATTGTTTTTGAAGCTTACTGCATCACAAGAATAGTGTTTCTATACAGAGAGAAATCATCTAGTGACAAGAGAAAGAGACAAGTGGATAGATAATTCAAGTGCAATTAATATTGGAGCATGCATATGCAGAGATGGATGGTATGCCTTATTATTCTGTTAAATCTAAGAAGCAGTATGCAAAGGAAAACGACTACCAGAAGGTGGATATAATTTGAGACAACACTGTTAAGAGAGTATCCAGAAAAGCATGTGGAAACACTTACACTGCACATTAAATAACAAAAGTCCAACAAAGTTCTCAGTCACTGAATGAGGTCCATGATCTACATGTTTTGCAATGAGGAATGCTCAGTACTTGAGTAGTTGTGTAGACAATGCCAGGTGGAGATTGCCTGGAGGATGCCATGCAAGAACAGACAGGCAAACATAATACAATGCATGCCAAGAAAGAATGTCTGAAGACCAAGAATTCAGCAACTGCAGATGCAACATTGTACCTAATGTTGATACTCACATATTTAGGCATTTTGCATCATTGACATAGGACTACCAGTAGAATTCAGAGTACTTCAGGAACAAATTCTTGAGACATAATGCAAGAGAATAAGGGAGGATGTGAAATTGATGCTGCCTAAATTAATAGGACATTTTGGCTGAAAGGAAGGCTTTCAGTCTCAAATTCAGTACAGAGGAGGGTACCAGCTTTGTTATCTGATGGATACAGCATCTGTGCCAGTATTGGAACTGATATTACTGCAGTCATTAAATCTAATCTTTAAATGGTGGCAGAATTGGTTGATCGAATCTGCCAAGAAACAAAGCATTCAGAGGAGGTTTCTCGGTGCTTCTCATTTGCCAGGATGCTTCACAGTGCAGTAGCGACTGTCATGTGTACACTGTGGTGATTGATATAATGAATCAAACCAAAAATAGGGAAGGAACCATGGTACACAGAATTCCTAGGCATAACTGAGCAGGATGGCGATTTCAAAATTGGTTTGTTGGATTATTGAGGTCTATAAAACACCCCCTATGCTATACAAATGTACACAACCAGCAACTTAAATAGAACAGTAATGTGGACATATTCATCTTCTCATTGTTGATGGGTAATGTATGGAATTTGTGAAAGCACATACGGGCTGCCTGCCCTGTTAGGATGTTGGTGGATGCAATGGATGAAAAGAACATCACACTCTCTTTATCATCCAGAGAAAAATGCCATGAAATTTTACAATGTCCGAAGCGCTCCAGAGTTGTGTTGGTGATATTCTAGCACATGAAATCTCCCAGGGAGCAGCAGAACAAAACTTTAAGAAACTTACTGATGATAATGTGGCATAGGTGATTGCCAACAAATTGCTAATTGCAAACAGGGATAGGGTGGGTGTACGTACGTTGGCAATACCTTAAAATGTCCAGACAGGATAGGAAGGCAGAGTATAAATCTAATGGATAAATGCTAGAAACGTTACGGCCCACAAACAGTTAGAATTGATTTACTTCTCAAAATTAATGCCAAGGTTGACAGAGATCAGAAGCACCTTTGCGGAGTGGGAGAAATGCAATTGTGTTGGAACAGAAACAAAATTAAAAAAATGAATGATGCCATCAACCAATAAAAAAGCAAAGTATTATGAAAAATAGTAACACTATAAATAGCTACCTCCAAAGCATGACTGTAATTTGAAACTGCACAAACAAACATTGAGGGCATTAACACCATCTTGGAGAGATTATGTTTGTCCTCTGGCAGGATGTTTGGATTTTTATTTTGAATTTATATCCACATCTGATTGTAATGCAAAGAGATTGTAAACCACTAGAGAGCATTCTTGCCAAGACACTCACACCCCATCGGCACCACAAAGAAGATTCTAAAACAGCAAAGTCCTCACCTTATGAGTTCAGTACAGGCCTGGGAAAAGGTTGCTGTCATCTCTATTTCACAGGACAGGATGCTAGGAGGATGTGGAACAGCAAAGGGACATGATGCTTTAATAGGTACCTTCTTCTAACTGCTTGTTAGTGGAAACAGGAAAAGGGGCTGTGATTGTGCATTAACTCTCCTAGAAAATACTGTATAGGTGGGATGGCCATGTATATACTCTGTTGAGGTCATCAAAGTCTTGACAGTGGTGCTCAGAAGAAGCAATTAAATGATTTCCATATTAGCTTTACCACGAGATTTTAAAGAGAATTTATAATGGCAATTTTGGAATGGTATTTGAGGGACTGATCATTTTGAATCTCTAGATTTTATCTGTAATTGTGGTGCCCATGAAAGAACCAAGGAGAAATGAATGGGAACATGACAATATGAAACCTACCAAAGCTAAGCTTGATAGAGCAGGACTATAACATCTGCAGGAGATTGGTTTCACCCTGTGCCTGCAGATGCTGAAAAATGTGGAAGAAACACTTTACCTTTCATGGTCTCTGGCTACCTCTAGTAGAGGGTTTCGGTAAATACACCTTGGAAATATGCATAAATACATATTTCTGGAATTTTTTTATTTAGTATTTTGAAGCAGGGCATAAGTGAATCAGCAGATAGTGATCCCATGGACAAGAGGATCCTGCTGTAATTTGCTCACGGTGGGTCCATTTCAAGTACAGTGGGGTCTTGACTTGAGAACTTAATCCGTATTGGAAGGCGGTTCTCAAGTCAAAAAGTTCTCAGGTCAAATCTGCATTTCCCATAGGAATGCATTGAAAACCATTTGATCCGTATCTGCTCTTTTCCATCCATAGAAACTAATGGGAAGCTGCTATTCCGCCTTCGACCACTAGAGGGGATATTTTGTTTCTTTTTTTCTTAGGTCAAGAAAGGTTCAGGAAAAGGCAGGGAAAATACAGTCCAGGCAGTACCAGGCAGTCCGAAGACTGTCTCCCAATCCACTCTCTAAACGCTGGGAGGAGTGAGGAAGCAGACAGGCACCCTTTTCGCTGGCCAACAGTTAACTGAAAGTTCAAATTTTGCACTTTCCCTGCCTCCCATGTGAGTTTTTTTCAGTTCTTAACTCAAATCTAAGTATGTAAGTCAAGTCAGTATTTTCCTATGAGAGCGGTTCTTACGTCAAAATGTTCTTAACTCGATCCGTTCTTAAGTCAAGACCCCACTGTATAGTGGGAAGCACTGTCAGCTATCCATACTACATTTGGTGTTTTAGGATGAAAAAAAACTACTAAACTAGGTTGCACTGCAAGGAATACAAAGCTGCATTTGGTTGGAGGAATATTTGTAACAAAGCCACCTCATGCTTAGTTCTTCAACACACATTCTTAGATCAGCTCCCAGAAGCCTGGGAGTTTATATGGACAAACACCAGTGTAATCTAAGTACCGAACACTGGTTCACCTGAAAGATAAACGGATATAATCAAACAATCTCTAGCAAAGAAAGGCAGCCAAAGAGGGCTGCAACTGAAATCTTGGACGACTGTATTCTCTGATCATAATATTTTGAAAGGGAGTTACACATAATGCAAAGAAAATCCTTTCCTGGTTGGAAGTTGTCATGAAATAGCCATCTGGATAGAAAGAAAAAAAGGGAAACAAATATATTACAGTGGTAATGCAGAACCTTAGAGAATACTCCTATGTTTTGCAGATCCATTATGTCATGATGATGCAAAATCCAAAAGGACAGTAGGTGGGAAACGGTAGTACCTTCCGTTAAATTCCATTTCTATCCTCCTTTTCTACTAACAGTACTCAGAGCAACTGAGAGTCAACATGAAACAAAAAGTGAAAATAAGTTTGTCCATAAGAACATTAAAACCAAAATCAGTTTGTTTCATATATACTTACCTTTTTCTTATGAAAAGCACAGGGATCCAAAATGTATATTGAAGCACTCATAAGTCAGTCATGGTAAAGATGTGTTATAAACAGGTTTGGTAGAAAGCATCCGAAGTGCAGTCTGTTGCAAGAGAGAATGGGCATGGGTGACTTAAAAGCTGCTGAGATGAGCATTTTCATACATAGTCTTGAATCCTTTGGTCGGCTGGGCAGATAAAATACCAATTCCTCCGCTGGACGACAGTGTCATGGATACTGTAGAAGCATTACACATTCAAAATATGATAACTAATCTAAGTGATGAAAGGATGCTTACATTTTGAGAAAAGTCTCTGCAGATAAGCTTTCCTGCAGCAGGCTCCTTGTTGAAAAGAAAGTCTCCACCTCCCAAAATCCAGCACCAAGATGGGCTGTTGTATTTCTGCACAGGGAATTATCCACTGTTATTTCAACACCAAACTTGGCCTTCTCTTCTCCTCCCCCCACCCCTTTGGAATGGGAGACACCTGATGCAGACCTACGTGAGGAGCTATGACAAAGACATCTGCAGTTACAGTGGGGTCTTGACTTGAGAACTTAATCCATATTGGAAGGTGGTTCTCAAGTCAAAAAGTTCTCAAGTCAAATCTGCATTTCCCATAGGAATTCATTGAAAACCATTTGATCCGTATCTGCTCTTTTCCGTCCATAGAAACTAATGGGAAGCTGCTATTCCGCCTTCGACCACTAGAGGGGATATTTTGTTTCTTTTTTTCTTAGGTCAAGAAAGGTTCAGGAAAAGGCAGGGAAAATACAGTCCAGGCAGTACCAGGCAGTCGAAAGACTGTCTCCCAATCCACTTTCTAAACGCTGGGAGGAGTGAGGAAGCAGACAGGCACCCTTTTCACTGGCCAACAGTTAACTGAAAGTTCATATTTTGCACTTTCCCTGCCTCCCACGTGGTTTTTTTTCCGTTCTTAACTCAAATCTAAGTATGTAAGTCAAGTCAATATTTTCCTATGAGAGCGGTTCTTAAGTCAAAATATTCTTAACTCGAGCCGGTCTTAAGTCAAGACCCCACTGTACTTTATTGTTGATTTACTTGCTTTGGTCATTCAACCACCACTAATAGAGATGGGCATGAAGCGCTTCATATGAAGTTGATAGTGAGGCACCACAGGTGACATGCTGGTCCATCATCCGCCACCACCCAGCTGGCTGCCCCATTCACCATTCTTCATGCACGGACGGGGTCCCTTTTCTCTGGTGGGGCTCCAGTCTGGGTAGGAGCTCAGCCATTCAATCCCCGCCTCCTTATGCAGCCGACCACTCTAACGAGAAGGCAGGATTCTCTCTGCGCAGCCGACGAAGGACACTGGCAGTGCATAAAGAACAGTTAGTGGGGCAGCTGGCTGGAGGGTGGTTGGGAGGGAGGTGGCCTAGCACTGCACTGACAGCTTTGTATGAAGTGCAACAAAGCGCTTCATACCAATCTCTAATCACTAATATTACAATTCAAACAGAAATAGAAATATTTAGCTGCAGAGTATTAACTTGACAACATAATAATGGCAAATTAAAAATTACAAATATGTTCACGCCATCCTAGATGAAAAAAAAAAACAAAGCAAAATCAAATTAAAATGCAGAGACCAGAACCAGAGGGGCTGGAAATACTTGCTAGGGGTTTGCAGAGGAGGAGGAGAAACACTTCATGGACGGGGACGCAACATGCTTGCTCAGTCACATACCTTAGAGGGAACCTTGGTAGTAAGTAAAGTTGCTGTACAGTTGTAAATAGATTAGTTTAATTAGAACCTGAACCCAACAGTCAAGATTCAGTACACAAGATTCAGTGAAGTAACTGCACTATTGTGTCCTAAGACAGTGGTCCCCAAACTTTTTGACACCAGGTACCAGTTTAGTTCAAGCCCATGGACCAGTACTGATCCTTGGCCTGGGGCTTGGAGACCCCTGTCCTAAGAGGTAGAAAGAGTATGAGTATGGCAGTACAGTGGTCAAGTGGGTTTGGTTGCATGACCCACAAAATAAATCATCATCATCAGGTTAGAACTGCGGAGCTGGAAGGGAACCTATAGATCATCAAGTCCAGCCCCCAGTCAAGGAGGCACCATGGAGGAATTGAACTCCCAACCTCTGATTCCGCAGCCAGATACCTAAACCAGTGAGCTGTCCATCAGTTTCTGATGAGAAAATGTAAGTATAATAAAGAGATATTCACAGCTCACCTACACTGTACATGGAGGGAGCCTGCTGAAAATGCCAGAGAAACATGCTACATAAAACTTCTCATATTTCTATTGGCTAGAAAAAAAATGCAGAATTTTAAGCACTCAGCCATATAAAAGCTTATGAAAGCCAGAAGGAGATAGAGCGTGTGAGAGAGAGAGAGATAGTACAAAAAGCTCTACCAACTATTCCCAGCAAATACAGGTGACTCGTACTCCCACAGTGCTTAAGAAGAGACAATAGCATGAATTTAAGAGAGAGCAGGAAGTATTTGAATCAATGCATGCTTGCAATATACTTTGAAGGAGAGTACTTGAAACGGGACAGAATACAGAGGTGGCAGTGTGACCGTTTTCCAGTTAGCAGGATTCATGTGTTCAGCAGGGCAGGGAGTCAAGGTAAGAAGGCGAAGAGATTGTGGCATGGGCAGTGGAGACAATACCATTCGTGTGGGAAGGAGCATCCATTATCATTCGCGACATCCAGTTATATTGGAATGACACACAGAGATCTTTTTGAAGCAGACAGGAGAAAGCTGAAGAGGACTGTCTAATGACTATGAGGACCACGGAGGAATGACCGAGGAGTAAATTGACGAGTTCAGATTATTTTTCATGGTAGCCGATAAGCGTAGTGTGCCTTTTTAAGATTTCAGATGCATGTAGATCTACATCAACAACTCAGAAATTTCCCTTGGGCTTACTGGGCTGTTGTAGGACCATGGATTGAAAGTCATCTGGATTGGTTCTACCATCAGAAGAGTGCAATGCCATTCTGGTAGGAAGCAGGCTCTAAAACAATCCTTTGAAAGACCATATAGGAATGACAGTGGATTGCAAAAAGAGTGGGTGAAGGCTGCTTTGGCTCAGTATGTTTTGCACTTTTGAAGGCTTCTGTCGAGATATAGGATTTTGCCAATTACCCTGTAACTCCCTTGAGCTTGGTCTTGTCCTTCCACACCATAGAATGGAGGTGATGTTGGTGCAGCTTGGTATGCAATATTTGTCAATTCTGTAAATACCATATTCTGTATCTCTAATGGTTGCAACGCCACATATGGATCCATAAACTTTGCCAATTACATTTTCTCCAACACTTTGTGTTATTTGTGTTTGCTATCCTTGGCAGGATATACAACTTAGAAATCAGGACCATAGAAAAGTAGTCACTGTGATCAACTGAGGGTGTGCCTTATTTAATATATTTTGCCCAGTGACGTGTTTGGATAATGCTATGATTGTCATGGTTTCTGTATTCATAAAATCCTGAACTGCTAGGAACAAAGTGGTCTCAAAGTGGATACCGGAACTTGAGACCAGATCAGGCAGAGAGGATTATGGGCACTAAGGGAAGGAAGTGTGCTTCTGTGAAGTCCAGATCAGGAGGCTTGCTGATCCACGCCATTTCTCTTGCCTCTCTCAAGTGATCACCTCTTGGCCCCATTTGAACCCAGGACCAATATGACCAGTAGGGACCACAATCCCAAAAGCACTTAGCCAGGGCTACAGGCCAGTACTACATGTAGTCTACTCCTACCACCTCATTTCTAATCCCAAACCAGAAGACCTAGGGGGTTCACATCTCTATGACTCAGTGGCACAAAATCCCAAAAGCAAAGATTGTCCTTTGCCTTAGAATTTGCAAGCAAGAAAAGAATCAAACTGCATGGTCCTTTTTTCAGGAGAAAGACAGGATAAAAAAAATTAAATGAATATTAAATAAATACATGGTCAATAAGATCAGACTTATAGGACTAAATTTAGTACCAAATTGTCCCCTAAGTGCTATAAACCACACAATCTGTGGAGAAGATGTTGTTGTTTTATAAAAAGGTACAGAACCTTTATTATAACTATCGGATTGAACCAAATTATACAAGCCAATGAAGGAAGGAAGGAAGGAATGATATGTTGGATTTAAACAGGAAAAAATAATATAGTACACAGTACCTTTTTTGGTTAGTACTTGTTCGAGCATTCAACCTCAAAGCAGGATATTAGTCAGATTTCTAGAGTGTACACAAAGCGAGGCTCACAAAACCCACCAACAGAATAACACACAAAGATATGAGGCCCTTAAACTCCAAGTTCATTTCACAGATACGCATGAAACACCTAGTAACACAGGTAGAAGCCAACAAACAATCAGAACCTGCAAAGGCAGGAGCCTCCCTGAATTCTGGTGAAGTGGCACATCCTCATACCAAAGGCAGCTGTGGAAATTTCCCAATTAAGAGGCTTTGCTTCTCTGACCTTGCTCAACTGAAGCAGCAAATAAGCAGGCACACTTTCCATTAGAGCAAGGCTCGCGAGCTGTCATGGAGGAGTTCTGGCTGCACTACTCATGGGAGGGGGTTAGGGCAAGATGGTTTTCTTCATAGGTGACACAGCAGGATCCCTAATATGTTCTTGCCCTTTTCTTGACCTGGCCGAATCTGTCCAGTGCAGAGCCTCCTGTACCTATGGCACTCTGATAGACTTGTTCTTGTAGCCACACAGATCAGTATCTTGACAGCAGAAGAAGCCATATAAACAGTAAAGGTATTCTAAAGACAACTGGTTGAGTGCTGTGGAAAGCAGGGCTTGCCTAAATTTTCACAAAGGGTCGCCATCTTTGTTGAACTTGTTTCATGTTTGAATTGTTAATACTGCTTTCATGTCCTCCCTCTCTGTCATGAATAGGTGAAGACACACTGAGTAGACCCATGGACAAACAGATACAAATAAAGCAAATATATTTGTGTCCCTCCTGTTCCTACCTCAGTATCTCCTAAGGTTTTTATTTGAGCCACGCCCCCAGCCTTAAAGTCCAGGTACCTTGGAATTAGCTTGTACAACTTCTTGTGTTTAAGGTTTGTTCCATTTGTCTCTCCCTTTTTTTTTAAGATGGAAGAAAGGAAGAGGGGATTAGGGTCATTCTTACCTGCCCCAGTTCATGCAGAAATTATAATTAGCACAGATAAGGATGATTAGGTTTTCTTCTGTCCCCCTATGCAGAAGTAAGCAATCTAGAATATCTGATAACGTTTGTTGGTATCATTTCCCTGCTCAGAATTGAATAGCTCTGTAAAATGATATTGACCTGAGGGGATGGAGATCCGAAGGTGGCCATTCACTTGCTTAACTGTGCAGGAATCAAACTGTTTTACTGATAACATTTTATTGATTCATCTCCTCTCTGTTCTACAAGTAGCCTGAAGCTTCTTAAAAATGAACTAGCAGTGGGTGTTTTCTTTCTTTCTTATGCTACAGCCTTGCATTACTTTGCAGTGCTGTGACTACAGAATGGCACACGTGGTAGACGTAAGGTTGTTATGAAAACCAACGTCTAAGTGTTCCATGTTACTGCCCAGCCTTGTTAAAACAGAAAGAGTTCACTTTTTGCTTGTTCTTTAGCAGTAGCACCAAATTATTGGGCAACCTGTCCCAGTGATTTTCATGTACAAGTTAAAAAAACATGGGGGACGAGCCAGAGCCCTGTGGGATGTCTGTGTCACCACCTTCTGAACTCACCCTTCTAGAATGGAGATTAGTCCACCATAAAGTTATGCTGCTCAAGTCCTTTCCTGAAGAGGCAGCCCAGGTCTTCACAATCAGTGGTTACTGAAGGATGCTGCCACCTTTCCCAAAAATGGGATACCGAACATTGGCTTGACGATATTCAAAATAGTAGGATAAGGGAGTGTTTCTGTTTTCTTCCAACAAAGCTCTCTTTACTATTACAGTGGACCCTCGACTTACAGACGGCTCGACTTACAGACTTTTTGAGTTACAGACTTCTCTGGCTGCAAAATTTAGATTCGACTTGCAGCCAGAGAATCGACTTACAGACTAGAAAAAAACCAAAATGGAATAAAAATAGAATAAAAACCACTGGTTATCGGTTTAATCGGTTTTCAGTGCATTGTAGGTCAATGGAGATTCGACTTACAGACTTTTTGACTTGCAGCCACCATTCCAATACGGATTAATTCCTTAAGTAGAGGGTCCACTGTAACTGAAGCTCTTTTGCAAAGAGGCCTTGACTACCATTCTTATCCATTCAGCTAGCCTTTGTTATATGCATGCATGGACATGGCAAAGAAGTAGCATATATGTGGTGTCTCTCATCTCTCCAAGAATCCTGCCACACCTTTGCATTTGTCACTGACAAGCAAGGTCAAAGTTATTTTGGAGTGCCTTTTCCCAAGGCCTGCAACTACTTCTTAAGCATCAAGGGAGTTTGCTATTCCAAGATGGGGCCAGTGTCTTGAACCAGTGACGTTCATGAGTCTCACTCCAGCAGGATCCCTCTCTCCTTTGGGGAGGCATATTGAAATATTTTTTTAAAAAATATGATTTTTTTCTTGGACATTTATAAAACATGTTCTTAGAATTTGGTGAGATTTGTAATTTTCTCTGTCTTTCCTGGAAAGAACAATTCTCCCCAAATTTAAAATCCTTTTTCATAGATACCTTTTCAGTGACACATCTTTAAGGAATTGGAAAGCTTCAACGAAAGAGAGAAGAGAGTTCTGGTTTGTGTGTGTTTTTGAAATCTGCATGTGTTGACTAATTAAAGTCTTTTGTAGAAGCTAATTTGATGTATTGAATCTGATGAAGGCTTGCTTCCATTTTTAAAATGCTCTATTTTGGCTTTCCTGTAGAATAGTACCTTGACTCATGACATATTTTTACACAAGCTTCATTTTACTGGGAATGACAGTAGCTGAAAACGGTGAGCTCTTGATGAAGTCTGATTAAATTAGCTCATTCTAGTTGCAGGTGTTCCATTAGAGTAGCTTGCTGTTGTATGAATTGATCAGGCTGGGCGTACGGAAGTTTTCAAAGCTGGTTTTGCTGTTGCTTAGATTACTTTGAACTCAAGTGTTAGCCAATCTCTCATTGAATCACATCTTATTTGTTGTCAGTGTGAGAGTTAAAAAGGAGTAGTAGTTATCATCTGTTAACATAAAAGGACCAAGGTGTGGTAGGTGGTGACTAAATCCTTAATATTTTATTGTAAGCTATACTTGCCAATTAAAACCATGTTTTGAAATGCTGGCAACTTGAGCATCCAGTTCCTGTGTGGATGTTCATATTTGGCCACCAGCTGCTGTTGCTGTGTCTCATCCATGTGTTGTTCTGATATTGGTCTGTGCTGGTGATCCGCCTTAATGATAAGACCTTCCCAAGGTTACGGTAGGTTTTGATTGGTTTGATAGAACATACTGACCACAACAGTAATTGCTCCTATACAGGTGACAGGCTACATAGTAATGCTGTCTGCTGCACATGCTCTGGTGACTTCAGCTGGCCCCTCTTCTAAGGAGACACAGTGGGAATTTGAACTGCTGACCTCAGCTTTGCAACCAGGCGCTCCTACCCATTGAGCTGTGTGTGCTCTCATCTGTATTTAAGAGTAGCACATGTTTGTGCAGAAGCCATCTCTAGTTTTCTTTAGCTCCTCCTTATGGCCAAGAAACCTTTGGGAGGAATAGATTTGTTCTGTGAACTTCCCTCTGTACTTGTGGAGGCTCTTGTTTCATTGTTTCTGCTACAGGGCAGATTTTTGAACCCCTTGACATTGGCTTTGATGCCATACCTCATGTCAAGGAAAACCTTTTCATTCTTGGCCTTAATGGCTCTCAATTCCTGGGTCCATCTGTTATATAATAGTGAAATCTAAGAGCTCCACACACCCCATATATTGACATTTGACTGACATAACTGTGCATTAAAATTGCTTATGTACAAGTACTTCAGAGGCCTTCGAAGGGCTAGCAAGTAGTAATGACCATTAATAATCTCTAATAACGTTGTTAGTTTGCCTCTTGTCTCCCTTCCAAGCGACAATGACAAGTTCAGTAGTAAAAGGTGTCTTTGCCCTCTTTTTCACAAAGATGAGTCACAATCCTTTTCTCAAATCAGACATCTGTTGGGGAATTAGAAATGAATTCTTACAGGGGCATTTTTCTTCTGCTGCTGCTTTTTTGAGAAACCCCGAAGTGAGAGATTAGATCATATTGTTCAGAATCCAGAAACTGATCTGGCTGAGCCAGTATGCCTTTCCTAAGTGGAGGCAATACTGCAGGATTTTTTTTTATGCACAAGTAATGGGTAGAGTAGCCATACCACTGCCCAAAGCAGGCTGCTGGCTGTGGTGTCAGAAGGACAGTGGATATGGGCTTTATTCCATCGTTAAAATAAGCTATTCAAGGTGCTTGAACCTGTTTGGGGGATAGAGTTCAGAACCTTGGATAGCTCATGCAGCAGTTCAAACAAAGAGCTTGGAGTGATGTTGCT
This sequence comes from Pogona vitticeps, assembly GCF_051106095.1. Lineage (NCBI taxonomy): Eukaryota > Metazoa > Chordata > Lepidosauria > Squamata > Agamidae > Pogona > Pogona vitticeps. The sequence continues at coordinate 12,194,366 of NC_135786.1, read as the reverse complement.
GCCTCAGTTAGTGCAGGGAAATCGCCCCAGAGGGAGACCACAGTTGCAATACAAGGACATCTGCAAGTGGGATCTGAAGGCCTTAGGAATGGACCGCAACAGATGGGAACCCTTGACATCTGAGCGTTCAGCTTGGAGGCAGGCGATGCAGCATGGCCTCTCCCAATTTGAAGAGACTTTTGTCCAGCAGGCCAAGGCAAAGAGGCAGTCAGGAAAGCAACAAAATCAGGGAGCTGGACAGGGACAGATTGTATTTGTTTTCAGTGTGGAAGGGATTGTCACTCTCGAATTGGCCTTCCAACCACACTAGATGCCGTTCCAAGTCCTCCATACAGAGCTCTTTCGAGACTGAAGGATGCCTAACTAGAACTAGAGACATTATAGATGCCACCCTCCAATGGTAGCCACCTTAGACACAGCTAAGCACATAACAGGAAATACTGACAATACAAACATTCTGAAACAGGGTGAAGGGTGCCCATTCATTACGCTATCAATGCAGAGATTTTTTTCAGACTTGTCATCTCACTTAGAAAAGTGATCTAAGTAAAGATCCAAGTGGCTAGAAGTTTATGCCACTTAAACTACAGCTTTTGGACATCCCTTGGCAAACAAAAGAAATCCTGAACAAAGGGAATATTTATTCAGTGAAAGCAGAAGAGAAAAATACAACCTACTGCATTTACAGGTGGGGGAAAAATATGATTGAGTTGCTTATGCAGTGCTGCTAAGCAACGTTGTGGCGATGCTGAGACCTGAACTGAAATCTAACACTTCAGCTAGAGTAACTTCTTTCAAGCATTAAGTAGTTGCTTGCATGCTGGAATGGAGCCTTGCTTCCTCAGTAATGAGGCAAGGATGATAGAGAGCACCACAATTTGTTAATTCTCTCCCATCTCTAAAACTTCCACATGCCGACATTTTTTTTAAATGCAGCTTGCTGTTGGACAATGATTGTTATAAAACCTTTAAATAAAAGTTTCTTTAGAAATTCTTTTTCTGTTAAAAAAACCCTCTGTGTTAATATTTTTCACATCCCTTCAATTCCACACTTCTGGTGCTACAGATGGGGAATGATGAATGATAGGATTTTTTTCCACCTCTGGATCTGCATATTTTATTGAGCAAATATATGCATGTGTGTATAGGTTTATGCACATGCAGTCATTGATATGTATACAGACCTAATTTTTCAAGCATCCAACTGCCCTTCAGTCAAGTTGTTTTAGATCCCACAAAGTGCAGTTAGCCTCTTAAGCAAAAAAGGAATAATTGCTTTATCTTGCCTCCCACCTAATTGATTCTAATCAATTTGATTTTTTAAAAAAATCATTGATTTTTATCCCTCTTGACGACCAACTATGTTGTCAAAAAATCTGTGATGTGATTGAATCAAAAAGCTGTTTCTACAGAAGAGACAGTGTGTTCTGTTCTAATATTGGTTATTTACTGGAAGCTCGTGACCAAGTAGGAATAGTGGGTCATGAAAGAACACTAGGTGTCCAGAGTTACTCATAGCCTGGCAAACGGTCACAGGTGGATAAACCCATATTGTTCAGGATGATCAGGGGGGGAAAAGCACAACTCAGCCCCAAGACCCTCCTGCCTTAAAGCATGTATTTGTCATATGAATCTTTATTCTGTGGCTTTTTTGGGCTCTTTGGCCGTGTTCTGAAGGTTGTTCTTCCTAATGTTTTGCCAGTCTCTGTGGCCGGGATCTTCAGAGGACAGCACTCTGTGCTCTGGTGTAGTTTGCTTGGGAGTAAAGTATTTATGGCTGTGAGATCAGCTTTTGTCCTTTTCAGGAGATGGGTGATTAGTGTGTCTTGTTGTTGGTGTATTGTTGTGATAAGGAGGAGAGATTATCTGTCATTGTGATTGATGGGTGTCATTAGCTGGCCTTTTGTGTGTAGTGATCCCCTTTTGCCTTCTTTGTGTTAAGAAACGGAGCATGTGAAGAATGGAGAAGCTGAAACATTATAAGACCTCAATATTTCTGTTTAGTTAGCCGGTTCATATTCTTTTTGTGTGTGTCGATAGCTAGATTTCCCTCTCTCATCTTCCAAGTGGAAAACACTTTCTGACATTTACAGAACTTATTAATGTTTTTTGACTTCATATACATAGAATGCAATTGTGTGATAAGATGGCAGTACTTTTTCCTGTGATCTGCATCACAGTCAAATGTTGTCTGAGGTGTTGTCATGGTCTCACCAGGGACAATCTTCTCTTGAAGGTGGCTTGGAAATTGAGGAAGTACATGTTGCTTCAGGCTTTTTCTCCAATAATTTTAGATTGACTCTGAAACGACTTCAGGCCATCATCACAGGGACATTGACAACCAAGCCTTATATCATTCCAAGGACCACCAATGTTGTTAGATGCTGTTGGCTCCCTTCCGTCCTTGGTCTGGTAGCAATTTCAAACCATAAATCTGTAGTATAAAATGGCAATGCCTTCCTTTGTGATTTGCTGCTTCTGGCTTTGTGTTCTGAGTCATAAAATGCTGGTCTGTTAGAGAAAGCAACAGGAAGAAGAGGAAGAAGATACTGGTCACTCCTTAAGGGAAAGAGTTCAGCTCAGTGATAAAGCAAACGTCTTGTGTGAAGAACGTCCTGAGCAGCAGAAACTGGTAACTCTGATATCAGTGAATCACTCATCTGAAATTTAAAGGATTTATCTGAAGATCTTGAACTTTTCTGGGTCATGGGGCTCAGCATCTTGGAGAGTCCCTCCAAGACTGAACTTCAGACCAAGAGTGAATTTGTTGTCTCACTGCTATTGTTCCCACTGTTCCTGGGTTCAACCCTGACATAGTTTGGATGATAAGGTAGATGCTGATGGGAATGGCTTCTGCTTGAGAGCCTGAAACACTGCAGCCAGTCAGAGAAGACAGTGGGAAAGAGGAACAGACAGCTTGTACTGGTGTCAGGCTGCTTCTTATGTTTCTCTGACAAGACTCTTTACTAAGGTAAGAGATCCCAGGGGAGGGAAAGGTCAGTATCAAAAGTAGACCAAAAGGAACTGAAAATCTTCACGAGAGTAGAACGATCTGAGTTGAGAATAAAGAGCTAAAGGGAATAAAGGTATTTTTCCCTAGGAAGAAACCAGGGAGGGGGGAAATTGGATCTTGTTTCCTTGTGAGATTTCCAGCTGAAAATATTGAGACATCAGATATTTTTAAAGTACCTAAACAAAACATTTTTAATTTTACTGAATGTCAGCTTGCCTTCTTTCTGACCACTCAGCGGATAGGAATTTTTTCTTGGACAGGTAACAGTGAGGAAAGAGGGCTTTCCGCTAGCTAGGAAGGTTAATCTGCATTGGTGTCCTGCATAGTCTCTTTCTCTGTTTTGAAGGGAGGTACAAAAGGTTAGGCGCTGTTAACAATACTGATGGCTTTGGATCGGCTGTTTTCTTGACCATTTCTGCTGCCCTGTCAAGAACAAGTCGTTTGTCTCCCAATGAGCAGTATGAACAGGCTTGGAACTTTGTGTGTGAGTGCGTGCGTGAAAGAGAGAGAGTGTGAGTGTGTGTGTATATGGCTTCTGTTAAGGCCTCTTTAAATGGGAATGAAATGACTAGAACCCCAATTCTGAGCCTTTCATGTTGATGTCTCCTTGCTGAAAGAAGCTTCAAACCTCAGGATTTCCCCCTTGTCTCTTTATATTGTAAAATGGTTCTATTTCATTGTTACTTAGCAGCAGGCTCTCCCCTATTTCATTTTCCAAAGGCACATATTTATTAAAACCCCAGAGGGCTTAATTAAATGTACCTGTTCCATTTGTCTACCAATGTGAGAGACGGCCAGATCCTCAGCAACAGAAGAGAACACAGAAATGATGTTTTAGAGTGTTACCCCACCCTTTGCAGTAAATCATTTCTTGCTCTCCCCATGCTTTACCCCCCCAAAGAACAAAACTGGCTAAAAAGACCTAAAATAGAAGCCATCATCTGTTCAATAATAACCAGTATGCAAGCTAGCATGACTGTTTTCATTTTCTGCTCTCTTATCTAATAGAGAGGGCAAGAGTGAGAGAGCAACCAGAATGTGGAAAGCTATCGAAAAACTTCTTTTATGTGTTTGGAGCCTTCTTCTTTACAACTTGCTGATATTGTTCCATCAGGAAGCTATATGGAGCATGATGGACGCCGTATGGTGCTCATCCTTTAATTTGTGTGGAGCTTTTACTGATAGTTATATTTCAGATTGTGCGGTAGTTGGAGCTGCACAATTGCACTCATTTCACACGCTAGCAAGGTTATGCTCAAAATCCTCCAAGGTAGGCTTCAGCAATATGTGGACCGAGAACTCCCAGAAGTACAAGCTGGATTCCGAAGAGGCAGAGGAACTCGAGACCAAATTGCTAACTTGCGCTGGATTATGGAGAAAGCCAGAGAGTTCCAGAAAAACATCTACTTCTGCTTCATTGACTATGCAAAAGCCTTTGATTGTGTGGACCACAGCAAACTATGGCAAGTCCTTAATGAAATTGGAGTGCCTGACCACCTTATCTGTCTCCTGAGAAACCTATACGTGGGACAGGAAGTAACAGTTAGAAGTGGATATGGAACAAGTGATTGGTTCAAAATTGGGAAAGGAGTACGACAAGGCTGTATATTGTCCCCCAGCTTATTCAACTTATATGCAGAATACATCATGCAGAAGGCTGGACTGGGGTCATGAAGAGTTGGACACGACTAAACGACTAAATGACACGATATTTCAGATAGTAGCTGAACTGTAAAATCACGAAATTCCATTAATCCACCAAAATTCTTTTTTCACGCCCCACCCCTCAAGGATGTCAATGACTACTTGTCTTATACTTATTGGTGAAGATAAGCAATCATAACATTCTTCTCTGTGAGGACTGCTGAAGGGTGTTTTTTTAAAAATTTTTATTTTGCTGCTCATGATTATGCCAGTGATTTTCTTCACAAAACGTCTGACAGCTGCTCATTACAGTAATAGAAATTGGGCAGTTTTAAGCTTTTGGTGTGTTGCTTGCCTCTTTTTCAGTCTTTATCCAGTCATTCTGTGCTTGTATTCTCCCTCTCTCTGAATGTGTTAGTGTGTGTTCTTTGCTTCTCGATGGGACAAGACAGGTGGGTGGCTTTTTTATATGTATTCTGTACAAATAACAACAAAAATGGTGGAAATCAGTTCTCTGTCTTAGTCTTGGCTGGAGGGGAGAATCTGGTGGGACTTTCAGTATTGTTGTGAAGGCATGTAGTTTGTTAAAGCAGCATAAATGGACAAGGAAGAGGGAATTGAACTTCACTTCTTTGAGGAAAGGTGCACAACTTACATCTGCCACTGGAGGTCTTGAATCTCAGGAGTAATGGAATTGTATCATAGGAAAAGGAAGTACACATATAAGATAAATCTTAACTCAGGAACATGCACCTCAACTTTATATGTGTAACTTCCAGAATCAAACTTGGTTCCATATAGATCTCACTGTGTATTTGGATCTTTGCAGGTTATGTAACTGGAGGCATTCAGTGGCAAGGATCCTATTCATGCTGGTTGCACTGGCATAAATGTGCTAGATGTAATGCCAGACAACAACAAATTGTTTTTTGCAATTGCGTAGTCAGTGTTGAATCCCTGACATCACAAGTTGTAAAACGTGAAGGTGCTTGGGGGAATAGCACGTCTACCTTAGCACTAGCGCAGCTTCCAAAGTGCAAGCTTGAGTTGCACGCGTATAGTTGCATAATAGGATTTTGACCAATGATTTCACGTACTTCCAAAACACATATTTACACACAGCTCTTTTGCACAAGTGCTGGGTGTGACCCAAACTGTTGGCAGTGTCTTTAGAATAGACAGGTGGCATTTCTGACGAGAGTGGGTGTTCTAGTTCTTGAGCTACCTTGTAGATTGCACAAGATCAGGATAAGTTGAATCTCCAGGTGAATGTGGATATGCAAGAGTGATCTGATTCTATATTCCTCAAAATAGTCATATAACCAATAGTTTGAAGGGAATACTCATTGTTTTCAGCTTTAAATATTGTCTTTCAGTGTTGTAAGCCACCTGGCATCCTTTTCAAGGAGAAAGGCGGGGTAAAATTATTTTAAATAAATAAAAATATATACCAGAATGGTTTTGATGGTGTTTCCTGTAGCTCCAATTCTGAAATAAAATATATTTCATTTTGGCCAGTGCCTTATGATGGACCCCTGTCTATAGCTCTCTGTTCCTTAGAAAAATAAATCATGGAAATGTTAACACACTGAAATTCTAGTGAACTGCAGGAAATATATTTCCTAGCAATCATTTTGCTGATGTGACCTTCAAGAAATCTTAAAAAAAAAAAAAAAAAAAACAGAAGGTAATGCCCACTTTGAAAGAACTTGGTGTGCAGTTTTAAATAATATTTCTTCATAGTAAGAAGGGGCGACACACTCTGAAGGCAATGGATTTATCCAAGGACAAAAGTTATGAGCTGCCTGTTTGGCCTGTAACTCCCTGAAAGCAAACATATGATAGTATAAAAGCTTTTTAACAGCACTGCGTATTGGACCAGTTCAGAAGGCATTAAAAACTGTAGCAATGAAAAGACAATGAAAAAGGATGCTCCCGCCAGCTTGCATGCAAGGTTCCCTGAATAGCTGACGGGTTCATTTTTACTTGTTTATGGGCAAATTACACAGTTGCATCTGTTCCTCCTCTGTATATACAGTCAAGCATCTTTGGTTTTTAAGGTACTCCTTGACATTCTTTGAAGATTTAATGCTAAGGCAGAGATCAGTTAGAATTACAGATACCCTAAACCTTCAGTGTGACGCTCCTGCTTCAAGGTTGTTTCATTTCTGCATCCAACTTTAATGAGCTGCAGTAAAAACGTCATAATAATGGGTAGTGGCTGTAGTGGAAGTAGCTGTAAGTGGGTTTTTAAATTGTGAAACAAAACATGTTATCGTCTGTATACGTTCCTGTATATGTGTGTAGAGCCCATGATTTCTTTGTTTGTTCTTAGATGTTTTGTAAAATGTATGTTAAGAGTTGAAACATGTGGTCAGAAAAATCTCTTAGCTGTTACTAGAGAGAGAGATCTGGAATTCCTTGCCTGTAAAACTGAGATGAAACAAAGATGTGTGTATATTTTGCAGCTTCTGAATTATGTTGCAAAATCCATAGGAGAGTATCTGGGGAAGTTTTGGTGTGGTTACCAGGTTGGGAACTTGAGTCATGGGACTTGCTGTCAAGTTGGACTTAAGATCCCCCCCTCCCCAATAGCTTGGACTAAACACGCAACTCAGAACCCATCCACCCATCCCTTTTTTTCCTGGGGGGGAAAGCTTATTTTTAATAAGAACTCAGACTTGGTACTTGGTACCAAGGACTCCGAATTGGAGTGGGTACCAAAGATTCACCAACATCCCTGATAGTTACTATAATGCTAGATGCAAGAATTGTGATAGTTCCTTGCCTCTTGCAATTTGTTCCATTAAACTTCGAAGAGCTGCATTTGGTTACTAGGCAAGTTATTTTTATGCCTTCCTTGAGAACTTTGGAGCAAAAAGACTGAGGAGAATTTAGGGACTACCCAGTTCCATATCATTCTGTCTCTTCCTTAGGATTAGAAGGAGAAACTTTTCTGTGTGTCCTATTTGGGGTAGAATCTTCTTTGAGTGGCTTCACCCTTTGGAATATCTTGAATGGCAAAATCCACATAGAACAATGGACTTGGAAGAGTCTACGAGGCCATCTAGTCCAACCCTCTGTTCAGTGCAGGAATCCGGATATATCTGACAGTGGTTGTCTAACTTTCTCTTTAATGCCTTTAGTGTTGGAGCACTCACCACTTTCTGAGGTAATTCATTTCGTCGTTGTACTGTTCTGTCAGGAGATTTTTCCTGGTGTTCAACCGAAGTTTGGCTTCCCACAACGTGAGCCCCTTATTATGTGTCTTGCACTCTGGACTGTTGAGAACATATCCTGTCACTCCTCTGTATGGCAACCTTTCATTCTGTTGCTTTCAGCCCACTGCTCCAGCTTATCAACACCTTTTTGAATTTTATTTCCATCTTCCAGAGTCTTAGCTATTCCACCCAAATTTGTGTCATTCATAAATCTGATAAAAGCATTTGCTGCACCTCCTCATCCAAGTCATTAATAAAAACATTGAAAAGCACTGGGCCCGGGCATGAGTCTTGTGGTACCCTACTTCTGGTACTTGTCCTCCCAGTTTGAGAAGGAACCGTTGATGAGCATCCTCTGAGTACGATTCTGTAACCAACTGTGTATTCACTACCAACGGTGTATATAAGTATTTTTTATTTATCCCTGTTGAATTTCATTCTGTTGTTTTCAGCCCAGTGCTCAAGCCTATCTAGATAATTTTGAGTTTTGTTTCTCTCTTCCAGGGTATTAACTATTTCACAAAATTTTGTGTCATCTGCAAATTTGGTAAGCATTCCCTGTATCCCCTGATCCAGGTCATTAATAAAAATGTTGACAAGCACTGGGACCAGGACTGAGCCCTGGGGTACCCCGCTTGTTAGCCCCTCCTAGTTTGAGAAGGAGCCATTAATCATCACCCTCTGAGTACGATTCTGTAGCCAACTGTGTATCCACCCGACAGTTGTTCTATTCAGCCCACACTTAGATAGCTTGCTAATCAGAATATCATGGGGGCGCTTTGTCAAAAGCTTTCCTGAAGTCAAGATACAATCATTTATATCCTACTGTTCCGCAGCCACACAATCTTTCGCTGTATATCTTTGCCTGTTTTCTTTCAGGGCTGCTGAGACCTCCTTTTATTCCAACAAGATTTTGTTTTATGTTCCGGATCATGTTTTCACGCTTTGGCCTTAGCTGCTGATCCTGCCCTCTAGGCTGAATCTTTTAAACTGTTTTTATGAAATTAAATTTTTAAAAAAATATTTTAAGCTGCCCTGAATGGTATTTTTGTGCCGGAAGAGTGGAAAGTAAATCTAAATAAATGTGATTAGCCAGGTGGTGATCACTCCAATGCGGGAGGCATTCAAAAGAAAAGCAACCATCTGTCAGATCGACTTTGACTTGCGTTCCTGAATTGAGCAGGGGGTTGGACTTGATGGCCTTATATGCTCCTTCCAAATCCATTATTTTATAGTTTGTTATTTAGGTTTCTTCAGTCATAGGAAAATACACCAAACCAGGACTTATCCTGATGATGGTATTAATACCATAGAAACTATGCTGGTTACCTCCTTGTTTTCAAGCTGAGCTTAAAGCTGTTTTACTGACCTCTTTAAAGCTGTAGACCCTTGGGACTTGAGGATGACTTGCTCTTGTACAAACCTGGCTTGGCTTTGATACTATTTTGGAGTCCCTGCTTGTAGTGCCGTTGCTCCATGTTTTTGATGAGCATCAACAAGGAACATCTTTTTCCATCACAGTTCTGGAACACACTTTCAGAAATGTTTTTGTCATCCGACTTTTAGTCTCTGATTACTTTTGCAGCTGCCTTGGTGGGTTTTTTTTTTTTTTTGGTAGCTGATTAATACACATTGAGTAGGGACGTGGTGGCGCTGTGGGTTAAACCGCAGAAGCCTGTGCTGCAGGGTCAGAAGACCAAGCAGTCGTAAGATCGAATCCACACGACGGAGTGAGCACCCGTCGCTTGTCCCAGCTCCCGCCAACCTAGCGGTTCAAAAGTATACAAATGCAAGTAGATAAATAGGGACCACTTCGGTGGGAAGCTAACAGCGTTCCGTGTCTAAGTCGCACTGGCCATGTGACCACGGAAGATTGTCTTTGGACAAACGCTGGCTCTATGGCTTGGAAACGGGGATGAGCACCGCCCTCTAGAGTCGAACACGACTGGACAAAAATTGTCAAGGGGAACCTTTACCTTTTTAATACACATTGTATTTGAACTCACTGAGGTTGTGTTTAATTTTTATTTTAAGAAGACATTGGTATTTTCACGTAGTCTGTCTTTATGGCTGCAGGAGAATGGGATTCAAGAAGTGACTTAATTTTGCACGGGGCAAGAGGGCGTCAGGTTTCAGAGTATGGGTGGTTGTGTGCAGTGTTGGTACGTCGGACTCGCCAATGTTCAGGCGGGATTGTGTTTTGGTGTGGGCTGTCTGGCTGTGATGGGAACATTAATAAGGCAAGACAGCACTTGTGTCTCCCGTGCCCTGCTTTCGGGAAATATTTCTACTAACCATAATGGCATTTGTGGCAACAGAGGAGACCTGGTCTGCGCATATATGAAAACAACAACAAGATATCAGAATGCTGTTGAGGTTACGTGGACTGTGCCAGTGTCCATTTTCCATTTGAGCAGTCTAATGGAAAATGGACACTGTAGTTAAAATCACGCCCTGGGACCTTTTCTAACATTTCTACCCTGCTACATTTCTAATTACAGAGGCATGCCGCTATTTGTAGTTGATGGGGGTGGTGGTGGAGCTGGAGAGAAGGCAAAATTGGGACATATTGGGCTTGGAAACTGTTGTTTGGGGCCATTTTTTTAAAAGGGAGGTAAACAGGAAGCATCTGGGTGGATACTTCCACTGTTCTGCTTTATTTTGAGGGAGAGATGGGACTTTGAAAGGCTTTCTTAAGGACCTCAGAGTGAAAACTGGTTCTCCTGGAGACTTCTACGAGCAGAACTAGGGTATACATAACTCTCCTCACCCCATTAAACATGAGAGGCCTTGGGAGACATGTCCATGTGAGACCTCATGCAGTATATCAGCCCCATGTTGCTTATAGTATAGTCTAGCCTGAAGTGGTACGGACCACATTACCCTAGGGGGGCTCTTCTAGTTTATTTGCCCAGAGTATGTCAAAACACGAATGAGGAAAGACACTTGACATCATCTTCTTTGCACTACCCTCCCCAGTTCTATGAAAGATATCTATTTTAAAAGCCATAGTAAGAACTCTTAGCTTGGGGAAACCAACAGTGGCTATCAGTTAGTGGATTTCTGTTTGCTAATTGTTTCATCCATTCAATACTATTGAAAGGCCCCCCTGAGCAGAATATAGCTGCAGGGGAACAACACTCTCTAAAGCAGCAACCTAATTAATGAACCTCATTGCCATTTAGGCCAGCATTAGGCAGTTTGCTATGCTTGTCAGGAGAGATCTGTCTTTTCGGTGATAATGCTGTTGAAAACCCGAATGGGGATGGGGCAGGGAGAGATGCGTGGGTCGGAATCCAGATAGGAAATTAGCTAGTGAAATCTGCCACAAAATACTGTATTGTATCCTCACTTAACACACAAACCTTCCTTCCTTCAAGGCGCAAGACAGCCATATCTGACAAGTTCCATTCCTTTCTCTTCTCTCTGTATGTTATTTTGTCTTTTTCGGTTCTTTAGACGTTGTCTCTTTAGGTTCTAAAATATTTATACACTTGCGACTGTTGGGTTTCACCCAAGCATGCCATGTCCTGACTCACTCCCCTTTGCTACCATATCACATTTCCTTAAACCTTTCGTGATCTATTTTAGGTCCTTCGGCAGCCAGAGGGCCTTTTATCAGGAAGTTGTTTCTAGGGCCAGAAGCTTGGAAATAATGAAGTGCAAGTAACAAATTTGCCTGAAATAAAGTATTGCCTCTCCCTTTTTAGTGAAGGAATAATGACGTTACTTTTACAAAGTACCACAGTGAGCTCGAACAAAATTACTGGTTGTTGTAACCAGTTGGATTTTCCAATTACCGTATTTTTCCATGTATAAGATGCCCCGTGTATAAGACGCCCCCACTTTTCTTATCCAGAATAATAAATCTAAGTGGGGCTTAGCGAGTATGGGGGAAAGGGATCAAAGCACTGCAGGTTCACTTTGATCCCTGCTTTCCCCTCCACTTGTATTTGTTCTGTCCTCAGCTTACTTCCGTGTATAAGACGCCTAGAGTGGTCGAAATGACTAGATAGGCGGGGTATAAATACAATAAATAAATAAAATAAATAAAATAAAATAAGACAGCCCTCAATTTTTAGTCTATAAAGATTTTAGACAAAAGTATAGTCTTATACACGGAAAAATACAGTACTTTTAAGGGCTTTCTGAGGAATTTGGGGGGGGTGATGGCATTTGGTAGAGTTTTAAATTTGATGGTATTTTTGTATTGGTCCTACGTTTTTCTTTTTTTAAAATAGAGAAAGAAAAAAGTAATGTGTGACATAATGAGTAATGCAAACAAGGTGGTTTTTTTTTTTTTTTGAAATGTTGGAACTCATATTGAAAATGGATTGCTTTAAAATGCCATAGTGTGTAGCAGGAATAAATTAATAGTAATTGCCTTGTGGTGCAGTGGTTCAACTGATGTACTGCTGCCAAAACTGTGCTCATGACTCAGGGTTCAATCTCAGGTAGCTGCCTCAAGGTACACTCAGCCTTCCATCCTTCCAAGGTTGGCAAAATGAGTACCTCGCTAGCTGTGCGGGGAAGGGGCAATGTGTAGCCTGAATAATTAATTTATAAACCGCCATGAAAGTGCTTTAAGTGCTATGGGACAGTATAGAAGTAGCACTTTTTTGCTTTTTAATCATAAGTTTTAAAATAATTCTACCTTTTGGCTCTTTCACGGAGTTACAGCAGTGGGCAAATGGGAAGAGGTTCTATCCTCCCAGTGCCTAGTAAAGGACTTTAACTGGGCTAAGTGGTATGGTCAAAATGGCAGCTGCTTTGCAAAGATAACACATGCTGATGATATCTGCCATTCTACGGTTGCTGCAGGTCGGATACCTGTCAAATGGGAAATCTAAAGATCCCTTCATACCTTGAGCCTGGCTTTGATTTTGTATATTTAGATTTCTAGTCCCTTGGTCAGCCCACCTAGATTTTGGGGCAAACCATAGACCTCTTACAGTTATTGCCGTTTGCTGTCAAGTCACCACTGAGTTATGCCGATTCTGATCCAGATTTTGAGGGATGTGAGATGTTCAAGGAATGCTTTGCCATTGTCACACCCACAAGTTTCCATGGATGGGCAAGAATTTGAGCCTTTGTGTCCTGATTCCTACTCAGTCGCTCTACCTACTACACTATATTGTAGACTTCTCTTTACAATAAATTTGAAGAACAGTGAAAGTGGGATAGAGACCCACATGTGTAGGTTACTTTTTTTAAAAAAAAACTGCAATTGTTTTGAATCATGAGGGAAAATGTAAAGGATTCTATATTAGAAAAGATACATATGCTATTTGCCTCAGGAACATAAGGGAACAGGAAGCACATGTGTTTTTTTCCTCATTTCCCCATGTGTTAATGACTGGAATTAATCATTGTTTTCTGTCATATGTCTGTATTTGTTTGAATGCATACTGATCATCCTTCCTAACAAAAAGATTAGTGTAGAAAACATTGTCTAATGTTATAAACCATCTCCAAAAGTCAGCATCTGGAGGTTGACACTCTGGGTTTATCAAGCAATAAATACTGTGCATCAATAATTACTAGAATTCTGGTTGAGATGTATATTGAAGTGGGTGAGGCTACGTTGCACAGGTCTGTATAGTAGATTGCCCTGCTCTGTCATGTATAATGTCTAGTGTGTTCTAACCACATAGGTGAGGCCGGCAGATATTATCATGAGTAGAATGCAAGTATCTGTGGGATGTAATAGAGCTAAGAGGTAACTTGGGGAGATAAAAGAAGGATGATTGCACAGGACAGTGGATCAATACAAGCCATGTACTCCAATCTGATCCTCACGTAATGTACTCAGTAGCCTTAATTGACCTATCTGCTGAGTAATAACTTGGTTGGAATAGGTGCTTGCTTTTAAAAGCTGTTACACCTGCAGCAATCCATTTATACTTACATACTGCAGTAAGTTGCATCAGTGACTTGACTCAGACTTGGCTAGGGTTGTTCTTTTCAGTGACTCCGACTTGACTTGTGACTGAGGGGGAAAGCTTGTTTTTAATAGGGACTCAGGACCTGGTACCAAAGATTTGGACTCCGGCTTGAAACCTGGACCCAATGACTTGCCATCATTACTGGCAGAAAGGCTGTTGCTTGCATCCAGTGTCCATGTGATATAAAGTTACTGGGAAGTACATGGACTACATGGAATAGTTCCCAAAAACATAGAAAAAAATTACACAAGCACACACGCACAGAGAGAGAAATACTGTAAATTACTCCAGTTAATGTAGGAAATGTCCTATGGTCCCACACAAGAAGAACTACAGATGGGATTTCTAGTGGTCAGCTATGTGGAGAGGTGGGGAAGCACCGTCCATGCTACCTCTGTGATTGACCCGATGAAAATGATGACAGGTGTGTGTGCCATGTGATGAGCAGTAAGTGGATCAGCCGGTTCTGGGGGAGGGTCCAGTTTCCCCAGGAACCTGTGGTTACAATATTCACATCCCTCGGGCTATGAATATAAATATCCCATCTCTAATAAGAACACTACCCAGTTTTATTTACTACATATCGGCCAAAGTCCTATTGTGCAGTATTGCAAATCACGCTAGCATAGGCCCATTGAATCAATGGGGGTTTATTGAGTCAACTTGTCCATAGGTTCCATTGATTCAAATGGACCTACTTTAACTGCGACTCACTATGCTCACCAGTAAGACAATACATAGTTCATCCATAGTGAATGAACAGCAGGCCGAAAAAGCAACTGAAGACAAAAACACACAATTTGCAGGATATAGTGATGGTTCCTGTGTACCTATTTATATACCTGCCACCAATGTGGCATCAAGAGTGCCTCGTGGCACAGTGGTTAAACTGCTGTACTGCAGCCAAAACTGTGCTCACGACCTGGGGTTCAAATCCCAGGTAACCGGCTCAAGGTTGACTCAGCCTTCTATCCTTCCGAGGTCGGTAAAATGAGTACCCAGCTTGCTGGGGAGGCAATGTGTAGCCTGCATAATTAACTTGTAAACCGCCCAGAGAGTGCTTGAAGCACTATGGGGCGGTATTGTTAAGGGAGTGTGCGTCTGTGACTTTATCTTGTCTCTCGCAGAGTAAAGAGCAGATAAACGCACACAACAGCTTCTTCTTTTCAGCAGTGTATTTACAAAATATATACAGGATATACATACATACAGCACTTCAGTATTCAGTATTCAAACCGGCAGCATGACATGCAGACATCAGTACACAGGAGAAGAGAAAGACTGTACAGAGTTCATTTCTTAAATACAGTTCTGGCATCAGTCTGGTCCAATCACGTCTAAGGTGACTTCATGCACACAGGTGTGGCAATCTTCATATTGCATTGAATTGCATCAGCCAGGGATGAAGGAATGACGTCATCTCAATCTTGTTCTGCACACACACATATTATGTTCAGGCTATATAAAAATTATATACCTTAACACTCCTCCTAATTTTTAAATTGCCTGAACCCATTACACATTCCCAATGCATCTATACACATTTCATGCTTTTGAGCACACAACGGTTTAGTCAAAATGTCTGCAATATTTTCTTCAGTCTTACAATATTCTAATTCAATTAGTTTTCCTTTTACAGCTTCCCTTACGTTATGATATTTAATATCAACATGTTTGCTCCTGTTTTTTACTCTCTCTGTTTTGGCCATTTGTATACAAGTGGTATTATCTTCCATTACTTTTATTGTATTATCTGTTTTACACTTTAAGTCTTTTGTTAATTGTTTATACCAAATTAATTCAGAGCATAAATCTGACAAAGCAGCAAACTCTGCTTCAGAAGTTGAGATTGCTACAGAATTTTGCTTTCGTGATTTCCAACCAACTATATTACTTCCAAATTTTATGACAAATCCAGTCATAGATTTTCTGTCTTTTTCATCGTTAGCCCAGTCACTATCCACATAAGCTGATAGTTTTAAATTTTTTGATGGTTGCAAAATTAAACGATAATTATATGTTCCCTTTAGGTATCTAAAAATCCTTTTTAATCCTTGCCAGTGTTTTTCACTAGGTTTTTCTATATATCTACTGAGTATGTTTACTGACGCCGCTATGTCCGGGCGCGTCCAGTTCGCTAGATACATTAGGCTCCCTATTGCTGAGTGATATAAATCTTTATTTTCAAAATCTTTACTTATTTCATCTTCCTTTTGAAAATCCACTGTCATGGGAGTACTCACATTCTTGCACTCTCCCATACAATACTTTTCTAACATTTGTTTTATTTTGTGTTCTTGACTTAATTCAAGACCATGTTCTGTTTTCTTTATTTGTACACCCAGATAATTTTGTATTGGTCCTAGATTTTTAAATTTGAATTCCTTTTTTAATTGTTTTTCAAACAACTCTACTTGGCTCTGATCTTTTGCTATAAAACATAGGTCATCAACATACGCCAGAAGAATATTTAAATCATTCCCAACTTTCTTGGTATATAAACAAGGGTCTGCTAGACCGTTCTTGTATCCTAGTTTCATCAAAACTTGGTGTAAACAATCATTCCAATTTTTAGCAGATTGTTTCAAACCATAAATTGCCTTGTTTAGTCTGTACACTAGTTCTGGTTTAGTACCCTCAAAACCTGGTGCTTTTGCCATATATAACTCTTCCTTTAAGTCTGCATTTAAGTATGCAGTTGTTATATCGTAGTGGTAAATTACATAATTTTTACTGACAGCAAAGGCAAGCGTTGTTCTCAATGTTTCAGACCTAACTGTCGGGGAAAATATCTCATCATAATGTAGAAACCTTTTCTGTGTAAAACCTTGTGCAACCAACCTTGCTTTATATCTGTAGTTTCCGTCATTTTGCAATTTTCTTTTGAACACCCACTTACTACCTATTACCTTATGCTCTGGTGGTAGTTTGGTTTCAGTGAACACGTGATGTTCCTTCATGGAATTCATCTCCTCCTCCATGGCCTCTAACCACTTATTCTTCTCATAATCAGGAAGCTTCAAAACATCTTTATAGTTTCTGGGCTCAATATAAACATTACACACTGTAATACCATTCACTTCAAATCTACTGGGTGGCACACCCTTATTTGCCCTCTGGGACCTCCTGGGACCTTGTGAATTTGTGTGTGTTTCTATCTGACTACTAGTGTGTGCTTCCTCCTCTTCCTCATCACTATCTTCTTTTTCTTCTTCTTCTTCATCATCTGTAGTAGCTCCTCCTTCTTCATCATCAGCACAGGACTCCCGGCCTTGCTTAAGTGTTATTGTCTGTCTTAATTGACTTTTTCTTTCGTGTAGAGGGATGTATAACTGTGAGTTTGCATGTACTTGGTCCCAGTTTTCCCCTTCATTAAAACTGGCTGACCTAGAGATTATCACACTTCTATCCCCATCAAAAAACCAGTATGCCTTTGAATTGGGTTCATACCCTACAAATGTCATTTTTCTTGTTTTATTTTTACCTTTTCTTCTGAGTTGTTTCGGGATATGCACCCAAGCCGTGCATCCAAACACCCTCAAATATTTTAAACATGGTTTCTTACCGTATAACAAGAAATATGGCGTGTCATCTATTGAGGAAGAATAAATTCTGTTAACCAAAAAGTTAGAGGTTAGTATCGCTTCACTCCACAGACCGTGACGCAACCCAGAGTCTGCCAACAATGCATTTTTCATCTCTTGTAACACTCTGTTGCGTCTCTCAGCAACACCATTCTGAAATGGGCTATATGGGCTCGTTTTTCTATGTCTAATTCCCAGACTTTCTAACCATCTTTGAAACCTTGTGTTTGTAAACTCCGTACCTCTATCCGTTTGCAACTGCGCCACCTTGTGGTCAAATTTCCTCTCTACTGAAAATAACCATTTTCTAAATGTATCAAATACTTCTGCTTTAGATCTTAGTGTATAACAAAAAGAAAACCTTGTAAAATCATCCACTAGAACCATTGCATATTTTGCTCCTCCTAATGATGGAGGAAATGGTCCCATTAAATCTGCATGAACTAATTCAAATGGCCTGGTTGTGACTCTGTCACTTTTCCTCCCTTTTGGGGCCACATTTGTCTTGCTACTTTTACAGACATTACAGTCCAAGTAATTTTTGCATTCCTTTATGTTTACATCCCTGGCAAAATGTTCCATTTTCTGTAATGATCTAAAATTTACATGACCCAGCCTCCTATGCAATAAATGTATACAGTTATCATGTTGTGGTTTGTTTGTATGTATCACATGTGCACTTTCATGTGTCTGGCTCTTTAACATGTACAGATTGTTTTCTTGCTTCACTTTTGCAACTATTTTACCATTTTTCTTAATTATACACTCCTGTTTCTCAAAAGTGACAGTGAACCCTTGCTCAGCCAACGCTGATACACTTATTATATTAAACGACAATTCAGGAGCGTAAAATACCCCACTTATCTCAGTATTCAACGAAGGAATGTAAACAGTTCCTTGTCCTTCAACGGCCGTCTCTTGTGAATTTGCCATCATCACACTTCTGAGGCTGGTTTCATCTAAAAGACAAAAGAGATCCTTATTATTTGTCAAATGTACGACAGCGCCCGAGTCTATGAGCCACGCCTCTGTGTGGCTGCCCGGAACCTTGTCCCTCGTTCCTCTGGTAACCAAGGAGACCGGCCTCATGTCGTTTCTTTGTTGAAACCTTTTGGAGACCTTCTTCCTTCCTTCTTTGTTGCTTGGAGGACTTCCGCTTTTGTCACAGTTCCGTTGCAGGTGATTGGTGGATCCGCAGAGGAAACAGGCTTTCGTCATCATCACTCTTCCTGTTTGTTCTCCGTCTGCCCGCCTCCTGGGCACGCTGCCATCAGCGTATCTCTGTCTCTCATGGTCAGCGCGCACGTGGCTTGCCTTTTTGTTCAGCATTCTCTGTTTTAAATGCTGTTCCTCCTGGAGAATTCTGTTTGTCACATATTCTTCTGAAAGCTCAGTTTCTGGCATGCTTTCCAAACTTGTTACTAGCATGGAGTAATCGTCATTCAGAGAACTTAGCAAAATATAAACGCGCTGTTCCTGAGGGAAGACAACATTCATTAATTGCAGTTGATTAAACATGTCCTTCATATTTTTTAAGTGTTCCGAAGCACATTCATCCTGTTTCATCCTGCATTGGAACAACCTCCTGGTAAGAGAAATCTTTGTGCCTGTCGTCTCCCTCTGATAAATGCCTTTTAGTTTATCCCAGACTGCTTTTGCTGTTGTCAGTCCTTGAATGTGGGTTAGAAGCGAATCTTCAATGGCCAAAATGATCGTGGCTAGAGCTCTCTCATGCTCTGCCTCTTCCTCCTCACTGGGCTGCACTGGGGGGGCTGTAACGTAACGAAAAAGACCCTCCTTTCTCAACAACATCTCCGCTTTAATTGCCCACGTTCTATAATTATTTTCATTCAGTCTATTTATGGCCAGGCCACCTATATTTCCTCCCGTGCTGTATGCCATCCTTGCAGCTCTCTGTATCCTTCCCTTCCCCGGGTTTACAGACGAACTGGTTTCACTATCACTGCTGCTTAGGCTCTCCTCCTCTTTCATTTACTCATTTACTCACGTTTGCAGCGCAGCGGAACGTTGCTGGGCGCATAACCTCTGTTAAGGGAGTGTGCGTCTGTGACTTTATCTTGTCTCTCGCAGAGTAAAGAGCAGATAAACGCACACAACAGCTTCTTCTTTTCAGCAGTGTATTTACAAAATATATACAGGATATACATACATACAGCACTTCAGTATTCAGTATTCAAACCGGCAGCATGACATGCAGACATCAGTACACAGGAGAAGAGAAAGACTGTACAGAGTTCATTTCTTAAATACAGTTCTGGCATCAGTCTGGTCCAATCACGTCTAAGGTGACTTCATGCACACAGGTGTGGCAATCTTCATATTGCATTGAATTGCATCAGCCAGGGATGAAGGAATGACGTCATCTCAATCTTGTTCTGCACACACACATATTATGTTCAGGCTATATAAAAATTATATACCTTAACAGGTATATAAGCAGCACACATTTTACCTGAGTTTCAGCCTGATCTGTGTCAAAATGAACAGTCATGGGGCGAAGACCCTTTCGCTCTTTCCCTTTAGCTTATTGCCAGCCACTCTTGTCTCCAGCATAATGTTTGGGCATCAGTTTAAAGCTGTACTACCCCACTCTCTATAAGTAAAATAGAAACAGAAAATCCACAACTTTGTAGTGGCTACTAACCAGTCTGAAGGTAAAGATGCCGCATCACTTTTGCTATTAAAATGTTCCAACAAAAGAAAGGTAAATATTTAAGTTTGGAAAAGATGCTTCTAATCCTCTGAGCTGAGTAGCTACTACCAGTTTAGAGGAAAGTACAGTGGTGCCCCGTATAGCGAGGTTAATCCGTTCCGGATTAACCTTCGCTATGTGAAATCTTCGCTAAGCGGGAAGTAAAAAGCCATTGGAACGCATTAAACTTCATTTAATGCGTTCCAAATCGGCCCTAAACTTCCCACTTAGAGAAGTTTCCTGGCCCTGGGCAGCCATTTTCGCGCCCTCCCCTCGCTTGCCGAGGGCGCGAAAACACCGCACGGGGCCATTTCGGGTCATCCGGTGCCCATTTTGGAGCCGCCGAACGCGACTCCAAAATGGTGGCCGGACTCCCCAATCGTCGCAATGCGAGGTGCGGCGATTGGGTGCTCCGTATAGCGATCCCGAAAAAGGGGATCGCTATATGGATTCGTCGTTATACGGTGCGCTCGCTAAGCGAGGCACCACTGTAGAACTTTTTTATTCCAAAACTGATCTGTACTTACGAGGATGCCTGCTGAAAGACTTTGTCTTGAATGTTTGCTAAGTACTGTTTTGAGGTGTTGTTTCCAACTAGTTAAAGTATCTTATTCCAGCGTGTTATTTCAGCTGGCTTGTATAACTTGTAAGAATATATGTTTGTGAAAAATCTTGCAAGTATAATATATGCCTTGGGGTAATTGCTTTGAATGAAATCCAGCAAGTTTATTTGTGTATTCTGAAAATGGTATCTGCATGCCGAGGAAACTGGAAGTAAGCCAGTCTTGAGAAGTGTAGACAGCTTAACTGCTATTATAAGTTTGGCTCGTTATCAATTGATTTCGGGATTTTATAGTAATCCTTTGCTAGATGCTGCTGAACATGTTTATAGAACACCAAGAACCTCAGGAATATAATTTTAAGGCTCTCAACATCTCTTGTAGGGACTGTGAACAGAGGGAACGATGTTCCCAGGGCAGGCGCCCTGAAAAAGATGTTAATAATGGAGATTATGTCACATGGCTTCTCCATCATTACAGCCTGGGAAATTGGGGAGAAAATGAAGTATATGGCAGGGAGGGGTTCCAGTGACTTGAGTTCTGGTGGACTGCTGATGTCATGTGGACAAAGTGATCAAAACATCACAATGAGGTTGCTTTCTCAGCAACCCAAATTGATCTAGGTTGGATTTCAGAAGAGTATGTGGTTCATTTCTTTAAAAAAAGAGACTATCCCCACCATTGTTGCTCTGATTGCTAATAGTCTCTAAAATATTTTAGCTGCCAGGTCTTGAAATGTTCACTGTAAGAGTTCACCAGAGTTCAATAGGATATGCTTCAACGTAAATGTATGGGGTTGTACAGCGAATACTCAAAATTATTATTATTTTTTTATTTTTAACAAGGGGTGACAAAAAGGAAAAGGGGAATTGAGGTTAATGGGGAAGAGGAGAAACAATAACACACTAAGGTCCATTCTATACCTATTGCCATCTCAAGATTCCAAGTTACTCTATTTTTACTCTTTTCTGCCTTCCAGGTTTAAGTTCTCGTTTCAATATATGCTATTCATGCGCTGCCTGTT
Source organism: Pogona vitticeps (assembly GCF_051106095.1). Taxonomy (NCBI): domain Eukaryota; kingdom Metazoa; phylum Chordata; class Lepidosauria; order Squamata; family Agamidae; genus Pogona; species Pogona vitticeps. The sequence goes on along the minus strand of NC_135786.1, from coordinate 12,172,662 downwards.
GATTCAGTCCACTTGTAGAATAAGTCCCATCTTTCTGTTGCCTTTTGTAAAGGACAGTCCTTCATCACTTCTGATAAAATGTCCATTTCCGTTATTTCCCATATCTTCTCTATGAAATCTTCTTGTTTCAGTACTGTTGGACTTTTCCAATTTTTGGCATAGAGAATTCTGGCTGCAATAACTATGTATATAACTATATATTCCTTTGACTTATCTATGTTATCAGGTATCATACTCAATAAAAACAGTTCTGGGGTTAATGGCACCTTACAGAGCAATATTTGTTGCAGCATAGCATGTACTCTTTTCCAATACTGCTTCGCTACTCTACATGACCACCACATATGATAATAGCTTTCCACTTGTGCTTCACATTTCCAACACAAATTTGATACATCTGTATACATCTTCGAGAGTTTTTCTGGAGTCATATGCCACCTATAAAACATCTTGTATATATTCTCCTTAAAATTAACTGATCTTATAAGCTTTATATTACTTTGCCATATTTTCAACCATTGATCAATATCAATATTATGCCCTATGTTTTGTGCCCACTTGGTCATACATTCTTTAACCATTTCATCTTGCATTTTAATTTCTAACAGATAGTTATACATTTTCTTAACAATTTTGTCTTTTGAACCTAATAAAAGCTTATCAAACATCATTTGTTCTGAGTAGAAACCTTCTATTTTGTCTTTTGTATATCTAGATTCCAGCTGTGGTCTGGACCACCAGTCTATATAGATATTCTGTGACTCTAGCTCTTCTTTAGACCTTAATTCACCATCCTTTTAAAAATAAATCTTGGTATCTTAAAAGTTTTGCTTTCGTCATGAGATTAGATTGTGTAAAGGCCTCTATAGGTGACACTCATACAGGTGTTTTGTAGTAAATTTGTTGTATAATCTTTCTCCATATTCCCAATAGAGCTTTTCTTATCATATGTAAATTAAAATGCTTTTGCTCTTTATCCTTTTTATACCATAGATAAGCATGCCAGCCTAATTGTAAATTGTGTCCTTCCAAGTTAAGTAATCTATCATTTTCCAAAGTTATACATTCTTTTATCCAATCTAAAATGCAGGCTCTATAATACAGAACCCAATCTGGAAAACCAAAGCCATCCCTCTGTTTAGCATCTTGCATTGCCTTAATTTTAATTCTTGGTATTTTTCCTTGCCATACAAATCTCATGATTATCTTATTAAGTTCTTGGAAAAAGGACTGTTTTAAAATGATAGGAATTGTCTGGAATAAGAATAGGATTTTTGGCAAGACGCTCATTTTAATCGTCGCAATCCTTCCCAACAACGATAAATGTAATTTATCCCCTTTTTATTTATTTATATACCGCCCCATAGCGCTACAAGCACTCTCCGGGCGGTTTACAATTTAATTATACAGGCTACACATTGCCCCCCCAGCAAGCTGGGTACTCATTTTACCGACCTCGGAATGATAGAAGGCTGAGTCAACCTTGAGCCGGCTACCTGGGATTTGAACCCCAGGTCGTGAGCACAGTTTTAGCTGCAGTACAGCGTTTTAACCACTGCGCCACGAGGCTCCAAATTGTTCTGTATCTCCTTCATCAATTTCATATAATTATCTTTAAATAATGTACTTGTCTTCTTTGTAATTTGTATTCCTAAATATCTAATTCTCTTTTCCTCTTCGAAGTTCATCTTCTCTATTAACTTCTGCCGTTCTTGTTCTCTTATATTTTTAGTAAGTATTTTTGTTTTCTTTTGGTTTATTCTCATTCCTGCCATGTCACCAAAGTTTTTTAACATTGCCATCAGGTCTTCTATTGAATGCACTGGGTCTTCCAGTATAATGACTAAGTCATCTGCAAAAGCCTGAAGTTTATAGATTTGGCCTTTTACTTTCAGTCCTTTCAATTTCCTTTTTATCTCTAATTTGTTCCGTTAATATTTCTAGAGTCAAGATAAATAGTAGTGGACAGAGTGGACACCCCTGTCTGGTAGCGAATACTCAAAATTATGAAAGAAACTATGAGATGTGCGTCAAAACTTCAGATCAAATCTTACTCCAAACAGGTTTAGATTGAACGATGACTTTAAGAGAAGTGGTTCCTTTTTCCTGAACTGTTGGAATGGGCATTACAGAATGATTGGAGTTGCCTATCGCACATTCTCTATTCTGTCATTTCTGATTACAAAAACAGCTCATGATCCTTAGGTCTCCTTAGCTAGAGCACTGAGCCATCAAATTTCCCCCCTGCAAATAACAAAGGCCGACCGAATGTCAGTATTCTATAATAAGATTATTAAGAGGGAAGGGGAAAATAATAAGGGACATTAAAATGTATAAAAAGTTAGCAATCCAAGGAAGAAAAAAAAAGGATTACTTAGCTTTCCTCTGGCATTTTTCATCCAACGGATCTTTTGGCTCCTTACAAATATTAGCTAATTAAGCCAAACATCATCCTGTGAAGTAGGTAAAGGTTAATAATAACTTCATTTGCCATTCTTGGTAGTAGGATATAATAACATTTCAGGCTGCAGACAACAATGCTATGGGAGAATAAATGTATTCTGATGGAATAAAAGGATGGCACTGGGCAGGAAAGTGTATTTTGAAAAAGGGAAAGAATTACATTTGCACACCAACTCTGCAGTCGTTGATGGAATATCCATTTTAAGCACTAGGACATGTTTCTTGGGAAATGTGCTTAGGTTAGAGGGAGCCAATATTGATTGTCTTGATCTCCGCTTCACAGAATTGAAAATATTTTAGTCATGATTAGTGTGATGTAGCTCTTAAGAAGCAGGAGATAATTATGCAGGTGGTGTGTTTGTTGTTGTAATGCATGGTCAAGTTGCATCTGACATAAGGCAATGCTACCAGCATTTCCAAGGTGTGTACCTTTGCCCCCCCCCAGGACATTTTGTGCAGAAACTGGAACCCAGGTCTCCTTAGCTGAACATTCCGTCCACTATACCACACTGGCCAAAATCCTGCTGCTTACCTACACTGGCATTAGTCAGTGACGTAAATTACATCAGCAAGGTAATGATTGCTGCTAATTAAAGAGTCCCCATTTGCATTTCTCAACATGGACCAAGTTGCCTAGCACACACTGAAGAATACAAATGGCGACTCTTTCATTGGCAGGAATTTAAAACTATAATTTATGTCATTACACTTAATGTTAGTGTTTGTAGGGAATAGACCCAGCTGGTCTGCCCTACTCCAGAATGCAGGCTGAGAAAGTACTCTCTCTCTCTTTGTGTGTGTGTGTGTGTATGTGTGTGTGTGTGCGCACAAGCGCACGTACAATATAATACAAAGTCTCATATTCTCTCTCTCTCTCTCTCTCTCTCTCTCTCTCACACACACACACACACACACACACACACACACACACACTTCAAACATTTGAAGGGTTGTATTGTAGACAATGGAGCAAACCTGCTTTCTCTTACTCTAGAAAGTAGGAGTCAAACCAGTAAATTCAAAAATGAAACCTACAAGATTAATGATTCAACTAGGCAGAAACAACTACAGTGGGGTCTCTACTTAAGAACGTCCCTACTTAAGAACAATTCCACTTAAGAACAGCTCCATTTGCTAAATTTTGCTTCTACTTGAGAACAAAAATCCAAGATAAGAACAGGAAAAAAAAAACTTTCCTGCTCTTTTTTTAACCTTAGGTCATCTTAGGTTAAAAAAAAGTTCTCCCCCTAGTGGTAGAGTACGTATTAACCAGCTTTGCATTAGTTCCTATGGGAACTAATGCTTCAATGTACGAACGCACCTCTACATAACGAAAAAACAGCCAGAACAGATTAATTGGTTTTCAGTCCATTGCTTCAAAATTAGCTTCGTCAGAAGTGCTTTTAACACTGTTCCCTGACCTAAGGGGGGAAAAAAAGAAAAAATATCCCCCTCTAGTGGTAGAAGGTGGAATAGCAGCTTCCCATTAGTTTCTATGGACGGAAAAGAGCAGATACAGATTAAATGGTTTTCAATGCATTCCTATGGGAAATGCAGATTCTACATAAGAACTTTTCCACTTGAGAACCACCTTCCAATACGGATTAAGTTCTTAAGTAGAGACCCCACTGTAGTTTATATAAAAGTAGTGTCATGTTTGTTAATGAGCACCAAGTGAAATTTTTTTGAATAGGTGCAGTTAAAATTCAACAAAAATATGCAAGCTTTAAAATGTATTTTGCACTATGTGTTGTTTAAAGGGAGGGAGAGAAAGCTCAAGAAATAATGAGAGAAAAAGGGGTAGAAGCGGGAAAATGTAATATTTGGCCTGCTGTTACTATGGATACAAAGCATTTGCTTAAGGTCAAATTTCAGAGTGAGCGAGTCTTTGGTAGGTGGTCTGTATCAGATCATCCTAGCATAGTCCTTTTCCTGATGTTCTAAGTATGCTGGGAGGATGCGGGTTTTTGATTTTCCATGGAGAGGCTGTTGGCCATTTGACAGTTCCCCGGTTGGCTTATGCAGTCTCAAGTGTCTGCTTCCCAGAGAGTTAACCAACTATACAGGATCTTGCATGCCATACAACCACTTTGTGGGAGTTTTGAATCTTTCATATTTAAAGAAAAGCTAAGATTTTGTATACCTTGGTTTAGTCACCAATCCAAATGGAGATTGCACCCCAGAAATCAAAAGAGAAGTGAGAGTCTGAAGGGCAGCAATGAAGGAATTAGAAAAGATCATTGAGTGTAAGGTAGTGCCACTGGAGATGAAGGCCAAGTTCATCCACATTATCATATTCCTGATAGTAAAGAAACCTGACTGGTAAAAAAGAAAAAGAAAGAGAGTCATTTGAGATATGGTGCTGGAGGACAGCTTTATGGATACACCGGATGGCCAGAAGGATGAACAACTGGGCAAATCAAGCCTGAACTATCTCTGAAGTAAAAAATGACAAACCTGAGGCTATCCTACTTTGGGCACATGATGAGAAGGCAGGGTTCTATGGAAAAGACAATAATGCTGGGAAAGGTGGAAGGCAGCAGGAAAAGAGGAAGACCAAATACAGGGTGGATTAGTCCATCCTGGCAGGCACAGCCATGAGTTTGCAGGAGCTGAGCTGGGCGGATGAGGACAGAATATTTTGGAGACCACTTATTTATAAGGTAGGAGGCAACTTGATGGCACATAACAGCAACAAAAAATTCTCACTCCATTTCTACATGTTTAGACAAAGCACATGGTGTTATTGTTTTGTTTCTCTCTCTCTTTAAATACAGTTTCCAGGTCGGGTGTGTGTTTGTGTGTGTGTGTGTGCGTGTGTGCGTGTGTAAAATGTCCTGCTCACAGAAAAGTACAATAGCAGAAGGAAATATCTTTGCTTGACCCCTTGGTGCCAGCATTCCCTTAGTATATTCACGAAGGCTTTCATGGCCGGGATCTAATGGTTGTTTGTGGGGTTTTCGGCCATGTTCTGAAGGTTGTTCTTCCTAACGTTTTGCCAGTCTCTGTGGCCGGCATCTTCAGAGGACAGCACTCTGTGCTCTGGTGTAGTTTGCTTGCGAGTTGAGTATTTATGGCTGTGAGATCAGCTTTTGTCCTTTTCAGGAGATTGGTGATTAGTGTGTCTTGTTGTGGGTGTATTGTTGTGATAAGGAGGAGAGGAGGAGAGATTATCTGTCACTGTGATTGATCAGTGTCATTAGCTGGTCTTTTGTGTGTAGTGACCCTGGTCCTTGTGGCTGGGTAGATTTTGTTGACCTTTTGCATGCTGTATTTTTCAGTGCTGGAAGCCAAGTTTTGTTGAGTTTCAAACTTTCCTCTTTTTTGTTGAAGTTCTGCTGGTGCTTGTGGATTTCAATGGCTTCCCTGTGCAGTCTGACGTAATGATTGCTGGTGTTGTCCAGTATTTCAGTATTTTGAAATAGAATTTCATGTCCAGCTTGTTTTAGGGCATGTTCAGCTACTACATATTTTTCTCGTTGTTTTAGTCTGCAGTGTCTCTCATGTTCTTTGATTCTGGTGTGGATGCTTCGTTTTGTGGTTCCAATGTATATCTGGCCACAACTGCAAGGTATCCGGTATACTCCTGCAGTGGTGAGGGGGTCTCTTCTGTCCTTTGCTGACTGTAACATTTGTTGTATTTTTGTGGTGGGCTTGAATACTGTTTGTAGGTTGTGTTTTTTCCAAAAGTTTCCCCATGTAGTCTGTGACCCCTTTGATGTATAGCAGAAATACTTTATTTGTGGGTGGCTGTTTTTCTTCTTCAGTTTGGTGTTGTTTTCTTGGTTTGATAGCTCTTGTGATTTCATTTTTGGAGTAGCCATTTGCCTGTAGGGCCCAGTTCAGATGGTTGAGTTCAGTGCTGAGAAACTGAGCTTCACAGTTCCGATTTGCACTGTCTACCAGTGTTTTGATTTTGCCTCTTTTTTGCTGTGGGTAGTGGTCAGAACTTTTGTGTAGGTTTCAGTCAGTGTGGGTGGGTTTTCTGTAGACCTCGTGTTCCAGTTGGAGGTCAGTTTTGCATATGACCATGACATCTAAGAACGGGAGTTGGCCCTCTATTTCTTTTTCCATGGTGAATTGTATATTTGGGTAGATGCCGTTGAGATGGTTCAGAAATTCTTCCAATTTTTTTTCCCACCATCGCTCCAAATTGCGAAGAAGTCATCTATATATCAGAACCAGACTGTGGATGCGAGGGGTGCCGAAGCCAGGGCAAGTTTTTCAAAATGGTCCATGTAGAAGTTGGCTACAACCGGGCTTTCCCTTAGTAGTTGGGAGGGAGTCTATATATAAACTTTAGCCAGTCTAGATAGTTACCTCCTGCGTTCAGATTGACAGAAATCCAAACCAATGTCCTTTGGTCTGTGCACCCCTTCCCAACCCCTACAAGTTTGGCTGCAACTTGATTGTGTTTCAACTTGCTTCCTTGCCCCTTACCTGTTCTCCCATTTTAGCTCTGCCTCCAAATGTTTTTCTCCACATTGAGCCCCTTATGGGACTTTCCAAACATGCTGGTCAAGCCTGTGCCCTGTTCTGTTTTGGCCTCAACCGGACTGCCGTATGCTTAGCTACTGAGATACACAATGGCACCTAAGAATTGAACTTCTTCTGTTCTGTGGCAAGTTTTTGTAAGAGCCAAAAAGTTAGAAAACAGATGTATGTGGCTATTTCATGGAAAGAAGGAGGTTAATGGGAAGAAGGTTGGTACCTTTCCTTCTACGGGAACTCTCTGTGATGTTCTGTGATGTCTCAGATGACTTCATTGGTGCTAGAAATGGTGAAATTGTCACTCTGTCCTTTACTTGACTGCAAAATAATGGCCATTGGTAATTCTATTCAATGCAGTACAAAGATAAAGGGAAAATGTCCAGAATTTGTTTATCTTTATTTCTGTGAAAGATTCCTCGCCCTTTTGCTTATTGGATTACTGCATGGCTTTTCTTGTTGGGGGCGAGTCATATTTTTTCTAAGGCAGTGATAAATTGAGCTTACTTACGCTAAGATGTTGTTGAAGTCTTAAAATTTCACTAATTATGCCCCCAGGGCACCTCAGTTGTCTTGAAGCTCACACCAGCTTCTTGTCACCCTTTTAATAATTTTTCGTTTGCTAACCGCATACAACTGCACTAATTGGGCAGACCCCTTCCATCAGCCAACTTGTATGAAAGTAAAAGACGTTTTCACAAGGAAAGATTCCCTGCTGAGAAATGCATTTTTCTTACAATTTCTATTTTTCTCTCTCCCTCCTATGCTTTTTACCCCCGGGGAGGGGGGGGGGGAACAACGCCAAAATCTAAAGCAGTTCTGCTCTATTAGAAGTGGCTTATTCCTAAGACAGAAATTATAGAAATAGGAGGAACATTAGGTTTTAATTTATTTGGTTTTGATTTTGAACATCTTCATTTCTTAAAAGCAGGTAATGATGCAGCCCAGCTACTGAAATTATGTGGATCTGGCTCTATAAATATGGCTTGAATGGTGCACTGTCGGAAAACTACACATATTGTTCCAAGCGCTCCAGAGCAAACAGCTATTAAGATGTGGGTGCTGATTTGAACTGTTAACGTGTTGACTTGTATTGTGGGAGTTCAGTCTGGGTTTGGGATTTGATTGATTTTCTCCAGGGGTATTACTCCTCCTCTCTCCGTGCACACACAGAGGATGTTTTATTCCTCCTTCCACAGAAGTCATAGACAAGAATATGGAGAAAGTTTTTCTGTAAGGTATGGAAAACTATACAAGTACCACCACAAAATAATGCTTGCAGGTAGTGCAAGTTCTGCAAAATGATGATGACTGTTGCTCTGTTAAATGGAATGTTCAAGAATAGAAGCTTTGGAAGTGTTGTTTCCAACCTGCTTTTGTTGTTAATTGTTGTTGTTGTTTAGTCATTTAATCATGTCTGACTCTTTGGGACCCCATGGGCCAGAGCACGCCAGGCCCTCCTGTCTTCCACTACCTCCCGGAGTTGGGTCAAGTTCATGTTGGTAGCTTCTGTGACAGTCGTCCTTTGTCGTCCCCTTCTCCTCTTGCCTTCACACTTTCCGAACAACAGGGGCTTTTCCAGGGAGTCTTCTCTTCTCATGAGATGGCCAAAGTATTGGAGTCTCAGCTTCAGGATCTGTCCTTCCAGTGAGCATTCAGGGTTGATTTCCTCAGGGTTGATTTCCTTCAAAATGGATAGGCTTGTTCTCTTTGCAGTCCAAGGAACTCTCAAGAGCCTCCTCCAGCACCACAACTCAAAAGCATCAATTCTTCCGTGGTCAGCCTTCTTTATGGTCCAGCTCCCACTTGCACATGCTCTGCAAAACCTCTCAACATGTGGGCTTTGATTCTCAAAGTGAAAGAAGACGAATGTGTGGAGGGACAATTTGCACACATTATAGAGTCACTAGCAAAAATAAAAAAAGGAAATTGTATTCTTGAATTTATTTATTTGATTGATTGCTTGATTGATTGATTGATTGATTGATTGATTGATTGATTGATTGATTGATTGATTGATTGATTGATTGATTGATTGATTTCTATCCTGCCCATCTAGACCAAAGGTCTACTCTGAAGGCTTTCACAGCCGGGATCCGATGGTTGCTGTAGGTTTTAGCTGTATTCCAAACAGCCTAAAAAACCTACAACAACCAAAAAAATAAAATTCTTCCTTCATTCTTACCTGGGTGTGACAGGTATTACAGGATACTAAACATTCCTCACTGTGGTCCTTTCTTGAGGGGAAGCATCTTAATTGAGGAGTATGAAGAATTTAGCAGACATTGCTTAAACTTCTACTTCTGTCGTGAATGTGCTAGGTGGCCTGAAAGCTTATTTGGAAGCTGCCAATGACATGAGGCTGTCATTTAGTAATCCCACCCTCCTGTAACTGTGTAATAATGATCCACATAATGTAATATGTGTCAAACATATTTATATGATTTATAATTTATATGACATGGAATCATATATTTTGTTACTACATATTGCCGAGGGCCAGAGAGATGGAGGAGGGAATGAAACGTAAACCTGTGTGAATCGCATCAACCCCTTCTCCTGTGGCACAGGTGGAGCTGGTGTACCCCGGCAGTCATTCGATGCACTCCAGCTCAGCTTCTTGATTCAGAAGATCTTTTATTAGTGGTACAGCATCACTTCCCCCTGCCTTTCCTTCCACAGTCTTGTTGTTGTTGTTTAATCATTAAGTTCTGTCCAACTGTTTGTGACCCCATGGACTAGAGCATGCCAGGCCCTCCTGTCTTCCACTGCCTCCCGGAGTTGGGTCAAATCCATGTTGGTAGCTTCGGGCACACTGTCCAACCATCTCGTCCTCTGTCGTCCCCTTCTCCTCTTCCCTTCACATTTTCCCAACATCAGGGTCTATTCCAGGGAATCTTCTCTTCTCATGAGATGGCCAAAGTATTGGAGCCTCAGCTTCAGGATCTGTCCTTCCAGTGAACACTCAGGGTTGATTTCCTTCAAAATGGATAGGTTTGTTCTCTTTGCAGCCCAAGGGATTCTAAAGAGTCCCCTGGACTGCCCAGTCTCATAGGGCTGAATTGTAGTCACTGAACCCTTAGGTGCCATCTTCCAGCTTGGAGACCTAGTTAACTTCACTGGAGTTCCCAAGGGTCCTGGTTCTGGAAAGCAAGAAGAAGAGCTTAGGCCCAGGATGTACCCCTCTTAGGGAAGGCTTGTAAAGTTAGGCTCTGCAGCTTGTCTCTACACTTCCCTTCCCTCACTTGCCTCTCCAAGGCTGTTGCAGTGTCCGGATTAAGGTAGTCTTGTCCAGTCATGTGGCTGGAGTCTCTGGTGTTTGACTCATGTCACAAGCAAACAAACTGGGTAAAGGTAAACAGCTTCCAACATTCTCCTCTTTCACAGACTCCCACATATCCTCTTCCTTGAGATAGGCAACCACCACCACCCTCACCCTACCTTTCCAGTTCTGCCCTTTTATTCTCCTTGACCCTGTCTGCTCCAGCCTTTTCTCAACAGGGAACAGTCTCTCCTTCAGCTGCATTATCCTGATCCTGAGAAAACCTACCCTCCCACAGGACTGATCCTGTGAAAACCTGTCCTTCTCCCAGCTGTATGACGTTTGTGTGCTGGGGTCAGACGGCTCCCCAGGGGTACACATCTGCATCTCCTCACAACCTGTATTAACCTGTTTTGATTTATTTTTTTCCCAGTCTGTTGCTTTCAAGGCTGTCACTGAAAGTATGGACATGCTTCTTGGGTCTCCATCTGTGGGAAGAAACTGCAAACAGCAGATTCTTCTTTCTTTTTGAATGATGCATAAATGTGTGCAACTTCAAATGCACATTTCTTAGAAATGCACACAAACATACTTTAGTCAATGAGAAGATGCATATATCGTATTTTTCCGTGTACAAGACTATACTTTTGTCTAAAATCTTTAGATTAAAACTTGAGGGTCATCTTATACACGGAAGTAAGCTGAGGAGAGAACAAAAACAAGTGGAGGGGAAAGCAGGGATCAAATTGATCCTGCAGCGCTTTGATCCCTTTCCCCCTACACTTGCTAAGTGCCACTTATTTTTCTTAATTTTGGATTAGAAAAGTGGGGGCATCTTATACATGGGGGCATCTTAGACACGGAAAAATACAGTAAAAGCATTAAAACCCAGTGTACCAAATTTTATGTAAGAAAGAATAAGTCTCTTAACCCAATACAAAGTAAGGGGGGAGAGAAAAGGTAGGTTGGATTCCAGAAAACAATGTAGTACAATTGGACCTGAGAGATTCTTATATCTGTAAATGGACGTTAAACCTGGACGTCATCCATGCAAAGATTCTGCACTTGCTCCTTTATAGTTAAAGCCTGATCTCTGTGTTGTACTCTTCTACAGTCACCTGTTTGAGATAATTTTTTTAAATATTTTTTCTAGTATATGGGCATACGGTATATTATCTAGTCATTGTACGTGGGAGTATTATGAGGAAAATTGGTGTCAAGAACTTGGATCATGGTGACCATAAGAGGAACAGAACCAAACCAAAGGCAAAATACCTGGATGAGAGGGATTTTATAAAAGGTGTCAGAAGCTCATAAGACCTCTCTTGATTACTGTTGAGTAACAGCTGCTGAAGAAGCCCTTCTTTTGTGAACTAAGAATCTAAAGGGGAAGATTAATGCAAGCACTGGAGTAAAGAATGGAGTGGATTGATTGAAATCAAAGCAATTGAGATTACCCAAGAAGGAGGAGAAAAGACCAGTCGAAGAACTGATTTCCATCTGGCCTCCCATTCTGAAGTGCACATACTTCCTAAACTTTTGTACACTTTCTGAACTAAAAAGCAATTAGCAAGTGGAGCTGAATAATGTAAACCATTAGTTTACAATTCTGTAGAGCTCTTATCCTACTTTGACTGAGGATGTAAAACCTTTAGTCATGATATCAATGCATTTTGCATGGAAGCAGAGGGTTTTTTGAGGGGTGAGGGGCATGCAGTTGGATATAATATCTCCAATGGGGGAAATTATGTCATTGGAAACTGTTATGCCCAAGTATGTATTTTATGGCCAAGTACACATCGAAACCTGCATTGCAGAATATGTAGATGCCCTGTCCTCCAACTGCCCCTCCAACTGAGAGGAATGAAGTAGAAGTACCTGGGAGGGAATGAAGGCCAGAAGAGAGAGAGAGAGAGAAAGAGAGTTTACCTTGCCATTCTTTAGGGTAAGTGTGATCTCTCAAACATTTGTAAAGTGGTAGCTGAAAAATAGTGTTCACCTGCCTCGTTACGAGGTCTGTGCCCTCACTAATGAGACAAAACTGGGATTATTATAAAATATTTTCAGTAATACTACAATATGTTATTCTGAATAAACTTAGGAAGTTGCAGGAGGAACAAACTATAAGTTCGAAGCAGGTATCTGAAGATCAAAATGGCAGCCACAGTTCTACTCCAGATAGAAAGCAAAAAGTCACCTCAGGAAAAAGAGCAGCTTGGGCATTTGGACACATGTTTGAAGAGACAACTGTAAAGTAATAGATTTCTGCCCGTCTTCATTTCTTCAGTTCCAAAGGCACTAGAGTGGTCTTAACCGACCAGATAGGCGGGATATAAATTAAAAAAAAAAGCCAAAACAATTTGAAGGTGATAGGATCTTTAGAAACAGGACAATGGCCGTTATTGTATTGAATTTTTAAAATATATTTGCATATGTAACTGTGGTGGCATAAATTGTAGTGGTGAATTGCCCCCCATTAATAAGTCACTGCTCGCATTTCTCATTGTCTGCCCGGTCATTCAATTTGTGTATAATAAGGAATACAAGTTGCAATTCATTAATTAGCAACAGTTTGCTGATGTGATTTTGCACCCTCCCACTTAAGTTGCTGTACACAAACAATATGATTTTGGCCAATATGTCTGTGAGCCTAATGGGTCTTTGATTTGTTATGTGCTGTCAAGTCAGAACTGACTTATGGCCACCCTAACAGGGTTTTCAAGCTAAGTGCAGTATTTAACGAGTAGTTTTACCAGTTCCACACCTTCAGTGACTTGCCATGGCAGAGCTGGAGAATCGATCCTGGGTCTTGTCCATTTCTCCATTTGCTGTTCCACACTGGGTACCACTAACAGGTATTGAGGTCTGTAATTACCTCAGACAGTAGCCCTCCCATGTTACAAGCAACTTTTGAAAGCAAGTGAAGTCATGGGGTCATAGGTCGCAGAGGCAATTGTTAGGGGTATAAATTCTCAGTTTTCCTCTTTTCAGGTGCATAGATGAAAAACTTAACATTCCTCAGCCAAAATCCAATGAAACCACACAAGACAAAGGCATGTGGCACTTTACACTAAGTACAGTGAGGTCTTGACTTAAGAACGGCTCGAGTTAAGAACATTTTGACTTAAGAACCACTCTCATAGGAAAATATTGACTTGACTTACATACTTAGATTTGAGTTAAGAACTGAAAAAAAAACATGTGGGAGGCAGGGAAAGTGCAAAATGTGAACTTTCAGTTAACTGTTGGCCAGTGAAAAGGGTGCCTGTCTGCTTCCTCACTCCTCCCAGCGTTTAGAGAGTGGATTGGGAGACAGTCTTCGGACTGCCTGGTACTGGACTGCCTGGACTGTCTTTTCCCTGCCTTCCCTGAACCTTTCTTGACCTAAGAAAAAAAGAAACAAAATATCCCCCTCTAGTGGTCGAAGGCAGAATAGCAGCTTCCCATTAGTTTCTATGGACGGAAAAGAGCCGATACGGATCAAATGGTTTTCATTGAATTCCTATGGGAAATGCAGATTTGACCTGCAAACTTTTTGACTTGAGAACCGCCTTCCAATACGGATTAAGTTCTCAAGTCAAGACCCCACTGTATTATATTTTAATGTAAGCTTTCATGGACATTCCTTCTGCCTGTGAGGGTAGTAAGGGGTTTCCAGGTACTCTGGATAGAGTTTCTGCAGTGAAGAGTGAGGTTTTCTTTTAAAATGGCTAAGGTTTGTGAAAGACTGCAATTCATCCACATGTTTTATTTCTGTTTGTATAATGGGACATATTGCACAAATTTCCACAAATAAATAAATGTCCATCCATCCATCCATCCATTCAGTTCATATACCACCTTTCTCCCAATTGGGGGACTCAAAGCAGCTCACAGTATTAAAAAGAATAGAATTAAAGCACAATAAATTATGTATTAAAAAGAATTAAACTATAAGGCTGGTTAGAATACAATGAATGACTAAAACATGTAGAACATTAAAAACGATCGTAACTTTTAAAAATAATTTAACTAAAAATGTCTTGAAACAACTTGGATGATTGCAGCCTTATTTAAAAATCTGAAGCACTGAATTGGGTATTGGAGTCTTTTTTTAACAATCAGCCAGTCCATCTGTGTTTGGGAGAGAACAGTGCAGACACCTTGTGACAATTACAAAGACCTGGAGGGAAAGAGCTCTTAGTTTCACTCCCACCTGAAGGCAAGGAATCTTGCAGAGTTTTAAACATTCCTGCTGAGAACAGCCTCAATTGACAACAACAAGGGATTTAACAGGTTTTCTATCCATTTCCAACAAATTGTATAAAGGGGGTTAGTAAGGGTGCTGGGTGGCTCCTGCAACGTTTTGTGTGATCTTAGCTGAAATAACTGTCTAAAAACAAGGGCTGTGGTGACTACTGAAAAATAAATTAATGTGAGACGGAAAAAGTTTATGCTGTCTAGTTAACATACTCATAAATATGCATTGTGTTTCATAATACCAGATGGGACTTCTTGTGTCATGTTTATAAGGCTTGCTCTCAAGCTTTTTCATGGATGCATCTTTAGCCTGCAAAAACAGTTGCTAATTGTATGAATAGTGCTGTTTCTAGTTTCACCCTCAGTCATCTGAGGAAAGATCATGGGTTCATTCCTAAGCAGTTACATTTTGACGTGTTTGCGCTCAAATCAGATTTCAATTTAAGCAAGATTCCCCAAAACACCACTAAAACAATTGGTTCTTTTATCCATCGTAGAAAATGTTAAATAGTGTTACAATGGTTCCTATATAGATGGTTGGAGCAAAGAGAATACAGCCGTAGCATTTGTTACTTTACCGTGTATATCTACACAACGAATACATATATAATAACCTTTGATCAAATGTCTGTTCATGCTTTCCCTAGTTAATCTCGGGAGTTGTAATATGAAGAGGCTACAAAAATCTTCTTTGTAATCCCCTTTTTTCATGTGAAACTACAGTTCCCAGAATTCTCAAGGGAGTGAAAATGACTTGTTTTTATACCATTTTGATGTCGAACTGCCTTTGGTTTCACATTCTTCAGTTAAAGTGAAAATCTTCTGATGCTTTACTAGGCAGTCTGAGCCAACAAACTTTCTAAGTATTAAATCCAGCTCTGCTCCTTTATTCAATGCCAGGGGGACCTAAATAAGCCTTAACACTCTTTATACCATTTAATAAATCTAATCTGCAAAGCAGGTCACGTTGAAAAAAAAAAACTTTTTCTTCTAATTACAGTAAGATTTTTTTATTGAATGCACATTATACCTATAGATCATAATACTTATTTTAAAAAAGACTATTAAGATTTTACAGTTCAAGAATTTACAGGCAATAGGGAACAGTAGAAGCCTGATGTTATTTTCTGAGAATCATATCTGCATTAGGAAGATAAAGGACAATTTAGGAAGATTACAAAAGCCATGATTTAGAGTACAACATAAAAATCTGCTGAGAACTAATTCGTAATGCCAGCTGCTGCTAAGCTTCTTAATCTTTATCTAGTTCAATTAAAATCTGAATGTTTGGGATTTCATTAACAACTAGGGACTTGGAAATTACATGCACTCTTAGACTGTAGTCAACGGCTGTAGTCAACTGCTTATGCTGTGCTATTGGGAAGGTTTCCCCATAATGTCTTCAGGTAGACTTGAGATATAATTAAAACTTAAGTATTTAAAGGATAATGCAGAAGTGAAAGAGGATTAGTTTAATTTTTACTGTTGAATCTGGTTAAGCGAAAGGAGAGATTGGGGTTGCGGACATGCTTCTGCGGTAAAAATGAACTGAGCATCAAAAGAATTAACAGCACACCTTGGTGTATCTTTGCTATAGATTTAAACCAATTTATCGGCAATTTTCTTGCTCGGGGGGGGGGCCTTTTGAGAATCTTTTGAGAATCTTCAACATCCTTGTCAAACAATGGTTCCTGGGTAGAGATGGGTGGGAATCCTTCTTCAGTTAACTCTGGGTAAGAATTTACCAAAAGTAACATACTTCTTTATATTTAGAATAGAAAGAAGTTGAGATTTTAGAAACCCACTGTCAGAGAAACCAGATCAGGCCCTTGAATTCATATGGGCCCAAGGGGTGGAATCCTTAATTCTTTAGGTCTGTATCCCTGTATTCAACCATTTTTCTGATGAATTGGGATACCATCTCTTTTCTTTCACACATATATTATATTATATTATATTATATTATATTATATTATATTATATTATATTATATTATATTATATTGTTTCTTTGTTTTTTGACTACCTGACTTACTGAGAGAACCTTGGGAAGAGGTGCTCTGATAGGTAACAAGGTCCCAAACTGTGTAGGACTTTATAAATCATAACTAGCACCTTGAATTTATTTATTTATTATTTATTTATTAAATTTATACCCTGCCCATCTAGACCTAAGTTTACTCTGACGTGGTAGCCAACAAGGAGCCCAATACAGATCAGCAAGGATAAGGGAAACATGATCAACTCTTCTAGCCTCTGGTATTAACTTGGCTGCCACATTCTCGACCTGTTGTAGCTTCCATATCATCGTCAAGGGAAGCCCCACAGAGAGAGCATTACAGTAGTCAGTACTCGAGATTACCAATCTGTGGATCAGGGTGTACAGGCAGGCAGTTGTGTGCTGTCCATAATGCAAGTAGTGTATCTATTCAATTTGGCTAATGCAGATTTGAAGAATTTGCAAACTTTCACAATTTTTTTTCAGATTGGCGATAGAAAGAACTTCAGGATAAACTATTCCAATACAAGAAGAAGCATGATTTAAAAGATTTCCCCAGCTACATTCCTAGGTTTTTTCCCCCTTCTCCCCTACTGTTACCGCTTTCTCCGAAACTGGAAGAAACATTTATATAATGTTGGGATATATATTGCCCGCAGGAATAGTTTGGCGTTTTTGTTACAAAATGGCTTCACACCTACTGCTCACTTCCCATACAAATGCCCATTAATTATGCATTTTAGACAACCGGCAAGCTGGCCCTTCTAAAATTAAACTTACTAAAGAGAAGCACAAGCATTTAATCATTTAGTACGTGCATGTGAAAATCATTAATTTTCATTAATTCTTCTTGGTTAATGCTAAACATTGTTTGAATTCCGGGGCTCTTTTTCCTGTATATGAACGATGAACTTACACTTATTTGTATTCTAGAGATAAATAGTACTTTTCCTTTTTTTAATGGAATACATACGCCAGAGATTTTTAACTGTCTCCTAATTCTACATTCACCAGTAATTTTTGACATCATTGTCTCAGGTAGGAGCTGTGTGTTGCTGGAATCCAAATCTTATCAGCCCCAGCTGGCCACTGACCAGGGATAATGGGGGGCTGGAGTCCAGCAACATTTGTAGGATCAAAGGATTGGCAGAAGTACCTTAGACCAGTGGTCCCCAACCTTGGGCCTCCAGATGTTCTTGGCCTTCAACTCCCAGAAATCCTGGCCAGAACAGTTGATGGTGAAGGCTTCTGGGAGTTGTAGTCCAAGAACATCTGGAGGCCCAAGGCTGGGGACCACTGCCTTAGACCTCCTTCTGAGGAACTAATCCACATTATGGTAACGCTTTTTTTTTTTTAGGTCAAAGGCAGGAGGTGGGAGTGCAAGCTTTTGGAAGATCAGCCACAGTGTTGCAAAAACAGGCAGAGGAAGAATGAGGATCATGTCTTCTTCTTAGAACCTCACCATGTGCATGTCTTCCCAAAATGTATGAGTCTATCTGGCTTTTCAGGAGAAACTTTTATCTCATTCCCACCACCTTTACTGGCTTGTGTGATGAATACAGAAGAGATGGCTTTCTAGGTGGCTGCTCCAGTCTATGGAAGTCCCTTCCACGGGATTTCCTGACTCCATGCTTTCTTTCACCAGCAAGCAAAGATTTTGTTTTATTTAAACACAACTTTGATCACATGGTGGCACTGCGGGCTAAACCGCAGAAGCCTGTGCTGCAGGGTCAAAAGACCAGCAGTCGTAAGATCGAATCCACGTGACAGAGTGAGCTCCCGTCGCTTTGTCCCAGCTCCTCGCCAACCTAGCAGTTCGAAAGCATGTAAATGCAAGTAGATCAATAGGTACCATCTCAGTGGGAAGGTAAAAATGGCATTCCCTAGTCACATTGGCCGCATGACAAGGGAAACTATCTTCGGACAAGCACTAGCTCTACGGCTTGAAAAATGGGACAAGCACCACCCCCTAGAGTCGGACATGACTGGACTAAAAAAGTGTCAAGGGGAACCTTTACCTTTACCTTTGATCACTAGCTTCCTGCTGAGGAAGGGTGTTTATGGGTAGCTGTTGAACATCTTCATTATTCCTTGTTCTTTTAATGGTTTTAATTCAGTGTCTGTTTTTAGTATGATAACTGAATTAATTGAGTTAATGTTCTGGCTTATTGCCTTCATAGCTGTACATGATTTATTTCATATTGCCAAGCATCTTGCATCCTTTACTGGACGGCGGGGAGTGGGATATTCAATGAACAAGCACAAATGAAATGAAAATGACATGTGAATCTGCAAATTCACTAGTTTGAGCTGATGGATACACTGATTGGGGTTTAAGGAGTGAAGGGATAGCAAATTTCAGTGCAAATTTAAAAAAGGATTTCATCACTTGAAAAGTCTGGATAGGATGGGAGTGCTGTGGAATGTGGTTATTCCATGAGTAGCAGGATGTGTTCCTCATATGTCCTGAGTAATGTGTGTCAGTGGATTAAAATTGTTAACCTGCTGGGTTGGATAAATGCATTGAGCTTGCACTTTCACCAAAGATATGTGTTATTTGTTTTTCATGGGTAGAAAGCTCTTCCTTAGGCAGTTCCGCCACCCCTACTTTTAAAATACCTAATAGGAAGAGCACAGGCAAGAGACCTAAAGGAGACCTCTTTCAAATACTGGAAAGGCTCTCCTCCAGAGGAGGGGCAGGATCTGTTCATGATTATCCCAGAGTGTAGGACGTATAATAATGGGCTCAAGTTACAGGAAGCCAGATTTCAACTGAATATTGGGAAAGACTTTTTAACTGTTAGAGCAGTACGACAATGTACCCAATTACCTTGGGAGGTGGTGAGTGCTCCAAGAGAAAATTGGACAACCATCTGCCAGATCTTCTTTGATTTGGATTTCTGCCTTGAGTAGGGGATTGGACTTGATGGCCTTATGGGCCCTTCCAGCTCCATGATTTTATAATTCTGCCACCCTTCCATGTAATACTTATCTGGAGTGTTTGGGAGAAGCTTAAAAATAGCAAGATGGACTTAGCCGAGACACAAAGAGGGGTGTTTTGATTTCATGTTTCCCATGTTTCCCAAAATGTAAGGTGTCTTGTGCAACTTGTGGTTGTGAGTGTGGTGCTCGTTGTGTCTCTATATATGCCAGAAGAATACTTGAAAGCTTGGGTGAAGTAAAAAAAAAAAAAAAAAAAAAAAAGGAGGTTTAGCAGAATTCTATGTCTCCAGTAAGTAGTTCACGGTTGCTGTATGTACTCATGAAATTAAAGTATTGTACCCATTTTTTTCAAACGTAATCAATCTTGCTTTTAAGTACAAATATATTCAAGGCAAAAGATTAAAACTGGGAAACCTGCCTTCATATCAGTACATGGGGAAAATGTCTAGGGATTTTAGTTGAAACAGAGAGAGGGATTTTAAAATCTAAACAGGAGGCATAAAAAGAAAGTGCGAATACTGTGAACAGAATAACACGTTCAAAACCACAAGACTTTGTGAGCTCTCTTTATGTATTATTCAAGAAAATAACTGAACTAAGCATGATGAAAGGAACAGTGGGTCTGTGCATTTAGCCCTGTCCAAAAGATAACACTGCTCCTCCAAGGCTTGCCACCTGTGTCTGAAAAGGTGGCATCTTATCCTTAGGGCAGCTCCTTGCATGATTTGGGACCCCATTTAACTTGTTGGACTGCAGTTCCTCATAGCTCTGCATTGTTCTGGTTGGGATTTCTGACCACCACTTTAAGAAAGACCTTGACAAAGAGAAATCTGTCTCCAAAGGATACAAAAAAATGGTGAAGGCATTTTGGGATGCATTTACTTTGAAGATTTTGGAGACAGTGCCAACCATCTCCAGATATCTAAAGTGCTACCAAACTTATCTCCTGGATTCGAGTTGCTTTCATTACGTTTAATCATCACCACCACCATCACCATCTTAGAATTGTAGAGCCGGAGGGGACCCTATGGACCATCGAGTCCAGCTCCTGTCAAGGAGGCACAGTGCAGGATAGAACTCCCCACCTCTGGCTCTGCAGGTAGATATCGGAACCACTAAGCTATTTCGCAGTTCCTGTTGCCACTAATTGCAACTAGCTGATGATGTGCTGGGGTGCATCTCCATTGTGCACTCTGGTCCTTGACCAGGCATGAGATTCAGATGCAGCCAGGCACGTCATCATTTAAGCCACAGGAAATTGCGGAATTCTTACTGAACACTACTAGGGTTCTGCCTGCTCTCTTTTGCTCTGTACAGTAGTGGTAGAAGCAGTGAGTGGCCAGTACCAGGAAGGAGATTTTGGCTACGTATCATGAGATACTTCATACCTGTCATTCATTTTTGGCAGTAGAATTGACTCCCCCCCTCCACAATTTGTGGTCTTCCCCTCATTGGCGATATTTAAACATGGTGGGCAGTTATATGTCATGAGCGCTGTAGTGGACACCCCAAATTGGATATCCTGCACCAAACTGGTAGTTACATCCAGTGACTTCCAAGATAACTTACTATCCATGTAACTATTTTATCAGAGTATAGCTGACTGGATAGCTCAGGGGGTTTGATATCTGAGTTCAGGAGTCAGGGAGTTCAATTCCCCAGAGTGACTCCTAGGAGGAGCATCAGTCTGTGTAGCCTTGGGCAAACCTCACAGTCCCTGGAAGAAGGGAATGGGAAGAAGGGAAATGGGAAACAATTTCTGAGTACCTTCTGCCTAGAAAACCCTAGAACGGGTCACCATACGTTGATTCGAAAGCCCAAGGTTATTATTACTTGTGAGTGTCTCATGGTATTAGAACATCCACCAGGTTCCTGTTTACACTGGCATCCATCAGCACAGGGACATGCCTAAGTTATTTCAACAGCAGTTAGTAATTTGTAGATGCAATGCACCTAGACCAGCCCTTGTAATTATAGTATATAGGGCTCTATTTCCATCACTGAAGCTTCAAACCTGAAGATACAGTGGTTCAAGATCATTGCCATGATCCTCTAAATCTCCGCTACAAATAAACAAGCTGACAGCTACATTAGTAGTAACATATGGCCATTTTTGAAGGACATAATCTCTGGAAAAACCAGAGAATTGTACTAGAGATGTTAACAGGCGATAGTTTGCTTTCCTCCCTTTCGCTCCCCACCTAAAAGAGGGAAATAAATGAAATGAAAGATGCTGATGTATGAAACGGCTACTGCAAATGTCTCACCGGAGAGAAGTTTGAGCCACAGAATTATGAATATATGACTCTGCACTGGGCATCAAATAGGAAACTCCGTGCCAAGAGATTGATCCTATAGGAGTCATACAAACATACCTTGCCTATAATTATCCTAGAATTTCACAAACCCAGCAGTAATTGCACACATTGCATCTTTTTTCATCTCCTAGGTCTTATGATTCTGACTTCCCAAAAAATTAATTTTCATTTAATGAAAATAGCACCAGCTGTTGTTGTTTATGTTTTTTTTTTAAAAAAAATCGGACCGTTTGTAGCTTTCGTCTCAACTCTCTACTTTGCCCGGACATCCTTTGGTGATCGTTCATGGTGGGTTGTGACAAGGGTACCGGGAAGGTAGTGCTTTGATAACGACTGCATAAAACCAGTTTGGGCAAAGTCAATCTTTTGGTGAGTCTCAATGCCTCCCTCTTTCTCAGTGACACCACTGTGAAGGGAGTGGTGCCGGGCCTCAGGGGTAAAAGTGTAAATAGCCGGGGATATGGAGGTTAGAGGTTGTAATTGCATTGTAACTATTCCAGTTTTATTGAATTGTAAAATAAACAGTCATGTAAAACCTGTGTAAGTTGCTGATGCAGAAGCTTACGCAGCCCTAGGGCTGCATTAACCTACAGATATTGTCCTTGTGAATTGATCATCCACAGTATTTAGGGATTTGTTGTATCACTAAAATTCCTTTCTCCTTTAATTCTTTTTCCCATGACAAAAAAATTGATTATACTTTTAAAAAGCTGATACTAAAACCTTACATTTTTTAAAAAATGTAGATTAATTTAAATGAACTATCAGCCAGATTTGCCATACATGTGACATTTGGCTGTTATGTTACTTAAAAAAAAAGAAATTATATTAAAACCATAAACAACATTGCAGAAATAGGGATCTGCACAAACTTAAAAGACTTCAAGGGAAATTAAGAAATAAGAAATTATTCCAATACCACCCACATCTATTGACCAAATCTGAAATCTTTCATAACAGCCACCATAAAGCGTTGAGAATCTAGATACTACCAAGTCAAATCAGAAGTGTATACAATAATAAAAGAGGTATTATATCCAGCAGTTTCATTAAAATGCCAAATAAGGGTTCACCTCTTGGTCTTCCTCGGTGGCTTTACAAAAGGATAACAAAAGAAACAAAATACCTTTTCTGTTACATTTAGGAGCTGAAAAACTTTATGGTCTCCTTAAGATTTAAATGGATGTAGAACAGTTCTCAATAGAATATAGGCACCACTTTTTTCAGCTTCGCTGAAACCATCTTTGAGGACAGTTCCTTGAGTTCAAACTGGAAATAGGAAACTAAGACACTGAAACACTTTGAACTTTCCTTTTGTGTCTGTGCAAATCAGCAACTAGATATCCTTTCAGCTTTCTTCTTGTTGCCTCATTAGTTATAATGCTATTCTCATTTATCTTTTGCCCTTCCTTCCCTGGTAGCCCCCTGAGTGACATCTGACTTGGAAGTCTCATCTTCCAGGTAGAGAATACGCAGAAGTAGTTTACCATTCCCACCTTCTGGGGATTCCCTGGGACGGTGCAGCTTGCCCAAGGCCATACAGGCTGGCTCCTTGGGGACTTACAGTGGAGAATTGAACTTCCAACCTCTAGCTGATATCTTACTCACTAGGCTATCCAGTTTACCTTCCATATTGTCTCATCATAGAGGTTTCAAATATTGAGAAGTGGCTTATACTTTCCCATCCTTGCGCATTACGAACAAGAGTTAGATTGAGTGATACCACTAAAATATCCTCTGCCAGTGTTACCTTCCACTCCTGCCTCTGCCCAGTAGCTGCACTTCAATAATTTCTTTGCCCTATCACCATTAGAACTATCAATGCTCTTCTGTGGATCTGACCATTAATTCCTGGAGAGGATGGGTGCAGCTCAATCTGGTGTCTCAGTGTAGAACATTCTGCTTTGAATCATTGTACTAGAAGTCTAGACTTGCAAAGTTTCAGGTTGTTTTTTTTGACACCCTCCAACCCCCTTAACACATTCAGGTGCACATCCAAGAAGAAGCAAGTACTGCATGTAACTTGGGCATGTTTCTCTAAACATTCTTATTATGAACCTCAAATTGAGAGTTGTCCTCCACACTGAATTCAGCTTCAGCGGTGAGGAACCGTGATAGTTGCAGTGCAGTGGCCACTGGAGTGCCACAACTTCCAACACATTGAATTAAAATCTAATCTGGCTATGAATAATCGGAGAACTGTTGCACCGTTGGGCCAGACACTACATTTCAGCTGCATCATCTGTATCATTTTTAATAATCTGTGAGCCACCATGGGTCTCTTCACTCGGAGGAGGGTGGCATAAAAATGCAAATGCATACATAAATAAATTGGAAACCAGGCATCATATCTACTTTAGGCAATGCTTTTGTTGACCAGCAAAGACTGGCTAATCAGTTTTCATTGCTGTGGGATAAGATTTCATATATTTGGGAGGTACCCCATCTTGCTGGTTAATTTTAAATGTGTTCCCAGAACCAAGTTGAAAGGAATAATAGATTCTTGTCCCAAATGGGGAAAAAGCAAGGAAACACAAACACTTGTACAAATGCAATATATAGTTTACAGCCATAAAATGTAGGGAACAGAGGAACTCCCAATTGTATTTAGATGGGAGTCCACTCCCTTAAAACATGCTAGAACTGTCTTTAATAATAATAACTCAAATGAAGCTGTTTTGTAACTTGGAAGGTAGAAGGAACAAACCATTAAGATGATTGCCTTGGAAATGTTTGTTTGTCTCTCTTTTTTTATTTAAGTATTCTGACTTATATTTTTAACTACCCATTAGATAAATATTGGCTTTCTCATTCTACTGATTTCTTCAAACACACACGTACAGAGACAAATAAACAGAGAACCTCTTGGAAGCCTAGTGCTCATTCTGTTGGATAGAAAGTCTTTGCTAAGTAAATATTTGCAGAGCAAAACTGGAAAAAAAGCTCTTCATATGTTCTAGGCATATTGACAGTGAAATGAGATGCATGATGGGCAAAACAAAGGCTGGTTCTCGGGAAAATGCCATCTATGCATATTTTATTTGTTGTGTCTCAATCATTTTTTAAAAAAATAGCTTCAAGACATCACCAGCCAGATGACATCATCTATCTGCATTAGACATTTGGCCCCGAAGGCTTCTGATAACTAGCTGAAATAGTGTGGTGTTCTGGAAACTCAATAAATATTGCAGTTACTCAGTATACAAAGCTGTTGGCAGCCTCCTGATCATAGATCAAAGCTTCTGTGTAAAGTGACTATTGGTTGAACAGGAAGCAGTGTCTCATACATAGAAGGAAGGACTTCAGTTCTTCCTGAAGACTGGAGAAGTGGTGTGGGGAGGGAAGGGTTCCTGACATTCAGAGAAGAAATGGGAGAAGGCCCTAGAAGGGCAGATGAAAAACACATTGGTGGAAAAGGTGTTATGAAATATGGGATTATATAGACAAAGGGATCTAGGTTTATTAGATTTAGAGTGGGGGGCAACTTTGGAGGTCCTGGGGTCCATTTGCTGTACCTGGATCCATTGAAGGCTATACCACTCATGGATGTGCAACATTACATGGAGGGGGGAGGAGTCAAAATTAAAAATGACCAGATGTCCTCTTCTATTTTTTAGTGTGCTTTGATTTTGGGAGTTGATGGTTTTGTAAGTTGACAAATTTGGTTTTTGTGGGAGGACTACAATCCCTGGAGGTACAAGGTGACCTTGAGAAGCCACATGTAGCCCACAAATTCTAGAGTCTATTAGTTCTTGTGTCCTCTGTGTTTCATGGAACAGAAGAACTCTGGTCTCTGCCTTCCCTGCAACATTATATTCTAGCAATTTTAAAAGGCCGGTGAGGTGGGGACAAAGTTCCAGACATCACATCTTGATGTGAGCTAGTCAGTCTCTCCTTTGCTGATTAGAGAGAGAGAGAGAGAGAGAGAGAGAGAGATTGAGATTCTGTCAAATTCAGCCATGAAATCAAATCTGCTGCAGTTATCGTTAGGGATCAAATTGCAACCATTAGATTTTGAAGTTCCTTGTAGTGCTGTTCTTAGTGATGTCGCCTATTAGCTATTTTTAGGACCACATAGTGAGGCTTTAAAAATATGTCCTTTGGAAGAACGTCCTGCCTCTTCAAGCATCGTGGCGTGAACCCCTGTGCGTGTCTCTTCTCTAACATTATTCCTCCACAGTAACTAGAATGCCAACGGTACGTTATAAAGCACTAAGCCAGACTCTCCTTTTGTATTATTTGAGTGACACCACAGAAATTAAGGGCGTCCCTGAGAACAGAAAAGTATTTTACTTGACAAAACAGTCCAGTTGATGCCAGCATGAATTAAAGTGGGCAGAACTTTCCTTGAGGGAATAGAAGGCAAGAAGACCTTCATGGCGGACACGCATCCCCATTTGTCATTTCCTTTCTTATTTTTTTTTAAATGTTGAGGCTATCCCCCACTTGGGGAGGGGAAAAAAAGCTATCTTTCGACTGAGCGCAAATACAAAGTGAAGTATTGTACGGAAGATGTCCTTTCTGCTTTAGGAAAAGATATTTTTAGAATTGATTACTCACATTATTTGGGTTGTCCCCCAAGTAACTCCATGTGAGAGCTGAGAAAAATGTCGTGTTTGCTAAGGAGATGGAAAGCAACGCGAGCTGGGTATAATTAACAAAGTTTTAGAGCTAGCCATAATCATCAGACATTGGAAGAGAATGCACTGATTTGTCATCGTAAATCTCAGCTGAGATGACAAAATAAAATCATTGTTTTAAGGATGACTGAATAAATCTTTTGGCTGTAGGGGGGAAAGGGATAAACTTATCAATGTCTCTGCGATTAGGGTTTCCTTTTTTGGTAAGATCACCCTTTTTCATCTAATATGTGCCATGCCATCTGAGAAAATGAATCACTGCTTGCTGGGGGGGGGGGAGGGAGTTGTCTCCTGGCTGAGATAATTAAATAGAGAAGAAAACCCTTTGACTGATGAGGCCTGCAGTCAGCAGAAGGGATCCCGTTAATAAGCACAAGCAGTGTTGAAGAAAGTATGTTCTGCTGTTCCTCTCATTTGTAGCATGGAGTCACACTTGCTCATCTTTCATCTTGCTACTGAGGGTATGGCGGGAAAACTCCTGCACCCAATGTACTTGTGATTGGGCACTTCTTTGAAACTGTGTGTGGCTCCCATGTTTTTCCAACCTGCATATAATATTGCAATGGAGCATCTAGGTCTTGATCTGAAGCTCAATATTCCTAGAAGAATATTCCTATTTTTTGTGACTGGGCAAAGAAATTCTTGAAGTGCAGCTACTGGGCAGCGGCAGGATACCTTGCAGTTGTGGCCAGGTATATATTGGAACCACAAAATGCAGCATCCACACCAGAATCGAAGAACATGAGAGACACTGCAGACTAAAACAACCGGAAAATCAGCAGTGGCTGAACATGCCCTAAAACAAGCTGGACATGAAATTCTATTTCAAAATACTGCAGTACTGGACAGCACCAGCAATCATTATGTTAGACTGCACAGAGAAGCTATTGAAATCCATAAACTCCAGCAGAGCTTCAACAAAAAAGAAGAAAGTTTAAAACTCAACAAACCCTGGCTCCCAGCACTGAAAAATACAGCCTGCAAAAGGTCAACAGACTCTACCCAGCCACAAGGACTGGGGATCACTGCACGCAAAAGACCAGCTAATGACACTCATCAATCACATCTCTTCCCCTTATCACAATACACCCACAACAAAAACACACTGATCATCATAATCACCCAATCTCATGAAAAGAACAAAAGCTGATCCGACAGCTATAAATACTCAATTATTCAACAAACTGCACCAGAGCACAGACAGAGTTCTGATTCCTCTCCCCTGAAGATGCTGGCCACAGAGACTGGTGAAACGTTAGGAAGAAAAACCTTAAGAACACACCCAAACAACCTAGAAAACCCATAACAACAATTCCTACAAGACATTCTTGCATTATCTTCCCAAGAGGAAAGCAACTCTACAGTGGTTCCCCGTGAACGAAAAAAGGGTGGTGATGCTGCTGCAGAAAAGTAACCAGAAATGATCTGAAGGCGAAAGTTGGTCTGAGGAAAGTTTGTCCAACTTCGATATGCCTACATGGAAATGTTCCAGTTCTCTCTAGGATTGTGTATCCGTGCAGTTGGGTATTGAGTGATCACCATCATCACGTGCCATCAAATCAATTCTGACTTGTGCAAACCTTTTCTGAGCTTTCTAGTGCTCAGAAGTGGTTTACCATCCCCTTCTTCTGGGGTGTCCTGGGATTGTGCAGCTTGCCCAAGGCCACACAGGTTGGCTTTTTCCTAGGGAGGCACAGTGAAGAATTGAACTCCCAACTGCTAGCTCCGCAGTCAGATACCTAACTCACTGAGCTATCCAGCCGGCTTATTGAGGGACACTGGCCCAGTATTGTGCACTCTTGACTAGTGCTGCTCCCCCAAGGTTGCAAGCAGACATTTTTGCAAACCTGCAGCAGAAATTGCTTTGAACTGCAGATACGAAGAAATTGTGGTCATTCATTCATTCATTCATTCATTCATTTGCGTGTCAAGCATATGCTGTATCCCAAACTCTGCATACTGTATTTCAGAGAAATTATCAAACTCCTTCTTCTTTCCTCACTAGTAACTCAGCAATTACTTTGAGAAACTTCCGTGCACAGTGTCATTCCTCTGATTTGGAAGGGGAGTTTAGAGCCTGCCAAAGAGTTCAGTCTCTTCACATTTTTCTGAACAATGCTTGAGTTGCTATGCTTATCAGTGAGTTGAGTACTTGCCTACTGATTGGAGAAAGACAGCGCTCTGGGTAGTGTACCAGAAAAAGATACTTTATGGCAGGGTTGACCTCATTAGTGGGAGTTTCTCCCATGCTCATCACTCTGCATCAGAGGGGTTGGTAGGGAGAGCACTTGCTCTCTGTGTGCCAAATTGAGCTTTGTGCGTGTCAGCACAACTTGGGACAAAGACAACGTTGTTGCAAAGAAAGGGAAGAATGTGCCCAAGAAGACTGGGACAAGGACGTTAATTGCTGAGTATATTCTAATGAGCACAGAATGTATTGTGTGCTGCATCCCTCTGAACAATGTAGAGGAGTCAATGGGAGCCTTCAGAAAAGCCAGCACTCACCCCCCCCATCAAATTATTCTCTTGCATGCATAATTGCTGAAACAAAAAGATTTTGTTACAGATGTTAATCCACCGAACTGGAATGTGTGTTTTTGAAAAGCTGCGGCGCCCTAACAAAATGTATTCGGTGAAGTCAATAAGGTAGTCAGACATGTAGAGGAGCAAATATGAAAGCCTGCAAGGGTAACATTTAGGCAGTAACTCCCACTTAAAAATGCACTGTACAAAAACAGGAATACAGTACTGTAGTTACTGCATATCTCCTAAGTACCTTATGCATTATCCCCACTTTGGGGAAGAAACTGTGATGGCTGAATCATTCAGTCTTTGTATCCAAGGATTTATTCTAGACTGTTACCTTGTGACAGGGATACAACTTTTACAATGGCATCTTTGATTACTTTGCTGCAATAGGAAGAAGTCAGGGGTTTATAATGACAGTGTTTTGAAAATCCAGGAACATGCAGATAAACTCCCAGCATCTTCCGGCTGTCTCATCAGAAACTGAAGTTGTTATATTTGGCAGTGTGCAGCAGTGGGTTGTGCAACGGGCCTCCGGAGCCAGGCATATTAAAGTCTTGACAGATGGGAAAGGCAATTGTTTCCTGCCTGCCCTGAACACAGTGGGCTGGTGTGGCATACAGGCCTCACACACAGCATTAAAAATGTGCGCATTAGGGTTGTCACTCTCTACATCCTGCTCCTGACATTTCTGCTTCCCCTACAGAGGCATGTAGCCTGAATATTTGCAAGGCAGTTGTAAGCATGAATGTGCTTATAGCATTCTCTCTGATTTTGGTTCTCCATTGCAGAAAGAAATCTGTATGTGTTAACTGGAAAGCATTTACAAGTTTCCTACAGATCTTAGCATGCAGAATGTCTTTAGAGGCATCCATGCACACAGGAATGCTGGGGTGAGGCTTGTGCATGCAACTTCCACATGCATAGTTTTAGTGCTCAATTAGGTAGGTTGAACACCTGCATGCTCAACACACCAATGTTATCACAGTCACAAATGAGCATGGGAACAGGTATGGTGACCTCCCTCTTTATTTCTCTATTGATGTCTTTTCACATCTCGCTTCCCCTTCTAGAGACAAGTGAGACATCATTGACTTGGTCCTCTGCAGAGATAAATGAGCCACTCCTTCTGAGGAGGATCATTTGGCATAGTAGAATAATATTCAGCAGCCCATAATATTCTGGTTTCTTTCCCCAAAATGGGGATAAAAAGAAGGCAGACTCCATGAGGTGGGGCATACATATGCCCTGCAGGTCTGCTAGAAATCAAAACTTGAGTTTCATTCAATAAGGTCTTAAAAACTGACGTTTCTAACCCCTTTTGGGGTGGGGGGCACTGTGCTGGGAAATGTCCAATAAGTGTCTGAAATCTCAAAAATGTTAATCTGTGGCTGAAAGCAGAAGATCTTTGGTCATTGAGCTTGTTGGGAGTTGCTGTGCTTGAGAAGACCCCATGGAAAATAGTGTTTTATTTTGTTTTTAAGGAGGCCTTGCAAACTGAACATACTTGCATATCAGTGTTTTCATAATTTTCAGGGCAAAGAATTTCAATTGCCCATTACTTGTTGTGCACTTCTCTCTGTGTGCTAAGACTTTGCCTCTTGGCAGTTTCATTGTGTGTGCTCCTCTGATGTTTGGTCGGAGTGCCTGGACAGATGCAGCTTGCCCCACATCATCAGATGAAAAGATGGAAGAAGGGTAAGTCAAGCATCACAAAGGACATTCTTCCTTTTCTTAAAGTGGACCTCAATTATCACTAACTGCTTAGGTAGCATATTGGAGATGAAGAAAAGCAGGACAATTGATATTCCTTGGCCATTCTTTCTCACAGGATTCAGACAGATGCCCCCATATATTAACCACTAGTGTTCTTTAAAAGTCTTATGAGTGTATGCATGCATGTTTGCACACAAATGTGTGTGTGCGTGTAAAGGTTCTAAGGACAGTGAGCAAAAATTGACGAGTTACTTTTCTGGCCTACAACTCTCCAATGGGTGGTGTATTCAGGGAGATGGAGTCCAAAAAGTAACTTTTCTAAGCATTGGTAACACGTCATGGTGACCAAGGCTGTAGTGCTTCTCTCTGCTGTGAACACTATGAGGGGAAAAAAAGGGACACTGGAATGTGGGAAGGAAAGCACATAAGGAAGAAGCTCTGTAAAGATGTGGCACATGCAGTCACTCTTGAATCTGGCTTATACACCTGCAAAGAGAGCATCTACCAAACAACCAGTCGGTGAGTGGTGAGGACTGGGGGGGGGGTAGATAACTTCTCAGGAGGATGTGGTGTTCCTTAAGGTTTGTGGATGGAAAAATACTGGGCTGTGCATGTGTATGAGCTGGAGGAAACTGGTCCGAATTACCTTCCAGTGCCACCTATGAAGGTGTGGCTTCCAAATATTATTGCTTTGGTGATAACACAAAATATTGCAGAAGGGGGGGGGGTCTAAGGGATTTATAATTGAGATCCTTTTGTTAACTCAAAAAGATGGTTGTTATTTATGATTGACGAATAAAATGAAAAGCAGGGGTAGCTTTAAAAATACTGTATTTATTATGAGGTTTTTTTAAAAAGATGGGAAATACTAGAAAATGTAGAACATTGTTTTGCTAGCATAATGCTCATCTTTGTAGTTTTTGAGACATATTTTTCCTTTAGGTCAGTGGTTCCTAACCTTTGGCAATCCAGGTGATCTTGGACTGCATCTCCCAGAAACCCTTGGCAGGACAGCTAGTAGTGAAGGCTTCTGGGAGTTGCAGTCCCAAGAACATCTGGTGGCCCAAGGCTGGAAATGACTGCTTTAGGTGTAAGAAATACATTCCCATTCAGCCTTGATTTTGTGCTGCAGCTTTTTGTCACAATCAACCCAGAACTTGCCTCTGCTGCACAGCCAGTGCTGAAGCAATGGAGTTGACTTCCAAGGCTGACTTTTTAATATCTCTCTGATTTGTCACATTTTTCACAGCCACACGTACAAAAAAATCCAGGCACCTCTGGCTCTCGGAGAGCAGGAGCCAGGGCCTCCTCAGAGGCTGGCATCAGTTCCACTTGGTGGATTTTGGCAAGAAGGCTACTGTGGGATCAGGCCAACGAAGCAGCTCTTTATCCCGGGAAGGCCTTCGAGATTTCCATTTTGCCACGCCAAGTTCCTAATGTTCCTGTGCAGACGGCTCCAAGGTCACTTGCTTTTTGTGACTTTGGTGTGACAAGTGAGCGGGCCGCCAAGTCCCTCGGGCTGACGGGGGAAGTCTAGGACTTTCCTTTCTCCGAGTCCTTGTTTTTAAAAGACAAAATGCATCTTTTTCTGCTAGGATTTCTGGGTCTAGTTAACGAAGCAAACGAGGTCAGGCATGGCTGTCTCTTCCTTTGTTTTGCAAATGAGACGATGGCTTGTGTTTTCAGAACTAAAGTAGCAAAAGCTATTTATCATGTGACAATAGGGCTTATCTGCAAGGACCCATGTTGCGGCACTGCATATAGTTCTGGCTGTTCTTTCCCCCTTCTTCCCCCTTTCTTGCTTTAAAGATAGCTCTTCAGAGTCCTGTGGCTGGTGAAGCTGAATACCCAGATCAGATGAATTGTCTAATGTCAAGGCCTTTCTGTGACTCTTCTACTGTAAGGAAGACACCTCCTCAGCTGTAGGGCAGATAGATTCCCAGTATGGTGTAGTGAATAAATTGATGGATTAGCACTCTAGAGAGCAGTTGCCGCAGTTGGCCACGGAATCTCACTGGGAGAGAGGAACTGTTAAAACCACTTCTAGGGTCACTATTAGATTAGGCATCCTTCAGTCTCGAGAGACTATGGTAACATGCCCTGTATGGAGGACTTGGAACAGCGTCTAGTGTGGCTGAGAAGGCCAATTTGAGAGTGACCACACTGAATATAAATACAATCTGTAGCCCATCCAGCTCCCTGGTTTTGCTGCTTTCATGGCTGCCTCTTTGCCTTGGCCTGCTGGACAAGGGTCTCTTCAAATTGGGAGAGGCTATGCTGCATTGCCTGCCTCCAGGCTGAATGCTCAGATGTCAAGGTTTCCCATCTGTTGAGGTCCATTCCCAAGGCCTTCAAATCCCGCTTGCAGATGTCCTTGTATCACAGCTGTGGTCTCCCTCTGGGGCAATTTCCCTGCACTAATTCTCCATACAGGAGATCTTACTTGACAGCACACATACACACCGAAACATTAACTTGGCTGGGCAAAGTGAGCCCCAAGTCCTTATTTAGATTTCTTCCTCTCCCATTTTCCCCGGTCAAAAACAATGGAAAAGGTGGATGGAAAAGGTTTTGTCCTATTCAGAACTGTTTCCCACAAATACTCCCCCTCCATCTCAAACTGGAAGTTGACAATGGAAACTGGAAAGCAAGGTTTGTTTTGCATTTTCTGCCTTGGTGGGTCTTGGTTGGGGCTGAGAATTTCTGCTCCCCTGGGCGTCCTCATAAACAACGCGTGCAAGGAACGTCATCATTAGATCTTGAGAGGAAAATGTGCTTCTTTCTTCATTACTTGTATATATGTTTAATAAGGTAGACCTTGATTTAGACAATTGGGGTCTGGTCTCTGGTTGCTTCTATAGCATCTTCACCAAGGAGAGAGGAGAGATCCCTTTTGCACACTTATCACTAAAGCAGGAGCGGGGCAGAACAGGAAAGCTAGGGGTCAAATCCAGGTTTCCTTCCAAATCACAGGTTCACATTTAACAGTGGACAAGCCCCAGGAGTCAATAACCAATCAGAAAAAAAAATCTTTTCCTTCTTTCTTTTAAAAAAATAGGAGGTCATTTTATCACTTTTCAACAGCCATTTTTATGTGAAGCATGAGGCATTTAAAACCCTCATTGTGCGTTCTCATGAGAGTGACTGTAATGAAGGGGAGAGTTTTCTCATTATAAATCCATTCTGTTGGCCATAATTGTAACTAGAACTGTTACAGCCACCAATGTAGTTCGTTAATTCAGCCATATGACAACTTGACTGCTGAAATATGAGATGGGGCAGTGCACAATCTGATGCAAGCTGGCTTAGGCGCTGGCCATTTATCACACGTAGCATGCTTGTTGCTGCCTGGAGAATATTTAAAGCAAAAACTAACTTGGCAACTCTGGAGAACTGGAATGCTTTGAAAAATGTTGAGCAACGAGAAAGGGGGAAAAGGTACTGGCTCTATGTTTTGTAAAATAGAAGCAATTGCTATAGCACTGTAAAATGTAGACGAAAACAGAGATAGGGGAAAAAAAATGCTTTTTAAGAATGTGTTTCCCAGAATCCCTGATGGCTGTGGGATTCGAGAAAGTATACGCTGGGGAGAGCGATGGGGAAAGCAGTAGATTATAGGAGCCTCCTGGTGCAGTGGCTAAACTGCAGTACTGCAGCCAAAACTCTGTTCATGACCTGGTTTCAATCCCAGGTAGCCAGGTCGAGGTTCACTCAGCCTTCTATCCTTCCAAGGTCAGCAAATTGAGTATCCAGCTTGCTGGGGGCAACGGCAATGTGTATCCTACATAATTAAGTTGTAAACTGTCCAAAGAGTGCTTTAAGCACAACGGGGCAGTATATAAGCAGCACACTGTTTTGCTTTGCATTATAGGGATTCTCAAGATGAGTGCATGTTTCACTGCTGGACCCTTGGAAGACAGTTGCCATTTCCACCCCTTTTCTGTGCACATTAGATAGTGCCTTCCCCACACAAATTAATGTCTGAGCCCAGCTGATCAGAGCTTACATGGGTTCTCTGCTAAGTGCCAACCTCTCTCCCATTTGAAGCATGAGGATGGCTGCATGGAATTGTGTGTGCCTGGGAACACTTTTGAGCCCATCCCTAGATGGCACTAGGCTCTTAGAATATACCAAAAGGGCAACCGTTTTTTTTTAAAAAAAGACTGAAAAAAGGAGGAAGTATTTTGCAAACCCTGAAAATTCTCTGGCTGTCCAGGGTCACTGTCTCCTTTCCTTTCATGCCAGGAGCAGGGAGTAGCTGTATGCAGTTTTTCCCCCATGGCTAGATTGTGTGCCTTGATGTGGGAGAATGAGCTGGCTAGATAGCTCAGTGGTTTAGGCACCTGGCTGTGGAGCCAGAGGTCGGGAGTTTGATTCCCCACGGTGCCTCCTGCAAGTAGAGCAGCCTTTGTGGCTACGTGCAAGCTACACAGTCTCAGAACACTCCCAAAAGAAGGGAATGGTCAACCCCTTCTGAGTATTCTCTGTCTAAAAAACTCTGAAAAGGGTCACCATAAGTTAGAATTGACTTGATGGCAAATGGTTGTTATTATTACAGCGGTGCCTCACAAGATGAATGCCTCGGGGGATGAAAAACTCACAAGGCGAATGGTTTTGATTACTCGTAAGACAAATGTTCCTATGGCCGTGCTTCGCAAGACGAATGCTTCACGTTTTTTTGTTCCTGCCTTATGTTTGCTGGTTTTTAAATGTTTTTCTACAACTTTTAAAAGTTTTTTGATTGAAATTTTTGAAATCATCTGCACAATAGGTATGGCTTTAAAGAGCACTTAATAAACCCATTGTAAACCAAATGTGACTTAGTTCTGACTCCCCCCCCCAGGAATGTATTAATTAGATTTCAATACATTCCTGTGGGAAAATGCGTTTTGCAAGACAAATTTTTCACAAGACATTAACCACAGAATGAATTAAATTCATCTTGCTAGGCACCACTGTATTATGAGGGAGAGATCTTTGTTCTTCTCCACAGTTCAAAGCCATTCTTTGGGCAGAAAGACTAGCAGAACTCCCTTTCCTTGGATGTGGTGCAAATGATCAAATAATTATGTGTCACGAAGCCAATTGTGAGTTATGATAAACCTTTAAATAATTGTGTGGCATGAAGCCAGTTCTGAGTTATGGTGAACCTTTTCAGGTTTTTTTTCAGGTATAAAGTACTTAGAAGTGGTTTACCCTTCTCCTTCTTCCGAGTGTGTGTGTGTGTTCTGGAAATGTGTAGCTTGCCCAAGGCCACACAGGCTGCCTCTTCTCCTTAGTCGAGACAGTTAGAAACCTAATTTCCAACTCAATAAATGGAAAAAGCTGGAGTTATACTTACTGGTACAGGCAGGTGGACTGCACCAAATGGAAGACTCGAATGTCCAGCAAAATTCCAGATATTACCACAATGGTGCTGCTGTTTGATTTATTGTTGTTATTGTTGTTTTTTAACCATGGGCACCAGAATGCCATCTTGGCATTCTCTTACAATCATCCTTATATTTAGCTGTCTTATTGTTTGAAGGTAATATTGCCGTTTTATACTGCAGTGCAGTGAGAAATATTTGTAGCGGTTTCGCCATCTCATGGACTCCGTTTTAACTCTGCACTGCCACTAAGCTTGGAAATAACATTAAACACCAGTTATTATTTGTTGTCCTCTGGACAGATGGCTAATTTAACTTCCCTGGTCTTGATTTCCTATTGGAGGAATTCCAGTGATCCTTGTTAATGTAAAAGCCGGGTATAAAATACTTGAAAACATTTAAGGGGAGGTGCTGAAATAATGAAAAGGCATTTTCCAATTGTAAATAGCCCATTAGAAGGTGTGGATGTATTTTTGGCTTCTGAAACTGTTGCACTGGAGGAGATCCATCCAAAGGAGATACAATAACTGATTTTGTTCACAGTATTGTATTCTTATTTGCCGTCCTTTTTCTGTTGCTTCTTTCCTATATCTTATGAGACACAGACACTATTACATGCCTTCTGGGCACAAAACTTATTGTCTTCAGTTTTCCAACAGAATGAAGAGGATGGTTTCTTTTTAATTTTAGGGGTGAGAGGTGGCCAATATTTGGGGCAATCATCCTTGGGACTCTCTTTATCCATCAAAGATCTATTTCTCCCTTTACCCCATCTTTCACCCAAATACCGTGATGGATTTTGAGAAATGGAATAGTTGTGGTTTTCTGCTCTGATCCATATGGCTGCACTCTTGTTGTTGTTGTTGTTTTAAAAGCAAACAAACATGGAAATCCAAACTACCACTCTCACTTCAGCTGCCATGAAAGGAGTCAAATGGGAGACATTTGGGATTTGTTTCATAGCACATTTATTTCTCACTTCTGCTCCAAGGAGCTCAAAATGGGACCCATTGTTCTTCATTTTATTCACAGCAAACCCTCTATGTAGGATAGGGTGAATGAAATGATGCCAGGGTGAAATTTCTGGATGAGTGAGCATTGGAACTTCAGACTCTCCAGTTTTTGTCTGACACTAAACATTATCCATGCTGGTTCTTATTTATAGCCTCCTTTAGAGTTGTGTGTGTGCGTGTTCTGTGCTGTCAAGTCGGAACCAACTTATAGTGACCCTAATAGGCCTTTCAAGGTATGTGAGATATTTGAGTAGTTTTACCAGTTATGCTCCCCCGGGTGAGTTTATATGGCTCAGTGGGATTTGAATCCTGTTCTCCAGAGTCTTTCTCTGTCACTCTGCCCACTACATCACATTGGGAATCCTAGAGTTGTGTAGCACAGCATTAATAGTAGTCCTTGTGGATTCATTAAAGAGGACCAACAACATTGAATTAGTGGTGTTGGTCCTCTTTAATTGCAACTTTAATGTCTCTTTAACTGAAGGCAACTTCAGTTAATACCTAGAAGTGGGAGCTTAAGTCTTGAGAGGATCCAGACCATTGCTGTGTTTTACTGAGCTACATCTGGCTAGTGATCCTGGCGTCCAGTCAGAAATTAAGAGATCAGTAAAAGCTGTGTCTGTTCTAGGTAATTGGCAACTAAGAGCCACACAGCGCAGCATCATACAGAGGCTACTGCAGTGGTTCTTAACCTTTGTTACTCAGATGCTTTTGAACTGCAACTCCCAGAAACCCCAGTCAGGATAGCTGGTGGTGAAGGCTTCTGGGAGTTGCAGTCCAAAACTCCTGAGTAACCCAAGGTTAAGAACCAGTGGGCTACTGTATGTGCCTTTCCTAGTCCTTCATACCATGACTGGCCAGTGGATTTTGTGGAGCCTGGAGTTTGATTCTAAAGCTGTGCCTGATCATTATGGTGCGACAACCAGTAATGTTTTGTGATAGGTGTCATAGAATCATAGAAAGGTAAAGCGGAAGGGGCCTACAAGGCCATCAAGTCAAACCCCCTGCTAAGTGCAGGAATATACAGTGGCGCCTTGCTTAGCGATGTTAATTCATGCCGAAAAATCGTTGCTAAGCGATAACATTGCTAAGCGA
Source organism: Pogona vitticeps (assembly GCF_051106095.1). NCBI lineage: Eukaryota > Metazoa > Chordata > Lepidosauria > Squamata > Agamidae > Pogona > Pogona vitticeps. The sequence goes on along the minus strand of NC_135786.1, from coordinate 12,134,592 downwards.
AAATAAAAAGCCCATAGAAACGTATTAAAACGCGATTAATGCATTCCTGTGGGCTTAAAACTTACCTTTAAGCGAAAATCCTCCATAGCGCCGCCATTTTCGGTGCCTCTAAAGCGAGGAAACTGTGCCTGAAAACAGTGGGCGGCCATTTTGAAACTGCCGATCAGCTGGCCGAAAATGGGGACTTTGTGATGATCGCTTCCCTGTGATCACTGCAAAGCGAAAATAGCCCATAGGGACCATCGCAAAGGGATTGCTTTTGCGATCACAAAAACTCTGTCGCAAAGCGATTTTGTCGCTATTCGGAGCGATCGCTATGCAAGGCACCACTGCACTCAAAGCAGGAATAAGTCATACCAAAAGCTTACCCGCTTCCCACAGTCAATGATGGTACTGGTGCTGGTGGTGAGTGATTCTTTGATGCATAACCAAAAGGCAAAAGGCAACTGGTGAGTAGAAAGACCCTCCTCGAAGAAAATTCCGTGTTTTATGAAAGGAGCTTTGGTAAGGATCTGTGATGAAAAATCTTGGTAATGGACTATGACAGTATGAATGGAAGTTGGAAGGGGCAAAACCCTTGGTACTTTTGCCAGCCCTTTTTCAATGAGCACTGTGTGCCCATTCTGGTGATGTTGGACTACAACTCCCATAATCCTGATAATAGCCCAACTCTGGCTGATGCGACCTGATGTACAATGCTATGTGAAGGCCTATAAGTTCCTTTTCAATGGTGGAAAGTTAAGGCTAATGGAGAGCAGGCTGTTGCAAGTCCACTATTGTAGGGTGTGTTGCCTTCTGGGAGCTCTTGCAGCACAGGTGTGAATAGTGTGAGTGTTGATGATGAATAGTGTGAAGACCAAAATTAGGTGTCCGGAAAGTGTGTGACCTTTCCATTTGTTTGTTTGTTCAGTCGTTTAGTCATGTCCGACTCTTCGTGACCCCATGGACCAGAGCACGCCAGGCCCTCCTATCTTCCACCGCCTCCCGGAATTCTGTCAAATTCATGTTGGTTGCTTCAATGACACTGTCCAGCCATCTCATCCTCTGTTGTCACTTTCTCCTCTTGCCTTCACACTTTCCCAACATCAAAGTCTTTTCCAAGGAGTCTTCTCTTCTCATGAGATGGCCAAAGTACTGGAGCCTCAGCTTCAGGATCTGTCCTTCCAATGAGCACTCGGAGTTGATTTCCTTTAGAATTGATAGGTTTGTTCTCTTTGCAGTCCAGGGAACTCTCAAGAGTCTCCTCCAGCACCACAATTCAAAGGCATCAATTCTTCGGCGGTCAGCTTTCTTTATGGTCCAGCTCTCACTTCCATACAACACTACAGGAAAAACCATAGCTTTGACTATTCGGACTTTTGTTGGCAAGGTGATGTCTCTGCTTTTTAAGATGCTTTCAAGGTTTGTCATTGCTTTCCTCCCAAGAAGCAGGCGTCTTTTAATTTCGGGGCTGCTGTCTCCATCTGCAGTGATCATGGAGCCCAAGAAAGTAAAATCTGTCACTGCCTCCATATCTTCCCCTTCTATTTCCCAGGAGGTGATGGGACCAGTGGCCATGATCTTAGTTTTTTTGATGTTGAGTTTCAGACCGTTTTTTGCACTCTCGTCTTTCACCCTCATTACAAGTTTCTTTAGTTCCTCCTCACTTTCCGCCATCAGAGTGGTATCATCTGCATATCGGAGGTTGTTGATATTTCTTCCTGCAATCTTAATTCCAGCTTGGGATTCCTCCAGTCCAGCCTTCCGCATGATGTATTCTGCATATAAGTTAAATAAGCAGGGTGACAATATACAGTACAGCCTTGTCGTACTCCTTTCCCAATTTTGAACCAATCCGTTGTTCCATATCCAGTTCTAACTGTTGCTTCCTGTCCCACATATAGGTTTCTCAGGAGATGGATAAGGTGGTCAGGCACACCCATTTCTTTTAGGACTTGACATAGTTTGCTGTGGTCCACACAGTCAAAGGCTTTTGCATAGTCAATGAAGCAGAAGTAGATGTTTTTCTGGAACTCTCTGGCTTTCTCCATAATCCAGCGCATGTTGGCAATTTGGTCTCGAGTTCCTCTGCCCCTTCAGAATCTCGCTTGTACTTCTGGGAGTTCTCGGTCCACATACTGCTGAAGCCTACCTTGTATGATTTTGAGCACAACCTTGCTGGCGTGTGAGATGAGTGCAATTGTCTGGTAGTTGGAGCATTCTTTGGCACTGCCTTTCTTTGGGATTGGGATGTAGACTGATCTTTTCCAGTCCTCTGGCCACTGTTGAGTTTTCCAAACTTGTTGGCATATTGAATGTAGCACCTTAACAGCATCATCCTTTAGGATTTTAAATAGTTCAACTGGAATGCCATCACCTCCACTGGCCTTGTTGTTAGCCAGGCTTTCTAAGGCCCACTTGACCTCACTCTCCAGGATGTCTGGCTCTAGGTCAGCAACTATATTGTCTGGGTTGTCCGGGATATCCAAAACTTTCTGATATAATTCCTCTGTGTATTCTTGCCACCTCTTCTTGATGTCTTCTGCTTCTGTGAGGTCCCTTCCATTTTTGTCTTTTATCATGTCCATCTTTGCACAAAATTTTCCTCTAATATCTCCAATTTTCCTGAACAGATCTCTGGTTTTTCCTTTTCTGTTATTTTCCTCTATTTCTTTGCATTGTTCATTTAAGAAGGCCCTCTTGTCTCTCCTTGCTATTCTTTGGAAGTCTGCATTCAATTTTCTGTAACTTTCCCTATCTCCCCTGCATTTTGTTTCCCTTCTCTTTTCTGCTATTTGTAAGGCCTCGTTGGACAGCCACTTTGCTTTCTTGCATTTCCTTTTCTTTGGGATGGTTCTTGTTGCTGCCTCCTGTACAGTGTTACGAGCCTCTATCCAAAGTTCTTCAGGCACTCTGTCCACCAAATAGAGTTCCTTAAATCTGTTCTTTACTTCTACTGTGTATTCGTAAGGGATTTGGTTTAGATTATACCTGAGTGGCCCAGTGGTTTTTCCTACTCTCTTCAGTTTAAGCTTGAATTTTGCTATGAGAAGCTGATGATCAGAGCCACAATCAGCTCCAGGTCTTGTTTTTGCTGACTATATAGAGCTTCTCCATCTTTGGCTGCAGAGAATATAGTCAATCTGATTTCGATGTTGCCCATCTGGTGATTTCCATGTGTAGAGTCGCCTCTTGTGTTGTTGGAAAAGAGTGTTTGTGATGACCAGCTTATTCTCTTGACAAAACTCTATTAGCCTTTGTCCTGCTTCGTTCTGAACTCCAAGGCCAAACTTCCCTGTTGTTCCTTTTATCTCTTGGCTCCCTACCTTAGCATTCCAGTCCCCCAGAATGAGAAGAACATCCTTCTTCGGTGTCAGTTCTAGAAGGTGTTGTAAATCTTCATAAAATTGTTCAATTTCAGTCTCCTCAGCAATGGAGGTTGGTGCATAAACCTGGATTATTGTGATGTTGAAAGGTCTGCCTTGGATACGTATTGACATCATTCTATCATTTTTGAGATTATATCCCATTACGGCTTTTCCCACTCTTTTGTTGACTATGAGGGCTACTCCATTCCTTCTACGGGATTCTTGCCCACAATAGTAGACATGATAATCATCTGAGTTGAAATCACCCATTCCCATCCATTTTAGTTCACTGATGCCCAGAATGTTGATGTTTATTCTTGCCATCTCCTGTTTGACCACCTCCAGCTTCCCCAGGTTCATAGATCTTACATTCCAGGTTCCTATGCAGTATTTTTCTTTCCAGCATCGGACTTTCCTTTCACTTCCAGGCACGTCCACAGCTGAGCGTCCTTTCGGCTTTGGCCCATCCACTTCATCAGCTCTGGAGCTACTTGTACTTGTCCTCCACTCTTCCTCAGTAGCATGTTGGACGCCTTTTGACCTGAGGATCCCATCTTCCAGCGTCATATCTTTTAGCCTTTTGTTTCTGATCATGGGGCATTCTTGGCAAAGATACTGGAGTGGAATTGCCGGTTCCTTCCCCAGGTGGATTGCGTTTAGTCAGAACTCTCCACTATGACCTGTCCGTCTTGGGTGGCCCTGCACGGCATAGCCCATAGCTTCTCTGAGTTACTCAAGCCCCCTCGCCACGACAAGGCAGCAATCCATGGAAAGGGGGACCTTTCCATGCAATAAGGGAAATGTGCCAGACATCTCTATTAGAGATGGGGGTATTCGTATACGAATATGAATATCCCTGCACAGGTGGAAATAACGAGGACTATCCACTCACAATTTCCCCGCTGCTACCAGCTCTGCTGTGCCTTCCTATCGCGCCATTGTCCGCAATTGATTACCCAGTCCTGGCAGGAGGCGGGATGACAAGCCTCTGTGCTAGATCAGAGAGTAGCTAACCGGCGGCAGCAGCGAGATCGTGAGTGGATAGTCCGGCCCCATGTGACTGGACCCTCATTATTTCCACCTGTGCAAGGATATTCTTATTCGTACAAATACCCCCATCTCTAATCTTTATCCATGAATGTTTTCCATGTGGGTCAGCAAACAGAAGAAAGGAAATCCAGATTTCTGGCTAGCTTACATAGAGCTGGCAGGATAGCTCAGTGGTTTAAGTATCTGGCTGTAGCTAGAGATTGGGAGTTGCGCATCCTAGAAGAGACAGCCTTATATGCTTTTGGCAAACCACAAAGTCCCAGGATACCCCCAGAAGAAGGGAATAATAAACCAATTCTGAGTGTTCTCTTCCTAGAAAACCCTGAAAAGGGTCTCGATATATCAGAATTTACTTAATAGCACCTAATTGTTGTTATTAGCTTACACAGAGAGTGTACATGTTTATAGCAGTTGCCATCTCTTCACGCTGTTGCTTTTGTGTGTTGCAGCTGCTGAACAAGAGTTGTGAGTTTAGTGGGTTTCCTTCATTACATGTGCAGAAGACATATTTCAAGAACATGCAAACAGGGGTATAATCTGATCTGGCATCAGGCACCTTTAGATGTTTGTCAATCTTTTAATCACCCCAGTAGGTTCATTTCCATATGAATAACTGGAAGTTATCCTGATTTGGGGGGGGGGGGGAACGAAGTGGTATAAATATTTATTCTCCAGCACTTATTTTAATACTAGAATTGCAAATGCCTATTGTGAGTGTCTCCAACCTGCAGGGTTGTTTAAAATCCATAGCTTCTCTCTGAGCACTCTGGACTTGCACTGGGGAAATGAGCATTCAGCAGTCTTCTGCCCAGTGGAGGTGGTCATTTTTTTTTTGCAGTGATCTGTGAATTCCTTTCTCCCCACCCACCCTCACATGTTCTGAAGGCATCGCAAGGGAAGCGTCTGCAGGTTTTACACTTCCTGGTGCTATTATTAAACTCCCAGGCCAAACAAGAAAGAAATTAGCATCCAGGAACCACAGATTAATGGGACACTAATAGTCTCCTATTGTACAAAAAAAAAAGGTCACCGTATAATTAGGAAGTGCTTAGTGCAATGTCAAAGCACAGTTTTAGTTTGGTTAAAACAAGGTGACAAATGTCAGCGCAGAGCAATTGTTGGGGAAAATAATCTACGCGCAGGCCTGCCCTTGTGGCTGGTTTTCCTCCTGTAGCATATGCTCCCTGATGCCGCTGTGGGATCTGAGTAGGGGGGGGGGCTGAACTGCTAAAGTAGAAAAACTGAAGGCAGCTGCTGTGTGCCAGGCTTGATCTGAACATTCACGTGCGTTAGGAGCAAAGAGCAATGGCCAGGTTCTGCGCAGATCCCCGTTTGCTATTTGAGCAGCAGCGTGCCGCCATATGAAGTTTTTAGCGTCTCTGTCAGAGTCGCTGATAGAGATGGGCACGAACCGAACTGCGAACCGGGAAAAAACACAATCTGGGCTGGTTCGTGGTTCGGTTCATGGTTTGGTTCGTGCCACCTATTTTGCCAAAACGAAATGAAGCACCAGTGCTTCTTTCCAATAGGCACTTTATTTTGTTTCAGCAAAATGGATGCTCACCCGCTCCCTTCCCGCTGCCCCCCCATATGGTATCACTGCCCCCTTCCTCCCCCAGAGCTGAGCTTGTGTTCTCTGTGCACGTGCATGCCTATCAGCTGAGGTGGAGGCAGTAGGTTTCCCTCCCCCCCAGGCACAAACCAGAACAATGAACCGCAAACTGGTTCATTTTTCCGGGAGTTTGGGTGGGTTGCGGTTTATGGGTAACCATGAACCAAGAACCAGCCCGATTTTCAGTTTTCCCATTCATGCCCACTTTCTGGTGGCTACAAATCAAAGTTGTGGAAACCCAGGACAAAGCTTACTGTGTGACTAACAGCAGTGTGTGGGTGACCACAGCAGGCAGTGTGAGTGCATGGAGCATGTGACACAAGGTTGTGGTTTGGGGCTAAGTGGTGGGCCCTGTTTTTCTGTGTAGGAACTGGCTATACAAGATGGTTAGGCTTGTGGCTGCAGAGCATGGGGGGTTTGCCCTGCCTTTCTCAAAGGGTCAGCCGGTCCGCAGTCCCAAAAAGGCTGGGGACCGCTGCTCTAAAGAACATGGAGAACAATACTGCTAATTTAGAGGGAGGGGATTCAAAACCAGGATGTCTGGTTATAGGAAGGGGAAAACTCCCCAAACCTGAAAAAAAAATTACACCCTACCCCCCCAAGAATAAAAGAGTTTTTTCTAGCAATAACAACAACATTGATCAATATTAATACTGAAAGCAAAAAATAAAATAAAAGCCCTTTTGATCTTCCTTGTACTGACACACTTTAAATAAAAAAAATATATATGTTATGCTGCATGTGCTATAATTGTAAATTATTGCAATTGAAATAAAACTGGCATTTACAGTTTTCCAGAACTGTGTTGTTGTTTTTTTAAAAAAAATCTCTTTTGACATAAAGTTAGTCCTGACTGTGATTAGATGTAAGTAGGCAACAGCAGCTAATGGTAGACTGTATTAATCACTGTATTCGCAAATGCTTTCACAGCTGGGATCTAATGGTTGTTGTGGGTTTTTCGGGCTCTTTGGCCGTCTTCTGAAGGTTGTTCTTCCTAACGTTTCACCAGTCTCTGTGGCCGGCATCTTCAGAGGACAGCACTCTGTGCTCTGTATTAATCACTTTTGCGGCTTTTTTTCCACACAGAGGTTGGAAATAATGCATAGGCACTAACACACGGCCATTGAAACAGTTACCTTTGAGCTAAGCAGGAGGACAAGCAAAGTGAGGCATCTCACATTCTACATTTACAAAATGTTGAGAAGACAACATACCACAGTTTGGAGCTCCTCCTGTTTAATGCCAAAGAGACCTTTCTAATGCTAACACATTATTCCCCACTCTGCCAGCTGCCAACCTTGTTTGTGTGACATTCTTAACTATAAGAGAATTCTGGGCCATAATTCTTTAGCTTTCTGTCTAAGTTGCGGTTGCTACCAGATGTCTTTGCACTGTGCTAGAAGTTATGGGCAACAGCTGGCAAAGACAGAAATATTGTACATCCTAAATCACTTCTTTGTGGCTATATGGAAAGTATGGCATGGTTGTGAAGAACCTGTGTAAGATATCTTGTTTCACTTCTGTGGTCCCAATTTGCCTATCCGTGTTCTCAGAAAATGACAGGCTTTTACTTGTTATTTTCTGTGTCTAATTTCCTCAAAGTTTCTCCACATTTTCAGGCAACCAGGTGTGAGTTTTGTTTGTTTGTTTGTCTTTTATATCACCCATCTGGCTGCCAAAGCCACTCTGGGCAGTTTACTATTAAAAACAGGTATACAATAATAGAAGACAGTAAACACAATAACAGTCAAAATCAAAATTAAACATGAATGAAACATAAACTAGCAACAAAGTAAAAAACCTGAAAATAATAGGATAGTTTAAAGGCAAGGTGGCGGAACAGTTACAGTGGTGCACAGAGAACAAACAGAACAGATTGGAAATGCACAGAGAACAAAGGGACCAGGTCGGAAATGCAAAGGAAAAAAGGAAAAAGCAAGGGAAGCATGCAGGACCCATCGGAAATAGGGGGAAACACCCAAAAAGCAACCAAACCCCCAAGGCACATTGGAAATGGGGGAAACCAAAAAACAACCCCCCCAAGACCCATTGAAAATGCTCTAGGAGTGTATGTATCTTCCATATGTATCTCTTTCTGTCCAAACAAGGGCTGTAAAGTTCAATATGCTTGAAGTAACAGGACTAGAGATGGGGACCAATCGCCATTTTGGTAATTCGTAAAAGTTGACGAAGCACGAAGCTTCTGCCCATGAACCGACGAAGCATGAATTTGTGAGTTTGTCGGGGGGGTTTTCTGGACAGCCAGAGACTGTCTTTTTTTTTTTAAACAAACTCAATCCCTACATCCTGCCCCCCTGCCACCTCCCTACCTTGGCAGTGTCTGTCTGTCTGTCTGTCTGTCTGTCTGATTTGTATACCACCCACTACTCTGGGCGGTTTACGATGAACTAGAACAATAAAGGTAAATATAAACCAGAAAACAACAGTCAACACATCAAGTGACAGAAATATATAGGACTTATGTATGTCCCTACTTGTGACCATTTTGAGTTATGACCAGCTCTGGCCACAAAATTTTGCTTCGAGTTCTGGCTGGAGCTTTGAGTAACAACCCAAAAAAGGCAGGGGAAAAAGGCGGAAAATTCAAACCATTGGTGGCAAAGAGGCTGCTTCTTTGTAGCTCTTTTGCCCCAATATTTAGGGAAAGGGATGCAGTGGGGGGGCGTTAGTGGGAACATCCCTTGGCGCTCCTCGCTGCCCTCTGTGGGGCCGATGCCACTGCTGATGCTGGGTCCCAGTCCTCGGCCTCATCCCTGGTGCAGGGGCAGAGAGCCCCCTGATCCCGGCTCCTGGAGGAAGAGTCCTCCTGCACTGCCCACCTTCCCCTTCCTGGTGGGGCCATGCTGAGCCCTTGGCCCCAGGGGAGGCTCCCCTTCTTCGGCAGTGGGTGGCTGCTGAGTATCAGGTGGCTCGCCTGCCGGTGGTGGCCGATGCCACCTCCCACTCCAGCACTGGTTCAGCGCTCCTCGCCACCCTCCACGGGGCTGATGCCGCCACCGCTGCTGGGTCCCTGAGCAGCAGGTGGCTCACCCACTGGTGGTGCCCGATGTCGCCTCCCTCTCCGATGCTCCTCACTGCCCTCCGCGAAGCTGATGCCGCCACTGCTGCTGGGTCTCTGCACAGGAGGTGGCTTGCCTGCCGGTGGTGCCCGACGCTGCCTCCCACTCCGGCACTGGCACCGGCTCTGGTAGCTGCTTCCAGGGCAGCCACATTGGGGCTCAGTGCTCCTCGCTGCCCTCCTTGGCGCAGGGGTAGAGAGGCCCCCGATCCCGGCTCCCAGAGGCGGCACTGAAGGAAGCCGTGCAGCTGAGCGAGCACCATTGCTGCCCGGTGGACTCCTACAAGGACAGGGCATGGGGGGGCAATGTCAACATCCTGGCGCCGGGAGGCTGAGACTGGCCCAGGCACTCATCATCAGTGGCCATCTGCCATAGCTTGGGCAGCTCAGTTAGAGTGAGCGCTGTCAAAGGAGGCTTGGGACTGCCTGGTAAGGTATGGTGTTGCTTTTTTGCTTTTGAAAAAACTGTTCAGGATGGGTTTTGCAGGGTGTTTTTGGACTGGGAGGTTATGTTTCTCTGCTGTGTTTTGTTTGCTTTTTGGTTATTTTTTTTTTTTTGGTAGTCCCAGTATTGGGCTTGCTTTGTTTGTTTGTTTGTTTTTCATTTTTTTCAGCCCCAGCGCATTCCTATGGGGCTTGCAGTGTTTTATTTTTATTTTATTGTTGATTTTTTTGGGGGGGTGGCTGGAACGGATTAATCGCATTCCCATAGGAATGCATGCTTCAACTTAACGGCCATTTCGAGTTACGTCCATCTTCTGGAACAGATTATGGTCGTAAGTCGAGGCACCTCTGTAAAATGAAATGTGGCACCAGGACCAGAAATCGCCTTTCCCTGAAAGGCGTTGCCTCAGACCTACAAGAGAATCAGACGGTGCAGTGCCAGGAGAAAGTTCAGGACAGTTTAGGGATAGAAACGGTTAAACCAGGGAAGCCGTGCTGGGAGAGGTGTGGTGCTGGATATTGGGCAGCAGAGATGAATAGCCTGCAGTCCATCAGATGTTCTTGGATTACAACTTCCATCTGTTGCAATCAGCAGGACAAACAATCAGGGATGGTGGGAATGGGCTTCCTTCAACATCTGGAGACTCATGGCTCCTTGGCTCTAATTCTGCATCTTAATGAGTCAGTTTTCCTCTATAGAAGCATAAGTTAAAACAGGTAGTTTCCAGTTGTTTGAGATCTATATCTGCAAGGAATTTTCTGCAGGTCTCCCAAGCAAGCATCTTAGGAGGATCCTCCTAATGTTATTCTGTAGGTTTATAACTCTGTGGTGGGTGGTCCAACCTACCATTGCTCTATGTAGTTCTGTCTTAATTATTTTTCTGTATCTATATCCATGCCTACATATTTTTGGCAGTGTGTGTGTCTGTGTTGCCAATGAATTATATTCCGTGGACCCAAAATTAAATTTAATAAGTTTTTTTTCCCCAGAAACCATATGCAAGGCTTTGGAGTATATAAGCTTATGCTTATAAACATATGTATATATTTGAAACAGGTCATAAAATGTGGAAATAATCTTGGTGATTTTGTAGCTCCTGTGTTTGCTGTTTCATCATTCTGCCGTATGGTATAGTTGTGCAAGCTAGGCTATTAAGAATAGGTAAGCTGTAAATAGTATTTTCAAAATCACACTTGTGTTTAGTTCTTTATCTGTTTGTTCTCTGCTTCCCGAGTTAGATAACAAGGATATGTTTTCAGCAGTAATTCTAGGAGATCTTTCTCACTCACGTCTATTAAGAATGCCTAAGAAGACCCCTGGTGCCCGGAAGGGTATTCTTTCATTTACTATGTTTACTATAAAGATACCATTTTGATCAGTGCAGAGCATGGCCTGTCAAGCTTTTAGTGTGGTACAAAATTACTGTTTCCATTCCAATCTTGTTCTCTCACTTGACTCAAAGTCCTAATGTCACATTACGTACTCTCTGACCCTGGAAGTGTAGTAAAGGGAGAGTCTTGGTGAAGATGCTGGCTGTAAATATTGGTTTTAGCTGTTTAAATACAGTATGGGCCAATATTTCAAGGCTAGACATTTTTATGGAAACCTGGATGTGTTTTCCCTCCTTTGTGGGCTTCTACCATCTGTGCTTCTGAACAGATATTTGTGTTTGGAATAGCAAAGTAACAACAATGTCTGGTCTTTGTGGAGTGAAATAGTGTGTGAGCATTTTATTTTGGGATAAGGCATCATGTATCGACCTGGAGCCACTGTACCTCTAGGATAGGGGTCCCCAACCTTTTTCACCCCGTGGACCAGCTGGGGAAGGCAGGGCACCCCCCAAACTTGTGGGCATGTGTGAACGATTGAGCGTGAATGAGCATGTGTGCATGCACAAACGGTGGTGTGGCGATTATGCATGCTTGCTCACTTGTGTGCATGCCACAAATAACGGTGTGCGCAGCATGTGCAAATCAGTTGTGTGGGGGTGAGTGCGTGCACAGGGGGCAGGAAGTCTGTCTCCATGGTCCGGTTTGGCTCAGGCCATGGACCAGCACCGGGCTGCGGACCGGGGGTTGGGGACCTCTGCTCTAGGAGGGACATGGCTCTTGTGAGACCTTCTTGCTCGTAGTTGCTTCTCGGTTGTCTGATGGTTTGAACCTTTTCCTTCAGTGAACATCCTCTATAAAGGTCTTTCCAACCTGGTATCCTGCACATGATTTGGACTACAGCTTTATGTCTCCTGGTTAGCATTGGGAGGGATGATGCGACTGGTTATCCAAATTATCTGGAGAACCGAAGCTTGTGAAGGGCTGATTTCTGCAAATCTCCCTTTACTTTCATAAGCAGGGAAAGGCACTTTTGCTTCATTAGGCATTTGGTGTAAGGAAACATAAGGCTGTTGTCATGCATTATATTTGAGTTTGAGATTTTAATGATTATGTTTCATTATGTGCATAAAACCAGGGTCAATTTGATTTAAAGCATGATTTAAATCAAATATGATTTAAAACAAATTGATTTAGATCATGATTTAAGTGCAAAAATGTTTTTTGACAATTTAAATCAAAGAAATGATTTTTTTTATTTAAATTGTCATGTAAATGATGACTTAAATCATTTTAATATTTTTTAAAAAAATCATTTATATATATCCACCCGGCATAAAACTGTTTATGCTCCACCTTGTATTTTAAAAATAAGCAAATGCATCATTTATAAGAAACTACCTTTCGTATTTATTCCGTTTCTATGCTGCCTTATTCACAAAAATAAAGTACAGTGGTGCCCCTCAAGACGGGCTCCGTTTGACGATGAAATTGTTTGACGTTGATGTTTTTGCAATCGCAAAAGCGATTGCAAACTGATGTTCCCTATCGGGGAATTTCGCTTTGCAATGATCAGTTCCCTGCTTCGGGAACTGATCATCGCAAAGCGATGATTTTTTAACAGCTGATCGGCGGTTTCAAAATGGCCACCGGGTAAACAAAATGGCCGCCTGCTGTGTTTTCGCATTGATTCCTTGCTGCACAGGCAGTGAAAATGGCCATGCTATGGAGGATCTTCACTGGACGATGAGTTTCAAGCGCCTAGAACGCATTAATCTGGTTTTAATGTGTTTCTATGGGCTTTTTAAAATTGCATTACGTTTTCGTTCTACAGCGATTTCACTGGAATGAATTAACGTCGTGATGCGAGGCACCACTGTACATAATTTCTAAAAAAAATCACTCAACAGCTGAAATCCTGTTGCTTAACATAGTAACTTACACTAGAGTAGGTCTATTAAATCTCTCCTCTGTAAATTCAATTCAGACGGGCCTATTATAGTTGCAACTTATTATTCTAAACTAAAGCTATTATAGTCAGTAATCAATACAGATCAGAACAATTTTGAAAGATATAGATTTGTTTATTAGCTTTGCTGTCAAAAATGTGTTATGCTGAGAGACACAGAGCCCATCTTGTTAGGAAATGCTTGGTGGATCTCTAGACCAGTGGTCCCCAATGTCGGGCCTCCAGATGTTCTTGGACTACAACTCCCAGAATCCTTCACCACCACCTCTGCTGGCCAGTGCCAGCACTCCCAAAGCCAACTACACCAGAGCACAGAGTGCTGTCCTCTGAAGATGCTGGCCACAGAGACTGGCGAAATGTTAAGAAGAACAACCTTCAGAACACGGCCAAAGAGCTCGAAAAACCCACAACAACCACTATTATTAAAACCTTTGAGAATACAGTGTATTATAAGTGTATTGAAAAAAATCTTGGTAAATGTTCTTGAGGGAGTGATGCAAAATTTGCAGGAAAGTCCATGGACTATGGCCACACACACCATATCCAAGAATGACTTAGCGCTTTAGTTCACCAGGATTTTCAAAAATTTTAATGAGTTGGAAAGTTAAAGAATCTCTCTTACAAAGAGAGTTTAGGAAAGTTGCTTTTTAAAATTTATAATTCCCAGACATCTCTAGCTAACTTTGCAGGAAATAATTATTTGGAGCATTTCTGATGGATGTTTTAAAATTTTCAATAAAGGAGAACCTTCGAGGCCATTTGTTCCATTGTTGAACAGCTATCATTGGGACGTTTTCTTTAAAGTTTGGTAAGAATGTCCTTTCTCATAATTTGAATCCACTGGAAAAGGTCTCGTACTTTGGAGCAGCTTGCTCCATTTTTTTTACAGAACTGTGCTTCAAATACATGAAGACAGCTATACCAACTCTTAAAATATTTGTTCCTTCACTCCCTCTGAGTTTGAAGAGAGGCTCACATTTAAGCTTAAGTCTTTTCCCTTCTCTTTTTAGATTGCTGCCAGTTAATGTGCAGTTGGCATGCACTTAGTGCTGTTAGAATGTAATCTGTAGGGGTCTGCTGGAAGCAGGCTATGCATCTACTGAGGCCTGTTCCTATAAGCAGTCTCTCTCTCTCTCTCTCTCTCTCTCTCTCTCTCTTTTGGCACAGTATGCTGTTTTGATCTATTCAACTGTGAGTAAATGAAACATTTTTATTCTTTCTCTTACCAATGACTTCACATGAGTTATTGAGACTTTAAGTGCCAGTTGATGAAATGAAAAAGGGTGGTCTACTCTGGAGAGATTTGAAACTAATTTGCACTTTTGCTGCACAGCTAGAGGTCTTTAAATCAAAAGTTCAAAACTCTGCAACAATACGTCCATTTAGTTTCTGAGAAAAGTCTCTTTACAAGCTGGCAGGAAGCTACTGATCCTTAACCTCCAATGCCTTGGACATCTGTGTAGACCTGCTCTCTCCTAGTATGTTGGCAGTGTCTTCCTGCACAGTTCAGATGCAGTGACCACTCCTGTTAATTTCTTCCAGCCTTGCATGAGTTACTCTCTAGACATTTTACCGCTTTCATGGCTCCCTGAATTCTTTTACTGTTTTGTCAGTATTTTTGTCCCTGACGGAAACCTGCAAAGCTTTTCCTTATAAAACCTCCATGACAGACTATTCCCTAGCCCTCCCTACAGCTTGTTGAATTTTTGAACAGGTTTTATAGGCTGGGAAATAATGACACCATGGCTCACAGGTGCTCAGAAGAGCTTCCCATGTAGGCTTCAGGGTTTCTTTTTTTTTCTTGTTAGGCTGGAGTTTCTTGTGTTGAATCAGACTGCTCTCAAAATTCCCTAGTCTTGAGGAGAAGGCCTTTGGAAGCAAAGGAGCTCCTGCTTCAGGGCATGAACTATGAATATTATGCTCATAGTTGGGGGCTTCTGCATCTCAAATGGAGTTCTGCTGTGTGGGAAACAGGTACCTGAGACATAGGAATCTGAAGGGCTCTGGAAGATACATCATGAATTTGTTAAAGTTTTCATATATTGGTAGTGATACTATTGGGTTAACAAAAAGAGAGGAGCACTAAATTACAGAATCCAAGGATTGAGACTTCTCAGATACTTCGATGTATACCTGAGCAGTAACTTGCAGTAACTTGTTTCTACCACACATAAATTAATATTTCAGAACAGTGCTTGTGCAGATGCTTACAGATGTGTTCGAAGACTTTGGGTTTGTGACCTAACTTCACAACTGGAAAGAGATAACGTGTTTGACCACAAACTCTCAAAACCTCCCAGATTCTGCACTGGGAAGGATAGCAGTGTCTCTCTAATTGTTCAGATTAACGCCTTCCTAAATGGCTGAAGAGGGCTGTATACAGTATGTTGGGTTTTTTGCACTTGAAGATATCCAGGGTAGAGATGGGGGTATTTGTATATGAATACCCCCATCTCTAATCCTGGGTCAATTTCCAATCTTGAAAAAGCAAAGTAAAGAATGCTGCTCATATAGCGCCTCATAGCACTTTAAGCCTTCTCTGAGTGGTTTACAATTTAATTATGGACAATTGCTGTTTAATTCAGGATTTTGTTAAGGAGAACTTGATGCCTGGTGCAAATGTTCGGGCACACAGTGGCAAGGAAAGGGTGGAGGGGCAGGTTATGGGGATCACAGTAGGGCACAGGACCAATAAATGTAGCTCTCCGACTCACAGTCATGTAGTTGGAGAAACCTTGGGCAGGTGGAGCTTCCAAATGGAACTAGATTATTTCACCTGTTCCCCACTGGAAATGTATTTCTTGAGTTTAAAAAAAAAACGTACAACTGTGAATGCCTGGAAATAAATTGAGCCCGCAGGCAAAGAACTGCTGGATAACTCAGTGGTTTAGGTATCTAACTGCAGAGGGTGGGAGTTCGATTCCCCGCTGTGCCTCCTTGACAGCTGGACTTGATGATCCACTGGGTTCCTTGCAGCTCTTCACTTCTAACATTATAATGTACATGGATGTCCTTTCCTCTGCCATTATTCTTACAACCATCTTAAGGAAGAGTGACTGGCCCAAGTGACACCCAGTGAGCTTTCATGGCTTAATGGGGATTTGAATCCAGCTTTCCAGATTCCTAGTTAAACTCTCTAACCACTGCATTATACTGGCTCTTGAATTTTTTTTAAAAAGTGGATGTTTGCAGTTCTGATAAGATACACCTTATTAGCACTCACACAGCTTCAGAGGCAGGCATGATTAGTTAGATAAAATTACTCAAATGTAAGTGAAACAGCCTTTGGTAAACAGTGTCGGCTCTAGCATATTTTTGCAGCGTTGCCAGGGAATTATCAGGTACCAATTGCTCTGTAGATTTATGTTGGCATTTTTATTCTATTGATTTATTTCAGAATAAAGAAAGGGAAGGAGAAGGGATACATATCCCTATTATAACATAATACCTGTTAAAAAAACAATTTTAGTGAATAGAGATCACAGATATTTTGTATTTCCTGTGCAGGAGTGCAAATGGTCTGGATTGTTTATGATGACATTGATTGTGTTGTTTTATAGAATGAAGCCTGCCAGCGATTAACAGATAGTAAAATAACAGGCATGGTTTTCAACCAGCCAAGGCATTTATATTTCAGTATATTATTTTTCCTGCTGTTGTGGGAAATGCGCCAAGTGCAAACATTCTGAGATAGTTTGTGACTAGAGATGGGGACGACTCACCATTTTGGTGAGTCATCCTGCTTCATGAGTCGTCAAAAGTTGATGACTCATGAAGCACAAAGTTGCCCCCATGAACAGACAAATAATGAATTTATTTGTTGATTCATGGGGGGGGGGTTTACTAAAAAAAACCACACCTGCCCCCCACCCTCCCACTGCCACTGCCATTCCCCCTTGGCCTGCCTTAATGGAATCCAAGCTGCCCTTTGCAAACATGGCAGCTGCAGCTTTCCTATCCTAAATGAAGCCATAGTCACCATCTTTGCAAAGGGCAACCAGTTTCCCTTTCTACAGACTGTGGCTGCAGAGGCCTGATTGAGACCTTGGCAGTGGCAGTGATGATTACAGTAAGGGTTTTTTTTGTGGGGGTGGGGTGGGGCTAAAATAGGGACAGGAAGGGGGTGGGGTAGACTGTGGGGGTGGGTGGCTGCCTATTGGCCTGCCGATCAGTTGAATATAAAAGCTATAGGATGGCTTTCTTCGTATGGGGGACGAATAAAAATGGGGAAATATTTATCCCTTCTGTTGGCAAGGTGCCAACTCCAATAAACAAGTGTGGCATTTGCCTCTCTGGAAGCTTGGACTCAGCGTTTGGATATTGAAACTCCACCAGCACTCTGTTGATGAAGACAAACCTTGAGCCCAAGATAACAGGTTAAACAGAGTCCCTTATCAGGCAGCTTCAAATCCTCCCTTCTAATAAGCAGAGTAAAAGTTGCAGAGGTCTAGAAAAAACACAAGAGAGTTTGATAAAGACTTATGGCATAATATATTCAGACTTCATATATAATTTTTCAGCATACATCAGACATATATTCATGACATTAAATACATAGCTTGTGCATAATTCTCTTAGAGCAACATGGACATTCAAAGAAGTAAAGTAAAGGCCACCAGACTCACTACTGTGTGGCAATGTGCTGTTCTTACTATTTTGCTTATATAGTAAGAGCAGCCTATCACTAAACACAAAGCAGCTGAATGTAGTTAACGAGCACTACCTAAGCTTGTTCCAACTGCATGTCATTAATCACCAGTTTTACATTGACTCTTATAGGCATGACTTTGCATTTGTCATCCATTTTACATTCACCCAACAATATTAAATTTAACCCATTGTCCACTTGTTAGGAACAAATCCTGACATCTTCATATTCATGGGGGTCTCTGGAACCCACGAATATAAAGGGACAAATATTTAACAAATCAGCGATTTTAGACGAATATTGCGATTCGTCCCCTTGTCTATTTGTGATCATTCCTGTCTTTATAGCTTTCAGAGGTTAGCCATGGGTGACTTCTGAGTCAATAATAATAAGAATTTTAATAATTTTTATTTATTTATTTATTTAAAATATTTTCATCCCACGTTTCTCCACCTTTCTCCTTGAAAGGACCCAAGGCAGCCCAAACTATATGTTGAAACACAGTTGCACCTAAATCCATGTCCAGTTCTTGTGGGGAATTAAGGTGGGCCATTTCCCCCCCCTCTTCTTTGATCTCCTAGTTTGGTCTTTGATCTGAGCATAGGGGTCACTGCAATTTATACACAGCAATGAAAAAGACAAAAGGCTATCGGTTTTAATATCTCTTATATTAAGATGTTTTAACCTCCATGTTCTTTCCATCCAGAGTATGACAAAATGTACACCTTAAGTCAGTCCTTCAAAAACAATTGAAAACAAGATGACAATGTGTCATTAAAGGTAAGGAAACTCTTACGGAGAAAAAGGGATAGCAGTCCTAATTCAGCACTAACATGGTTGAACCTACAGCAGTTCAACAACTGCTGGATTGCTCAGTGGTTTAGATCAGTGGTCCCGAACCTTGGGCCTCCAGATGTTCTTGGACTTCAACTCCCAGAAATCCTGGCCAGCAGAGGAGATGGTGAAGGTTTCTGGGAGTTGTAGTCCAAGAACATCTGGAGGCCCAAGGTTGGGGACCACTGGTTTAGATATCTGACTGTAGAGCCAAAGGTTGGGTGTTTGATTCCCCAGTGTGCCTCCTTGATGATCCATAGGGTCCTTTTCAGGTCTGCAGTTGTGAGACAAAAAAACTATTCAGTGTCTTGTTCCCGGATGTTTGAACCTATCAGTTTTAATTCCTCCCCTCGGATTTTGAAAATTACTGGGTCTCCCCACACCGAAAATATGGAGTTTTGTGTGTTTGGGGGTAAATAATTTTAAAAAATCATGCATAGAGAACACACATCTCTGATGTAGGGAGAGCAGATCTTTGGATCAAAGATTGCTGGCTGTAGGAACCCAATGTTCTTGTTTGCAAATCTAATGCTGCTCACAACCATGTTTAAACTTGGACTGTGAAAGAGTAGGCTTGACCACTTGCTTCCAGATTGACTCATGGACAGGCCTGCCCAGTATGCTGGTTCAGACGCCAGGGAGCATTTGTGAGTACATCTGCTGGTACCTTAGTAAGCCAGCATGTTGCTTGACGTAGTAAACCAGCTCATTGCAAGTTAGGTTGTGCATTCATAGCTAGAGTTCTCCATTCAAGCAGTTGTGCGTCTGAATGGAAGCTGAAGGAGACTGTCTTGATTGTTTTGTCTGCCACAATCACTGGGAAGATTATTTTCAAGAAACAGAGGCCCTGCTCAAGAGGAGCTAACATCCATGTACAAAAGCTGACACTGAGGACAATCCCCAGTGTTGTATGAAACCATTGCTCCCCTGAGAAGGGAAGGAGAGTTAAAATACATGCTTGTACAGGTTTGTTCCTTAGTAATGTTTGCTTTGTAGAAATAAGGTTGGAAGAGCAAGTATATGGTTGCATCTCATGCCAGCATCAACCATCTGTAGTAGTGGGCTTAATTAATTAATTTAAAAAACATTTTGACCCTATTGTTCTCCTGAAAAAGGGGCCCCAAGGTGGTTTACATCATCGTCATCATCGTTGTAGTCGTCATCACCATCTACATCATCATCATCATCATCATCATCATCATCATCATCATCATCAGTTTTATTTATATGCCACATTTCTCCCAACAAGGGACCTAAAGTGGCTCACAACATTAAAATTCACACAATTAAAACACACTAAGTTAAATATTAAAATTAAGTTATAAGATTAAAACATGGAAAAGATTATCTGCTGAAATGGGGTTCAGGGATTCAGTTGTAGTTGTTAAAAGCCTGTCTGAAGAGATGGTCCTTTAGCTTTTTTTTTGGAAGGATGAGAGAGACAATAAAAGGCAATATTTAAAGCCAAAAACAATAAGTTGACAAATATTTAAAAGGAACAAGTAAATACTACTCTTAGAAATGGTAAACGAAAGCAATACTAAAATGCCAGGCAAAAGTCTTAGAGCAGCAACAGAGAAGGCCCTCTCCTTTGCCCCCAACAAATGCTTCTGTGAAGTTGGCAGGACCAAGAGAAAGGCCTCCCTTGATGATTTCAACGCTGAAGCAATAAAGGGTGACACAGCCCTTGAGATAGCTTGGCTCCAGCTATTTAGGTTAGAAGCAGCACTTTGAATTCCGCCTGGAAACAAATTGGCAGCCAGTGGAACTTTCCTAACAGGGGGATTGTGCGATCCGTGTAACTAGCCCTTGTCAGGAATCTGGCTGCTGCATTTGGATCTGCTGAATTTTCCTGACACTTTCCATAGGTAGCCCCATGTAGTGTGTGTTATGGTAATCCATCCGGGGTGTAGCTAAGGTCAGTGTCACCGTGGCCAAATCAGATCTCACCAGGAACCAGTGCAGCTGGCACACTAGTTTTAATTGTGCAAAGGCACTCTGGACTATGGCCGAAATCTGGACCTCCGTACTGAAGATGAGTTCAGGACCACCCTCAAGCTAACATGCCTGGTTTTTTAGGGGGAGTGTCACCCCACCCAGTACAGGTTGCATCCCTGTTCCTTGATTTGACTTTCAACTGACCAAGAGCACCTCTGTCTTGGTTGGATCATCTTCATCCAGTCCATAACTGATACCAGACACAAATCTAGAGCTGAAGCAGTTTCTAATGGTAACAAGGACATTTAAAATCATAATGGGTTGGAATTTTAGGTGCCAGCTGTTAGCCTACTCATAAACCCTGTTCAGGGAGCAATACTCTTCCATTTTAAACTATTTTTTAAAGAAACACCACACCACAGTTCTATTTTTTTGTTTTCCAAATGAGTGTTCTGAGAAATACCCTAGCTGGAGTGATGAGGACACACAAAGAATCCTTGATTAAGAAAAGTGACATTGATGCCAAGAGAAAGTGGGTGGATTTTCATAACAGTTGAAAGGCCTGATCAGAACTAGTTATCTTTTGCACTTTCTGAGATGCATGATTTTTATTCTTACTTTGTTGGGTTTTACCTTTGAACAGAATAGATTTGTTTATATTGATCATATAAGAAGAGTATCTATCTATTGGATGCCTATGATATAAGATCTGACAATGTTCAGTCTGTAAAATTTCTTTGGAGTTCTTCATTGACTGATACTGCTACCTTACTTTGGTCTTCTAAACTTTGTCAAAGATCAGGGCAGAAATCTGCAATAGGTATATGGATGAATAATGTACAATATTTCTCTATAGTATAAAAACCATTACTGAAAATGAATGTAACATGTTTTCTCCCTTACAAAATCTGCTGTGGACCAGCTTTCCCAAGGTCTAACAGTTTTTCTTGGGCTGCTAAAAGAAAGGTTCACCTTCATATATAATGAATTGGTGCTAAGCTAGAAAATTTTTTTACAAATGATATGGACTTGAAGCCAACCAGCTCTTGTTTATATATAAAGTTCCCATGGAAAAATAAATAAACGTCTTATATCTATCTATACAAGGGGACATGTAAAAGATAACATTAGATCTCTCTGAGCTGTAACTGGGATGCCCAGTGTGGTGTAATGCAGGGGTCCCCAACCCCCGGTCCATGACCTAGGCAGGAGTGGGCTGCGGACACAGATCTCCTGCCCCTGTGAATGCCCTGCATGTGCGCAAGTGCACCACGCCCCCACATGGGTGTGCTGTGCCCCCATGCACCTGTGTGCAAGTGAGCCATGCCCCCAGTGAGTGCACCACACTCCAGCGTGAGCATGCCACACCCTGCGCACACAGACCCCATGCCCCTGTGTGAGCGAGCCATGCCCCATGCGCACATATCCTGCTCCCCTAACTGGTCTACAGTTGGGAAAAGGTTGGCGGACAGAGTGATGGACTAGGACTCTGGAGATCAAGGTTGAATCCCAGCTCAGTGGAGACTCACTGGGAGAGTGGAACTGGTAAAACCACTCCTTAAATAACTCACTTGCCTTGAAAGCCCTGTCATTGTTGGTATATGCCAGTTTTGACTTGATAGCACATAACAACAGCAACAAGAAGGAGAAGCAATCACTCTTCTCCAACACGCCATGGGGTGTTCCCAGGCAGTCTCCCACCCAAGTAGTAACAAAGGCGCTGGCCTTTCTTAGTTCCTCGGTGACATCAAAACTAATCATGGTGGGTCTCTCCAGCCCCAGAAGACTGCATTTCATTTGGATGGATAATGCGTCAATTTGCGTACATTAGCTACATTTACCTTTTATTATTTCCCTTTGAAGCCCTACTTCAGAGTCAAAGAGTGTATTGAGAAACAGCTGTGAATGCACTCCAGGTGGTAAACATTTAGAAAGGGTTTTTTTTTTTTTTTACAATGAAAAGAATACAAGCTTTTATTCTTTGCAGTGATTCATATAAAGCTTGGCATAAGACGTAGGAGCTCACACTGGTGTTCACAATGAAGCAAGGCATATCCCGATGTAGTTTTCCCTTTGGCTGCCTGAAGCTGGAGTGGAAAAGTATATGTGGCTGAAGTTCATAAGGAGGCTGAACTCTTGGTCAGAGATCACATCTTCCTGGTAGAAGGAGACAGTCGTCTGTGTTGTTAGAGCTTCAGTTGGAATAAGAGCAGAACAGAGAATGCCTTTGTGTGTGTGTGTTTTTGTGTTTTTTTTGGTTGTTTGGATCCTTGAGTCTTGAGAAAAGGCTCACATTTGAAGAACGATTGTGGCGGGATGCAGTTACTGTAGAAGGAAGGAAGCAGTGTGCTGAGGTTCTTTGTCGTTTTCCTCTTCTTGGGGGAGGCTTGGGAGATCAGAGTCAAGGAGGTGCTAGTTGGCATGGGGTAGCCATGGTAGCTCCTCTTCCTGCCCTCCTTTGCCTTCTTGCATGCTTTTTTTTTCCTTGTTAGGGCGAGTTGCTGAAATTGGACTGCTTTGTAGGAGAAGCGTTAAGGTGGGAGACATTCAGCATGTGGCTGGCATGCTGTCCACACAACCTCTGTGCCCAGATATTGGACAGTGCCTTGTCTGATCACCCCTGATGCAGAAGGCAGAGTGTCAGGAGAAACAATGTGGAATTGAAAGGAGAAGCAGCAGGCAATAATCTCTGTAATAGCACATAACTATTGT
Source organism: Pogona vitticeps (assembly GCF_051106095.1). Taxonomy (NCBI): domain Eukaryota; kingdom Metazoa; phylum Chordata; class Lepidosauria; order Squamata; family Agamidae; genus Pogona; species Pogona vitticeps. The sequence goes on along the minus strand of NC_135786.1, from coordinate 12,111,630 downwards.
TGTTGTTCAGTCGTTAAGTCATGTCCAACTCTTCGTGTCCTCATGGACCAGAGCACGCCAGGCCCTCCTGTCTTCCACTGCCTCCCGGAGTTGGGTCAAATTCATGTTGGTCGCTTTGATGACACTGTCCAACCATCTCATCCTCTGTTGTCCCCTTCTCCTCTTGCCTTTACACTTTCCCAACATCAGGATCTTTTCCAGGGAGTCTTCTCTTCTCATGAGATGGCCAAAGTATTGGAGCCTCAGCTTCAGGATCTGGCAAATAACTATAGCTTGCACTATAATGGGCTTGATGTTGTGTGGGTGACCATGTGGCTACTCCCAGCAAGAGAAGAGGGAGAGGAGCCAAATTTAGGGCTATCGGGGCTGTAAAGGGAGTCTTGTGCAATCCTGTCCAGAGTGTGACATTGGTGGAGCAATAGCACAGATTTGTACATTTTTAGGGTGTTTATTTGGAAATGTTAGAACTGCAGAGCTGGAAGGGGCCCTTTGGATCATTAGAGTCCAGCCCCTGTCAAGGAGGCTCAGTGAGGCATGAAAGCTCCACAGTCGCAAGCATTGCTGCTTCCTGTGTTGCGAGAGGAGGCTGCAAGCAACTGCACAGGATCCGGCTGCCTAGTTTTTTTTTTTTCATTCTAGGAGGAGGGACACAGGAACAGCTATGCCTTATGAGCAGTGTTCCTTCTTCAGCAAATGGTTGCATCCCCCATTTTAGAGAAGATTGATTTGCTCTAAGTCCTCATAGCTTTGTCATTTTTTTCCTGATCCTTAAGTGTCACAGGGTGGAGAGGGGTTAAGAAAGACTCTGTATCCACAGGCATGTCTGCCGTGTGGGGCTCCTGCTTGTGTCTTCTGCTTCAAACACCTCCAGACTCAATGCCTTCCTGTTCCAGCTTTGCAAGGCTCTTAACCGACAATTTTCCTCCTGCTGAGATCCCTGTCTGCCTTTTGGAACCTAGGGGTGGATAACTTTCTGCAGCCTCCGTATTTCTACCTGCCTACAGATGCTCAGCTGTAGCTTAAGACTGATAGTCGAGGAAACAAAATGCAGTAGGTGTGGGTATCGCACATAGGTAGTGGGGAAACTTGCCTTTTTAAAAAAATCTTTCCCTGTCCTAGCTCTTAGGCTTGGACAGTTTTCCTCCTGGTGCCATCAGATCCTCAGAAACAGAGGTGCATGCAAATCCTTTCTTCAGTATGGGAGTTCCAGCTGCCAGATGTTCCAGCTGCTGGCTTGGCTCCCTTCCAGCTGTGAACCACAAAGTTCTCGGGCGAGCTGCAGGCATTTCATCCTTATGTGGAGGAGGGGCAAACCAACCCTGTCAGAAGCTAAGCTCAGGTAGAATCGCTCCCAGTTGTATCCTTCTGCCTCAGGGAAGCTGCAGGCCTTTTCTGCTACTCAGGTAGTCAGGGGAAGAGAATTGACTGGCATGAGGTGAGGGGGGTAGCGTGCAGATGGCGGCGAAGCTCTCGTCTCCAAAGTTTTTACTGATTAGGGATGCACTTTTCGTGGGAACTTTATCTTTCTAGGATCCCAATAATCCCACCAGCGCCAAAAATTGCCACCTTTTGTCCAGTGCTGGGTCAGAGGAGAAGTCTCCAGGGGCAGCACCCATCAGTTCCTGCATTACCTTGAATTTCCACTTGGTTCGGACCAAGCTTATCCCAGTAGCAATATCAGTTGAGTGCAAGGAGGGCAGATGGCAGGACTTTGGCAAGTCCCTGAGTCCAAGTGCCAAGCCTGAGCCTGAGTCTTTGATATCAAGCCCCAAGTCTGAAAACAAGACAGTTGTGAGTCAAGTCCAAGTCATTGAAAAAAACAACAATGAGTCAAGCCTGAATCGAACCACTGGTGAGACTTCAGCCCGACTTGATAGCGCGTCCCATGACTCGACTCCCCATCCGTGCCAGATGGGTACTGTAAGGTCAAGCCAAGGTTAAGCAGCCACATTTGGCAAATAGAAGGGGAAGATATGGAGGCAGTGACAGAGTTTACTTTCTTGGGCTCCCTGATCACTGCAGATGGTGACAGCAGCCACGAAATTAAAAGAGGCCTGCTTCTTGGGAAGAAAGCGATGATAAAGCTCGACAGCTTCTTAAAGAGCAGAGGCATCACCTTGCCGACAAAAGTCCGAATAGTCAAAGCTATGGTTTTTCCAGTAGTGATGTATGAAAGTGAGAGCTGGACAATAAAGAAAGCTGACTGCCGAAGAATTGATGCTTTTGAATTGTGGTGCTGGAGGAGACTCTTGAGAGTTCCCTGGACTGCAAGGAGAACAAACCTATCCATTTTGAAGGAAATCAACCCTGAGTGCTCGCTGGAAGAATCCTGAAGGATCCTGAAGCTGAGGCTCCAATACTTTGGCCACCTCATGAGAAGAGAAGTCTCCCTGGAAAAGACCCTGATGTTGGGAAAGTGTGAAGGAATAGAGGAGAAGAGGACGACAGAGGATGAGATGGTTGGACAGTGTCACCGAAGTGACCAACATGAATTTGACCCAACTCTGGGAGGCAGTGGAAGACAGGAGGGCCTGCCGTGCTCTGGTCCATGGGGACACAAAGAGCTGGACATGACTAAATGACTAAGCAACAACAACAACAACCAGTGAGCAAGCCATTGTAAACCACAGTAGACATGGAAGCAAAGTCAGTTTAATCCAGAGTCAGAGCATTAGCAGGAAGTCTTCCATCACATAAAACAACTGCAAAGGTCTGGCATCAGATGTATGACACGTGGCATGATTAGCAAGGGGCAGCTGGGAAGCCTAAGGCTTCACATAGGGATTGAACTCAGCAGTTGATTTGGCCCAAACTACATTTTTTATGTCTGGGTTGCCTGAGGCTTGACCAGAGCACAGGTACGAGGAACTCATCAGTAGGGCTTCCTGAGAGGAAAGCCTTTCACTCAAGGAGTTCCCTTAATCCCAAGGAACTCTGCAGTTGCAAAAAGTCTGTTGTAGCTGTGTGCTTTTTCCTGGAAGATTTCACCTATGTTGTACCTGCAAACATTATTGCCCCTAATTTAAGGGGCCTCCTGACAGATCCCGCCTAGAGTGGTCTTAACCGACCAGATAGGCGGGATATCAATCAATCAATCAATCAATCAATCAATCAATCAATCAATCAATCAATCAATCAATCAATCAATCAATCAATCAATCAATCAATCAATCAATCAATCCCAGTCTGTCACAAACCCCAGGGCATTTTCTCCCAACTTCTGGGAACAATATCTCATTTGTCCTGAAATCCCAGTATCTGTGGGGACTGCTGAATCCTTATCTATCAGGACTGTGATTCCACCTTCAAAAGGCAGTTTCAGCACCAGTGTTTTTCTATCTGATCCAATAATGTTAACATTCATGCTTTCATCCTTGGCCAGTGTCTCTTAGCCAGATAAATTGAGAAAGATAAGTTATATATGCTTTAGCAATTCTCTTAGGAATTATTATCTGGATTATAAATGAGCATTGAAATCTTCCAGACTTGGCAGCCTTTTTAATAATTTTTTTAACCTTGCATAGCGGCCTAAGCACCTTTCCCCGATCTGTGCACTGTAGCACATTGGTGTGTATCAGGAGATGCCAAAAAGTGTTGAGGAAGGTGCAGTTAAACCCCAGTGATTGACTGATGCCCCGATCTGTGCCCCTCAGAGCACAGGATTGATTTCCTCCTATGCTTTCCAGCATATGCTACTGCCTTAATTGTAAAGAGTGAGGAGATTCCAAACCATCTAGGGTGGTCAGAACATTGGGTGAAGGTCATGTTAAAAAGGCACCAGGTGAATGCTTAGAACTTGCTGGACTTTGTTACTTTCAATGGATGTGCCTCTAAATAAGCCCCCGTGGTTGCAATCATGATCTTAAGCTGCTTAGTTTATTCGCTATACAAGACTGTAGTTAGAAGAGTAGAATGTTCCTCTAAACAAGTGTTCATATGATGCCCTCTGCTTCCCCAGTTGCATTCATGGGTTTACAGTGGTGCCTCGCTAGACGATTGCCTCGCGGGACGAAAAACCCGGAAGACATTGGTATTGCAATCACTATGGTGCCTCGCAAGACATTTTTTTCTATGACCGTGCTTTGCAAGACTTTTTTTTTTTGAGACCGATGCTTTGCAAGACTTTTTTTTTTTTTGAGACCGATGCATAGGGAACATCGCAAGATGATTTTTTCACAAGACAACGATTTTCGCTGAACAAATTAAAATTGTTTTGCGAGACACCACTGTACTTTTCTTCTTTACATAATGGGGATGTTTTTGAAAACGGCACAATGTGCTTCAAAGTCAATGGTGTTGTGCTGATTATCACCATCCCTGTTTTTGCATTCCTCATCTTATGCATCTGATTCACTTTCTGTTCAGTGTGTGGTTTGTGGGACAAGAAGAATGAGCTTGCAGACCAGTGTGTATATGTTGTTCTCTCAGTTATCATCATCATTATTATTCCAGCTTCTACAGATAAATGAGATGGTCTCACAATGGCTGCCCACACATACAGTCTTTTTATTTTGGCGCAGATACACACAAACTCTCTCTCTCTCTCTCTCTCTCTCTCTCTCTCTGTGTGTGTGTGTGTGTGTGTGTGTGTGTGTGTGTGTTGGGTGGTTGGGGTTGGGGTTGGGGTTGGGTTTTTTTTTTTTTTTTTTTTTGTTTTTTGCTATGGTGCTCATTGCTATTCTGAATAGAATCAACATCTAAAGAGGTTATTTTGGGAATGCTCTGTTGCATTGTGCCTTTTCTGTACCATAGAAATTGCACTGGTGGAACTTTATTTTCATTTGTGTAAAGCATTTTCACCCATGTTTTGACTAAAAGAGCTCCCAAAGCAGTTTACAAACAACAATGCTAAGAGCACCCCTCTCTTCTCAAGATTATGAATTAGAAGATACAAGACAGTAGGAAAAAAAAAAGAACGGGAAGAGAAAAGGTGAAAAAGCAAACCAAGAAATCATTTCTTAATTCTTAAACTCTTATAATGATCCGATGCTTTGGAAACGGGCAGATGATGGAACGAACCATCTTTAGGTAATTTCTGCTGTATTGTGCCAATCCTAGCTTTCCACTAGCTTCCCCCAGTTATGATCCAGCATAATATCCTGGAGGAATGCTTGGCTGGAAGGGTTGGTAGAGGTCATAGATCTTTCCCTCCAGTATAAAACCAATTGTGCTGCTTTTAAACACCGCTTTCTCCTTTTTTGCTGTTGCTCAAAATATCTCCAAGACTGAATTGTATCCTGCCAAATATCCCAAGAATTGGGACACATAGAAAGAAGGCCAGAAGGGTGGCAGTTGTATACACTTTCCCCCCCAACATGAAAGTATGTGTGAAAGAACATGGTTTTATTTGACTGTGACTTCTTGTTGTTTAAGTTGTTTAGTCATGTCTGACTCTTCGTGACCCCATGGACCAGAGCACGCTAGGCCCTCCTGTCTTCTGCTGCCTCCCGGAGTTGCGTCAAATTCATGTTGGTCGCTTTGGTGACACTGTTGAGCCATCTTGTTCTCAGTCATCCCCTTCTCCTCTTGCCTTCACACTTTCCCAACATCAGGGTCTTTTCCAGGGAGTCTTCTCTTCTCATGAGATGGCCAAAGTATTGGAGCCCCATTAGGGTTCTCATTATCTTCTCACGATTTTCCCCATTGCTAGGTGGCAATGGATGAAGGTGGGTGACCCGTCTTTATAAGCACCTCAGAAACAAATACCAAATTTCCCTTCACCATTCACCCTGATATTTCATTTCCAGCTGGAGATTCAGGAAAGCGTAGCCATCCTGAGCGTCTTCAGCCAGCTTCTGAGACCTCATATTCCTACCTTTATAGTCAAGCATGCAATATTTATATATATATTATCTGTGGAGAGTGTATGATCACTTCTGCTTTGCTGATGTCCCTGTAGGTTATACCTGCAAGCATTTTCAGTCTCCACTTTTGTTGTTGTTGGGAAGAGAGGGATATAACATAGGATGTTGCATTTTTTGAATCAATTCCATTCTGACAAAATATAAATATCGATGACAAATTGCTCAAGGATGCTGTACTGGCAGCTGTCAGAAATGTTTAAAATGGATCAGGCCTTTTTCAATTTTCTCCTCTAATAATGAATATTTAGTGAGACTTTTAAAGCTTCTAGCTATTAATTATGGCACCTAAAAATACCCAGACATTCAGTCGATTCAAAATTGGCATGGGTCCATTTTACTGCAGAGTGTTCTGGCAGCTTCCTGCTAGTGACGGACCTGGCTGCCTTTTGCTTTTGTTTCGTGTGTGTGGGTGTGTGCGCACACATGCTTCCATGTCGCAAGATTTGTTTATTTTAATGACTCCAACAGGTGGCATAATGTAACCTCAGCCCTCCAGCTAAGATGGTACACTCAACAGAGATAAAAATGCTGGTTTAATACCTGAATTGAAATAATATATGGTGCAATTATCGTAAATTCCATTCTATCCTAGACATTTATATGGGTCCACAGGTAGAAATCGAGGTGGGAAAATGCTAGGCTGTTCTGCAAATCCCTATAAACGCCATTGTTTTTGATTTAAAATAACATACTTTTTGGAGATAAGACACTTCTCTGCCTATCTGTCTTTCCCTTCCTAAATTTCCTTATGCCACCAAGGCTTACTTTCATATTCTTTATGTATAGCTATATTTCCACAGCTTAAAGTAATGTTTCTGCTATGGAAATAAATGACTTATTCCAACAATAGAAAGCTGATTATACTATTGATAAAGAGGCTGTCAGTCAAGTAATTTACATTCATGTATTCAGGAACCTTAACTAATCACAGAACAGTATAAAACCAGCAGCCATTCTGTTAAATATTCTTTTGCAGGGTAAGATTCCCTATTTTAAAACTTTTCCTTAAAAAAAAAATACATGACGTTTTGCTGTTACTCATGTAAATGTGTTCCTTGAAGCCACCAAAAAGCAAAAAAGCCCTCTGTGCTTGATAGTTATAGGAGCCTAACTTAAGAGCCCACATAGAGAATGTCCACATTAGAGTAACTCACTATCTGATGATTCTTTTCATTTAAACACTCCCATATCCATATTATGTCCTCCAGTTACAAATGTTTGAGGATTTTTTGATTTTTAATAAGCATTTACAACATTTCCCCCATATTTAGGAAGGAGATAACTTCAAATTGAATATGAGAGTAATTGAACCTGGCAGGTGGGGTCCATTCCTAAAAGTGTTTCATTCCTAAAAGTTGTCTTTGAATTCCTGGGCGTGACCCTAAATTCATATTGTCACTTAGAGGGTGCCACCTTTCTCCTGCCCCATCCTCAAGAACTAGATGGCAGAAAGGTACTGTAACACCTTTAAGTTCTGTGGGGCTATTTGTTTACTTAAATATCTATAGGTGAATTTTGCAAACACAGTTTTACAAAATGACTCTCTCCTTATTTGCACTTGGGTAACAAACAACATGAGCAGTTATATCAACAACAAAATGCTATGATTTGTCACTAAACCTTTGTCAATAGTGCCAATACAGAAGTTGCTGGTAGAACTGTGAAGTTCAGGTGTCCTTTTGAACTCAAATGCCAGAAAAAAAAATCCAAGATAGCTTCCTCAAATGGGTTGGATATCCATAAGGCAGAAGAATCAGCTCCACATGGAGAGTCTTCAAAACCTAAGAATGAAATCTCAATTCAATTGTATATACATGAACAATATGTGGATTCACCATTCCAACACAAACCTATAGGAATTATACCTACACTAAGTTGGCATGGGCCTCAGCAGTCTTAATTGGCAACAGCAACTCTGGCCTCTTCAGTTCCAATGCTCTTTCTGATTCAAATCTCTTACTCATAGCCCTACTCTTTCTTAGTCCAACCTCTTTGGACTGAACCAGTATTTCATAGGGTTCATATTATGATATAGTGGGAATAACTGTATACATTGAGTTGAGCCTGCACCACTGGTTCTACAGAAAATGAACCTATGCGAGACACAAGATTTTAATAACAGTTACTAAACATTTACTCTCAGTTCCCATTTTCTCTTGAGAGTTTACAGGTACATATGTAAGTTTTAGACATGGCGGCAGTTATTTTGCATATTCAGAATTAAATGTAAGGATAAGGTGATATCTTGATTAAACTACAAAAAATTCAGATTGCAAGCTTTCATTGGGCATTTGTGTGATTTTTTTTTTTTTGGTTCAATAAAGATATCAGCCTACGCTTGCATTTGTGCAATCCTGAACCACATGGCCTTTTCTTAATTCTTTCAGGGTTCAATGTGTCAGGTCAAGGAACCCATGGATACTCAGTCATGTGACATCACGTCAATTCTGACTTATGGCAGCTCTTTTCAGGGTTTTCCAGATAGAGAATACTCAGAAATGGTTTACCATTCGATTCTCCTGGGCATGCCCTGGGACTGTGCAGTTTGCCCAAGGCTGCACAGGTTAGTTCTACTCACAGGAGGCACAGTGGAGAATCGAACTCCCAACCTTTGGCTCCACAGCCAGATACCTCAATCAGTTGTGTGCAATCAAGTCAATTCTGACTTATGGCAACCCTTTTGCAGGGTTTTCCAAGAGAACACTCAAATATGGTTTATCGTTCCTGTCTTCTGGAACTGTGTAGTTTACCCAAGGCCACACAGGCTCACTGTACTCGCAGGAGGCACAATGAAAAATTGAAACCCATAATCTCCGGCTTCACAGGCAGATACCTACAATGCACACACAGAGACAGACAGATAGACTGACAGACTGGAGTGTTAAAAGTTCCACAGGCTTTGTTTGTTTATTTGTTTGTTTTAAACTGCATCATAGTATTGTTCAGAAAGATCTAAGGATTGTGTTCCAGCAGAATATGAACTGGCTGATGTGACATTTTTGCAAACACTATTTTTTGGTACCGATCAATAACATTGCATGAAGGCTTTTGTGTGAAGCGTACAAGTTGATAGTTCTACTTCCACTTTTCACTGATTCAGGTTAAACTGAAATAAAATGTACAGAATTCAAGATGGATACAAATGTAGTGTTGAGGTCACAGAGAAAAGCAAAGATGAAAAAGGATTGGCAGTGTTTCACATGTGGAGGAGAGTTAAAGGAATTGATAGCATTTCCTTCAGTGAATGAGAGAGACCCACGGTAGCAAGCCTGCGTTTTCTGAAGTGGCAATTGAGAAAAAAAATTAGAATAATTCACTAGAAAGACTTTTTTTTTTAAAAAAAAAATTTAAATGGTTAAATAAAGAAGTAATCCTGTTAGAGAAGATTCAAATTTTTCTTCATAAAAGTTTATTTTCTTTTTGAAAACTGAACACTTCTCACAGGTCCTGTCACAGCCAGACATTGAATTACAACTCCTGTCATCTTTCATCGATGGGGATGGAACTCCAGCAATGAACGCTGAGGGTCCACAGTGTTCTGAATGTTAGGTTTTGCATTTCTTTACTTGTTCATTGTTTTGCAACCTCTGTCCCTCTGGCATCCACAAATGTCTGTTGGCATAACATATAATCTTTTACATATGTTGGGATACTGGACTGAGCTGATGAAACATCTGAGGTCCCAGACTGCTTTGTGTGAGCAAAATGACAATGGCGGGTGGGGGTTAGCCATTCCCCTGTACCTGATTCTAGGGTGGTTGGATAGGCTCATTTGGAATGCAGGTGGTCAGAGTTAGCCCCGAGAAATGATCACATCACTATCTAGTTGTGGAGAGAAGTGCTATTCTTGGCCTGTGTCTTCTGCATTCTGGAAAAAATTCAGTACTCAGAGATAAGTGTGTAGAAACCTAGGATGCTCATCAGCAGGTGGTCACACATTGTATGTTGACTATGTAAACACTGTGCATATATATTTGTAAAACAATGTGCTGTTCAGTTGTTTACAGTGTATGGGCATTCATAATCATCAGTGTTGTCGCCACCTGCTATTGGGCTGATCTCAACTTATGGTGGACCTTTCTGTAGAATTCTATGTATACTCAGAATTGGTCTGTCATTCCCTTCTTTTGGGTCACTCTGCAATTGCAAAAGGTGAATGGGGCATTTCACTGATTTATTCTGGGGTGGCGTTCCTAAGGGCCTAATCCTTCCAGTAGTTCTTTGCCTTGCTACTTTCCACCATGAGTGCTTCAGATTAGAGACGGGTACAAAGTGCTGGGTTGGTGATGTGTTCATTCTTCAGATCCACAGCTGTTCCACAGATGCACCAACTTCCCTGCCCAACCTCCTCCAGTGTGTGTCCACTCAGAAGCAGTGTCCTGAACCTCCCTGCCCCACCACTTCCTCTGTGAATGCCCACCAGAGGAGGTGGGGGGTGGGAAGCTGTGGCGCCTGTGGAACACTGGTGTGTCAGATGGTCAGAACATCTGCAGAATGCCAGACGTCAGACCCTATGTGGAACATCTGCAGAATGCCAGATGTCAGACCCTATGTGGAACATCTGCATGTCAGATGGTCAGAACATCTGCAGAATGGCAGGTGTCAGACGCTATGTGGAACATCTGCATGTCAGATGGTCAGAACATCTGCAGAATGCCAGATGTCAGACCCTATGTGGAACATCTGTGTGTCAGATGTTCAGAACATCTGCAGAATACCAGATGTCAGAACATCTGCATGTCACTGGGCCAAACCAGTGGTTCATGCCCATCAGATTTCTTGGGGGTTGGGGAAGAGGAGATTGCAGAAGAGTTGCACTGACGTATTTGCTCAGCAACTATTCCCAAAATTCTTTACTAAAAATATTTCCCAGTATTCTCTTCAAGTAAGAACTTACTCTATCAGTGAGGCATGTTGGAGGTGATTCCCGTAACTATTACTTACTGCCATATAAGATTAGATAATAATACTGGGAACCAAGACTGGATATGTTTTGTACCTCACCACAGTAATATACTTAGCAATCAAATAAATAAACTCAGCCTGCCTTATAGCCTTCTCCAATTCTTTGAGCTGTGGCACAATGTATGGAGTTGCACCTACAGTATTTGTTTCTGCCCAGCAGGACTGTTTTGCATCAAGCCATGGCTCTTAGATGGAAAGGGAAAGGGCTTTTTAAAAAAATCAGCTTGTGGTCTTCTCTGCAACGGTAAGCTGTTGTTATTAAGAAGTAAGCACATCATTTCCCCCTCCCCCCTTTGAAGCAGCCCACACACAAACGGGAAGGAAAACCACAATTTTTGGCACACACAGTCCAAACAGACTTTGTCTCAGGACAAAACTTATGATTAAGCGAAGATGCCTTTAAGATAAAAGAGATTTCCGTGGGTGAGTCAGAAATAAAAACAGTAACATAAATATACAGAAATCTACATGATGAAATCTTGATGAAATCACATCTGCTTGTTTGTTGGTGTAAATGGGCTTAAATGCTTTTACGCCTTAAGCTTCTAGAGCATGGAAATCTCTCTCTCCATAGTATAATAATTCTTGGAGTTGTGCAGCCAGCATGGCCATCAAGATGCCTCCCCCCTCCAGCTTCTGTCCGAAAATAGTTTATTGGGTGATGGTCAAGGAGACTTGTATGGGTGCATGGGTGGGTAACCCATGGCTTTCCCTTGCTCCTCTTGTCTTAGTTTCACCCTGGATTGAAGAGAAGATTGATCTAGTAAATACATCCTGCCTTAATGTAACTTAATGTTTTAGTATCCCCCTCTTTAATTTATTGGCGGTCTTATCACAAAATATGCTTAATACACATAGGGATTTTTTTTTAAAAAAAACTTTATTACATATTTCAGTATCTTAACTACTATTTACATAATTTTCAATATTTTAAATATCACCATTACATTCCTTAATTGCAGTCTAACTTCCAGCCCACTCTGTTTTCACAATAGCATGTAATCCATCTCATTTTCTTTAAACCCTAATTTTAGCCTTCCATATTTAATCACTGTGTCCCAGTTACTCAAATGTATATAATTCTGAAGGTTTTTAAAAAACACACACACACAACAACCTGTCAAATTTGATCATTTCTTTTTGCTTCCATACTTCTCATATTATTTTAGTCTTATTAAGTCTCTGATTACTTTTCTACATTTTTTTTCAAAAGTAGTTCTTGCCAGTGTTTAAGCACACAAATCTGGGTGTTACTTCTGCAGCCATTATACAAGGTCATGTTCCTTGGTCATTTAAGGCTGTATTTCTCTGGGACCTTCCTCTGGTATATAATATTGATTTGAAAAAAAAGCCAAGGATTAGAGCTATGGATATTGAAATCCACAGATTATAGTTACGCTCCATCTAGCCCTTGGATATCATGTGCATCCAAGTCTTAGTTCCATTTCTTCTATAGGAACCTTAAAATTGTGTGTAAAGTGAAGTTCATGGTGAATCTGATGGTATACATTGGAGTCCTTGTAAGAATACTAAGATGAGGCCAGGCTAAGCTTGGTGATCCTGACAAAGCATCTCAGAACTTATGATAAATTGGAATTTGGGGGTGAGGGAACATAGCCCAGGAAATTATGCATGCAGCTTCAACCCCCCATAACTGAGACCTCTATGTTGCCTTTTTGTTATGTTTGGAACCTGTAGCAGCCTTCAGACTTAGCTTGCGGTGAACATGAGGAACAGTTTCATTTTGTTCTCATTTTAAAGGAAAGCAACCTATCTTACAATGCCCAGATATATGTGGATGCAGAGACGGGTATCTTTTGGATGTTACAGTTTTCTGCATTTTTAGTGCAGTCACAGCTCAAACATTACATTAAAAATTACAGAAAACTGAGTATCTAAAGAAGCATGCAGTTTTGTGTGTCTTCATTTTTTTTTCTAATGCAAACAATTTGGACATAGTGGAACCATGATGGAATTATGTACACGACTGTCAGAGACTGGAAATATATGGATTCTGTTCTGTGGGAGCTCATCCATAGCTGAAGATTTGACTACATTTCATCCGTAATCATCTGTCATTCTGTCTCTTGCCCACTGTTGCCCTCAGAAAGCTGTGCTATGTTCGCTAATTCCAGTATCTCTGCTTTCAGAATGCTTCCTTTGCCATTCCTGCCCTTCAGGGAACTGATGTGCATTTTAATTCATCATAGAGAAGTGGTTGAAAGAAAGTGTGATATAGATCTGCAGGGTCCTTTCCAGCCATTTGGATGCATCTCAAGACGTAAGAGAATGGACCATCCATGTTTTGAAAATGAGCAAATGGCAATCTTCCTGTGGGCACTGATGTGAGTGCATTTTGGGCAGGATCCTCCTAATGTTCCACCCCCACTTTGCTGGGGTCTCATCGGTTGTTCTTCTGCAGAGGGTGGGCAGACTTTTCTGAGTTTCATCCTCTTCTAACTGCTAACTGCAATAGTGCTATAACTGCTAACTACAATAGCGCTGTATGGTGGCATAAATTTCAAAGAGCAACCTGTGGCAGTTTGCTTTGGCATGTATAACAATAACAGTGAGTTTTTGTGGATGATATGATCCACAGGTCTTTATCAATATGAATTCCGTGGGTGGGTTTGAATAAATGGATTGTAATCCTCAAAGGTATTTCGTTTCGTTTCGTTTAGTCATTTAGTCGTGTCCGACTCTTTGTGACCCCATGGACCAGAGCACGCCAGGCCCTCCTATCTTCCACTGCCTCCCGGAGTTGTGTCAAATTCATGTTGGTTGCTTCGCAGACACTGTCCAGCCATCTCATCCTCGGTCGTCCCCTTCTCCTCTTGCCGTTGCACTTTCCTAACATCAAGGTTTTTTCCAGGGAGTCTTCTTTTCTCATGAGATGGCCAAAGTACTGGAGCCTCAGCTTCAGGATCTGTCCTTCCAGTGAGCACTCAGGGTTGATTTCCTTTAGAATTGATAGACAGAATCTCCTTGCAGTCCAGGGGATTCTCAAGAGCCTCCTCCAGCACCACAATTCAAAGGCATCAATTCTTCGGCGGTCAGCCTTCTTTATGGTCCAGCTCTCACTTCCATACATCACTACAGGAAGAACCATAGCTTTGACTATTCGAACTTTTGTTGGCAAGGTGATGTCTCAAAGGTATATGGTAAAATAAATCTGATAGTCTTAAAGGTGCTACAACCTCCCCTTCTCTTTTGTTTCTTTTCTTGTATGCTGACTGGATAGGTCAGTGAGTTAGGTACCTGCTTGCAGAATCAGGGTTGAAGAGTTTGTATCTCTACCATGCCTCCTGGCAGAAGAGCCAGCCTGTGTGGCCTTGGGTGCACAGTCCCAGAGAATTCTCAGAAGAAGGGGAATGGTAAACAACTTCTGAGTCTTCTCAATACCTAAAAAAAATCAAGAAAATAATTTCTATAAGTTGGAATTGACTTGAGAATATATAATTAAAAGGGATTTTTGTGTGTTTAATTTAAAAAGAGAGAGGCTGTCTTTTTGTTGTTGTTTGCATGTTCTTTTGTTTATTGCTGAAGGAAAGCTTCCAAAGCACAATAATTCATATCAATGGAAGAGAAGTACATAAACATTTTGTGGTTTTTCATCCCGCCTCCTTTCATTTACCTTTCTTTCCCCTCTTTTTTACTCATTGTATTTCTAACTTCAAATTGATTGGGAAAAATGGTCTCTCGCTCTTGTCAGAATTTAATGCAGGATGCGGGGGACTTTGCCATTTTATCATGTTGTGTCAATATAATTGTGTTTTGCTAGAGATGTATTCACTGGAGAAGTAAAACTGCATTTTATCAGAGTTTTCTTTCCCATTTTGTTGCTATTTTGGCTGTTGGCCAGGGCTGCCCCCACCCCAATTTTTAAGTGGAAATTTTCTAAAACATTAATGTTGGCTTTAACACATGAACCACTTTCCCCCCCAGTCCCATTATTTTATGTTACTGACGCACACAAGCAGGCCCATGTTTGCTTGTTTGTTTATTTGTTTGTTTGTTTGTTTATATCCCACCCATCTGGTATATTCTACCACTCTGGGCGGCTTCCGACATAACATATATACATTAAAATAACAGAAAAACATTATGACATATCAATAACCTATACAGTGCTAAAATATAATAAATAATAAATAGCAAGAAAGAAAAGAGAGTCAAGTGCTGACAGGAGGGAAGGCCTGGATGTACAGAGAGAGAGAGAGAGAGAGAGGAACAGAAAAAAAAGAAAAGATTAAGAAAGTCACCAGCATTAAACATTGAGCATATGCAACAATGTTAAGAATGCTGTCGGGGGAAAAAAAGATTCATTTGAAATGTGATGCCGGAGGACAGTTTTGCAGATATGCTGGATTGCCAGAAAGACAAAGAAGTGGATCTGAGATTAAATCAAGCCTGAACTATCTCTGGAGCCAAAAATGTTGAAACAGAGACTGTCCTACTTTGGGCACATCATGAGAAGGCCGGATTGTCTAAAAAAGACAATAATGCTAGGAACGGGGGTAGCAGGAAAAGAGGTCAATCGAATACATTAGTACCTTTCATTGTATCAATGAAATGGTACAATTGCAACATAATTCCATTTAGTGTATGTTGTTGTTTAGTCGTTTAGTTTTGTCTGACTCTTAATAACCTCATGGACCATAGCACTCCGGGCCCTCCTGTCTTCCACTGCCTCCCGGAGTTGGGTCAAATTCTTTGTCAAATTGGGTCAAATTTTGTCTGTAATCTATTACTAAGTAGTAATAGATATGTGTGTCACTTGTTTATATTGAAGAGAAATGTCAGGAAACCAAAGCTGCAACAAAATTCAGGAATCAAATGTTTCGGGGTACGGTAGATGTTCATGGAGCAGGTTACCTGCCCTGAATTTCCATGGCAGAACAAGGATTCGAATCGAGGTCTCATGCCTCCCGGTCCAGTTCACTGTGCCAGTATCACTTCAGAAACAAGATTAGCATAACTTGTAATTGTCAAATCCACAGGTAAATGGAAAAGAGACATGTTGTCACTTTTGGCTATTCTTCTCACTTTAAGGAAGTATTACGAAAGTATTGGGCTTTATACAAGAAGAACTTTGCCCATTGAGAGACTTAAGCTTCCAGATGTCCTAAAGAAAGACTTAACAGATAAAGTGACAGTTCAAAAGACTGAAAAGCATTGGAACAAAGTCTTTCCTTAAAATTTATTTTGTGTGAATCCACTCACATGCCTTCGGCCTTCGGAATTAAAACTGCTCTGAAGTTTCTCACATACCCTTTTCCACAATAGCGTTTGTTCCAGCACATTTCTGTCAGGCTGACTTGATATATTTGAGCTAATTGTCAGGTGATGGCCATTGCAGATCAGTTGGACACAGTTTTAGCCAAACATTTCTAAAAACAAAAGGTTGGGAACATACTAGATCAGAGTATGGCTTTTGTTATGCAAAGTAGTTACCAAGAAGCGAGGGAGGCAGAGAGAAAGAGAGAGAGAGAGAGAGAGAGAGAGAGAGAGAGGAACATAAAAAAGAAAAGATTAAGAAAGTCACCAGCATTAAACATTGAGCATATGCAACAATGTTAAGAATGCTGTCAGGAGAAAAAGAAGATTCATTTGAAACGTGGTGCCGGAAGACAGCTTTGCAGATATGCTGGATTGCCAGAAAGACAAAGAAATGGATCTGAGATTAAATCAAGCCTGAACTGTCTCTGGAGCCAAAAATGTTGAAACTGAGACTGTCCTACTTTGGGCACATCATGAGAAGGCCGGATTGTCTAAAAAAGACAATAATGCTGGGAACGAGGGTAGCAGGAAAAGAGGTCAATCAAATACAAGATGGACTGACTCCCTAAAAGAGACCACAGGCTTAAGATTTCAAGCACAGAGCAGGGTGACTGAGGACAGGACATTTTGAGAGTGTTCATTTGTAGGGTGACCATGAGTTGGAGGCAACTTGATGGCACATAACACTATGCAACCCATTGTAATAGACTGAATTAGCTTTTCTCTGGGGGAGGTGACAGGAGTCTCCCCCAAGAGATGTGAGGACTGTGAACATATTTGAGCATTCCTTGGGCAATAACAGAACCAGTTGGCTGCTCTTTAAACTCTGGAAGCACCACTGAAGTGCTTCTGACATGAATGAAGCAGCATCAGCTTTTCTTCCCTTCCCATTCCATTCTACTGGGACTTCTCTTTCTCTCCTTGAAATGAAGCATCAGTGTTGAAACCGAGGGTCTTGCTTTGGGTTGCCATCAGAATTCTCCAAGAGCACCAATTTAGATTAAAATTCATGGCGGAATTGTTTTTCGGTGTTAATTAATTATAAAACCTAGACTAAGTACTTGAAGATCTTCTTCTGGCATCTTTTCTTGAAAGCTGTCTGAGTTTAAATAATTCCTGCTGTTGGGAATAGCCTTCTGTCATGGCTTAAATGGCTTAGTCTTTTGCTGTCATCCTTTTGTGTTGTGTGAAGGGCTCTTGGGAGTGTAGATTGCCTTATGTGTCGAGCTGGCAATCTGGGTGGTGGTGATAGGCAAGGGATTCATCCTGTACATGGCCACCCAGCTCTAGTCAAAGGCCAAAACTTGTCACAAAGAGAGTTAAGACCCTCTGCCATTTCTACACTCCATTAATATATGTTATGTCCTTCTTGTTTTTCTTCTGCCACTGATGAGAATTTGACCATTAGGACCATTAGGACCTAGCTGAACTTATAGAAAATCAGAATAATGACTACAGAAGAACTGCACAACTTTGACAATGAAGAAATGGAAATACTGTATTTTTCCATGTATAAGACTATACTTTTGTCTAAAATCTTTAGACTAAAAGTTGAGGGTCGTCTTATACATGGAAGTAAGCTGATGAGAGAGAAAAAGTGGAGGGGAAAGCAGGGATCAAAGTGATCCTGCAGGGCTTTGATCCCTGTTTTCCCCTTCACTTGATAAGCCCCACTTAGATTTCTTAATTTTAGGTTAGAAAAGCAGGGGGTGTCTTATACATGGGGGCGTCTTATACACAGAAAAATACAGTAGTTCAAGATTTTGGATCAAAATCAACCATCAGTCCAAATGGAAACGGCTGCCAAGAAATCAGAAGAAGGCTGAGACTCAGAAGGACAACAATGAGGGAATTAGAAAAGGTCATAAAGTTTAAGGATGTGTCATTGGAGACCAAGACCACACTCTTTGCTTGATCACCATGTATGGGTGTGAAGACTGGACAGTAAAGAAACTTGAGGGGAAATATTCATTTGGAATGTGGTGCTGGAAGAGAGTTATGTGGATACTCTGGACAGCCAAAAAGATTATCAAGTGGGTTCTAGAGCAAATAAATGCTGAACTATCTCTGGAGGCAAAAATGTTGAAACTGAGACTGTCCTACTTTGGGCATGTCATGAGAAAGCAGGATTCTATGGAAAAGGCAATAATGCTTGGAAAGGTGGAAGACCCAACGTGAGATGTATTGACTTCCTAAAGGAAGCCATGGACTTGAGTTTGCAAGAGTTGAGGAGGGCTATTGAAGACAGGATATTTTGGAAATCACTTATTCATAAAGTCTGATGTGATTTGATGACATATAATAACAACATAGAATTTGATAAGTGTTTAAAGTGAAATTGAGCAGAACTTCCTTGAAATAGGGCAGTTTGGGGGGCAGTAGTTATTTGAAGAGCTAAAGCATAAATATTGCAGTAAAGAATAACATGTTACATGTGCATGCTTTCCTCAAGGACGGGGGAACAAGAACATGTATTCCCAACTCTAGATGAAATTCAATTCTTCAAAAACTAACAAAAAACCCTTGGGTTTAGAAATATTGGATATTAAGCTTCTGTGTCCAATAATCAGAATGCAAGGAAATATTGCTGCACAATATTGTGCCCATGTTGCCAGCAGGAAGAAGGATGCCAAACTTTACATAGTAAAGAGCAGCCTGAATGTTGACAACACCCATTTCAGCAGTAAAGATAGTCTACTTGTACTCATCTTCTTGTTCTCAGTACCATTTATTCTAGGCATTTTGGAACCTAAAGAACTTGTTAAGAAACAGCACTGATTATTGCTTTGTATTTGGGTGAGAAGTGGTGAACTGATGAAGAAAGGATGCAGTTCTGTGATTTCCCCCTGCTTGGTGCCTCTTTGTGAACGGCAGGGCAAGACTGGTCTTTTCAATTTATGTGAAAGGCCTTTTTTGAAGATCAATATTTCAGCCTCTGCAGCCTGGATTCTTTCCAAATTAAAAAAGTGGGTGGGACCAACTGTTCTCTTTCAAGATAACCAAGATCGGTCTTTTCAATTGATGTAGTCTGCTTCAAATCTGGAGACGTTTAGGGTCACCTCTTTCTGAACAGGGGGACAAAACAGTTTTACTTTTAAGAAGCTGGAACTCAAAACCCCTTTGTCCAAACTTCTCCAAATTTGGCACAGAACAAGAGCAACCTGTCTACTACAACTGTGCCAGGCTTGGTGCTGATATGAAGCCCAGTTTAAAAGTTACTGGTTTCTGCTCGGGCACACCTCTCTTTTTAGAATTGCCTTCTGGAATGTTGATTTGCTCTGCCAGCACAAGATCTCTTGTGCAGCAGTAATTATAAAGCTGGGTAGAGTGTTTTCTGTCATTGGGAGTTGAGATGAATGTCAGTCTTCTTCTTTACACCTAATTTGAAGCATCAGTTATAATTCTTGAAGGTAGTCAGTCTGTCTGCCCCCTTTCTTCTACTACTTTTAAGAGGACTTGTTTGATCTGTTGTCTTGTGGAAGCTTATTACAGCTAATTACTGAATAAAAAGCTTTCCTCTTCCAGGGGACCTTTTTACTTAAGTTTCACTACATGGGCATGGGGGGGAGGCATATTAATTTGATTTCGCTTCATCACAACATAGCTTTCATGAAGATGTGCCTTTTAAATTTTGATGGGAACACTTAGTGCAAAAATATGAAACGTTTAGATTTTTTTTTAAAAAAGGTTCTCCTTCCCCCTCAATTTTTTATTTTCTTGGAAACAAAGCAGGATGGAGTCATCTGGATGATACGTCTGCAAATGACAATGATGCTTTAACCTTGGGCCAGGTGTACAGTGGCAAACCTGACATCTGGGAATTAAGGTGACTAACACTTAGCATGGAAAGAAAGAAAAGAAACACACAAAAAACATGGGCACCTTAAAGACTAATTATTATATTATAATGTGAGCTTTTGTGGACAAGTCCACCGCGTCAGACATAAGGGGAAAAAACTAAATACTGGATAAAATACCAAATGCGCAAGTAAATATATAAAAAAAATCTGTTGTAGAAAAGCAGCAGGGGAAGAAAAATGTACAGGGATCTTGAAATTTGGAGAAAATATTTTGAATTTTTCAGATGACAGTGCTGAAGAATACATATATTCTATGTCTTGTTTTGTGCAAATTTTTCAACCAAGTGGGGCTGTAAGAAGCAGAGGGTTAAAATGCAATGATAGATTGTAATAAAACATGATTTTAAGATATTGAAAGCCATAGATAATTTCAGGCAGTATAAAAGTATTGTCAGAGCAATAATACAGTAGTTAAAAAAACTGACTAGTGTCTCTTAGCCTCTGGCCTCATTGACTTTGATATTGAACTTTTTTTATTGTGGTGTAACTATCCTCTGTGTAAATCTCAGTTGTAACTTGATGAGAAGATGAATGGAGTTTTAGCCTTCTATGAACTGATATGACTGATCTAAATGGGTTTTATTGTGATGCTTACAGTGATATAATGGTACTTACCCGTGCCCCTTCGCTAGTCACTCTTAAGGAAACTTAATAACAATAATCGAGTGTTGTGAAGTCAATTCTGACTTATGGTGATCCTTTTTAGGGTTTTCCAAGTGGAGAATACAGTGGTGCCTCGCAAGACGAACGCTTCGCGGGATGAAAAACCCGCAAGATGAATGGTTTTTGCGATCGCTATGGTGCCTTGCAAGACGGCTTCTTCTATGGCCGTGCTTCACAAGGCAAATGTTTTTTGCAAGATCAATCCCTCGCAGGATGAATGAATTATTTTTGTCTTGCGAGGTTCCCATAGGAATGCATTGCAATGCATTCCTATGGGAAGCCGCTTTTCGCAAGACGAAAATTTCGCAAGACAGTGCTACTCGCAGAACAAATTACATTCATCTTGCGAGGCACCACTGTATTAAGAAATAGTTTACCAGTCCTTTCTTCTTGGGGTGCCCTGGGACTGTGTAGGTTGCCCAAGGCTACACAGGCTGTCTCTGTTGGCAGGAGGCACAGTTGGAAATCAAACTTCCAACTTCTGGCTCCACAGCCAGATACGTAAACCAGGGAGCTATCTTCACTATGTGAAAAATGGAATATGCCATTCCTAATGAGGTTGGGCTCAGATATCTGAAGCAACACCTCTCCATGCGTCCACCTGCCACTGCTCTTAGATCTAGGGAGAGACTCTTATCTTTTAGCCACACCCCTAGGGGAAGAAAGTCTGGTGGTAACAGATTATACAGCCTTCTTTGGGGCAGCATCTTGAGCTCCGGGATGTTCTCCTGCAAAAAGTACAACTCGTGCCAAATCTACAAGTGGTTGGACACCATGTTAAGATCTATTTCCTCTGCTATTGATTTGTGGCCACTGAATATGACCAGAACACTTCTGTGCATTTCCTTCTCTCTGTTTATCATTATTAATTTAATTAGATTTGTTGGGTTTTTAAAATAAAATTAGTCAGACCTGATTCTACAAATATATTTATGTATTCTTGTTTTAATATTGTTTCACAGCCTGGGATTTTAATGAATGGCAGGATACAGATTTCAGTGAACATATCTATCACTAAAACCATAATCGGTCCCTGCTACCTTTAGCAATTTGTACTAAGGCTAGCAGCTGTCCTGTTTCATCCCATCCATCTTTCTTGTCACCTTAGCTTCTTCTGATTCCTCTGTCTTGACTTGTCAGTGAGTTATTTTTAAAAATGCAGTTATAACCTAGAACTCTTACTTATTAACCAACTTTTTTTATTTTAATATGTGTTTAATGAATGTATTGATTAATCGAGGATTATGTGTGGGTAATGCAAGCACTGATGTTAGTAGCACTGAATATTTGATTATCACTCTCCATCTTGCTACTATCACCAAGTAGGTCTTCTTGAGTTAAAATTGGCCTTGGCCAATGGAGGCTGGGGGGGGGGGGGAGAGAGTATTAATAATCCAACATCTTTAAAAAATGCATGCCCATCCAAAGTATGTCAAGGCTGTTTTTTAAATGAATATGAAATATTAAGTATTGGTGATATAAATTTAGGTATTTTTTTTGGAACCAACAGTTGTATTTTATAGAATGGATTGAAGGCTAAATGTTGCCATTTGCTACCTGCATCTCACACAGAGCCCTAGTCTTCTACCAGGTCGTGACATAGAGGTGACCAGCTTCTTAAAGGCTATAGACATGGACCATAAGCTCTAGCAGGTTCTACCATGCTGCAACAACATTTGTACGCAGCCCTGGCAGTGGGCAGTGTTCCTGTCTTCCAAAGACTAGCCTAGCTAAGTATAGAGATGCTTGTCACTACAATTTTCATTATCAGCCAAGTGATGAATTGGCCAGAGTAGCTATGAACACAATGACATTGTAAAATCATAGTGGATAATAGAGATGGGGGTATTCGTATTTGTATATGAATACCTGCACACAGGTGGACATAATGAGGGTCTACCCCCCTGGGGCCGGACAGTCCACTCACCCACCCACTGCTACCGCCGGCTGCACGTTCCCTTCCAATTGCTCAGGAGCTAGCGGTCGACTAGCTGCTCCTGGCAGAAGGAAGGAAGATGAGCCTCCCTGCCAGGCTGACCAGTGGCTAGTCGACTGTGGAGAACCATCAGTGCATCAGTAGAATCAGGAAGCTTCAAGATTTTTGAGGGATATGTATTGTGTTGCCATATAGTGATATGACACATTATTGTGTATGCAGAATACCAATAACTTTCTAAAGATGAAGATGAAGGTCCTTAATCCAGTTGTTAGTTCCAGGCGGAGTAGACCCTTTCAATCAATTGTTGAATGGTGAGTTGGAACTTACATAGCTCTACTTAAATGGCTGTGATTTTGCTGGGACTCCAGTTGGATTAAAACCAAGGTTTCCAGTCCTATGGACTGAGATCCCTTAACTGCAGATGCCAGGAAGTGAACGTGCTCTGAAACAACATTCAGGACATTCCACCAGTGAGCAGCATGCTCTTGTATGATGAAACACTATAGACCTATTAGGTGTTTTTCCTCATATAATTCCTTTCACTCATTCAGGATGAAACTAATTATGTCTCTATTTTCTTGAAGGTAGTTAACAGTGCAGGCATTTCATTATGTAACTAGCATCTATGGGGAAGCCTGAGCAAGAGTAGGGACTAAGTAGGATCTGTCAACAAGGCATTCCAGGATTGGTGTAGCCGATAACCATATTGTATTAAGGGCTTTGTGGAATCTCTGTTCTACATTTGCCTCCAGCTGATGGTGAAAGCTTCATCCTTTTGCTATTCCTAAAGGCCCAGGAAAGACCCAATCGAGAGATGTTACCCTCTGTAGGATTAGTTATATGTGGATGTGAACCTAAAGAAACTGGAAACATCCACTGGACCCAAATACGAAGGAAGGATTATGTCTCAGGTTGCTGGAAAAAAGTAAGTTTGTTTTATTTGAGAAACAGCCTAACAAATTCTGGTCGGATCAGTCTATGCTGCCTTCTTCACGGGCTATTTAAAAGAAGCAAGAGAAACTATGCATTGTGCATCATTCTGAAACATTCAGAGAACAATTTGATAGACACGTTAACATTATTTATACAATGCATCCAACTTTCTCCACTGTCGGTTCCACTATTCATAGAACATTAATAAGGCATATTATTGAGCACATTTAAATATCATGTACAACCATCTTATTTAATCCATACCAATTATTTAGCAATGCGTAATAAAGGTCTATTTTGGGCTGATTCCCAGCTCCACTAAACTATTGATGATACAGCAGATATTATCAGGGTCAAAGGAACCAAACCAAAAGCTGATTTCCCGAACAACCTAGAGAGTGTGTGGGGAAAGCAGGTCCTACTAGAGAATAGAAAATTATTCTAATTATGCCTTGTTACTTTGAGCCTGTTTTTGAGGTTGCTTTTATTTACCATTTTTAGTGTGGTATTTGTTTGCTTCTTTTAAACTCTTTGTTAGTTATCGTTTTTAGCTTTTAAACATTGTCTTTTAATGATGCAAGCTGGCTTGCATGCTTTTGAAGGAGAAAGGTTGCGTAAAATATTTCAAATCAAATAATAAATAGTAATTCTTCCCCGCCCCCCCCCGAACCTCAGAGGGACAGTGTTCCTAGGCTCTGTATCCAGTCCAATTCCTTTGTTAAACAAAACTTGACGTTTTTATTGTAGAAATCGTCTGTATTCCCCAAAGTGTAGATCATTCAGATATGATTACATCCAGAAAATGCCTGAACCAACAAGTTTCTTGAAATTTAATTCTGATATTGGCAAGATGCTCGCCATTGTGCACTTTAAGGGGCCCATGGATGGACTTGGCTTGGGCATGGCATCCATGATAGCCAGGGTAAACACAGACAGATCTCAGTAAGTTCTCTACCTTCCTGCATACACATTTCTTCCTGTATTTTGCTTAGGGTTTTGAGATCCAAAGAAGAGCAATGGCTTATCAGACAAAGACACTAGCTGGTCTAGTTTCCTTCAAATAATGGCTGGCTCGTTTCCTATGGAAAGCCCAACATTTATTTTATTTATTTATTTATTTATTTATCGGACTTATATACCGCCCCATAGCGCTACAAGCACTCTCCGGGCGGTTTACAATTTTTAATTATACAGGCTACACATTGCCCCCCCCCAGCGAGCTGGGTACTCATTTTACCGACCTCGGAAGGATGGAAGGCTGAGTCAACCTTGAGCCGGCTACCTGGGATTTGAACCCCAGGTCGTGAGCACAGTTTAGCTGCAGTACAGCGTTTTAACCACTGCGCCACGAGACTTCAGATGTTCAAAAGCACTCTCCCATCCGGCAGATCTGTGTTGCTTCTGGTGCTGAAAGGGAACACATATCCATCATGACTAATAGCCATTGATAGCTGCATCCTGCATGGACTAGAATCTCTTCTAAAGCTGTCCAAGTTGGCTGGCTGTCAATCTGCCTAATTAATTCACTTTGACCATGACTATATCTTGTGGCAGCAAATTCCACATTTTAAATATGTGCTTTATAAAGAAATGCTGCTGTAGCGAAATGCCAAAAGGTGACATCATTCCTGCCTGTCCATCACAGAAGCTCAAGGGGGAGGAGCCAAGGATAGGGCAGGAGGGGCAGAGTTAGACAGACAGACAGTTGGAGATGTGGAATGGCAGTTGGAGAAAGTTTAGAAGAGAGAAGGCAAGTTAGGGGATTGAGTTGAGAGTGTTAGGAGAGGGAATTGAGATAAAATATATTGAACAAGCAAGAATGAAGTTACACATACTATAAGAGAGATATTGATTAAAAGTACATAGTAGTTTGAAATAAAAGTGATTGTATCCATATCCATGTTAAGACCTGATACAGTTCATATTTGATTTACCTTTATGATTTACTTATCAATAAAAGAATATTTGTTAATCCAACCTGTGTCCTAAGTTCAATAACCCTTAGGTTTGGTAGCACATGAGTACAGTGGTACCTCGCTAGACGCAAAAGGACGAATCCGCATTTCGAAACCGATGCTTCGCAGGGCAGCCTTTTTTACAGCTGATCGGCACTTCGCAAAATGGCTTCCCTATGGGTGGTCTTCACAGAACGATGAGGATTTTTCCCCATTGGAACACATTAAATGGGTTTCAATGCATTCCAGTGGGGAAATGGTTTTCGCTAGACGATGTTTTCGCTAAACAGCGATTTCAGTGGGACGGATTATCATCGTCATGCAGGCACCAATGTATAACATAATTGGTATTAGGAGAATACCTGGTGGCAATATGAAGGACGAAGGGTGTGATCCCTTGTGAGGGCCAAAATAAACATAGGCAACAAGGTAGATCGCTACAGCTGCCTTTATCTGTCTCCCCCTGTTCCACTTCATTGGATCATCCCAGGTTTGAGTATTATGACAAACACTTTGCCCATCTGCTTTTTCTCCACCATAGATAATTTTACACATTTCTCTCCTCATCTACCTAAAACAACACAAATGAGGCTCGAGTTGATTACTTACCGAGGAAGCTAAATATCAGAGGCAGATGGGCACCCCCACCACCACACATATACTTAGTTGCTGAGGCTACTCACTGTGTTATGGCTCAATACTGTTGCTCTGGAAGCCAGAAGGTGGCCTCCTTGACCATCTCATGTTGATGTTCACTGCAGCTGGATTGTATCTCTGATCAAAGTATGGCTTGTGATCTTCTGACAGGAGTGCCCCCTTCCTTCTTCTGCAGCTGCCATTACCAATTATTTACAAATGAAATGGAGCAAGGGAAAAAAAAACAGAGTTGTCCCACTGGAGCAACCAAAAACATCCAGAGAATATCTCGTGAGCCACCATGCCTTAAAAAAAAGGGTGTGTGTGAAACAGCCATGCTTTGAAGTTCACCTCCCATATGAATTCACCTAGTCACATAATTTGTCTGTAGTCTCACCTCTAACAGGGGGACAAAATAGACCCTCCTACTTAATAGGGCACTTTGAAAATATAATTTGCTTTAATTGTTTCTATTAGATATTACTGCTTGGATTAAAAAATTAGTCCAAAGCAGCTCACAAAACAACAGGCCATGCGCTGTTCTATGCTTGTGAGCAGTGGAAACCTGGTGCTTTCATTTATCCAAAACAACAATCAAGCAATCAAAATCTGTAGGATATAAAAACGTGATGATACTTATTTAGGAAAAAAATGGCACATTTTGGAGCTCGAAAGGGCTTTAACCCTCTCCTCAAGCTGGTTTGCAACAGTTTAATATGGCAATTACAAGTAAAACCCCAGAATATCGAAAAAGCTGAAGTAGATGCAAATAGAAATGTATTCCGCGGGCAAGATGAACCTCAGATAATGAAGCTGAAGTGCTTTGAACATTTAGCATTTAGTTAATATTTAGCATTAACTAAATGCTAAATATTTAGTAATTTGTGTTTGCCTCCTGCACTTGACTGGGGAAGTATCTACTCAGACTACTGTATATTATTACACTACTACTATTATCGTGGAAGATAGAGAGGGAAGGAGAACCTTCTTCACTTCCACCTCACGTTTTGATGTCTCCCCTGAAAATGTGCTTATTTTTGGTAGGTGTGTCATTAAAACAACCATGGATACAGACTCAAAATCCTTAGTAACACCATTACAAAAAGGAAACCCACCGTGTAAAACTAGGCTGGAACACTGATTATGCCCTGCCGGTATTGTTTTGACTATGGTCATGGATGCCAGGGCATGCACTGTTCTGTGATTGTTAGCAGTGGGAAGCCAGCATTTTCATTTGTCCACATTCCTTAGTCTGGTTCCACAACGGTTTGCTTTAGTTCAGCGACTGTGCAGATGAGGGAAAAAAAGAAAGGAAGGAAGGAAGACAAAAGAAACCAAAACGAAGCTCAGCTGCTGGAATATAGCAAGGTGACCAGAGGGCATAGGCTATTTTATAATAAAAAATCATTATTCTGCTTCATAGGGAATTTGTTGCATAAGTTGTGGGCAACCGGTAGCGAAAGAATCAAAGGTTAAGAGTTGAAAAAAGTCATGATAGTTGTAGAACCGGAAGAGTCCCAAAGGTAGGATTCTATATTCATTTCAGAAAGACTGAGAAATTGAACAAGATGGTATTTATTCAGTTCAGCTTAAATTGGTTCAGAAATGAATGCATGGAGAAGCAAAAGGAGATTCTTATTCAGACAGGGGTTGAGTGAACAGCAGGGGAGCTGACTCTGGTAGCCACGCCGTGAAACTACACAGCCCAAACACATACTGGGTTTTTCATTAGTTCCAGCACAGTTTGTTGAGAGGTAAGAACAGTGAAGGGGAAAAAAAAAACACGCGATCAAATCAGAACTGAATACCAGGATGAACTTTGTGAAAGACTGCAATAGATGTTGGTGGCTTCTCCTTGGAGGCTTTTAAGTAGAAGTTGGAGGGCCCTATCTGGGATACTGTTCATCGTGGGTTTCCTGTGTAGGGAAGGCATTGGACTTGATAACTTCTGGTTTTATGAGGTCCGGCAAATGAATGACAAAGTAATGGTTGAAACCCTTTGCCATAACTTATGCCACGTAAGGCTGCTGGTGTCCTTGGCAGAGGCAAATTTTGGAAAATTAATCATTTCTGCCTTTTGTCCTAAGGCTGCTGTGGAATCCCTTTCACCGTCATGAAGCCATGGGATGGGAGGGAGAAGTCTTTAATTACTAAAAATCTGTTTTGCTGGTAAAGTAATCCCATCAGTGGCATTTTTTGGTAAACAAAGACTTCCCACTTTTGTCCCACAGCCCACAAGCATCGTGATGGAAGTTAGAAATGTTTAATTTCTGAAAAACCACATCTACCCCAAGTCTTTCTCTTAGAAACTGAGTTATCCCTTATTCTTATTAAAAACACACGAGATGTTTGAGAAATAAATGATTGGTTTGAGTTCAGCTGGCTAGTTTTGTTTTCTTTCTTGGCATGGATTTGAACTCTTGGAGATTCTCACATTATTTTGGTGGAAATGACTTAAGCAAAATGTATGTGGCCACCTCATACTAACTAGTGACAGCTCTCTACAACTTGAGTTGGAGAACTTGCTCCAAGAGTGGAGATGTCAGCAGTAGACAATTCTTTTTTTGGAATGAAGGTGCTCCAGAGCTTGGAAAAGTTTGCTTTTTTTGGACTAAGTGGCTTTAAGAGTTCCTCTGCTACTATAAACACACTGGCCATGCTGCAGGGCAGATATTTTTGAAGACTGTTTTTTTTAAAAAGCAATTTTTCTGAGCTCTAATAAAGCTTTCCATGCTTGATCTATACACATAAAGGCTTCTGTAAGCCAAGATAACAGATATTTTCCCCCATAAGGACATTTTCCTGAATGCTGCTGATTTCTCCAATGTTTTAGAGACGTACTTTGAAGAAAATTATGATATTAAGTAGCATGGATACCAAAACAGTTTGCCACTTAGCATAAACTGTGTAGTTATGGTCTGAAAGCACCGTACAGAAGTAACATTTTCAACAGTATTGTTACACATACAAAAAGTATGTTGGACATTAAATTCCTGTTAATGAGAGGGCTAAATGTAATTACTGCTTAGAACATACTGTAAAACAACTGATGTCAGAGGTAATAGTATATTAAAGTAGTGATTATTTTATTACACAGACTAATTGTAAATCTATCAAGGCTATAGAAAGTAGACATTTAGGCTTCTTCTATTCAGCCTTGGTATTATTGCTTTACAATCTTTTCTTTTTGTATTGTACTACATTGTGGTGAACAGGGTGGTATATATTAGCAAACACTTTTCCTTTAACACACACACACTTTCCAATTGCCCTTGTTCAGTTCATTACAAATTAATTTCTTAAAAAAACAAAAAACAAAGATGTGGTGGTCATTGAAGCATGTAATTTATGTTCGTCTGATTAAAGGAACATACTGTAAATGTGTTCCTGTACAGCAGTAGTGGTTAGTTGTAAGGGTTTGGCTGATCCATGTATACAACCAGCCAGAATGGGAAAAAGTAGTAGGAAAAGAATATATTGCTTTTGCAAATAACTCCAGATTGCAACTCAACAAATTCAGAGATCTTCGAATTGACTAAACAACTGCTTCTTTCTAGTTACCGTATTTTTCGCTCCATAAGATACACCTCTCCATAAGACGCACCAAATTTTTAGGAGAAGAAAACAGGAAAAAATAATCTGTTTTCTTCGCTCCATAAGACATATAGACTTTCCACCCTCCTGTTTTGTGGAAAAAAAGTGTGTCTTATAGTGCGAAAAATACGGTAGTTATTTTGTCACTTTACATTAGAGCTGTAACGAGTGTTTCCTCTGAGTTGCTTAAGTGTGCAGCTGCACAGCGCGGCATCAGTCCCGCACATTTGCAGCCAGTGTTGTCACCCATTTGATTCCACTTATGGCTGGAACCCCCCACATATGGGGTGGGACCCCCACCCAGCTGTGGCAAATAAAAAAAAAAATAGAGCAAATATTGGCCGTAACTTAATAAGGATTAATTTAACTCCTTTGGTCAAATAAGAACAATATCCCATCAAGTCAGTTCTGACTCATCTAGAGCCTTTTTGGGGTTTTTTAAGTAGACAGTACACGGGGGTAGTTTAGCATTCCCTTATTCTGGGGGCATCTTGTGACTGAGCAGATTGCCCAAAGTAGGCTGGCTCTTCTTGGATGCCCAGCGGGGAATGAAACTCCCAACCTCTGGCTCCACAGCCAGATATCTCACTGGCTGAACTATCTAGCCAGCTTCATTGGTCTAATTCACTGGTTCTTAACCTTTGTTACTCGGATGTTTTTGAACTGCAACTCCCAGAAACCCCAGTCAGCACAGTTGGTGGTGAAGGCTTCTGGGAGTTGCAGTCCAAAACTCCTGAGTAACCCAAGGTTAAGAACCAGTGGTCTAATTGGAGAAAATTTCAACCTTAATTATAACTTCTAGTTATCTTTACAGTTATGGGTGTGCAGCTTCACTTAAAAAAAGTGGAGAAGGACCATCACACAGTTCATTACGGTAATGATTATTTCATTACACAGATTTATTTTACCTCTGTCAAAACTGTGAAAGTAGAATACTCCACGTTGCTTTCCATTAATACCCTGACATTGCTGCTTAATATCTTTCTTCATTTTGTTAGCACTGTCGCAGCAGATGAGATGGGATGTATTAGATCGTTTGCTGTTGTTACATGCTGGCAAGTCTTTTCCATCTTACACTGATCATGTAGTAAATGACTTTCTAAATGCCCTATTAACATCCCTGGTCAACTTTTGCAAACTCAAGGCTGTGGGCTCCTTCAATGAGTCAACCCATCTCATATTTAGTCTTCCTCTTTTCCTGCTGACTTCAACTTTTCCTAGCATTATTGTCTTTTTCCAGTGCATCTTGTCTTGTCATTATGTTCTCAAAGTACAATAGATTCAGTTTAGTCATGTTTGTTTCTAGAGAGAATTCAGGCTTGACTTAATCTAGAGTCCACTGGTTTGTCTTTCTCGTGGGTCATGATTTCCACAAAGCTTTCGAGTAGCACTATTTTAAAACAAATTAATTCTTCACTCTGTCTCACTGGCCTTCTTCACTATCCAGCTTTCAAATCTATACATTGCAATTTGTAACTCAATAGTACAGATGAATTTAGACTGTACTGTATTCATATTGATGACTCATACTTTGTTGTGGTTACTGAGGTAAAAACATGGTGCATGGGAGGCTTTATACCATAGGCTGATAGGTTGGTAGCATCTATTTGCTTTATAGTTACTTTTGGAAAATGAATAAGTAAATTTGTTGCTGTTTAGTCGTTAAGTCATGTCCGACTCTTCATGACCCCATGGACCAGAGCACACCAGGCCCTCCTGTCTTCCACTGCCTCCCGGAGTTTGGTCAAATGCATGTTGGTCACTTTGAGGACCCTGTCCAACCGTCTTGTCCTCTGTCGTCCCCTTCTCCTCTTGCCCTCACACTTTCCCAGTTTAAGGGTCTTTTCCAGGGAGTCTTCTCTTCTCATGAGGTGGCCAAACAGAGTGAAAATAGAGTACTTATAGAGAATAAGTAAATACATGCTCTTAAAAACCATAGCTACAGTGGTACATTACTTCGAGAGGAGCTGGAAAATATTCATGCAACTCACAGTGGATTAAATGTAAATTTTGATATTCCTCAAAATCATGCATGATAGATCTGCAATAATGGGAGGACACTGTAGTGTTCCTAAATCCACACTGTGATACGTAGCTGTACTATGCCACCTAAAAAGTCATAATATTTTCTGTGCCAATTGTTGAGATGACCTATTACTTGGTTGGAAGGGGGTTAAATAAATGAGATTGATGCATCCCATCTATAAGATAATGTAATGAGGAAGACATTGCAGATACTACATGGGGCTCATCATGTGTTGGATTTTCAGCCTGACTGATTCCAGTCTTTGTTTGGAACAAGCAAAACTGTAAAAAATAAAACTCCTTGAATATCTATGTTGACCATGTGCCAAAACACCATGACACTCTAGGGAGGAGATGGATAAACCATATATTGATAAGCAGCAGTCCTTCAGAATTTTAGACAGAAATCTGTCAAAAGCCCTCGAAAATTTAATTTTTGGGATGCAGTTTTCAGAATTCCCCAGCCACCCAGTCCATGCTTCCTAGGGGGATGATGATATTTTAGCCCCAAAATGAAACTCTTCTATGAACACTTTCTGTTTTTTCAGTTCTATCCGTGGGAACGGATGGACTATCCCCACTTGTCTCCAGATAACCTGAAAGGGATGAGACAGACTTCTTCCAAAGTTTAGTTCATTTCCCTGAGCCAATAAGAAGCTTAGGGAAATGTCACCCATACCCCCACAATATGCTCCCTTCTATCCATCTTTCTTTACCTTACCAAACGCCTATGGGCTCTTCAGCATGTAGAGTCCATAAGAAGAATGGAGACAAAACCTATTTCTCTGTACTACACAAACCACCAAACAAGAGGAGGGAACACAAAGTTATTTTTAGACCCCATGGCTGACATTTTCCAGGAATTATAGCCCCTAAAAGACTCTTCTAAGCCCTCTTAGAAGGCAGCATCAGTCTTCCTAGGTGGATGTTTTTTGAAAGTGGATTGCTGTTAGAAGAGAGGAATAAATGTTTGGAAACAGGGTACAGACAAAAACAAAGGTTTTAGAAGCTCAACTCAGCTGACATGGACTTTTGTTGTTGCATGCTCTCAAATTACTTGTTGCCGATGGTGACCCAATGAATTAATGATCTCCAGAACGTCTGAGCGCTAACAGGACTGCTCAGCTCTTGCAAACCGATAACTGTATTTCCTTTGTTGAATCAATCTACAGTGGGGTCTCGACTTACGAACTTAATCCGTATTGGAAGGCAGTTCTCAGGTCAAAAAGTTCTTAAGTCGAATCTGCATTTCCCATAGGAATGCATTGAAAACCATTTAATCCGTATCTGCTCTTTTCGTCCATAGAAACTAATGGGAAGCTGCTATTCCGCCTTCTGCCACTAGAGGGGGATAATTTTTTTTCTTTTTTCCTTTTGACCTAAGATAACTTAGCTTTAAAAAAAGGGGGAAAAAGAGTTCGTAACTCGAATCTAAGTTCGTAAGTCGAGTCCATATATTCCTATGAGAGCGGTTCGTAAGTCGAAACGTTCATATGTAGAGCCGTTCGTAAGTCGAGACCCCACTGTATCACTTACTTGCCCCTTTTTATTCCTACTGCCTCCGACACATGAATTCTTGGGACTTGAAATTCTTTCAGCCTATCTAGATGTTATCACTGGGATGTGGAAGTGGAGACGAGATGTGATGAAACACTTAGTTCCACCCCCATGGCTTTGTTTTACTGGTGACAATGTGGACTATCGCTTTTTGAATGAGATGTGGGTGCATGTGGCTGCTTTGAGGACCACCTGTGGTTTAAATGGCTGCTGTTTGCTGCACAGCCCAAGGAAAACTCTGTTTTTCCAATTATAAAGGGAAGAATCCACAGGGCAATATTGAATTAATTGACAGTCAGCCATGCATGAGTAATCCTGCACTTCAAAATGTAAATAACAAGTGTTTCGGAACAGTTAGAATAAAGATTTTTTTTTGTATTTATTGAAATTAATCCAACATTCAGAGCTGTGTCTGTACACAAGGGAAAGATAGATGATCATTAAACAAAAATTCAAAATGCCATCAGTGCTGAGAATTACGCCTGTGATGCGCTCTCTTCTCTGTGTGTGTGTGTGTGTGTGTGTGTTTAAGGAAAAAGTCATTGGTGAAATAATTGGTTTTTTTCTCCTCCACTTTAGCATTTAACTGCCTTCACATCGTCTTCGAAAATGGGAAGAAAAATGGGCCTTAAATGGTTTTGCTTAACTAATTACATGGTTAGGTGCCTAATTTAAATAAAGTGGCTTGATTTGTTAATAAGTTGCTTTATATTAATTGGGAAAAGAAAGTTTTAGCATTTTTTTCCTAATATTCCTGCAGCTTAACATGGCCTATTAAAGATCCCTGACACTAAAACAGTACTATTCTTAATACGAAAGCATGTGTTTTAGAAATAATTTCAAATTTTAGAAACGTATTTTCTTTTTAAATGGTTACACTGTCATTCTTTGAGATTCTGTGCCTACATCCAAGCGGAGTTTCGTGCCCCCGGCAATAATGTACAAGCGTAGATAGCTTTAAATGCTGGTTACTGATGCTGTTTTCAGCTTTATAAGGTTATTAGCTTTCTTTCATATCCTTACCCCCTTTCCTTTTTTTATGGAAAAAAAATTGGCAATACAAAGAAGCAGTGCCTGATGGACATAGAAAAATGGAGGGCCCCAGTCTGGTGCTCCTAGGACAATGTTTAATAGTAGTGAAGTTACCTGACACATTTCAGGAATATATTCTTCTTCATTAGTTACAAATAGAGATGGTTACGATTTTTTTAAAAGCAAATTACAAATACAAATCAATGAACTTTTAGTGATTTTTGATTTGTTGATTAATTGCCCCACCAGGCACCTAGAGACACCAGAATTGCAGAGAAACTGCTTCCTTTGACTCTTTTCAACAATTCCTCCAAGTCTGATGAAGACTGGATTTCAGATATCTGACTTACACACCCACAAAGAGCCACCCCCCCCTGGAAAGTTCTTCCCAGGCACCTAGGGAGTCCAAAATCACAGAGAAGTTTCCCCGTACTCTCCTCTACAATCCCTCCAAGTTTGGTGAAGATTGGATTTCTCTCAAGCTCACTCAAGGGCACTTTGTGGGGGGATACTTTGTAATTGTTTAACGCAGATGTCCGAAACCCAACCTTCATTAAACTTATAGAGATTACAGAGAAGAATCAACAGAAGCTCCTCTGCAATTTCGGTGTCTCTAGATGCTGGGGGGAAACTTTCCTGGAGGCCTTCTTTGTGGATTTATAACTTGGATGTCTGAGACCCAAACTTGCAGGGCTTGTAGAGGAGAGCAAGGGGGAGCTTCATTGTGATTTTGATGTTTCTAGGTGCCTGGCAGGCCGTTTTATAAGGCTTTCAATGTAAAAAATCGATCTATTCATCAGGAAAAAAAATTACATTTGTTATTCGTGAATTGAAACAAATTACCGCTGAATTGAATTGAAACAAATCACCATTGTTCCAATTTGTGCCGATCTTTAGGTAAAGGTAAAGGTTCCCCTTGACAATTTTTGTCCAGTCGTGTCCGACTCTAGGGGGCGGCGCTCATCCCGCTCTTCAAGCCATAGAGCCAGCGTTTGTCCGAAGACAATCTTTCCGTGGTCACATGGCCAGTGTGATTTAGACACGGATCTTTAGGTACAAATAATTTATCGAGAAAAAGCAAGAGAATATACAGTTACTAGTAAGAGAATAATAAGGTGATTAAAAAACAGCAGCAGCAACAACAACTGCTGAATAGCTCAGTGCAGTTTAAATATCTGGCTGCAGAGCTGAAGGTTGGAAGTTTGATTCCCCACTGTGTCAGCTTGACATCGACTAGACTTGATGATCCATACGGTCTCTTTCAGATCTGCAGTTTTAACATAATGATGATAATGATCTAAACCTGCAGAGAAGGTGAATTAGACTTTTTGATACAGATATACTAACAAACCAGGGCAATTTTTTAAAAAAATTACACAGAAATAATGGAAAAATCAGTCCAGTCCAGTGGACTGTCTTTGATTGCCTTATTTCAATGGTCAGGAAATGGACTCAATATAAACGATAGGCTGTTATCGAATGTAAAATATTGTGTTGTATCTGCTGTATTCCCAGCTATATTTCCCTTCTAACTGACCAGAACCACCTCAGAAACCCCATTGGTGATTAGAGATACTCATTACAATGTTGTTCCCACTTATTATTTATAGCCTGGGATTAATTTAGCTGCCAATCACTTCCATTGTTTGCAGAACAATGCTTCCTGGGAGGGGAACTGAATAGCAACAGGAGTTTTAAAGGTCACTACCAGGTCAACAACTTGTGCCCAAATACCATCTCTCTCTATATATATACAGTATTTGGCATGTATTCCCACTCTTATGTCTGAGGAAGTGTACTTGTCCATGAAAGCTCGCATTTAAGATGCCACAATGGTTTTGTCTTCTTTACTTTTCATTTTTATTTTGTTTTTGCCTGATGCAGCAATAATGTAGTAATTAATGACGCAGGCTGTAAAAACAAAATAAAACAAGTGGCAGAATACAACGTTTCAGCTTACAAAATATAGATGGAAACGGTTGTAGTGCAGAAGTGCTCAATCTGATTTTAGCATTCCTGGGAGAAGAATAAACGTGCCCTGGCCATGTAAGTGTTGGGTGAGCTGTCTTTGGAAGGGGTTTCTCTGATGATGTGCGGCACGGAAAAAGCCTTCGTAAACTCCTGCCTCATTTGGCACCAATGCCTGGCTACCAATTGAAGATCTTCTTAGCTGGCTGGATAGCTCAGGGGTTGGGAGTTCAATTTCCCACCATGCCTCTAGGGAGGATAGCCAGCCTATGTAGCCTTGGGCAAGCTGCACAGTCCGAGGGCACCCCCAGAAGAAGCGAATGGTAAACTACTTCTGCATATTCTCTACGTGGAAAACCCTGGAAAGCGTCACCATAAGTCAGACTTTACTTGATGTATAAGTTATTGTTAGTTAAGTAAAATGCTCTCCAGTGTAATTACACCACTTCTGTCCAGAAAACTAACATTCACTGCAATTTGGGGTTAAGACTGCCTAGCCTTGCAACTTTCAAAGCATCAGTTTGGTGCAGAGAAATAAGTTAAAACAGGATGGGGCAGAGAGCTGTGATGCAGCTGCACTTTAGGAATTAGGACAAGGGAGTTAAAAGTACTTCTGAGATAGACTAGGGTTGTACAGTGGCTGCTTTTTGTAGAAGCTGTCTGCAGTGTTGAATATTATAGTGGCTACTGTTTCAGAAGATATAGGGGACATACTTGGGCTAAAATTAGGAGAGTCAGTTGAGCAGAAGGATTTTATTGCCCCCATACTTTGACCATTGGTAAGATTCTTGTTTTGCTTCTCAATTCTTTTTCCTTTGGGAAAAAGGGTGATGATTGCATGCAACAAGTTTTGGCCTGCCCTCCGCTATGCAACTCTCACTGGGTGACTCTGGATCGGTCAGTGTCTCTCAGTGTGGTCTATCTTGTAGGGTCATTGTGAGGATAAAGTGAGGAGGAGGAGAGCCGTGCACAGCACTTTGAGCTAATGGGAGAAACAGTGGGATATATACAGGCAGGGATGTAAATTCTTGATTCTTTGGTCCTTATGACCACTTTTCCGTTGTGCTATGAGAGGGTGGGATGTTTCCTTACAAAATTTCTACACAAGATTGCAATAGCTGCTGCTTTGCTTCATGGGCTTTTATGAAGCAGAGACATAAGGAGTTGTATTTTACGTTGTTTCAGCCATCAGTTGCTCCTTCCGTGCTTTGTTTCTGAAAGGGAAAGGATGCTAGTTTTGTACAAATTGCCCCAAAGCCATTAGTGTAAGTTGCAGACACCTTGCTCAGGAGGAGATGGCCTTTTTCTCATTTTCAGGCTGAGCTGCAAGGAATTTTTTTGGGCTTGAAAATACCTCCTTTGGGTTTGCTGAAATAGCTAGAATTGACAAGAATGAGAAATGGGGGATTTTGTGGGGATCTTATTTTATTTATATCCCACCCATCTAGACCGAAGTCTACTCTGGGTGGCTGACAACATACAAGAATAATAAAATAGAATAAACAACACTTAAACCATAAGGAAAACAATAAATTAAGTACTGACAGGAGGGAAAACCTGCCTAAAGAGGCAGGTCTTGAGTTGGCTCTTAAAAACACCCAGCAAGGGAGCCAGGCAAATTAGGGGGAGATTGTTCCAGAGGTGAGGGGGCCATTGCCAAGAAGGCCCGCTTTCTTGTTCTTTCTCTTTGGGCCTCCCTCGGCGTTAGGCCCGTCAGCCACCCATCTTGGCTAAAGCGAGTGATTTGGGTGATCTTCCCTCCTCTATACAAGGAATACTAGAATTGTAGAGTTGGTGACTACTTACCTCTAATTATAAATCTCTAGGTCATATGTTAGTTATAGGCCAGAAATAAAGAACTCTTCCCCCACTCTATACAGTAGTATCTCGATTTACGATCTTAATCCACATTGGAATGGCGTTTGTACGTCTAAAAGTTCGTAAGTCAAGACAAACTTTTCCATAGGAAATTAAAAACCATTTAATCCATTCAGGCTGTTTTTCGTTCGTATGTCGAGGCGCTGTTCGTAGATAGAGGCATAGGAACTAATGCAAAGCCGGTTAATCTGTACTCTACCACTAGGGAGAGAATTTTTTTATTTTTTCCTTCTTTTGACCTAAGATGAACTTAGGTCAAAAAAAGGGCAGGAAACTTTTTTCTTTTTTTGTTCGTAAGTCGAGGCTCTGTTCACAAGTCGAAGCAACTTTTTGCGAAGGGAGCCATTCGTAACTCGAATTGTTTGCAAGTGGAGACATTCGTAAGTTAAGGTACCATTGTATTTAAGATGAACTGTGACTGTCTACAGGCAGATCCAGTATATGGGCTGGCTCTCATTTGAAATGTTAATGACAACTAGTCTAGCAAGGACCTGGCAAACTGCACCACGCCCTCACCCCACAGCAATCCAGAAAAGCTGTCCTTTTGCAAGGTGGCGTTATAAACATTGTGGGGAAGGGAATGCATTCTCATGCATTATATGGAGTGTGTCAGTGGGGTTCAGTGGAGTATGGCCCAACCACTGATCTCTTGTTTCCTCCTTTTTCAGACAGCCTGGGAAAAGAGAGTGCTGTCTGTTGCCCATATGTTTGGTGCTGTTTCAGAAAGCCATATGTTTGAACATTTAACAAAAGCAACAGTACAAGGGACTAGACAACTTTGAAAATATTGCTGTTGCATAATTTCAGCTGGTTGATGCCGTTAACGTGCTCCGTTTCATCACCTGCTTCTGCGGAGGCTGCTAGACACTTCAAATCTCATTACGCTATTTATTCATTATAATGCACGAGTTCTATGCCATGCTGGACCTTTAGGGAAACAAACCTCTCTTCCTTCACACATTTCAGTGTTTGCACAAATCAATGCTTCTTATTGCTGCCTCAATGGCTGAGCTGACACTGTTTTCTACATTCCTTGTATTTCATCCCACTTCCCGTCTGTGCTAAAGAATTTGTTTGAAGCCTCTTGCTGTTTGGTAGAGATTCAGAAATCACAGGGATTTGGGCTTAGCAAGTAAATCCATCCCAAGAGGCAGATAACTGTGTGCCATTTGGATGCCACCTGACCTGAAGCAATATGACAGAAATCGGAGAGGAGAGAACATCAACAGGTGCAAGGGGAACAGTTTGTGAGGAAGAATTAATGTGGCCCCATGTCTGACAGTACTTAAACTCCTCGCCTGGAGCGACTTTGATATATTTTCATTTTGGGTTCAATTTTGTGGGAGCAGTGAATCCGCTCTGGATCCAATCTGTGCTGTTTGAGGGACAGAACCTTCAAGACTCCCTGTAAAGTTTGGATTACAACTTGGCACGGATTCACTGCTCCCAGTTACCAATCTCACCAGTGGATTTGATAATGTATCACAAGATTATCCTTCGTAGATGTCATTTATCTAACTATAAAAGCATTCGTAAATTGCCTTTCAGCCCCAAAAGAAGCCTACAAAAGATAGATACCACACTCCTGAACAAAAATTAATTAAGACAGCATTAGATTTGAATAGTATTAAATTATTCATCATTCACGAGTTGGTTGGACAGTGGCACTGAAGCTACCAACATGAATTTGATCCAACTCCAGGACGCAGTGGAAGGCAGGAGGGCCTGGCGTGCTCTGGTCCATGGGGTCACGAAGAGTCGGACACGACTTAACGACTAAACAACAGCAAATTATTCATATTTGTTTACAGTCATAGGTTACTGAACAATGCTTTTTTGAAGTGAAACGGAATATCAACAGGGATCTTAATGGTCATTTTCAGGCCTGAAATGCCACACACCCAACTTGCACCCAGGAGGCAGATATTCTCTATATTTGAGGGCCATTTATAACTGTAATATTTGCCATGCAGTCCCACTCTCATGTCTGAAGAAGTGGCAAAAGCTCATATTAAAATATAGCGGTTAGTCTTTAAGATGCCAGAATGTTTTTGTCTTCTTTATTTTTTTATTTTTTTTATTTTTTTTTTTTTTTGCCTGAAAGGGCCAGAAATGATTCAATAGGGGGTGTTGAGCAGGTATTAGAAAAGCACGTATGTTTAGTTCACCTGATTCCACTAGCCTTCCTTTCGCTTTTGCTTTTTTGCCTGACAAATTGTGGCTCAGAAGAAAGGATATAAAATATAGAAGGGGAAAAAGCAACAAATTCAGACTGAGGATGGTTCTCTCACAGAAATAACCAATTAGCTTTGTTTGCACTCAATATGTGTTTTTAAGAACTTCACTTAATTCAGCCTGTGCACACAACTCTTTAACAAACATTGATTTTTCTGAGTAGAGCTTTGTAAAACAGCAGCAGGAGCAGCAACCAACCAACCAAGATTAAGAAAATTAAGTTGAGTAAGATGTTTAATTTAGTTAGGTGCTTATTTATTTATATAATTTACACTCTACTTTTGCGCTGGATATGAGACACTAGCAGTAGAAACATCAAATAAAAGCAACTGCAATTAAAACCTAAAACACAACAGAGAAACATCGATGCTCCACATGGTTTTGACTGCAGCCGTCATGGTCTCTTACTGTTGTCCATACTGGGCATGGCTGGTGGGTGTCAGAGCCCAAGATATGTCAAGGGCCAGAGGTCCCCTACCTGTAGCATAAATCTTTGACATACATGACAAACCACAAACTCTTCCTTTGGTTTTATGTCTATCTGAAATGTGGATTGAGTCTAAAGGATGTCACACCTTGAATTTGCAAGACCTGATTACAATTGTTAATGACAGGATATTCTAGAAACCACTAATTGGTAAGGTTGACCATAAGTCAACTTGACAGCACTTGAGAGCAACACAAATAACGTGAAACAGAATGAGAGATACAGTGGGACACCAAGAACCTTTTAGGACACAGTAGAATATTCATTCCACAGCACCACCTTAAAAACTACCCTCTAAGGTTGTGATTCCCAGTGTGGTGTATTAGACAGAGTGATGGACTAGGACTCTGGAGAACAGAGTTTGAATCCCTGCTCAACCATGAAACTTACTGGGGGAATGGAACTGGTAAAAACAATCCTTAATATCTACCTTGAAAACTCTATTAGAATTCCTATAAGTCAGTTTTGACTTGACAGTCCATAACACACACAACCAGGATCAGTACTATGTCCAACAACAGCCTTCAAGTCCCATTTCAGAGGTGCAGTTCCAGAAGGAAACATGGTTGATGGCACAAAGGGAGATGAGGAATGTTCATTAAATTCTTGTTCTTGCCTGTTTAGGCTGTATTAATGTCTCAACTATGAATGTTCCGCTTATGTTATTCAGTTTGGAATACATGCACAAAATGTGTTCTTGGAAATGGAAAAAAATGATCAGTTGAAGCTGACAGGAAATACCTCATCCTTTTGAAGAATAAGGAAAGCTTCTAGTTTCTCATTGTAACTCAAAAGAACTAGACAAGAGAGAACTTGCATTCTTAATACTGTACTATCAAATCCAGTCAATTTTGTTGTTGTTTAGTTGTTTAGTTGTGTCCAACTCTTCGTGACCCCATGGACCAGAGCACGCCAGGCCCTCCTGTCTTCCACTGCCTCCCGGAGTTGGGTTAAATTCATATTGGT
This sequence comes from Pogona vitticeps, assembly GCF_051106095.1. Classification (NCBI taxonomy): domain Eukaryota; kingdom Metazoa; phylum Chordata; class Lepidosauria; order Squamata; family Agamidae; genus Pogona; species Pogona vitticeps. The sequence continues at coordinate 12,069,793 of NC_135786.1, read as the reverse complement.
TGCTTCGATGACACCATCTCATCTTCTGTCATCCCCTTCTCCTCGTGCCTTCACACTTTCCGAACATCAGGGTCTTTTCCAGGGAGTCTTCTCTTCTCATGAGATGGCCAAAGTATTTGAGCCTCAGCTTCAGGATCTGTCCTTCCAGTGAGCACTCAAGGTTGATTTCCTTTAGAATGGATAGGTTTGTTCTCCTTGCAGTCCAGGGGACTCTCAAGAGCCTCCTCCAACACCCCAATTCAAACCAGTCAACTTTACCATGTGAAAATGATAGAGGGGAATATTTGTTAAGTGTCAACTCTACCGCCACTGCTAGGCTGCATTTAGGAAATACGGATCATTTTGCTAAGCTGACACCTGCCTATGATCTTCCTTTTTTCTTAATTATTAGGGTACAGTGATAGAAAGAAAGAACTCACAGTAGGCAATGCAGGAAGATTTCCTTCAATGAATATTTTGATCGGGGGGTGGGGAGGGGGGAAGGATGCCGTAAATTGACTGGGATTTGATTTAGCATGATTGACTTAAATTAATTAAGCAAAGCTAGAAAAATATTCGGTGTTAATTTTAAGTGTTGCATAAATATCTTTAAAGTGTTTTCTACCATCAAAATGAGTTGAAGTGAAATGAGTGTGGGAAGCAATACATGTTACATTTGAACAAACAAACATCGTGGTTGGGATCTGTGTGGATATTTCACACCAGGTCCAGACAACAGAACAACACTCATATTGCTTTGCTTTCATAGTTTATATGTTTTTGTGGTTTATATTTTAAGGGGGGAGGGGGGAACAGAATGCAAATGTTGAAAACAGTTACCACTGAATTCTTTGTTTGATTTGTAAATATCTGAGGTGAAGAATAACAGTTGCTATCACTCACAAATATCCTGGAACATGGAAGTTGTAGTCCAAAAAGTATGCACCTTTGCTGCTGTGGTGCCTTCCGATCTAAGAAGACAAATTCTTGCAACTAGCTCTGCTTTTATTTATCAACCCAGTTTTTTACTGTACCTATAATAATCTATTTTATTATAATTAAAATAGATTTAATTATGCTTTAATAATCCTAGGGAATGGTTTGTGTTAATTTCAGTTTTAAAAAACAAACAAACAAACAAACAGCAACAACATGCCATTTGTTGAATTGCTTCTCACTTTCTTGGTGAATGACTGGCTAGAGATCACATAAATAAATAAATAATGTTTGCAAAGAAAAAAAGCCAAATACAGTGATGCCTCGCTAGATGCTGATAATCCGTTCCACTGAAATTGCTGTTTAGTGAAATAATCTAGCGAAAAGCATTTCCCCATTGGAATGCATTGAAACCTGTTTAATGGGTTCCAATGGGGAAGAATCATCGTTGTCTAGCGAAGATCGGCCATAGGAAAGCCACTTTGCAAACCGCCGATCAGCTGTTTAAATTGCTGTCTTGGGAAGCTTAGGTCCCGAAAACACCCATTTTGCAAGCACGGAGGGAGCAGTCAAAATCGTTGTCTAGCGAAAATTGGTTTGCGAAGCAGGGACCAAACATTGTCCAGCAAAATTCCCCCATAGGAATCACTGTTTTGCGAATTGCTCTAGCGAAAAAACTGTCATGCGGGGTAACTGTCTAGCGAGGCACTACTGTATTCTAAGATTGGGTGGGCACAGAGGAAAGAGTCGCCTTCTAAAGTCCAGGGATGGGCTTGTATAGTTCATAGACTTCTGGAGGAGGCCACTTGGAGCTTGTCATTGCTAGGACTCAACAAATCTCTCCCAAGTCACAAGTTGCCCCAGAGACCCTCAGGGTCAGGTCTGAGTCAAGTCATTGGTGTGACTTAAGTTGGACTTGACAGTGACCCACAATTCGCATGCTCCCATCCCTGAATAATCATGGACTCAATCTACAGGGAGCCAGCAGGTTTAGGCTGAATATCATGAAAAACTTCTCAACTGTTAGAGCAGCAGCAGCAGCCTGATTTACCTGCCCCGTCTCCTATGGAGACTGCCTTCAAATGGGCCCCCACTGGAAGAGGCTGGGAAGTGTTTGACAAAATACCTGTTTGTCCAAAGAACAAACTGGTGGGTTGTGCCCATCTCTAATCATTGGACACAGAAGCACATTATCCCACATTCATAACCTGGTGGTTTTCTGAAGAACTGAATCTATGGTCTGTTTTTGGCAATAATAACAAAATAATACTTTCCTGTTCTGTCTCAAGAAACGAGGTGCTGAGGACAGAATTAAAAGGGAAGTCTCTCTCTCTCCCTCTCTCCCTCTCTCCCTCTCTCCCTCCCTCTCTCTCTCTCTCTCTCTCTCTCTCTCTCTCTCTCTCTCTGGCCCTGCCTTTGATCTTCCTAGCCTTAGCTGGTTCCAGCTATCCTAGTGACTTCCAATGTAGACTATTCGAGCACTTCGTACATGAGGCAGATTTGGAACTTTTGTGGGCCACCTTGGGTCCTCTTAAAGAGATAAAGACAGCCTATAAATAAGACACATATGTCTGTCTGTCTGTCCATCCATCCATCCATCCATCCATCCATCTGGAAAGTTTCATTTGCCGTCTTGAAGCTCTCTTCCAGGCTAACCCAGATCTATGGGTGTGGCTAAGGTACATAACATGTGGAGGTTTTTCCCGACCTCACCGATTTCCAACCAATTTTCAGGCTCAATGCAAACTGCAGTTTTAAGCTTTAAAGTCCTTCATGGTGCATAACTTGGGTACTTGAAATAAGTGCTTCTCTCCATAAGCTCCAGCCTGCATCTTAAAAGTTATCAGACCTTCTCCGAAGGAAGTGCAGTACCAGTGATTACAGGAGAAAGACCTTTCTGAGTGCTGGCAGTTTTGCTGTGGAAAGCCTTCCTCAGAGAAATGAATGATGACATCCTGCTTGACACAGGCCTTGGGCACAGCAGCACTTAGAGGGGTAAATGCTAGCTTAGGTAAAACCACCAAGAAGCAAACAACATTTCAGCTTCTTCTTCTTCTTTCTTTTTTTTTTTTTTTGTCACCTTTCCACGTGAAAGTAAGAATAACCAAAACAACTGCTCATCGTACAGCCAGGCTCTTTTCATACAAATGGACAACAATGGAAATTGGGGGTATGGAAAGGGGGTATTAATTGCACTGGGGAAAGAGTTACTGTCATTTTTAAAAAATCATACACACATGCAACAGGCACTAACTGATGGTCAGATTGGAAGCACACGGTCGAATGCTGGAGTAAGGGAAGGGGAAAGGAAAGAGATGCTGAGGCCAACATGACCTTATCACCAGGAGGACAAAAAAAAGAAAAAAGCAAGCATCTGACTGAAACAAATTAGAGAGAAAACAGGAGACACAAATCTGTTCCCTAATAGTAAGAGCCAGACAAGACTTTGCAACCACACAGAGGGGAGAAATTTAATTTCTATCATTTTTCTTTCTTTCTTGGAGACATTGGACTTCAGTCCAGAGGACACTCTTGCCAACATTTGCCTGTGTGGGCAGGTTACTGGATCTCTCTTCTGTCTTCCTTGCTGCTTTAAACAACAGTCATTGTTTGTGAATTGCACAGAAAGCCTAGGTCCTGGGAGAATGAAAGGTTTGGAAAGTTCACGGTGCGTTGATTTCACATTGTCTCCATGTAATGATTTGCTGAACTGTTATAGACGAAGCCAGCCTGATGGACTGTACAGCTCTAAATGGCAGACTTACAGACAGAACACTAATTATTATGTTTTTAGATTAACCTCCCCGGTTACCACTTAAGACGGCTTCACAAAATACAATAAAGCAGATGTAGGTTCCCTAAAGTTTACATTATAAAAACACAAGAACACAATGATTTCCAAAGGCGCTTTTAAAAAAAGGAACAGAGAGGAAGAAAAGGCATACTAAAATTATTGCAGCCTGCTGAAAATCAGAATAAATCAGAATAAATTACATGGATGCACACAAATAACCAGTCACGTAAGAAGATGTGGAGAATGAGGGCCGGGACAAATAAAACAACTCTCTGGCATTAGTAGCAAATCTGTGGACTTCCAGATATTGAAGAATTGCTACTCTGATAAGCTTTTACCATTGGCATGGTCTTCTGAGGTTGATGGGTATGGAGGGTCAACATTTGGGAGAGACGCATGTCCCACAACCCAGGTCTTGAGGGTCAAAAACTGACAAACAAGAAAACAGGGCAGGTCAGTAGAGCAAATATGCAACGAAACACCAACTTTGTTCTTCACTTACCCAATGACTGGTTCAGGATCAGCACCAGGCTTCCTTGGGAATGTGGCAAGTGCCCTGTTAATCCTTCTGTTGGAATACCCTCTTTCTTTCTTGACCTGGGCAATTGTGGCTAGCTGTCATTTTTAATATGTTTTACAATGCTTTTGTATACTTCTACCTTGCGGCAACTGGTGGCTACCTGCGATACAGGGTACCTCTGCTGTTCTGTCCTGCCCACGGATGAAAGAACTGCGCCTGTCAATAACACCAGGTCTCCTGGGCCCACGTCTATCTACTAGATCAGACTGGATATGTGGTTTTGGACTACAGTTCCCAGAATCCCAGGGGCCCCATCAGACCTAACTGTAGCGTTCACCCTTATTATGTTAAGTAGTCGTGCATATTAATGTTGGAGGCTAATGTTGTTAAGAGGTGGAGCCGAGAGATATGTAATAAAGAGGCGGAGTCAGCGAGAGTCAGACAGTCAGAGTCAAAGAATAGAGAGAGAGAGTGTGGTATTTGGGAGATCTGAGGTGTGATTAGAGTGAAGAGTGAATAGCAACAGTTATAATCAATAGAAGGTTGAGATTGATGATAAATGAACCTGTAGAAGTTACCTATGATTAATAATCAAACATCTGTAATCAATAAACAAGTTTTATTTAAAAGACAGTGAAGTTTGGACCTGCATCTTCATCCTTCCATAAGTAATGTTGATTCAGTGATCAACTGGTGGCAGCGGGTGAAAATGAGTATTAGTTGCCTTCGTGTGCTCTGTGTTTGGAGAGACAGGCTGGGGCCACAAGGGGTGAACGTCACACTAACCAACATAGCCTATGGTGAGAGTGCTGGAATTTGCATTTCAACAATAACTGGAGGACCACCCCATCTTGAAATCTCCCTGCTGAATTGCATATTCAATTCCTTAATGTGAAGAGTGAGGCAAGCAGGAGTGTTGGAGGTGGCTATAATTATGGAATATAATTCATATATAATTTTATGTATGAATTAATATGGGCTATATATAATCTGTCAATTTATGTTAGTACCTGCAATAATTAATCATGACAATAGTTAATCAATACTCAACATAATGGAATAACTATATTCATAAGTATTTCTGCATATGACTTGGAATGAAGAATGCGTGATTGCTGAAGATAATGAACAGGGCGCCCATGTTTTTGAGATACATTATATTGATTATTTTAACTACCCATTAAAGCTGGTACATGACCATGGCCAGATGCCATGATCCTGTATCCTCTTCTTTTGTCTTGTTACTAGAGCTGGCCCTACCATTAGACATCTGTCTCTGGCAGTCTGTGTGAGATGTCGGTTTTTCTGCCGCCACCACCACCACCCCCACACACACCCCATACTAGTTTGTTGTTCTTAGGTGTGGCAGATGGTGGAAGAAATATAATTCAGACTAGAAGTGGCATTAGATGCTCTGCTGAATGTTCAACCTGCAGTTGGGTTACCAAAATAATTTCCTTGAGTATGCTTTGTTCTAATGGTGCCAATCTTCAAAGTCCTATTATTAGCTCAATGTGATGGGTTTCTCGGCATATATTTTTTTATATTCAAAATGTCTTTGTGTTTCATATCTACAACAAAAGCCAGCCCTTGTGACAAGAATACAGATCCTGTACCCCCACATATTTTGTAGGAAATGAAATTGCCTTGAATATTAAAATTAACTCTTTTTAATAACAGAAATGTGATATCGTCCACTGAAGTCAGGCTTGAATTTATCTTAGGACCGTATATGTCATGGCCTTGGAGTATTTATGGAGTAGTTTTAAAAGTTCATTAAACTCAAGAGATTAGATATTGCCCCGAGCAGTGCTCCATAAAAGAGAAAAAAAATATAGCGCTATTACTTGGTAAAATGTTGTGCTATGTTGTTAATTTAACTCCCCTGAGTTCTCATCTTCTGATTCAAAAGACATTTCCTCGTGCTGTTAAATTTGACATTTTCAAAGAATCTCGGCCTGTGTCTCAAAAGCTTTCACTAGAAATTCAATATTGCACGTTCATTTCTGAAGGGGGAAGGAGCGGGAGAGAAAGAGGACAGGCGCTTCAACCTGCAGTTCCTCGGAAATGTCAAGCACATTGGTCTCCTCCATTTATCTCTCTTACTTTTAACTTTGTCGCTTTAGGTGTTGAAACCTGGGTTGTTGGATTTTCCTTCCCTGCTAAAACATACCCTGTTTCCCCGAAAATAAGACAGGGTCTTATATTAATTTTTGCTCCAAAAAAAGTATTAGGGCTTATTTTCAGGGGATGTTTTATTTTTGTCATGTACAACTATCTCTATTTATTCAAATTCAGTCATATCATCTTCTGGTTGCTGCACAAGGGTGGAGGGTGGTGGGTTCAATTAACTGGGGCTTATTTTGGGGTTAGGGCTTATATTACAAGCATCCTGAAAAATTATACTAGGGCTTATTTTCAGGTTAGGTCTTATTTTAGGGGAAACAGGGTAGTCAGGTCAAGAGTTTAAGGCTAGACTCCTATCTCATTTGTCAATCAGTAGAGATTGCGCCATCTAATGAGAAGAAAAGACTCCCTGGAAAAGACCCTGATGTTGGGAGAGTGTGAAGGCAAGAGGAGAAGGGGACGAGAGGATGAAATGGTTGGACAGTGTCTGTGAAGCAACCAACATGAATTTGACACAACTCCGGGAGGCAGTGGAAGACAGGAGGGCCTGGTGTGGTCTGGTCCATGGGGTCACGAAGAGTCAGACACGACTAAACGACTAAACGAAAACGAAGAGATTGCGCCACCGCCACCGGTCTCCTGCTGGGACCGCCCCGCATTCACACTGTCATGTTTATTTTAAAAAAGAAATTACACTATGGTTGTGTTACTCAGTTGCCACCCACTGGAGTTGCCAGCTCCTACTAGAGACAAATGGAAGGAGAGGCTAAGTAACACCGGTTGTCTCTCTCAAAAATGCATGTGTGTCCAGTTCTAGCACCAAGAACTGTTGGATGGCTCAGTGATTTAAGGCATCTGGCTGCAGATCCAGAGGTTAGCAGTTCGATTCCCCACCGTAGATCCTTGACAAAGGCTAGATTTGATGATCCATAGGGTTGCTTCAAGGCACAGTCAATCCAAATCATAAAAACATTGACAGATATTATATAACAGATAAGAGTTTAAACCAAGAACCTAAGTACAGTGGACCCTTGACTTACAGACGGCTTGACTTACAGACTTTTTGAGTTACAGACTTCTCTGGCTGCAAAATTTAGGTTTGACTTACAGACCAGAAAAAAACCAAAATGGAACAAAAATGGCCTGTTACGGGATTAATCGATTTTCAATGCACTGTAGGTCAATGGAGACTTGACTTACAGACTTTTTGACTTGAGAACCGCCTTCCAATACGGATTAAGTTCTCAAGTCAAGACCCCACTGTATCTGCTAAAGATTGATATAGTATATATGCTGTTCCTAAGATTGCCTCTCTTTTTTTTTAGCTCTGATGATATCATCATTATCCATAAAGCCTCTTACCGTGACACAGGGATTCATTTGACACCATAACCTAATTATATTAAGCCTACTGGGCATAAAAACTTGATGTCCGCATGAACTGATGTACACTGTGGTCACATCCGAAGAGGAGGTGAAGGTTGCAAAAGTGTGTCAGAATAGCTTTGTGATTTAAACATCTGGCCGGGGAGCCAGAGGTTGGGAGTTCCATTCTCCCCTGTGCCTCTTTGACAGGAATTAGATTCGATGACCCATAGGGTCCCTTCCGGCTCTGCAGTTCTAAGATTATTCTAAGGCAGTGGTTCCCAATCTCATGTCACCCAGGTGTTCTTTGACTACAACTCCTACACCACCATCAGTGCTGGACGGGTTTCTGAGAGTTGCAGTCGAAGAACACCTGGATTGCCCAAGGTTGGAAACCATTGTTCTAAGGTTTAAATTCCATCGTCTTTGGACAAGACTTTCTGCTGTAATTATTTTGGGGAGGCCCCCCCCCTCTGTGTGTGTGTGTGTGTGTGTGTGTGTGTGTGTGTGTGTGTGTGTGTTCAGCTTCTTTAACTCAGTTTTTTTCTTGCATATTTAATTTTATAATTATAATGTTAGGTAAAAACAAAGAATTACAACTTACGCCATGGACTGGGAGCAGTTTCTCTTAGGTGCAGTTTTGAGGACCTGAGATGCTGACAAGTGATTCCTGACTGTGAAATTGGAGCGGAGGGAATTGGAATTGGTCCACAACCTACGCCAGGTTGTTTCCCAGTGATTGGAGGAAATGGCTTGCTTCCAAGATTATTTCATGCACAACTTGGAAATGTTACCTGTTATGTAATCTCACCCCCAGTATGGGTACTAGCCAAGGGATTCAGGATTAGGTGGTCCAAAAAGTTATTTTTTCAAAGTTTTGTTCTAATGTGAGATTTGCTTATATTGATGCGCTCTTGCATTGCTTATTGCTTATTATATTGATGCGCTCTTGCATTGCTATCATATCAGGATTAGGGTGTGGGTCTGGGTCCATAAATGCAACATTTTCTTAGTGTTCACTTTCACAATAGTAATGTAGTGGACAGAAAAGACCATCAAATGGAACTGAAAATTTTTAAAAATAATAATGACAACAACAAGAAAAAACAAGATAGTGAGGTTGATGATAGGAATATAGAATTTATAGCATTACAATGCATCTGTTGGAAACAAGACCAGATATCCGGGAAGCTTTTTCATATATATAAAAGCTGGAATCCGTTTGCTGGTTTACACTTAGATAAGTGAAATAATCCAAGTGGCAACACAGATCACCACTAATTATGTGCTGGTTGCTTTTCGGGGTGCCGTTCAAAGAACACAACCAGCACCTCATTAATTTGTGGCAATTTGCAGATGGGCGCTAAGTGGGTGGTATGTAAATCGAATAAAGCCACCTTGTGTCCTTTTTAAGGAGAAAGGCCAGACACATAGAGAGATGCAGTTCCATGTACACAAGCATAGATCGGCAAAGGGTTTCTGGCCACTGTTATTTTTTTTTTCTCAAGTGATACCAAGTGATTCTCTGGACTGGTTACAGCCTTCCAGAGATCCCTTATGCACCAGGCTCACAGACATTGCATCCAACTTTCATGGACCAATGGGAGGTGATCTGTGAGAAGGGCCGCAAAGGCTAACGCAAGGAAGACTGCATTATCAAGGGGCCTGATCCCTGCTAGAATGCAGAGTCCTGGTGAGTTTTTCTAGATGGATCCGAGTGACTGAAACATAATACCTCTTTTCCAAATCAGTTTCTGAATAAATTTGGCCAGGTCCAGTAATCATAAACTGACCAGCGGAATGGTTGCTGTGTCACTGCACCATGAGCATTTCACATGAATGCATGCCTGTTCACGCCAGTTAAATGTTTTGGATGTTTCGAAGGTATTTCTTTTGTTTTCAAGACATGTCAAGGTTGTTGAGAGATTTTCCTGCATACAGCCTTCAGCTCCTGGATGAGATACAAATGTAATGAAGTGACGATATTATGGGAAGAATGATGGTGGCAGAACTAATACATATGTTTACCCTGTTTCCCCAAAAATAAGCCCTAGTGTGATTTTTCAGGATGCTCGTAATATAAGCCCTACCCCAAAATTAAGCCCCAGTTAAGTGAAACCCCGCCCTCCACCCTTGTGCAGCAACCAGAAGAAGAGGACATGACTGCATTTGAAAATAAAACATCCCCTGAAAATAAGCCCTAATGTGTTTTTTTGGAGCAAAATTTAATATAATAACCTGTCTTATTTTGGGGAAAACACAGTAGATGTATATTTATAAATATTTATTTGTGTGTACGTACAAAAATATGACGTTATCCCTGTAAGCAGTTTTATCTTTTCCTCTGAAAAACTGAGGAGATTTTCAATGGAGAAAATCTAAGGGAAAAATCACAAAGACTTTCTGCCTTTTCACGGTGTAGCGGTCTGTTCTTGATTTCCACATGTAGACTGACCATTAATTCCTACTTCACATCCTTCCTTATATTGTAGCTTCAGTAGAGGCTGGGGAGTTCGGACCAGAACTGAGTTGGTTGTTGCAACAAGGAAGTTGAGAGAAGCCTTCCACTTAAAATCAAATCAAATTGTGTTTTGAAGCAAGTAATCAAATTGTAGTTTATTTCTCAGCAGGGCATATTCTGGCCTGGATGGGAAATTAAACTACCCCTTGTCTTGATAAAATGATAATCCTGCTCAAAAAGATCTTTAGCTAGCGTTGTTTGTTGTTTCCAGACCAAAGCAGAGTGTGTTTTTAGGTAATCACTGAACCAGTGGAAGTCTCTGATTTCTTAAAGCTCTTCTGGATCTATTTTTGTCTTACAAAATGTATAAAATGTAATCTTCCTGATATTTACTTATATCCAAGTCATGGTAAGCTCTGAGGAGCTTCCTTCAAGGCAAGTCTACATAGGCAGGATCATAGCTCTGAATTTCACTGCTTTTTCTGCCCAAATTAGGCTTCCACTGATTTTTTTTTTTTTATTTAACTGAGATAGTCGAAGCTGTTTTCTCCATTCTCTATTTAGCGATAGCTCATTTGTCAGAAAATGGTTTAAAAACAAAAAATGGAAACAGCAATGTGGGCTGCATTAGGACTCTCCTCTTCCTTTTATTATTGCTTATTATTATTTAGTACATCTCTCTTTGGCTGCTAGGTAGCACTCAGGATAGCTTATCACAATGAAACAAAACAAAAGTGACTGATTAAAAAAAATCAAGTATATGATTATTAATGTTAAATAAAAATGATGTAACCATTAAAAACATTGAATTAAATTATGTCTAAAATGTTGTAAATTAAGAAAAGGCATAAGGCTTTCTTTCTTTCTTTTGTTATGTATTTATTTGTGTGACAACCCCAGACCTACTGGGATATGCCACAGTTTCACTAAGCTGCCACCAACCATTCCCTATATGAAGTCACACAGACCAGGAATGGATTTTTAAACAAACAAAGGAATAAGGTTTATTTAAATAACACACAGGGAAAAATAAAATGATCAAGTGAATAAGATACAGTAACGTGGCTTAGTCTCAATCATACATACACCAGTTTGGTTCACACAGAACACCTTTAAATAAAGCACAGACCCTGAACCTATCAGTTCTGGCTACCCATAAAGACACCTGAACCTATCAGGTTGGTACTGACTGACACACAGTAGTACCCTGTCTGACACACAGACTCCCACACCAGCTTCTTCTTCTCAGCTTCTCCTCCAGCTTCTCCCCCAGCTTCTTCACACAGGCTTCACATATATATACAGTACAGCCCCTCCTCCTGATGTCCCGCCTTCCACTCCCCATAGGATGGAACTTTCCCTCCAACCCATGACAGACAGGTAACATCAGTGCTGTATGTAACAATTTGTTTATTTATTTTAATGTATCTATTCCAAGAATCTCAATCTGTGCAGGGAAGTTCTTTCTTTTGATTTTGTACTCAAGGTTAGAAATCTCAAAGAGGTCAGTGATGTCTTGGCAGGTTGGTTGGTTGGTTGGTTGGTTGGTTGGTTGGTTGGTTGGTTGGTTGGTTGGTTGGTTGGTTGGTTTTGACAAGTAAATTTGCAAGAATACGTCATCCCTGTCAAAAGGGGAGTAGATGAAATTGTGGTGTTAGGTGTAGAGGACAAAAAGAGGCAGAGAATTGTGTTGAGCTGCTGTGCATTGTGTTCTGGAGATAAACTAGTTGGCTAACCTAGTAGCAGGTTAGACTAATGTCCATGTTATGAATCCTGTAACCTGCTTGTCTTGTATTGGCATATGGTGAGAGATGCTTCTGCTTTTTCACATTTGCATCTCTTCTTCCCCTTCCAGCCCTAAGACTACATGCAGCTTTTGCTAAAAGAAAGTCTGGCAGTCAGCCACTGGCCTATTACTCATGAGAAAGTCCTATACTCATGAAGAGACTTTGCATGTATCTGAACACTCTGTTTTGAGGTTTCAAACCAGGCTAGTGTCTTCTGTCCACCACCTAACCCACTTTTGGAGTGATGTTCTTCAGGCTCATCCTTGCTGGAGGAGTCCTCTCTTTAGGCTACTCAGATCTCTGGAGGTTGCCCACTGCTGATATAGACCATGTCTTTGCTACTTGCCTTGCTTCTCTGACAAGAGAAAGAGGACCAAACTATGTGAGACACTTACTTCCTAGGTAGCAGGTGCTAAAACATTATTCCTCTAGAGAGATACACCTTCCAAGCTTCCACGCCTGCATAGTTGACTTGCAAACAAAGCCCAGAAATACTGCTATGATAATCTCACACTACTGTACAGCAAATCTGACATTTTGTATAATTTTGCCCATAGACTCATGAATTCTATTTGAAACAGTGATATATTATATTAGAGACAGGGCCAACTTTGTCTATCTACTAAGTTGAGTTGCTGTCTGAACTTAATGATCTGTGCCTTACACCACGTTTGATTTATTGCTAAAGACCTGCTCTCTTCTCTTTTTTGTCAGAAAATGGACTGGAATTTTAGCTTGGCAAAATGCATATTTTGTTCTCTCTATGCATTGGACCAAAGAAGGAGAAGAACTCTTATCAATTGCCATTATATCATTTGAATGCTGTTTCTGCCATTTGAAATGTATTTTGCAATTAGAGGAATTCAGATCAATGAACCGTTTGCCATTTTTGTGGTGTTTAATACTTTGTTAACTCTCCACAAGTTCCTCATTTATGAGGAAATAATGCTCCATTCTGTGCAAATAAATATGAATTTTAGCCTTTAGAGAGACATTTTGGGACAGCATATGAACATCAATGGAGGTATTCACTTGCTGAATTATGTTGACAACGAGGAAAAGGATTGGTCAGATCAGATTTTGTTGAAAATATATTCTTGGAATGCTTATAGAACTTTCTGGATAGACATTCACCTACTGCAGGGAGACATAGAGAGAAAAATCATTGCATTGACAATAAGCACAAGGTTACTGTCTGGACATACACATAGTCTGCATTTTTGTCCTATCTGGTCAACAGAACAGACCTCTTTTTTGCCCCATAAGAACTCTCAGCATAGGCTTTATTTCATCTCTTTCTTCAGACGATCAAAGCTACCTTCTGGTCATCTGATTTTACTTTATTTCCTTGTTTTACACAAGACTCCAGAAGTAATTGTTATCCTCTTATCTCTGGCTTCTTTGCCCCTTCTTGATCAATGCTTCACTTTCTTACCTGTCATTTGCTTGTTTGTGGGGCTCGTTTATCTCCTCCCCTGCATCTCCTTGACTCTAGCTGTCCTATTGCAAACTGGATGATGATGCAGTTTGCCATCCCTAGACTATAGCTACTGTATCTCTGTGCTACAAACTTGAGGTACATAGCTATATTGGTTAATGCATTCTGTTTTCAAAACTTGTCCACAATGAGAAGAACACCTTCCCACCACACTCCAGAGTTAACTTCTCTTCTTTGATAGTAAGAGCTGTTTTGCAGTGGAATGGACTGAGTTGAAAGGTGATAGACTCTCCTTCATTGGTGGTGTTTGAACAAAGATTAGATGCCCATTTGTTGAGTGCTTTAAGTGTTGATGTCCTGCTCTGTCCATGAATCCCTTCCAGCTTTTCAAGTCTATGATTAATATCCTGCCTGTCCTAAGCTTTGAAGTGTGATGCACTCCATCTAAACAAACAGAACTTTTTAAGTAGATTGGAATGGGAAGCTGATATTTGTTGAGAATTCTTCAGAATGTTCCCAAGAGAGGAGTTGTGTTAATTTGCTTAATTTTCACACCTATCCCTTTCCCTTACAGTGGTGGGTTGGATTAGCATCAGTGCATCAGCTAAATTTCACAGTTCATAGCATTTCAGGGAAAGAAAGACCAACCAATGACATTCAAACAACATGAAGCACCTGGCCTGGAGAGAAATTTAATTATAATTGTGGTGGTGTCAAACAAAGGGGCCTGATTATTGTTGGCGGCAGCTGGTCAACGAAACACCTCATAGGAGGAACTGCTCGTCAGCTTTTGATCTTTTCACTCTCTTGTTTATGTATTCTGCTTTTCATTCTTCTGTTGATACCATTACTTTATGTTACAGTGTTTTACCAGCCTTGTATATGGGAGATCTTATTACTCCATTTTAATGGAATTGTGTCCGTTCGTTCGTTTAGTCGTTTAGTCGTGTGTGACTCTTCGTGACCCCATGGACCAGAGCATGCCAGGCCTTCCTATCTTCCACTGCTTCCCGGAGTTGGGTCAGATTCATGTTGGTTGCTTCGGTGACACTGTCCAACCATCTCATCCTCTGTCGTCCCCTTCTCCTCTTGCCTTCACACTTTCCCAACATTAAGGTCTTTTCCAGGGAGTCCTCTCTTCTCATGAGATGGCCAAGGTATTGGAGCCTCAGCTTCAGGATCTGTCCTTCCAGTGAGCACTCAGGGTTGATTTCCTTTAGAATGGATAGGTTTGTTCTCCTTGCAGTCCAGGGGACTCTCAAGAGCCTCCTCCAGCACCACAATTCAAGAGCATCAATTCTTTGGCGGTCAGCTTTCTTTATGGTCCAGCTCTCACTTCCGTACATCAGTACAGAAAAAACCATAGCTTTGACTATTCGGACTTTTGTTGTCAAGGTGATATCTCTGCTTTTTAAGATGCTGTCAAGGTTTGTCATCGCTTTCCTCCCAAGAAGCAAGCGTCTTTTAATTTCGTGGCTGTAGCCAAGGTCTTTCTGCTAGTGTCCAAGAAGCCAATAACATTCTTTGTGTCATAGATAAAAATACTTGATGAAACATATTTTCTATATGTGGTTTCTGGTATTTTTCAGTCTCTGGTAAACCAATGTGTATAATCTGTCCCAATGTACATGTCTTGTCTCCAGTTCACATCCATGTCAATACCTTCCTGTTTAAGAGGTTAGCCAGCTAGCAAGTTAGGCAATTCAAAGTACTGGACATTACCTATAAAGCCCTATACAGCTTGCGTCCAGGCTAGCTGAAGGACTATATCTCCCAAGATGAACCTTTTCATCACTTGTGGAGCAGCGGTTAAACTGCTGTACTGCAGCCAAAACTGTGCTCACGTCCCGGGGTTCAATCCCAGGTAGCTGGCTCAAGGTTGACTCAGCCTTCTATCCTTCCAAGGTCAGTAAAAGGAGTACCCAGCTCACGGGGTGGGGGGGGCAATGTGTAGCCTGCATAATTAACTTGTAAACCGTCCAGAGAGTGCTTGAAGCACTATGGGGCGGTATATAAGCAGCATGCTTTGATTGCTTAAGATCATCACAGGAGGACCTCCTCTTAATCCTGTTACCAGTGCAAGCAATGGGGACAGGAGAGAAGGCCTACTCTGTGGCTGCCCTCCCCAGGTTTCCAAGCCGTAGAGCCAGCGTTTGACCGAAGACAGTTTCCGTTGTCACGTGGCCAGCGCGGCTATACACAGAATGCTGTTTACCTTCCCACCGAGATTGTACCTATTTATCTACTCGCATTTACATGCTTTCGAACTGCTAGGTTGGCGAGGAGCTGGGACAAAGCGACGGGAGCTCACTCCGTCACGTGGATTCGATCTTACGACGGCTGGTCTTCTGACCCTGCAGCATACAAAGGCTTCTGCGGTTTAGCCTGCAGCGCCACCATGTCCCCCTATTGTATCACTTATTATGTTTTTAATTCTATTCTTTTTAATCCTGGGAGCCACTTAAAGTTTCCTTATAGAGAGGAAGGCAGCCTATGAATAAGACAAACAAACAAATAAATATATATAATAAATACACTGTCTGTGGTGGCCTCAGGCATTGTCTTGAGAAACACACATATTCCTTCAGGTCTGATGAATGAGAGGTTAGGAGACAAGCAATAATGGCAGGGCAGTATCTGTTCTAAATATGGGAATGAGCACTACTGCAGACTCTTTGTGATCAAAATGTTCAGCCTTAGAAGAAGAGGCAAAGCCATAAGAGAGCAAAGTTGCGTGGGAAGATTAAAGAGCGCTTGGCAGGCTCCTAGCTATTTTGGAATAGCTAAACAAATAAATGTTAAAGAAGCTAACCTGTGAAAAAAAAAACATTTCCCTTGTTCTTTAACAAGCCAATTTTTAAAGAAACAACATTGCAGAGAACACTTTCTACATTTATTCAAAATCTGTTTGCAAATCTGCTAAGTGTATATTTTCTGTTGAAGGAAGCTATGTTGCTGCAATGTTTTTGCATTTATTTCAGCAGAAATATGTGAAACCTGCTGTTTCAATTTTTTTTAAAAAAAGACGTAAAAGCAGATGGGTTCGTTGCCGTGGCAGATTCCGCTGAAAGAAGTGTCAAGTTAGCAAGCTAAATCTTTAACCCAATTAATACCCTAATGCTTGGCTAAAGGTAAAGGTAAAGGTTCCCCTTGACAATTTTTGTCCAGTCGTGTTCGACTCTAGGGGGCAGTGCTCATCCCCCTTTCCAAGCCATAGAGCCAGCGTTTTGTCCGAAGACAATCTTCCGTGGTCACATGGCCAGTGCGACTTAGACACGGAACGCTGTTACCTTCCCACCGAGGTGGTCCCTATTTATCTACTCGCATTTGCATGCTTTCAAACCGCTAGGTTGGCGAGGAGCTGGGACAAAGTAACGGGAGCTCACTCCGTCGCATGGATTCGATCTTATGACTGCTTGGTCTTCTGACCCTGCAGCACAGGCTTCTGCGGTTTAGCCCACCACGTCCCTGCATGGTTAAACCCTTCCAAACCAGCTGGCCCCAATCACGCTCCCTTGTTCTAACAGATGGAGTACGGTGTCACTGGAGGAAACCAAAGGGAGGCTTGAATACAAAGGGCCTAGACAAGACGATTCACAACATTATTATTATTGTTGGTGTTATTGTGATGCACTTTCGGGAGGACAAGCTGCCACTGGTATAGCAAGAAGGGAGATTAGCAAGGCGATAGTGCCCCTTTGGACATAGCGTGCTTTCTAGGAAACAGAAAGAATGTGAGGGTGAAAACCTCCCCCCAACTCTGTCCTAATGCTTGCTGTGAATTGGCTTAGTGCACCATGGAGAAAGTCATGCAGTGAAAGTTTCCCCCTGTAGAGTTTAATGGGTAGTGAGACTACATTTCCCATGGTGCACTAGTGTGATTCCCAGCAAGCAGTGAGGCTGACGAGTGTCCCCGTCTTCCCAGCCAATGGCTGTGGAATGAAGCAGACAATAACAGTAGGAAGACATCTCTTTTCCTGCCTTCTTTCTCCTTTTCCAGTCCCAGGGGCTTGCCTGGAGAATTCCAGCTGCTAGTTTTTGTCCCGAAAATCCCACCTCTGGCAGCAACTATGCTTCAGAAACACATTTAGCTTTATCCAGTGGTGCTTGGATGCAAAAGGCAAGTTTCTTATTCCTTGTGAAACAATTTGTATTCCGTCCCCTGTCGTGCTTCTTTAGCAGGGTTGGGAAGCAGGGTTATGTGGCAGGAGTAGCCAAAAGCCAAGAAGGAGCTGTGCTTCCATGCACAAGAACATGGTTTTTCTCTTGAAATGCCCAGTGAGGACAGCAGGAGGGGAAAGAGTGTGATGTTTCTCCTTCATTACCTTGGCTGCGTCTGTTTGGTTCCGTTTATGAACACGATGCCCATGGAGCTAATATGTTTAAAGAGTGTGGAACATCTTGTGTGTGCATAATGGGACCCTTGGTAGTCAACGGTGCAAGCCTTGTGGAAATGTTATTGTAACAGGAACATTTTGTGTGTGATTCGTGTGGCATCTCCTTGGCCGCCTGAAGGCTCTTAGCCAGATGGAGGACAAGCAAATGGAGGCGTTGGTTCAAAATAAGTAGCACTTTAATTGCCCTCTTTCAAGCCACTACAGCTCGGGAAAGCTTTATCACTAGTTAACACAGCATGTAAAGTTCTTATAATGTTAATTGTAGAAAAGGCAATGAAGAAGCTTTGATTTTCAAAGGGTGAAATAGACCGCAGCCTCATTTTAATTGTGCAAGAAAAATTATGCTGGCAAATCGACACATGTGGATAAATAAAAGCTAAAAGGTAATGGAAGTTTGGCTCATGTGGTAGTTCTCCTCCAGTGAAGCCACCTCCTGTAAAAGTAAAAGTAACTTTAAAAATATATGCCACCAGTGGAGTTGCATCTTCTCTCAGTAATGTTCAAATGTAATGCAGTTTAGTTATATCTTAAATTTGAGGGAAGGGGGATTGATGGTAAGTAACTAGAATGGAGGATTTTTTTTGTATAGAGTTACTACCAGCTCTGAAAGGTACAGGTTGTGTTTTGGTGTGAAGCCTAAGGGAGAGCATGAGAGGCTGAGATTTTGTTCTCAAGATGGGTGACTTTTGCTTCCCAGAATCCCACAACCACCATGACTGTTGACCATTGAACTGGGAGTTATGGGTCAGAATCCTGCCACACTGCTTTGCCTGCACAGTGGAGATGGGATCATGTCAGCAGCAGATTGCTGCTTATTAAAGATTCAATTTTTCAATTTAGGGTACGCTTGGTTTGCACCCAATGAGCCAAAGTTGTATGCACCCCCAAATTGAAAAAAGGAGGTTTACTCAGTGCCCCAAATGATACCATTCTCATTGTTCAGACAGAACCCACCTGGTAGGATTTTGGCCATAGTCCAAAAATCAAATATTTCCCATCTCTGTTCTTTGCTGCCCTAGAAGACAGGGTTATGGTTGAACAGAAGAAGAACCAGTTTAATAGGAATAACAGTTTGATAGTAGAACCATTACTTAGAAGGGTGGGGAACAATCCCTGCCTCAGGATCTTCAAGCAGGGGCTGTGTGGCTATCTGTTGGGGGTGTTTGGACACCAGCTTTCTTGTACTGAGCTGGGAGTTGGACGAGGTGATCTACAAGATATTCCCCAACTCAGTAATTCAATTATTACAGTATCTTTTTTGTCATTTTCATTGCTTCTGTTGTCGTTTCGATTTTCTGGGAATAGTACTGACCCATTTCAGAGGGTTGCTATGAAGGATCATCAGGTACTTCAATAGAGTACAGTACGTTGTGTGATAGTGAGGAGGGTTTTTTTATTTCTTTTTTTTTGTTTTGGTTTGGTTTTTTTGAAAATTATAATTTTCAGCTTCTTATAGAGATGCTGAGTTTGGTACAGAATTTTTGATTCCCTCCCCTCAACATTTTTTGTTCCCCTTCAATGAGGAATCAACAGCCTAAACCAGAGATGTTCAGAGACTAGAAACCCAGTAGCCCACTTCACTCAGCTTTCTTGTAACAAATGATTCCATTTTAATTATGGTGGGAGGGGTGGAGACTGAGAATTTTGTGCATTCATATAACAAAACGAAAAACCCTTGAAAAAACCTATTCCTTATTAGTAAAAAAAGGGAAAGCTTAGAAGCACAGATGTGTTCCATCCACATGGTGACTGTTGGCTCATAAGGCCAGTCTGAAATGACACAAAATATCCTATGACTAGCTTATTTCCTCTCCCTTTGACATCATTTTCAGCTTTGGGAGCTAGTCTTGGTTCTAGTACTTTAGGAGGTCCCATCTATGGAGCCTAATGGACGCTTCATAGGAAGACTTACATCTCCCAGGAAACACCAGAACAGTTTATTTGTTTTCCAAAGCACAAAGAGGCCGAATAAAACATTGATGAAGGTAAACTGGAAGGTTGTCTTCTGTTTCTGGGCAATTCCTGGAGAAGTCTAGGAGTTGAAGTCCAAACAATCCAAGAGTCTTATTTTTATTTATTTTATTTTTATTTATTTGATTTGTATCCCGCCCATCTGGTCTATACGACCACTCTAGGTGGCTTCCAATATAACATAAATATAAAACAATAAAATAACACAATATAACATAAAACAATAAAATAACACAAGTATATTACATAAATCATCCAATAACAAATTACAATACAAAGATTGAGTAATACAAAGATAGAGTACCTCACCTTTTAGTCCACATTTTTAACAAGAGTTGTATAAAGCAGTGGTCCTCAACCTTGGGCCTCCAGATGTTCTTGGACTTCAACTCCCAGAAGCCTTCACCACCACCTCTGCTGGCCAGGATTTCTGGGAGCTGAAGTCCAAGAACATCTGGAGGCCCAAGGTTGGGGACCAACGGTATAAAGTACGGGACCATATCCTCCAGACAGTTCCAGCACCTTGGATAGATCCTGCCAGAGTTTGACTCAAACCCTGTGGTTGTCTGGGAACTGACATTGAAAAACACAGCTCCCAACGTTCCCTTAACCAGGCAAAAATAATTGGTGGATTTTATTCTTCCCAGGATTTAATAGTAATACCCTAGTACTGCAGATACTTTATAAACAGTCATAGTAGTATTCAAAAATGCAAGATTGAATCTTTGACTACTATTATATAACAGATACAAGTTTCAATAAAAAACTTAAGGATCTGTTAAATGTATTCGTGAAGGGTTTCATGGCCGGGATCTAATGGTTGTTGTGGGGGTTTCGGGCTCTTTGTCCATGTTCTGAACATTATTCTAACATTTTGCCAGCCTCTGTGGCCGGCATCTTCAGAGGATAGCACTCTGCTCTGGTGCAGTTTGTTTGGGAGTTGAGTATTTATGACTGTGAGATCAGCTTTCCTCGTTTTCAGGTGATGGGTGACTATGGTGATCAGTGTGTTTTTGTTGTGGGTGTATTGTTGTGATAAGGAGGACAGACTGTCACTGTGATTGATGGGTGTCGTTAGCTGGTCTTTTGTGTGTAGTAATCCCTAGTCCTTGTGGCTGGGTAGAGTTCGTTGACCTTTTGCAGGCTGTATTTTTCAGTGCTGGGAGCCAGGTTTTGTTGAGTTTCAAACTTTGTTCCTTTTTGTTGAAGTTCTGCTTATGTTTGTGGATTTCAGTGGCTTCCCTTTGCAGTCTAACGTAATGATTGCAGGTGTTGTCCAGTATTTCAGTATTTTGAAGTAGAATTTCATGTCTAGCTTGTTTTAAGGCATGTTCAGCTACTGCTGATTTTTCTGGTTGTTTTAGTCTGCAGTGTCTCTCATGTTCAACTGCAAAATACAACAAAGGTCAGCAAAGGACAGAAGGGACCCCCTCACCACTGCAGGAGTATACCGGATACCTTGCAGTTGTGCCCAGGTATATATTGTAACCACAAAACGAAGCATACACACCAGAATCACAGAACATGAGAGACACTGATGTAACATTGATGAGACTTAGGGAGAGTGATTACCCTGAATTCACCCAGTGAGTTTCATATCTCAGTGAGACTCAAATCTGGCTTTCCCAAATTCCAGTCCAGTATGAACTGCTACACTTCACTTCCTGTTGTTGTTGTTGTTGTTGTTGTTGTTGTTGTTGTTGTTATTGTTGTTGTTGTTGTTGTTGTTGTTGTCGTCGTCGTCATCGTCATCATCATCATCATCATCATCGAAGTGCTGTTGTCCCTATCTCATATGCCGGCTCTTACCAAGAAAGACAGACCTATAAATCAGCCTATTTTCTCCAAAATAAATGGAACCAGCATTGTATAGAGGAAGCAGTCTTTTCGAACATCAGATTATATGTAGGAATGCTTATGTCTCCTCTGCCTTTCCTCACCTTCTTTTCCTTCATCCTCCAAAGCAGCTCAAAATGTGGTCCCTTGTAGATAACTGTAGATGTGTGGTCGAGTGAAATTTGGATGAAATTGCACCTTTTTAAAGATGCAAATTGAAAATTAAGCCTGAAAACAATAGAATCTCCCCTAGGCCTTTTAGGGGGGAAAGGATTGTAGAGGCTCTGGCACCAGGAAATGTTATTCCATAGCGAGCTTGGCTGTGAAGATTTTTGAAGGAAACACATTGTTTTCTTGGAAATGTACAATTTCCACTCTCTCTCACACACACATACACACAAACCCAAAGAGGAAAGTCTGCAGAGTAGATGAATAATATTGCTGAGGGCTGTTTGCATTCTAGCTATACATTACATTTCAGGTGGTGTCTGTTGGGTAGCAGCAGATAATTATATACAGAGGAACTTAATCCTGATCTCTCCTTGACCCAAATCTTCTTTCTGATAGCATTTGGGGTTTTTTTATATTGTTTCCAACATCTAAGTATAGACAAGCATTTGGCTGGTGTTCTGACACTCACAGTTTCATAGATTTGTGGAGGATCAGAAGAGGTCATCTGGAGGTAACTGGAATTTCCATGCAACCCAGTCATTAAAGGCATGGGGGCAGATCTTGTATCAGCATATGGACAGCTTGGCATATCTACTGAGCTAGGGATGCTTCTGTTTCCAGGATCATAAAACAATTCTGTAACAAGGCTTGTGTAAAAGGGCTTGGATCGAAGCTATCTGAAGGACCATGTCTCCCATTATGAGCCTCTTCAGGTGTTAAAATCAGAAGAGGTCTTTACCTTGATTCAATCACCTCCGCATGTGTGTTTGGTGGAGACATGGGAGAAGGTGTTTTTTTGTGGCGGCTTCTGGACTTTGGAACTTCCTCCGACAAACAGGGCAAGACTGGCCCCATCTGTCCTGTCCTTCCACAAGCAAGAAAAGAGCTTTCACAAAAAGAATGATGATATTACAAGCTGAATATGAGCCAACAGTGTGGTTGCAAAAAAGGCAAATGTGATTTTAATCTGCATTTACAGAAGTATAGTCTCCAGATTCCATGAGGTAGTCGTTCTCCTCTGTTTGGCACTAGTTAAGCCTCATATCGGGTACAGTGTCCAGTTCTGAATGCAGACCCAATTGGAACAGGTTCAGAAGAAGGCAACAAGGATGATCAGCAGATTGGAAAGCAGGTTCATAGGAGCAAAGCTTCCCAAAGTGGACACTGACAAGCTTCTGTAGGTACTGCCGTGGATGAGAGGTAAAGTGTGTGTGTGAGAGAGAGACATGGGTAGGGGGGCTTGCCCACTGTGGAAAGCTCATAACTTGCACAGCCAGCCCTTGCACGCTGCTGAGTAGGTTTCTAAAACACTCCTCTCCCTCCATCTGCAGCGTTACACTTCTGTCCTCCACCTGGTACTTTGCTGTTGTTGTTGCTACTGCTGGACTAAAGACCAGAGGAAGCCCCGACCTGGCCATGCTGTTCTCAGCGCAATCGAGGGTGATATGGGGTAGGGGGAATCCTGGTTCATTTCACAAGGGCTGACTCCAACCATAGAATCATAGAAAAGTGAAATTGGAAGGGGCTTACAAGGCTATCAAGTCCAACCCCCTGCTCAATGCAGGAATACAATCAAAGCATAGCTGCCAGGTGATTATCTAACCATCTTTCTTCCCCCACCATCAACCCACTCTCACAGCTGCTTCTTTGCCCGTCCTTCGAAGCAACCTTCCCTCCCTCCCTCCCTCTCCGTTTCCTTCCTTCCTTCCTTCCTTCCTTCCTTCCTTCCTTCCTTCCTTCCTTCCTTCCATTTATTTATTTATTTATTTATTTATTTATTTATTTATTTATTTATTTATTTATTTATTTATTTATTTATTTATGTCTACTCGGGGCGGCTTACAACATTATTATATATATATATATAAATCATAAAATACAATTTCTATATTAATTAAAACAACGAATTTAAGAAAGGATACTAGGTTGGGATAAGATAAGAAAAAAGAAATGAAAAGAGTTAGCTGACTGGAGGGAAGGCCTGCCTAAATAGCCAAGTTTTTAACAGTCTTTTAAAAACACCCAGCGAGGGTGCCAGCCGAATTTCTGTTGGAAGGGTGTTCCACAGCCTCCACCGAGAAGGCCCGGTTTCTAGTTTTTTCCTTCCGAGCCTCTCTTGGCGTCAGGCCCCTCAGCCGTCCTTGCTGGCTACAACGGGTGGTTCGGGTAGATCTGGGTGGGAGGAGACGGTCTGCCAAATATTGAGGTCCCAAACCGTTTAGGGCTTTATAAGTAATCATTAGCACTTTGAAGTCTACGCAGAACTGGATGGGCAACAGTGCAAAGCAGCCAGGGTGGGGGAGATGTGTTGGTGTTTTCTCACCCCACTCAGTAGCCTGGCTGCCGCATTCTGGACCATCTGTAATTTTCGCATCAGCCTCAAAGGCAGCCCCACGTAGAATTTATTCAGTCCTCCACTCCCTCTGCAATCCAGGCAGCTGCCACTGTGCATCCCTTCCAACTGCGCCATTTGTCTCCCTTCCATATTTCCCTGCCACCACATTTTCCTTTTTCTTCCTGCACTATTCTCTCTCTCTCTCCCTCTGCCTGTGTGGAAAGACGGAAAGATCTGGGCCTGAGAAAAGAAGACTGAAGGGAGATATGATAGTACTCTTGAAATATAGTATCTAGAAGAAGGGCAGGATCTGTTCCAGTCATCTCAGAGTGCAAGACACGCAACAATGGGCTCAAGTTACAGGAAGCCAGATTTCAGTTGAATATCAGGAAAAACTTCCTAACCGTTAGAGCAGCACGACAATGGATTGAAACCAAATACTTCAAGAGACGGTGAGCACTCTGATGCTGGAGGCATTCAAGAGAAATTGGACAACGATCTGCCAGATTTGCTTTGATTTGGATTCCTGCCTTGAACAGAATGTTAGACTTGATGGTCTTAGAGGTCCCTTGCACCTCAGTTATTCTATACGTTTTCTATCAGTTTTTCCCTGTTACTTTAAGGTGCCAAACATCTCTCTTGTTTATCTGTGAAATGGTCTGTCCTCTCAGTTTTCCTGCAGTTGTGCACATATAGCTTATGGCTATTGGCATCTTGTTTGCCCCTCAGTTGCCTGTATTCATGGATGGCAAGAGCCAGATGAATGTGAGTGAGATGACAGAGATGACAATAGATTTTCAAGCAGAAATCCTGAGGGTATACTGGGCATGCCTTAAAAGCCTACAGTTGGCCACTGAGTATGTGTGAAATAAATCTCTGGATTAGGTTTTTCAAATGTTCTCAGCACTTGATCTTAATACACACAGACTGACATTATAATAAGACATTTAAAAAGCAACATGGATTTTGTTGCATGGTATAAAAATTCACACGGAGCAGCTCACAGAAACTGCTGATCAGAGGGAAATAAACTAAGCTTGGAGGAAAGTAAAGCAGAGCAATAAATTTCTGCTCACAAACTGACCGTATTTGTTCTTGCCGTGATGTGCTTTATTTAGAACTTGGCAAAAGTTACTTTTTTGGACTTCAACTTCCAAAAGCTTGTAGGCACTAGGCATGGTATTCAAAGAGCTTTTGTGCAATAAAATGACTTTTTACACCTTCTGGTCTGCTGTGTTTTCTTCTGCTTGTGGAGGTTGTGCAGGCCCCTTCTGTGGAAACTGGGTGGTAGCTTGGCCCTGTTGTCTTAACACAACCCATTCCTGATATCTCCCTATGTTTTGATCCCTCTGGCCCAGCACTCCAAGCAGAGCCAGGTGGCTGAGCCATCTATGTTTTTTAATTTCCCATCATGCTTTTAGACCAGAGTCAGACATTGTTGGACATGGAAAGGGTGGCCTTTTGCTTGTATTGCGACCAAGAAAGCCCAGGGACACTGGGGAGACTCCCAGAGGACATTTTGCCCACAGCCTCTTCACAGGTGAGCCAGCCCTGTTTGGTCATGTTGCACATAACAAACAGCCAAAATAGAAAAACCTCTGACCCTTTCAGAGGGTTGCCTGCACTATCATACACTCTTCCCCCATCACCCTCTTCGCCGACATTTTAAAGCATCCCACTGCACCCCTGAGAGAGCAGTGTCTATATCTCCCTTCTCCATGGTCATCCTATCAACTGAAATGAGTAGCTTGACCCTCCCAGGTACAGGGTGCTCACATCTTACACCTGGCAGATACACTCGGAAGAAGAACTGCTGCCGGGACTGGGCTGTCCCTGTGAGATGGAAGTCAGCATTCTCTGGCTCACATAAAGAGTATCCCCAGATAGTGGAAGATCTCCAGGTTTGCTGCCCTCCATGTCCAAAAGAGGAAAAACACTGGGATGAAATGTAGTGGAACAAGAACACACCTTTTTCCATGTGACCCTCTGTGCAAGTCATATCTGAGTCAGTATTAAGCAATCCTTCATCCAGTTACTACGTGGGGTGCTGTGGTAAAAAATAGCTTGCTCCCTGAGTTATCTGGTTGCGGAGCCAGAAAATTGGGAGTTCAAGGAGCCAGCTTGTGTAGCGTTAGTCAAGCTGCACAGTGTCAGAGCTGTCCCAGAAAAAGGCAGTGGTAAACCCCTTCTGGGTACTCTCTGCCTAGAAAACCCTTATAAAGGTTATCGTAAGTCAGCATTGACTTGATGGCACACAATTATTGTTATTATTATGGTAAAAGGAATGTTACATGATATAAGGATCCACTAAGACCTCCCTTAGGAGGTACGTTAACCATCACTCTCTCCAGAGGAATGCTCGCTTGAACAGAGAATACTTATTTTATTTATTTTGCTCATTACATTTATATCCTCTCTACTGTAGCACTGCTCTTTCATCATAGCACATCACATACTGAGGATTGCTTAGTGCCGATTCAGATATAACTTAAATTATTTTAATATTCCTTACATTGGCCTGCTACCATAAAGGTAAAAAATGACATAAGTTATTACCGTTTGCAGTGCACAGTGTTGGGCCGGAGGAGTTTCCCAAAGAGCAGAAGGCAATCCAGGTGCCATCGGGCAGCTACGTCCTATTATAAATGATGAATATTTTACCTTTTAACATGTGATTTTTTAAGCACTCAGGTCTATAATAGGCCTCATTTATTTATTTATTTATTTATTTATTTATTTATTTATTTATTTATTTTATATCCCGCCTATCTAGTCGATTAAGACCACTCTAGGCGGCTCATCATAAAGGTACTCTAATGGGAGTAACATGTTTACTCATAACATTGTGGGACTGAGTAGTGGAAAAAGCATTCCTATCTGTCATTTGTAAGTAAGAAATAGTCTTTTCCTCATAAATTTATGTAGGAATGTGTTTTAATATGAAGGTTCTGAAGTCAACTTCCAAACAAATGAGGAGCCTTACAGTCATAATCAAGTCTTGTTCATATGCTGCAGTTTTCATCAATAAACTGCCGTCTTCAATCTGTCTTCCAAACACCCTTGTCCTTTTCCTGCCTTTCTTTAAATCAATGTTAGCTTAGCAGCTGATCATGACCCATCAGCGCATCAATAAGGAATCCGTGTGTGAAAGGGAAACCCATCTGCGTGAAATGCAATCCTCAGCTGCCTTCTCTTCTCTTTAACCTTCACAGAAGCATGAGGTCAGAGGGCAAATTGATTCCCTGGGCGGAGGAGGTCGATCAGGGGAAATCCCTGTGCTTCAGCACTCCGGAGCTGGCGTCAGGCAGGCCAGCGACTTGGAGCATAGCTTCGATTGGATCAATTTTGTAAAGAGCCTCTTTAAATTTCAGTGCTCACAGAAGTTTAAAAAAAAAAGCTTTAGTGAAGCTGAAGCGTTGTGGGTGAGATTCGGATGCTAAGACATGCAAAATGGAAGAGGGTCCAGTCTCGTACTATGTGGGTTTGGATAGGGTGGGATAATGCACCCCACTTCATTTCTGTTGGACTTAAGGATCCGACTGCCCTCTTCTTTGTTTTTCTTCCTACTTTGGAATGATTCACTTCCTTCACATCCTCACCCTCTTTGCTTGCCTGGGCCAATTGTACAGCCACCATCACAATCTGTTTATTCCCCCTAAACCGTTTCAGTAGGACTAGGTGTTTTAGGGATTACTTGATTGAGAGACAGCTTAGAAACAGAAATTATAAAAATACTGCCAATTATTCTCAACATCTTTTTGTACTCACTGCTTTCTTTATGGATTTCATGATGGGTCTAGGTGAAGTTCTCATCTGTTATAACCTTCTATTTTTTTTCTTCTGCATTAAAAAAAAAGCAATCTAGTACTCTCTCCCAAGGTGAGTAGAAAGATTATATACTGGATTCATATCAACAAAAATCCATATAAATAAACCAGCTCTGGGACTTTTTAGGAAAAAGTATTTTGTAAAGCTAATGGTTCTTGATGGCTCGTTCAAAGCCGAGGCCACCCAAAATACTTTGCATTGCAATAGAAACAACTCGCAACTTTGTATGGTTCCTTGAACAATCCGCACACACAATGCACACACCACTACTGTAAGGGTTGTGATGTATCTCAAAAGGGATAAGAAAACCTGCAAGGGTTGCAGATGACCTCACAGCCCTTGCTTATCAAAACATCTTGGTGCTTTTGAAACCAAGTGAAACCATCGATTCCACTACAACACTGCTTCTCATCACTAGAAAATATGACACACATAGCTTCCTAAGTAGGTTAAATGTACAAAAGTACTTGATTACAGCCAACTGAGTAGAGATTACCTCTCTGATCACTTTTTTGTCTGCCAGGACACATACAATGCCTGTATCCTAGCATCCTCCCTCTCATGTATCTCTAGAAGAGAGTTATTGTGAAACCTATAATGGATCCCCTGAACTTAGCTTCTCAGAAGGATCTCTGGCTGACCTTGGTTTCAGCATTTGCATGATTGTTCTTGCTGGGCCAAGTGGCTGCCATCTACCAGCATGGGATGAGTGGAAGGTGGCCAAGATTGCTGCTATTACTTAGTTGTAAATTGTCCCATGGAACCCCTCCCTGGATCAGTTTCTGTACATATTTCCTAGTTGGACAGGCATTTGTGCAACAGGAGGTTTAGTACGGGGGAGGAGGGGAGGGAATTCGCCATTTAAGAGTGTAGAACTGGTCTTAATTGCATTAGCAGGAGGGACTTGCTAGTTCTGGCCCCGCTTTTATTTCTATGTTCGCTCATTGGAAGTATTTTATTGCCTTTTGGCACAATAGAACTTCCCAAAGGTTTTGTAACAAATTCAAGTTCTTTCAAAGCAGATTGATTGATTGAGAGCATCTGCGTTCCACCCGATATCCTGAAATCTCAGAGCAGAGTACAAGAGTAAAAACAGTATCATTCAGTACTTCAAAACTATTTAAAGCACTAAAAAAAACTTTAAAGTATTAAAGTTTAAAGTATTTAAAAAAAAAACAGAGGAGCCTCGATTATCTGTTAGAGTCATGATTCTTAATCCCCAAAGACTGCAGTGAATAACTAAGTTTGAACGTGGCACCAAAATGAAGCTAATGTGAGTGCCATATCTAAAAGATCCATTTTAAAAAGTGTTATTCTATTTTTAAAAAATCCTTCTAAAGACCAAAGGCCCTGAGGAATAATATAGTTGTTCCTGCTCATCAGGTACACAACACAGTTAAAACCAATCTAACCTTCCTTAGGAGGCTTGTAGTTTTGTGCTCAAGATCCTGAATACATTATTTGCTTCAAGCAGCCAATGCTGAGTGATGCAGTAGTGCTAATGGACAGAGCGGTGTCAGTTCCGATGGCTTTAGGTCCCACTTAGTGATACAGCTACCACGTTTGCTTGCAGATGTTCTCGAGATGGTGGAAGATGTCTCTTTGTCCAATGATTTTCCTCACCTGTGTAGCTTTCATTTAGTGTGCTTTTAGTTTTGTAATTGTTTGTAGGCATGTTGACATAGATTTAATCTGCAAATCTGTTTGCTAGAGGCACTTACAATTGAGGACGTCCTTATGTGGAATGGGAACTGCATTAGTACCAAGGATTAAAAATGCCCCTGAATATCGAATGCAACCTTTGTATACAGAGCACGATACCATAGTCTCTCGAGGCTGAAGGATGCCTAATCTGATACAGTAGGGTCTTGACTTGAGAACTTAATCCGTATTGGAAGGCGGTCCTCAAGTCAAAAAGTTCTCAGGTCAAATCTGCATTTCCCATAGGAATGCATTGAAAACCATTTGATCCGTATCTGCTCTTTTCCGTCCATAGAAACTAATGGGAAGCTGCTATTCTGCCTTCGACCACGAGAGGGGGATATTTTGTTTCTTTTTTTCTTAGGTCAAGAAAGGTTCAGGGAAGGCAGGGAAAATACAGTCCAGGCAGGACAGTACCAGGCAGTCCGAAGACTGTCTCCCAATCCACTCTCTAAACGCTGGGAGGAGTGAGGAAGCAGACAGGCACCCTTTTCACTGGCCAACAGTTAACTGAAAGTTCACATTTTGCACTTTCCCTGCCTCCCACGTGGGTTTTTTTCAGTTTGTAACTCAAATCTAAGTATGTAAGTCAAGTCAATATTTTCCTATGAGAGTGGTTCTTAAGTCAAAATGTTCTTAACTCCAGCCGTTCTTAAGTCAAGACCCCACTGTATGTGGAATGGGGTGAGCCACCACCTTAATTTTTGGCTTAGGCAACGTGGTGTCTTGGACTGACTCTAGGAGTTAAGGGGCTCTACCCTGCTATTTTGTTTTTGGCTTTAGTTTGTTGTTGAATTGAGTAAAAGAAGGTGTACCTCTACCTTCTAATATGAGTTGAGTAGGTTGTGTTATTTTTCCTGCACTGTTCTCTGTTGTTAAAAGGCTAGGCCCATGATTTATTATTCCATTAAAAAACTAAAGCAACTTGGTTCTTTTATTAGGGGTTTGTTTTGGGGTTTTTTTTTTTTGCCTCTATTCTTTTTAACTCCTGTGCAGTATCTGAGAGTGTTGTAACAATGCCACCTCCAAGAAGGTGCTAAGCAGGAAGGAAATAATCATTTCATTATAAACAGTATGGGGTAAATTTTGTTCAAATTAGAGCAGTGAAGGATGCCAAGGCTGGGAAATTAAAAGAAAGAAGCGGGGGAGGGGGCCACAACTCAGTAGACAGTATGGCAGCCGATAAAAGCTTTTAGGTTATTTATGTGCTGCAATCATAAGAGTATTTCATAGCCTCTGTGAATGCTGGAAGTATTTTGTCTATTTGGAAAAATATACGCGTTTGTACATCTACATAAATTGCTTTGTTTTATCCTGGCCAAAATCCTGTTGCTTAGTTATGACTGCAGACGTCGTACGGCATAGCTCGCGGTGGCTCCTCATTGGCAATTAGTGAGCTTGGATTTTTCGGCATGTGCCAGGCCAGCAGGTGAATATCCACCCAAGGACCCAAATGGGGACTCATGCAGGGAGAAGCAGATGCTAGGCACATTCTCTGTGTTCATAGGCATAACTGTGCATTTGGATTTTGGCCGCCATTTTAAACTGTTGCACAGATAGCCAAATTGTACATCTTCCCTTTTATTTAAAAAAAGGGGTGGGGGAAATTTTGCATTACTAGGGGAATGTTCATTTTTGTGGCTACATTTGTATACAGTGGACCCTTGACTTACAGACGGCTTGACTTACAGACTTTTTGAGTTACAGACTTCTCTGGCCTCAAAATTTAGGTTTGACTTGCAGACTGAGATTTGACTTACAGACCAGAAAAAAAACCAAAATGGAACAAAAACGCCCTGTTACGGGATTAATCGGTTTTCAATGCACTGTAGGTCAATGGAGACTTGACTTACAGACTTTTTGACTTGAGAACCGCCTTTCAATACGGATTAAGTTCTCAAGTCAAGACCCCACTGTACTGCCTGTGGGATGGATAGTTTGGTGGGTTAAGCTGACAGTTGGATTCCCCACTGGGCCTCCCAGGAAAAGCGCCAGCCTGTTTAGCCTTGGGCAGGCTGCACAGTCCCAGAAGGGAACAGTGGACTTTTGAGTACTCCCTACTTAGAAAACCCTGAAACGGATCGCCATAAGTCCGAATTGGCTTGACAGCAAGTAATTGTTATTTCTTTGAGGTAAATTCAAGATGTTGGACAAGATTCTTCTCTCCCCCTTTGCCTCATGAGAACCCTACGAGGTTGGTCAGGCTAAGAGAATATGATTTACCCAAGGTTAACCAGTGAGTTTTAACTGAGGAGAGACTTAGGTCGGTATCTCCTAAATCCCAGTCCAACAGTATAACCACTTCGCCACCCAGCTGTCAGTTGACCTCCTGAGCACTGTTCTTCAGCCTTTCATATCATGGCTGTTGTAGGTTTTTTTGGGCTGTTTGTCCGTGTTCTCGAGGTTTTTCTTCCTAAGGTTTCTCTGTGGCTGGCATCTTCAGAGGACAGGAGTTAGAACTCTGTCTATGTTCAGACAAACGTTAGGAAGAAAAACCTCCAGAACATGGCCAAACAGCCTGAAAAACCTACAACAACCATTGGATACCGGCCGTGAAAGCCTTTGAGAATACTTTTATATCATCATCACCTTAAAACTGCAGAGCTGGGAGGGATCAAGTCCATCCCCTGTCAAGGGCTACAGTAGGGAATTATCTGTGGCCAGATATCTAAACCACAGAGCTATCCAGAAGTTACATGCTGTGCCCATTCCCAAAGTTCCATCTTGTCTTCAAGTTTTACTCATCTTCTTGCTGAATTTATATGGCCAGTACTGTTCAGTGTCTGTAATGGAAGAGGGGTTACACCTTGCCCTAAGAATGGCACCCACCCCTTTGTTTTTGCAGATATTGACTGACAGACTGGAAATGTTTAATTGAAACGGTTCTGATGAAAGAGGGTAGATCAAAAGAAATGGCTTTGATATAAGTTCAACATTGCTTGGCTGTGTTACAGACACCAGCGTTCCAAAGAATGTTGCAAAAAGAGGTTTATTTGTACCCTGAGAAAACTTGATATCCTACCAAAATGTGGAAATTAATAGGGCTGGCTGGCTTATGTGTCTGGCATGCTTATATGTTTTATCTCAGCTGTTTCTCTCTGGATTATTGTCCTGTAGTTTCTTTTTTCTAGGATGGGCACTTTCAAACTGTGGAGAGTCCTGGTAAATTAAAATGATGTGAAACAGGTTTCTGTGTTGCCATTCCTAATGTCTAATTTATGTCTGTTAATTCATTTGCATAGAAATTGTCCCATGTGGAGTGCAGATGGCCATCTTTGGCAATAGATGATATAAATAACATTGGTAGAGGAACAGGTAAAAGTTACCTTTGATATTGTGTGTGACACTCTTAGGTCCAGTAATGGTGTTGCCTGAATAGATTTGGGAGCAGAGCTGGCATCTGGGTTTGTACCAGAGTTTCATTCCTATTTTTCTGTCTGTGTTGCCAGTAGTAGAGATGGGGATGACTCACTCCTTTTGGCGAGTCATCCTGTGTTGTGAGTTGTCCAGAGCTGATGACTCATGAAGCGTGAAGCTGCCCCTATGAACCGATGAAACACGGATTTATTCATCGATTCGTGGGGAGCTTCCTAAACAAACCTGACCCCCCCCGCCACCCCCCTGTGCCCCAGAGATTGGCGAGCTGGTAGACAGAATGGGAAAACTATAGGAAGAGAGGGAAGGCTAGCTTCTCTTTGTATGGGGGATGAATAAAAATGGGGAAATATTCATCCCTTCGTATTTGTGGGGGTCTCTGGAACCCAAGAATATGAAGGGATGGATATTTAATGAATCAGCAATTTCTGATGAATATCACAATCCTTTTTTTATTCGTCTCCATGTCTAGCCAGTAGTCATTTGAGGTTGGAGGGTAATCTATTGGTCAGTATGGGTCTGCAACCAAGGGCTTGGAAGAGTGAGGTGTTCTTGTTGAAGGTGAATTGGAGGTCACTTATGATGTGTGTGAGTGGTCTCAGTTGTGGACTGAAAGTAACTAGTGGTATTTGATTATTTTCCCTTCTGGGTCTATCCTATAGTGGGTTGCTTCTGGGTATCTGTCTTGCTTTATTAATTTGTTTCTTAATCATATTGGGAGGGCACTGTAGTTTGAGAAATGCACTTTGTAAATCCTTGAGTTTGGAGTCTCTGTCTTGTGAGTCCGAGCAGATCCGATTGTTTCTGAGGATTTGACAGTAAACACTAGATTTTGTTGTATCTTTGGGGTGGAAGCTGGAAGCATGCAAGTAGGTTGGTAGTCTTGCTAATCTGGTCTCCCTCCACGTAATCAATCTCACATGGTTGTTGAAAGTATAGAATGGGAATTCTGAGCCACTAAGAGAAAGTATGGGACCCCGCTTTCAAGGGATCTGTTGCTTTCTACTCTTTATGTACATTTTAGTGAATGTTGACAGAGGACCACCCCAATTATATGGTGTCTATGAGAGCCGTGCCAGTTTGGACTGTTTTAGACTTCAAAAGCTCAGGGAAGAAGGCCATTTAGAAGTATATATATTTATTTTTTAATTGTAATCCAGAAGGCCTGCCCAGAACCTGAGTTGGCACTCTTCCTTTGAAGAAACCCTCATCAGTGTGCGAAGCAGGCGTCTGCCTCTGGGCCATTTATTGTGCCGAAGCTTGTGAAGCTAAAACAGTTTGATGTGTAATTGCAGGAGGAAATGGAAAACCTGCTGAGCATGGCTGGATAGAGCGCCTTATCACCCTTTATGTGCATCCAGTGCTTGCCGAAATTGCCAGCGGATCCGCAACGCCGACCGAACGGTGACATTTTTCATGGGCCGCCGTGTTCTGAATCAACACTGCAGCGGTGCGATTAGAGTAGGTAAAGCAGGGAAAACAATCAAAGAGGTACATGTGACAGATCAGGTTTTAGTCATTCGCAGCTCCTTATTGCCTGCTGCCTTGTGTGATATGCAAAACAGCTTCTCCAGACGCATTACACCTTCACATTGCCTGAAAATTGAATTTTATTTGGTGGCCTGCGCATAATTTACAGCACTCTTCCAATACACTTCAGTTCTCATTTAGCTAAAAGTGTGTTCTTTATTTGCTACTGGAAAGGAAACAGAGGGGTGATGTGTGTTTTTTTTTTCCCTAAACCCACTCTGAATATTCAGCACCGCTTACAAGATATCAGAACCAGGTTATTGACGTTTGAAGTTTCTCTTGAATTCTTAGAAGCCGGTAGAATGACGCACTCCATCCCAAGGGCGTAATTTCTTCCAAAATGGAGAAAAGCCTGGGGAGCGTGAAGGTCGGAGGACACAGGTTATTTTTAAAGCAACGAAAACGAGCAGCCCACGGGGAAAATCACAACATTGGCTTGATTAAATTGTGGTTTATTCGACCAAGAAAGCACTTTTGATGGTGTCCTTCCCCCTTGCTTCTGCATTTGGCATGGATTTGTAAACCAGTTTCGCCTGGCATCCTAAGGAAACTGTGGCTTAAGCACTAGTGGCAAACCATGCAGGCGATACGCTGTGAGGTAGCCTGTTAGTAGCAGACAGCAGGGCTTGGTGTATCTTAAAAGACTAACAATTTGCACTTTAAGTGCTTTAGAAGTTTTGCCTCAAGAGAAAACGTGAGATTCATTCTTATTTTAATTTTAGATGAAATCTAATGGAAATCGAAGGCTGTGAAGAACAACAAAAAAGTGCATTTTACTGAATATGTCAATTTTCTTGTTTTCCTTTGTCCCCTTTTTTTTGGCTCCACTATTCCTTAGGAAAAAAAATCAAAATAACCCTGTGCTGAACTATAATTTTGTATCTGTCTGCTGTATATATTATCTGCATTTCTGTTTTTCAGAATTCTAGTTTGGAGCTTAAAACGCTACTTTAGTGGACTAAAACTCCCAGTTGTTCCCACCTATCATAATTTTTTAAAAAGCAAGTTTGTCAAACTGTCATTCTGGGTTATAATTTGAGCCTTTCTTTCTTTCTTTCTTTCTTTCTTTCTTTCTTTCTTTCTTTCTTTCTTTCTTTCTTTCTTTCTTTCTTTCTTTCTTTCTTTCTTTCTTTCTTTCTTTCTTTCCTTCCTTCCTTCCTTCCTTCCTTCCTTCCTTCCTTCCTTCCTTCCTTCCTTCCTTCCTTCCTTCCTTCCTTCCTTCCTTCCTTCCTTCCTTCCTTCCTTCCTTCCTTCCTTCCTTCCTTCCTTCCTTCCTTCCTTCCTTCCTTCCTTCCTTCCTTCCTTCCTTCCTTCCTTCCTTCCTTCCTTCCTTCCTTCCTTCCTTCCTTCCTTCCTTCCTTCCTCCAGTTCTATTTTATAGTCACTGTTAGCTGGAACTCCCAAGATTCTGCTTCAGGAAGAGGGTGGAGATGAAAGAGATATTTTCTTCCTGCTCGTAAAGATTATAAAAGTTTTTGTCCATTTTTTTTTTCATATTTTGGGGGAAATGGCAGAAAGTGACTTTTTGTCATTCAAAGATTCAATTATTTTGCGTGGTAAGGGGAGAAGCCTTGAATTTTGGTGGACAATATCCTACCTTTGTGTGTGTGCGCATGTGTGCACAATTTTTTAAAAAAATATATAAAGAGAATACAAGAAAGTTTGGGTCATCACATTCGGGAGCCGGAGAGAGAAAGAGAGAGAGAGAATAGTTAACCATTTCCCCCAATAGTGTGGATATTCTTGTTGTTGCATCCCAACACAACTTTTTGATCAGAACAAGGATATTTATGAGTATTAATGACATCCTTAGGCTCTTCTTGTTCCTTTGGCCCGTGGTTGGGATCTATTATCTTTGCTGTCCCATGGCAGGAGGTAAGAAGCAGACTTTAAAAGTTTATTATTATTTTATTTTATGGTAGGCAATATGGCATCATTTCAACATCACTGTCCTCCTGGTAAAATACTTGTCTTCCTTTGTTCACATCATGGTCTATATTTGACAGTTCTGCAGAACACTATGACAAATGCCCTTGGGCCGCATTCAGAGTATCAGTGAGAGACTTCTTCTGGTGCTTTCTTGGTGGTTTCTTCTTCAGCATTGCTCAATGCTTTAGGTATCTGACTGTAGGCCCAATGATCAGTCGTTCAGTTCCCCACTGTGGCTCCTAGACAAGGAGCTGGACTTGATGATCCACAAGGTCCCTTTCCAGCTCTGCTGTTCTAAGACTGTTGTTATTATTGCTTTGTTCCTGACCAACTTCAGTTGGCAGAATAAATGACCCTTTTGAAGTGCCACCTGTATGCATAATTCATGTGTTCTCTCCAACAGGAAGCTTTGATAACGATGAAGTTAAGTACTGGAAAACCAAGGACTTGAAGGACAGGTTATGAATTGAAAACATTCATTATCAGAAGTACTAATGACATTTACATTGATCTAAATTATAGATGCTTAAAAGCAATGACTGTCTGAGGACTCTGGAAACATTGGGGGGAGTGAATGAGGGCTGTGTGGCCTAGGGAGAAGAATCTTGCAATTGTGGGAGATAGGTTCTTCCTTTTTGGGGGGGGGGGGAGGTGTCTCTGAGTGGCTTTAGATATTATGACAATGACAAGTGCGGGGTGCCTTTTTAATTTAATTTTAATTCCAAGATGAAATCCCTGTTATATCTTCTCTTGTAGACTTTACAACCATACTCAGAAAGGAGAAACATCAGATATTGTTCGATCCAGATTTTTGTCTTACAGGAAAACACACACACACACACACACACATACACACACACACACACACACACACACACACACACACACACACACACACACACACACACACACACACACACACACACACACACACACACACACACACACACCTGTTACTATATAAAGGTCTGTGACTAGGAGACAGATCGGCTGAGCAAATTTTCTTTCGTGAGGTTTTATGTAACACTTTCTAGAGTAAAGGGACCGAAATTGCTTTTCTCTCTCTCCATATGGTGTTCCCTAAATTGCATTTTTTAAAAAAACAGGATGACCTGTTAAATCTGATTCTCACTTCCATAGTAGTATAAGACATAATACCTTACAATAAAGAACTTAATGTGTATCAAATGGTTTATGTGTGTTAGTGCATATTCAAGTACACATATTTTGAGAAGATCTCTTTACTGCAGGAGGATGGAACGGGTGATCTTCAGGTTTCTCTGAGCATTATAAAGATCATGAATTTATGACCTGCATTTAATGGTTTTTCATATGGACAGTTCTTCTTCATGAAGGGAAAACTCCATTATCTAAAACTGTTATCCCAAACACTTTGTTATATGGGTTTACTTTGTTCATCCTAAGGAGATGTGATCAAAGAAAAATAATGCTTCTAGTTATCAGATTTTGTGGTTATCTGATTGGTTTCACAGTTCTTTGGCTGGGCATGATCTATGAATCCATCCCATATATATGGTTTTTATGAGACTACTGATCTAAGATTTTTTTCCTGCTCTTGCTACTAGTGGAATATAGACTATCGATTACTTCAAAATAAATATTAGTGCAGATTATCTGTAGGGCTAGCTGTGCTGCCTAGGAGCACACTAAACATATATCAAGTTGATAATATAATGTGGTAGTCAACAATTGAGGGCCATTGTTCTGTGAAACATCTGGAAATATCAACCATATAGGACTGCAGACTCTTGACCTTAAAGTGTGCTCATCTGTTTTCAGTACTGTTGGTTGGTTGGTTGGTTTTATTTATAGGCCGCCTTTCTCCCGATAAGGGAACCCAAGGTAGCGCAGAATATTAAAAAAGAATATAATAAAAAACTTATTAAGTTAAACATTTAAAAAACAACAAACTAAAAGCTAATTAAAATGCAATTAAATGATTAGAAGCAAGTAAGCACTTAAAAACATTAAATGCTATCTTAACTTTGAAAAGGTATTCAATCATGATTGTTAAAAAGCCTGCCTGAAAAATTGGGTCTTTAGTTTTTGGCAGAAGGATAAAAGGGAGGAAGATGCCAGCTTGATCTCCTGAGGGAAAAGATTCCATAACCTGGGAGCTGCCATAGAGAAGACCCTCTTTCATGTTCTCATCAGCCATGGCTGCGCTAGCAATGGGACCAAGAGGAGGCCCTTCTCTACTGAGAAGGCTCTTATGGGGAGATACAGTTCTCCAGGTAGCCTGGATCCAAGCTGTATAGGGTTTTATAGGTTTGTATTCAGTTAGTTTGCTGTGCTAATTTCCAAGTATGTACTCTAGTGTGCTTGCTTCAAGGAGTTCCCTTCAAACAAGGCTCAGAAATGATGGTTAATTTTGAGCGCAACAACAATATTGCCAACTAGGTGTTATGATCGTATCATAACAGTAATATGTAATTTCCTCGGGTTCCTAGTGAATTTCCTGTCCTACTTTTTAAGGTTGTTGATGACACTGCACGAGGATACTTGTAGGCCTCTATGTATCCATAGGTCCCCTGTACATTACAATTTTCAGTATGGAGGTAGTTTAAATTTACCTTTTCTGAGGTAAGCAGGTGACTACCAGGCAACAGGATCTTCTGAGTGGTGGTACCATGAATACGGAATACTTACTTCTGTTTGTTTTTGTTTTTGCCTATATACAAAGACTTTTCAAATTCTCCCAAAACTGAATGATATTTTTAATGAAGGGTAGTATGAATTATATGGAAATACTCACTTTTCTTTTTTCTTTTCTTTTCTTTTTTTAAATCTGAAGTTTTTAAGAACCGAATACCCAAAACTGCTCTGTCCCTTTTTTTAAATAGTATAAGCAATATCATACAAATCTAAAAGTATCTAATAACACATAACCCGGTGGGGGGGGGGGGAACCTGATACAAATGGTCAAGAGTTACAACCCTTTTTTCCCCTCTGTGGAGCCCCCTTCCCAAATTTCATTGACTCTTACAAAGTTGTCTGAAGAAGTGAACTGGTCCATGAAAGCTCATATTAAAATATAGCAGTTAGTTTTTAAGATTCCAAATTTTTGCATTCTTTTATATTTTGATTTTTGCCTGAGATGCTAGCACAAACTAACACCACTACCTCTTCTAAAATTATGAAGTTGTATGTACCTTTCACTTTAGTAATGCAAAAGCAATAAGTTCTACCCATCTACGTGGGCAGTTTGAGGCTGATGTGGAAACTTCAGGTGGTGCAGAATGCGGCAGCCAGACTCCTTAGTGGAGTGAGAAAATACCAGCATATTTCTCCTACTCTGGCCATGCTGCATTGGCTGCCCATCTGGTTCCGCATCGACTTCAAAGTTTTAATGCAAGACCCTAAACGGTTTAGGACCCCGATACTTGGCAGAACGCCTACTCCCACCAAGCTCTACCCGGATCACCCGTGCGAGTCATGAGGTGAGGCTGAGGAGCCTGACGCCGAAAGAGGCCCGGAAGGAAGAGACACAAAACCGGGCCTTCTCGGCGGTGGCTCCTCGCCTCTGAGTGGTTGCATAGACCAGATGGGCAGGATAAAAATCAAATCAAATCAAATCAAATCAATTAAATAAATAAATAAAATAATAAAATAATAAGTAAATAAGTAAGTAAATAAATAAATAAATAAAATAATATATCTATAAATATATTCTTACTTACACACGACTTCTAACGTTAATGTTAACTTACCCTTAATAGGTATCTACTAAACTTTTAATGTGCCCTTAATAGGTATATTCCAAATCTTTCTTTACTATCCTTTTAATTTTAAATTATACATTTTTAAAAAATTCCTAGCTACAGTTAATCTTGCTGCAGTTCATAAATTGGAAATTAATTCCTTAGTTGTCCAATTACATTGCTCCCTATCAAATATTTATCAAAGCACTATTTTAGGACAAACCTCTAAATTTAACTTAAGATATTTGCTTTATTGCCTTAAAAACCAATTGCCAAAATTTCAGTATATTCTCACATTCCCACCACATATGAAAACAAGTACCCACTTTCTGGCATCCCCTCCAACACAATTTGGAATAATTAGTATCGATTTGATTGAATAGATTTAAGTAGAGTTAAATACCATCTCAAAGATTAAACCAGGATATTCTATCAATTTGTGGCACTTATTTTCTTTCCTCGTCACTCCCCATTGTTTCTAAACAATCTATTGGTTACCAGCCAACTTCCATGCCAGGTTCAAGTTTGTCATTCTAACATATAAATGGTTTGGGGCTTCATTACTTGGCAGAATGTCTCCTGCCTTGTTCGTCTACCTGTATGACCAGTTTCTCACAGACCACATCCCTTTGGCACTCTGAGAACGCCAGAAAACATCAAGTAGAAACCAATCTTTCTCAGCAGTGGTGTCCCACTTCTGGAATGCTGTCCCACAGGAGTTACAGCAGGCCCCCTCTCTGTGTGTTTTTAAAAAGTTTCTAAAAACAGCTGTTTAGGGAAGTTTTGGGGGAGTTTCTCCCTAATTAATTAGGACAGTGGAGGAAGGAGGAGAGGAATATCACATTGTATGCTCTGAGTGTTTTATTTTGCCATCATCGTGTGCATTCATTTCTGGAACAGTCTAGTGTCTTAAGAGCAACTTCATAATTTATGTTTCTTTCCTTTGTTGTACACCACCCAGAGTAGCGATTTGCTAGGTGGGTGGTATATAAATTGAATAATGGGTAAATAATAAATAAAAAGCCTTTGCCCCTGTACAAACAATCAGAGATAGGATCAGACTTCTTGAGGACTGCTTTGTCATTTCCTATTGGTACAACTAAGGAGTAAGGCACATCCCAGATTCTGTTGTTTTTCCTGCAACAAACATAACTACTCTTCTCCTGGCAAGGGGGGGGAAATCAGGTGTGGCTTTCACAGGCACAGTGAGTGAGCTAGCAAGGAATGTTTAATTTTTTGCCTCTTGATTCTGTGGTTTTTCTGAGGACATTTAAAGGCTTCTTGCTGACTGCAGCAACGCCCAGGTGAGAAATAAGTATTGAAAACTTTGTAAGATAGAAAGGGAAGAAACCTCTCAGGTCTACGCACAGACTTGCAAATGTGTGCGTATAGAAGACTCAAAGCTTGCTTGCATCTTCCAATTAATTTCTTTCCACTGTTTGGAGCCCACAGAAGTTGCCAGCCCCTTTATCTCAGAAACTCAAAAGGTTTCGGCTCTTGGTATGGCGCTCCAAATGTATTTATTCTTCAGAGCTCTGTCTTCAGCCACTGTAAGATAATATTCTTCGGCATCCGTTCAAGCTTAGCCCTTGCAAAATGTTTTTGATCGCATTCTTTTGACGGCAGGGCTGTCTTTTAACTTCTTGGTTTAAAAGTACTGACCTGGGAAGGAGCAGGATGAGATCCTCATGCCAAATGAAAGAAGGGGTAGAACTGGGCTCAACAGCATCCTAATGCTGCGAAACTTTAAAGCGACAAGACCTCACCGAATATGAATGGAAAGTTGTACAAGTCTGCCTTGTGCTGGGTTAGCCTATTAGTCTAGCTAACCAGCAAGGCCAAATGTGGTTATCAATGAGGTGGGAAGTACCTTTTATGAACACTGGAATATTACATAAGTGGCACAAAGGTAGTACAAGCATCTGAAGATGCCTAAACTTCAGCCAACCCTCTCTTCAGAGGCTGATGAAGAGACTTCATTAATTGATAGCTAAACGGGCCTCTGACACGTCATCCTTCTTCCCAAACGCCTGGCTGCCTGGTTGTGTCACCAATTGTCTCCTTGGGATTTTGAGCTTCAGAGTTGCAGTTTCTTGCAGTGTGGTATTACCAAGTCATGCAGTCGGGTCAGACTTAGGGAAATAAGAGCCCTGCAATCTGATCTGGCCACGATGAGACATGCCTTAGTCACATCCTGGATGGACTACTATGACACACTTCAAATGGGGCCGCCTATGGAAAGTGTCTGGAACCTTCTGCAGGTCCAAAATGCAGCAGCCAGGTTGCTAACTGAAA
Organism: Pogona vitticeps; assembly: GCF_051106095.1. NCBI lineage: Eukaryota > Metazoa > Chordata > Lepidosauria > Squamata > Agamidae > Pogona > Pogona vitticeps. Next base: position 12,027,296 of record NC_135786.1, on the reverse strand, counting down.
CTGGTCATAGGGATCACGTAACCACGATCATCCCCTGTTACAGCAGCTCCACAGAATTTAAAGTGCTGATTCTAACCTACAGAGCTCTAAATGTCCAGATTCCGAGCTATCTCAAGCACCGTATCTCCCATCATGAGTTGACTCAGATGTTAAGATCATCAGGAGAGGCCTTTCTCTCAGTCCCGCCACCTTCACAGGTGAGTCTGATGGGGACATAGGAGAAGGCCTTCTCTGCTGCTGCTCTTAGACTTTGGAACTCCTTCCCACAGGAGGCCAGACTGGTCCAAACTTTATTGTCCTTCTGCGGTTAAGCATTCCCTGACTGGCTGCCTGAGTTTTTAAATGGATGGTTTTACTTTATTGTTTTCAATACGTTTTGGTATTACTTACATTTTTTTGGGTATTTTTCTGATCCTTTTTAATACAGTACTTTTATACTCATTGTTGTTAGCTTCATTACTGTATTTTAATATTGTGAGTCACTTTCGGTCCTTTTAAAGAAAAAATGTGGGGTGAATGAATGAATGAATGAATGAATTGTTGTTGTTGTTGTTTAGTCGTTTAGTCATGTCCAACTCTTCACGACCCCATGGACCAGAGCACGCCAGGCCCTCCTGTCTTCCACTGCCTCCCGGAGTTGGGTTAAATTCATGTTGGTCACTTTGATGACACTGTCCATCATCTCGTCCTCTGTCATCCCCTTCTCCTCTTACCTTCACACTTTTCCAACATCAGCGTCTTTTCCAGGGAGTCTTCTCTTCTCATGAGATAGCAAAAATATTGGAGCCTCAGCTTCAGGATCTGTCCTTCTGAGTGAATGAATAGCCCACACCAATCAACAACATTCACATATAAGCTAATTAAATCACTTCTTTCTCCTTGGCTAGAGTGAGACATTATTCCTTTGACATGAAGATCTATCTCATTCTTTGAATGCTTGACCTGCTGAATGCAGAGGCTTTTAATACATATTTTTATATATCAGCTGTATTAAAGAAGGGATCCACCCTTTCTATTATTTATATATTTATATTTTTGCCATGAAGGTACTAAGGAGGTAGGTTGGAGCAGTGAATGCTCAACTCACTGAGATCATCCAGCTCAAGTTCTACTTATTAATATAAAGGCAAAAGAAAAAGATATGTGTAGGAGTCAGTATTTTATATCCACTTGCCCTGGTGATAAGACATATTACAATTACGTCTGATAGGATTGTGTTTATATTGGGTTTTCTTTTTCATAACATTTCTGTACTCCTGATAATTTAAAAAAAATACCATGATGGTTGGTTTACAACAGCAATATTTAGCAGATACTTAGGTTTTCACTTAAAACTTGTATCTGCTATATAATACCAGTCAATGTTTTTATAATTTTTATTGCCTGTGCTTTGTGTTTTACAACAACAACAACAACAACAACAACAACAACAACAACAACAACAACAACAACAACAACAACAACAACAACAACAACAACAATGTGCCTTCAAGTCATTTTTGACTTTGGCAAACTTTTCAGTGTTTTCTAGGTATAAAAGTACAGTACTCGGGAGTAATCTACCATGCTCTTCTTCTGGAGACTCTCTGGGACCATACAGATTGCCCACGGCCACACAATATGGCTGTTCCCCTTGGATGCACAGTGAGGAATCAATCTCTTAGATGCCCTCAGGTGGGGCATCATTTCACTGAGGTATTAAGACAGCAAGTTATAAATAATATGGCAATAAAAGCAGCATCCCACTGTCTAAGGAAGTCACACAGCATCCTGAGAGACTCTTCCCATCCTGCTTATAACTTTTTTGAACTGTTACCATCTGGCAGAAGATATAGAACAATTAAGACTCGGACCACACGTTTTCTCAATAGTTTTTATCCCAGAGCTATAATTGCAATTAATAATAAGCTTAAAGACCACCAGTAGTGAATAGTTAGTTGGACTGTGTTACTTGGCCTGCGGTGTAGATGTTTGTATTTTTAGTGGGGGACTTTTAGTGGGTGGGGAGTGTTTGGGGAATTTTACATGTGTGCATGTGTCTGGTCTCTGGGTGTCTGTGAATTTCGTTGTATGTGTATATACTTACAATGACAATAAATTATTATTATTATTATTATTATTATTATTATTATTATTATTATTATTATTATTAATTAGCAGCTCATAACTAATAACTGAAAAACTGGTTGATAAAAACAGTAAAGTCCATTACAAAAACTTCATTGGCCAAAATCCTGTGATTTTGTCCAAATTCTACTGTGAATCACAGTAGAAGAGGTCCACTGAATCAATGAGGTAAGTCATCTCCACTGTCATTTCCACTGGTTCAAATGTGCCTCCTCCACTTGCGACTTACTGTGCTAAGCTTGCAATTAGAGTGGGCCCATTTGAGTTTATAGAGGAACTGATTCAACAATCCCTATTGGTTCAGCAGGCTACTCTAGTGCGATTTATTATGCTAACCAACAGGATTTTGGCCACTGAAAGCTAGGATGACTGTTGGTCATAAGAAAAAGAAAACTAGAAAGAGAGTATTTTCTCCAGAGCAGGTTCTTGAGTTCTCTCACACAAATTATTCAATATGAGGAATAGATGGTTTTAGGATATTATCCATGTACCCTGATATGCGTTGTAATATTGATGAAGAATTGCTAACATGCCACACCTGGCATCAGGTGGGATCTGAGCCTTGGGTGTTTCTACTGCTATGTGAAGCCTTGTTTCTTTGTCCAATAATTTTCCTAATTGCTAATCTTGCCAAGAACCTTGAATTCCTGTTGCAAGCCAAGTTACCTGACTGGTGTGCAGTGAGGAATTGAGGCAGTAACTAACGGATTAATGGAAATTTGTGACTAAGTTGTGTTACTTTCTGTGCAAGACATTGGCCATTATTTTTTGTTGGGTTTCATTATTGCCAAGCCCTTTAGGGCTTTTTTGGGATAAAAAATGAGGAAAGTGGTGTTATCAACATTCTTAAGTGAAATCATACGTCGATAACAAATTAAAAAAAGAAATCAGAGTAAATATATAAACCCCCGCCTATCCTTTGCACCCTAAGTCCGGCTCAAATAGGCTTTTATTTAAAAGTTTTTAAAGCCAACTTTTTTTTTAAAAAAAAGAAGGTAATAAATCATTGTAGGCCGTTTTCTGAGGTAAGTTGGCTTTCTGCATAACCCCTTGTGTGGTAGATATTGCTTCAAATGTGGGATAAATATATCAAAAGGTTTTTCCCCTCCCCCCTATGCTACACCTGTTATTGAGGGAGGGAAAGTAGGTGCTATTTTAAGGATCATCAGACATAATCATCTCCCATTTGATGTCAAAACCTACTCTTCTATTATTTTAACATTTGATTATTAGATGACAGGCTGTCAGTATAGGTTGTGCTGGTGATTCAGCGAGCCATTGTTCTTTCAAATTAAAACATTAAAAACATTTAAATCCAAGGCTAGGTCTGCAGGCTGATTTTAATTATTCCTTTTGTCTTTGGGAAGCTCTTTTCTTCTAATGATCACACAGCTGTCACATATACATTACCTTTAGACAGACTACATGACAATGCTTTCTTATTAGCTGTCATTATTTTTACAAGCAAAACTGGGAGCTGCTAGAGCAGATATATTAATTTCAAAAGACTGTCGGCATAGTTATTAAAATAAAATTTAAAAGGAGGCGGGGGAGGACCAAAAAGCTCTGATTTCATTTATCTCAAGGGGAGGAAAAAAAGAGATGAGTATTTCCAGGGTGTTCAGATTCTCAGGTTTCCCTCAAATTTTAAATTATTTTTAAAAGGTAAATAAAATCCGAATACCATTGTTAATGATATCCTAGGACTTCTTGGCTCATTTTTTTCTGCATTTGCTAAGTGAACCAGGTTCTTTCCACTGTTTTCAAATTCTTATGATATATTTAGCTGCTCTTTATTTTTTTTTAACATCCCTCTCCGTTGCCAAGATAGACCATCAAAATGGAATTAAATGGACAGACACAAAATCTTGTCACTTTATTTCAAATGTATTTATTTATTATTTCAACTTGCATTCTGCCCTTCAGTTCGAGCATACTCTGGCTAGTTCACAGCACAACAAATTATTAAAGTCAACAGTACAGAATAAATACCATAAAATAAAAATACACTGTCGCTAGCTAAAAGCCTACATTTCAATAGAATTAAAGAATTTAAAATGAACCTGGCCATCACAGGTCAGTGGTGAAAAGCACTAATAAAAGGCAGCTTTAAACAATTATGTTTTTACTAATTTCCTGAAAAATGCCCGATGAAACTGTTGGAAGCTGTTCCAGAGGGAAAAGGGCCGGAACCAAGAAAGCATGGTTCCTATTGTTAACTCTTTTGGCTTCCTTTTTTAATATCACAGACTGCGAGGAATCAGTGGGATTGGTAGCTGTTTTATTTATTTATTTATTAGATTTCTATCCCACCCACCCCCTAGACAAAGTCTACTCAGGGTGGGTTCCATTAAACATTATAAACTAAAACAAATAAAACTATTCAAAACAATAATGTTAGTAATGCTCAAGATGGGAAAACAGAAAATTATAATAAGGATAAAGTCAAGTATTGACAGAAGGGAAGGCCTGCCTGAACAGCCAAGTTTTTAATTGGCTCTTAAAAACACCCAGCGATGAAGCCGGGCGGATCTCTGATGGAAGGTCGTTCCATAGTCGAGGGGCCACTGCCGAGAAGGCCCGGTTTCTTGTTCTTTCTTTCCGGGCCTTTCTTGGCGTCAGGCCCCTCAACCGTCCCTCCTGGCTATGGCAAGTGATTCGGGTAGATCTAGGTGGGAGAAGGAAATCTGCCAGGTATCGAAGTCCTAAACCGTTTAGGGCTTTATACGTCAATGCGGAAGCGAATGGGCAGCCAATGGAAGGCAGCCAGAGTGGGAGAGATATGCTGATATTTTCTCACCCCACTAAGGAGTCTGGCTGCCGCATTCTGCACCATTTGAAGCTTCCGCATCAATCTCAAAGGTAGCCCCACGTAGAGCGCATTACAGTAGTCTAATCTCGAGATTACAAACGCATGGACAAGAATGGTGAGAGACCCATCATCAAGATAGGGAAGAATGTCTCCTACCAGGACAAGACTCTTCCTGGACCAACCTGAAATCAAGTCATGGACTTTAAAATGAAGTCAGAAGATCAAAAAATAATCAAGTAAAATGAGGCTGCTTGGATACAGGACACTTTTTCTATGAATCTGCAGAAATTCAGTCAATGTAGCACTTATATGCACACAAATATTGCCCCACCGCATGTACTAAAGAAGATCCAGTAAATGTTTGAAATAATGGTATTGAGGTAGCCTGCCTCTGGTTGAATTATCTTAACATTTTAATTTGCTTTTTAAATTTACTTGTATTTCGTATGTGTTTATAATTTTAAATTGTGCAGCACAGTGATACGAATCTAGAAAGAGGTGGGATTCTGGACAACCCAGTGTCTTACCAAGGTTGGCAATCAATTCTTTTCCATTCATAGACAATGCACACACCAGTGAGGGAAAGATCAAAAGTTGATTCAAAAGGCAAACATAAAGCAGCAAAATAAAATATCAATCTTAAATACCTTCTGCCTATCAGGAGGCCAGCAGAGCAGCTAGCGCATGGCCCTGGAACCAGGGTGAGAAATGGTGAACTGATGAAAAAAGAAGCCAGCTTCTGGGATTTTCCCTTGCTTGGTGTCACTGAATCGTGGTACAGGGGAGTCTCTCTCTCTCTCTCTCCCCTTTCCAAAATTGGAAATGACAGGAATGTAAGAGGCACTTGTCTGTGAACTAAGGGACATGTGACATTACCAGATCTTCCGAAGTAGGCCATATGTGGCCTGTACACTCCTCTAAATTCTACCTTATCACTCCAGCAGGACTCTGCCTGAAGCCGTTCCTGCACACTGCATGTACTCAGCAGCCTGCTATCCATCACTGCTGACCTTCTTTGGCCGGACAGTATGTGGCTGCAGTAAGTCAATCTGATTTTTTAAAAAGAAGACAGATGGGCGGTTACTTTTTTAGATGACAGCTCAAAGAACACCCTAGGGAATTTTTTAAAAGAAGTAACTTTCCTTGTCTCTGCTTAAAAAGAGTATCTCAAAAGGTGCTCCTATGTCTACTTCTGCACACTGTTTTCTCTCCTTGTTTTCCTTTTGGGGTTCTGTTGCATTAGAGGAGTGCACAAAGGTTTACATCAGAATTTTTTCAACAAAAGCAAGATATATTTTTTATGCTCCATTATCCAGCTAGGTACGCTTCCATACATTCCTGTATTCACTGTTGTCCTACTCACCCCCCATAACCCCGAAAGAATCTGAAGGAAAAAAAAAATCCATTTCTGTTGGCTTTGTTTGTGTAGAAATAAGCATGCATTAGATTCCCTGAGATTCTTTAGGTGTTTTAAAAGGGACAAAAGCAAATTTGATTTAATCACAGATAATGTTGGATTCTTTTTTTATTATTATTCCTCCCCACCCTTTAGAGTGCAAGACTGTGATTCCCATTGCTGATATCTCATTGTTTCCTCCTGCTGCTTTCTCTTTTCTCAAAATAAAAAAATAAATCCGAGCATCCAAAAGTCAGAATAAGGAGGTTGCGGAACCGAAGCTGTCATTGTAAGTAGGCTGCAGTTTTTTAAATTGCTTTCTTATCCTTTAGCGGAGGTGATTTAAATAATCTGAAAACATCAATAACCTTCTTTTCCTGTAGTCCTCTTTACAGAGGTCTACATTCCCATCAACATCTGCATAGTAAGATCTATGATCACTTTGGCTGAGCTTCTTGCACGTAGGTACTTCATTTTGGACAGCCTTCTGCTTCATGTGATTGCTTACAGAAATGGTGATGCAAGGTTCTTCCAGTTGTCTTGGAGTCCCTCTATTACATTTACAGAATTGTTTTCAGGAAATCTAGACAAAGTTGTCTTCGTTTTTAAGCTTCCTTTGATTTTCCACCATGTCTTCTTTCTTTGTTCACAGAAGAAGTGAGGGGAGGGTAAACTTTGCTGAAAAGATGGAATATGTGTGTAATGTATTTGGCTCCGTTAAGAGTGTTGGTCTACAAAACCCCTGTAGTTGAAGCAGTGTATTGCATCACATCTCGGAAGAGTAACTTTCGTGAACTACTTTATTTCAGTGTCAGCTGTTGTGGACCAAAAATCCCCTTCAGATTGTGATGCATAAAAGCTCACCCTGAAATAAATCTGTTAGTCTTGAAAATGCCACAGTATTTTGCCTTTCTATCTCTCTTTCTAAAAAGGTAAAGGTTCCCCTTGACATTTTTAGTCCAGTCATGGCCACACTCTAAGGGGTGGTGCTTGTCCCGTTTCAAGCCGTAGAGCCAGTGCTTGTCCAAAGACAGTTTCCGTGGTCACGCGACCAGCGCGACTAGACACGGAACGCCATTACCTTCCCACTGAGGTGTTACCTATTTATCTACTCACATTTGCATGCTATAGAACAGCTAGGTTGGTGGGGAGCTGGGACAAAGCGATGGGAGCTCACTCCGTCACGTGGATTTGATGTTACAACTGCTGGTCTTCTGACCCTGCAGCACAGAGGCTTCTGCGGTTTAGCATCTTTCTCTCTCTGCCTCCCGTTAAATATATATATATAAGCCAGCATGGACAGTAGTTTTTAAATGATTGTGATAGAAGCCCCTTTGGCTAACTGAGAGGGTGGGTGTGAGACAGAAGTAGAAACAGGAGGTGTGCCATCTCCTTCACTTAAGATAGCAGTGATAACTGCACCTGAGATGCAGGAATTAATTAACCGAATGATGGGCAATTGAGAATTAACCACAAGTAGATAGCCAGAGGAAGGAGTAATTTTGGCGGGAAAAGAGAGGGATAAAAGAAAAGGAGAGGTGGAGGAGGGGGCAGTAGTGGCTGTGGAGGAATGCTGGGCAGTAGGAGAAGAGCCAAAAGACGAGGAGGATTGGGTAGAAATTGTTAAGGAAGACCCTTAGACTGGGGAATGGGTAACTCTGAAAGTACCCAAAGAAGAAGCTCAACAAGAGAGGAGAAAGAAACCAGTGAGGAAACCACCCTACTGGGGAGAGACTGTGGAGTGAGAGATTTGTAGGGAGAAAAGAGAATGGTTTGCCCAAGAAGCTAGTTACAGGGAGGACCAAAGATGTCTGAATTCCTATGGAACAGCCCTGGGAAGACCCAGTTATCTCCCAGAATCCAGAGAGACCCGGGCAAGAGAGTTTGAGAGCCCAATGTCGGATGGGTTTTCCACAAGTTACTCCATTTTCTAGTTGGAATGTGTCCTCTTCATCTGTCATGGAGGACTTGTTAATGCCGGTTGTTAGTTCAGTTCAAGAGAATGTTTTAGGTTTGGTGATGTTAAGAATTGAAATGGTGACTCAAGACAAAAACAGTTAAGTTCAACCATGGTAAAGAATGAATGCTTTTGTTGACATAAATAAATCCATTGATATTAAAATCTGAGTCTCTATCTACTGATGTGAGAAGGAAGGGAACGTCTTGGGGCGGAGTGGGATTGCACAAACCCCACAGCCGGGAAAGTGACTTTTGGGGTTTGTTAACTGCCAGGATCACCAACCCATCATGATTACAGTAGTCTGGAAAAAATGACAGGTGGAGATATGGGGGAGGGGGAAAGTCACCATCAGTATTTCCTTCCACCTATCACCCGCTGTCATCAAAAAGGTTGTTCATGTCCAAACAAATCTTGTGGGATTTTGTTCTTGTGTATAATAAAATCAGGGGTGAAGTGAAGGCAACTGGAATGTGTACTTCCAGCTGGGGGGGGGGGGCTGCTGTGAAATTGGTGGAGGAACTGACCTGGAAGGACTGGACATCATTCTCAGAAGTGGGTGAAAAATCAAAGGCACAAATGCCATGTATGACTTTCTTTTTCACTCAGCTTTAGCAGTCTCTTGTTGTGGAGAAATGAAGCAGAGAGCGGGCTACGCCGGTGGTGTATGATGTGTGAGAAAGGATGTGGGATACAGGTTCCCACTTTCACCTGTGAAGCATTATTGGTTCCAGACCCGGGTTAAAAGGGCCACCATGGTTTGCTTCTTCCAAAATTTAAATCCAGTGGCTCTGAGTAGAGTTTGGGAAGTATGACCTTCCCTACACCCCCAAAGTCCTGCTCCGTCTTGCAATCTGTAGCCACACTGTCAAGGTCCCCCCCCCCCCCGGTGAATGTGAATCTAAAATAGGAATCTTTCTCAGCTTGGGTCAGAGGGAAGGACCTGTTTGTTGGTTGGTTTATATGTTTTTGGTTAACTGTAGTTTGGCCTGCCATTCATGCCCTGCCATGAGTGAGTAGGGATAATCTCACGGTTTAACCATAGACGTTTGACACTAGATTGGTTCCGCCAGCCAGAATCTGTTTGAAAGAATACTAACATTTTTTTAAGCAGGTTTCACATTTTGTGCCAGGCTGGTAGTATAGGAAGTGATGTAGAAAGGATATGCATTTGAGAAAGGCGGTTCAAGGACATTACATTAAGTTGCCATCAAAATGGAATGAGATGGAACAATTAAAGATTTTTAATAGCTCTTCTTGCCCATTTTCCAGATTGGCCTTATTAAATGCTATATATTGTTCCTTGACGAGCTCTCCATTTTCTCTTTACACCATCTTTGGTGGCTCTTTAAATAAAGACATGGGTTTTCTTGCTTTTAGTCATCTGATTTTTACATTCCTTGGGAATTGGTAAGAAAAAAGGTATGAGTAATTATGACCTTTCTAAGACTGTCATTCCTCATAACGACTGACACTTGGCGTAGCAGCTACAAGGATAGTAACATCTGGTAGTAGTAAGCTTTCATTATCTGTTGAAGCAGCTTGGTGTACCCATTAATTAAAACATATTTCAGGGGAATGAATGCATAGGACAGGAACTTAGTGGGCATTATCTGTTGGCATAGGCTGTTTGCATTTTCCTTCCCATGCCAAAAAGAAAAAAGAAAGAAAGAAAAAGAAACTTAGCCAAGGAAGAATTTCTGTGTCTTTTCTAAATTCTAAAATCCTGTTTTCCGGATAGTGTAAACAAGCACATTATACCAAATCTGGTGTCCATGGAGTAAGGATTGTTCTATTCTGTATTGTCTAATATCAGGATTATGCATAGTTTGTAGTCAGTGTTTTGTGTATTCATCTGTGCATCTACCAATCCTACATCTTATTCCTAACTATATTAAATAAGCAACATACAATGAGATACAGAGAATGTAAATATAAGCTAAGGATTCAGAAAAGGACATGGAGAAAACTGCTGCAGTGCAGGCTTGCACAAGAGCATAGCCATAGCTCAGGGGATTTATAAGCAGCTGTGCCTAATTTCCCGTTCAGGGACTGCTGCCTTGTCATGGCAAAGGGGCCTGAGTAATTAAGAGAAGCTATGGTGGCGCTACGGGCTAAACCACAGAAGCCTGTGCTGCAGGGTCAGAAGACCAAGCAGTCGTAAGATTGAATCCACGCGATGGAGTGAGCTCCCTTTGCTTGTCCCAGCTCCCGCCAACCTAGCAGTTCGAAAACATGCAAATACAAGTAGATTAATAGGGATCACTTTGGTGGGAAGGTAACAGCATTCCGTGTCTAAGTCACACTGGCCATGTGACCACGGAAGATTGTCTTCAGACAATCCCTGGCTCTGTGGCTTGGAAACGGGGATGAGCACCGCCCCCTAGAGTTGAACACGACTGGACAAAAATTGTCAAGGGGAACCTTTACCTTTATGGGCTATGCTGTGCAGGAACACCAAATACAGAAAGGTCATAGTGGAGAGTTCTGACTAAACTCAATCCATCTGGAGCAGGAACTGGCAAGCCACTCCAGTATCCTTGCTCTCATTACATCCCCTTCCCTTGGGAAATCTATGAGAAGCCCAATCATAAGGCACTGAGTTCTCTGCCCTCACTTCCCTTGGTGCCAGAGGGTCTTTAAGTTTCATTTCTCAAGAAGTCACTCTAGGATGCCTAAAAAATAGGTTTCACATTCACTTCTTCCCCCAGCAAGCAGAAAGGTAGCTTTTTGCTTTCTAATGTGTCAGGGTAAAAGGGACTCTAAATACAGTACTGTACTAGGAATTATTATTGCAAACATTGGGGAGTACTGTATCAAAATCAGACTTATATATATTTGGTTCTCTCTGAATATGGCATTATTTGGTGAGTTTCAAATACATTTGAATCGTAATGTACATCCCTAATAAAAAACATTGGCTGAGATCTTGTTGCGAAGTACGTTTTAGATCTAAATCAACATAAGTTTAAAAAGTCACTCTAGGCAGTATCTGGTGCAAGCGGAGTCATGAGATTCAACAAACAACACATAATTACTATGGAGATTTCTTAACATACAGCAGTGTCTAAACGTTTTACTGTTTGTGTAACTGCAGCTATTGTGTGGTCTGTTTGTGTAACTTCAGCTGTTGTGTGGTCTGTTTTATTGAGGGATGGGATTTATCTCGCACATTTCTGCCTTTCTCCTCCTATGATAGGTCACAGTGGATTTGAATATATAGATAAAACTCAAACAAATTCAAATGTTTCAACACGAGTAAGAAAGATAACATCCTTGAATTTTATGAGCTGAAAACATTGATTATTTTAGATTAAGAATATGAGAATTGATTTTCTGTCTAATTTCCTCCCCCACGCCTTGGAAAAAGATGAATACATGTTTAACAAGCTGAATATTTGCTCATGGAACAAGGGCTAGACCTCAATATTTAAATGTAGTCATATAAAATGTGGCACATTTGGGTAACCCAGATCTGCACTCTCCAGATTTGGAAAGCTGATTTCTGCGGTTCACAGATATGTTGAAGATCTAGCTTGGTGTTGTTCATTAAAGACTTTCCCCCTTGGACGAACACATGGGGCAAAAAAGGGGGAAAGTTGCACACGAGAGCAGGCCTTGATCTTCCATTTAGAAACTCTTTTACTGTCAAACTTTTTGAATCTGTCACTAGGAAGCACTGCTGTCATAAAGGTTTTTATTAAGCAAGGAGATCAAGATGTGAATATGAAACTTTTCCGGAGAACTAGCCGTGTCAGTTTATAATAAACCACTTAATACCAGTAGGAAATGGAAAGATATAGTCGGCTCAGCTAAAAAATCAAATTGAAGATATTATAATATACGGAGCAATTTAAATGTCACTTTAATATCAGAGAAAATTAGTGAGTTAAATGTATAAGTCTGAGCTTGCTTTCTCATCTTGGGTTTTATTAGTACGAGTTCTTATGCTTTCACTGAAATAAGTTGACAGGGCTTTCCCCTCAGTGTATTAAAAATGTACTTAAAATTCTCCTTTTTTAAAAATAAGGAGCTACAGCTTCATGTTTGTTTCAGCCATTTAAATATTGGATCATTGTGCAGGTAGAATATTTAAAACATCAAACTAAATGAATTCTGGGTGCAATTCAAAGAGTGTTGGGTGGTGGTTCTATAATCCGTGGCCCTCATTTTTTGTATTACAACCACCTACTTGTAATTCTAGATTCACAAGGGATTCGGCTGGGAGCACAGGGCCCTTGAAATCACACACAGCGTGCAAAGGTTTTCCTGCATTCTGTATAGACATACTGTATTTTGTTGGGGTCTATATATTCTTCATAATTGATTTGAGAAAGAAGCCTAGAGAAATTACCACTCTCATTTATCTGAATATACCTTTGCCCTATTCCAGTTCCTCCAAATCTATCTATTCTGTCCTGCTTATGTTATGGTTGCTTGTGTTTGTGTTGGGCAAAAAGAACAAGAGAGAGACAGAGAGAGAGAGACAGAGATAGACTTTAGAACATGGTTCTCAACCATTTGAAAAAGGAGAATTATTAGATTAGCAGAGGAGGGGGTTGTGCCATGAAATCTGGAGAGGTGCATCTGGTCTATGGAATACAGGTCCATCATCTCTTTAGGCAAATGAAAGAATTTGGAGTTGTCATATCACATCAAAGTAGGATCTTGAATATGGAACCTTGTGATAGGACATAAGGAACATTTCAGCAAATGCAGCAGGTTTAGACTAAATAGAAAACCCTGAGTCATCCAGTTACACATTAGACCATCCTCAGATGGGAAACATTTATCTCTCACTACAGTTCCCAGAACAGTGGCCAGTGGCCATGCTGGCTGTAGGATTCTGAGAACTGAAGTCCTAAAACCCCTAACATTTACCATTTCTGATGGTTGTTGTAGGTTTTTCGGACTGTCTGGCCATGTTCTTGAGGTTTTTCTTCCTAACGTTTCGCCAGTCTCTGTGGCTGGCATCTTCAGAGGACAGGATTCAGAACTCTGTGCTCTGGTCAGACAGAGCCGTACAGCCCGAAAAACCTTCAACATCCATCGGATCCTGGCCGCGAAAGCCTCCGAGAATACATTTACCATTTCCATTTATGACTCACTTTGCATTTATGACTTAACTTTGACATAGCTGTGCATGTTATAACATTGGACTGCCAATACTGGGCTGCATAAAATGCTGGATGTTAATTCATATGGCAGATAATGAAATTCAGAACCATGCTTTGCTGGACATCCTTTTATGCTAGATGCTGACGTTTTCCACTTTGCTTTCCTTGAGGAGTAAATGCCACCTCTGTCAAACCATATTTTTCTATCACTGGAGACCTTATATTCAGTACAATACACTCTTGTATTCCTGATCACCATGTATGGGTGTGAAAGTTGGACAGTAAAGAAAGCCAAGGGGGGAGGGAGGGAAAGAATTTGTTTGTAATATGGTGCTGAAGGAGAGCTTTTTTGGATATCCTGGACTGCCCAAAGGATGAACAGATGGGTCCTAAAACAAATAAAGCCTGAACTATCTCTGGACGTGGTGGTGCTACAGGCTAAACTGCAGAAGCCTCTGTGCTGCAGGGTCAGAAGACCAGCATAAGATCGAATCCACATGACGGAGTGAGCTCCCGTCACTTTGTCCCAGCTCCTCACCAACCAAGCTGTTCTATAGCATGCAAATGTGAGTAGATAAACAGGTACCACTTCAGTGGGAAGGTAAACAGTGTTCCCTAGTCACGTTGGAAAACGGCTTGAAAAACGGGATGAGCACCGCCTCCTAGAGTCAGACACGACTGGAATAAAAATGTCAAGGGGAACCTTTACCTTTACCTTTTATCTCTGGATGCAAAAAAAGAAAATTGACAAAAGTGAAGCTGTCATGAGAAGGCAGATTCTCTGGAAAAGATAAGAATTCTGGGAAGACTGGAAGGCAGCAGGAAAAGAGGAAGACATGAGATGGTCTGACTCTCTAAAGGAATCCCTCTAAGCTTGAGTTTTCAAAAGCTGAGCAGAGCTATGGAAGACAGAACATTTTGGAGATTTTTCATTCACAGGTTTGCCATAAGTCAGGCGGGACTTGATGGCACATAACAACCACAACATGTTCTTTTGTATCAGCTAAATGACTTCAGTGTTGTTTACATGAACCTTTTGTTTCTTAGCCTGTAATTGTATTCACAATTCACCACAGCTGAACTAACAGTGGAGCAGGGTGTTAACACTGAAGTGATTCATTTTTCAGTCATTAAAAGGATTTTGCAAATACAGACAGGATGGTGTTCTTAGCGATAGAATTTATATTTCCTATTTTCCTTTCTCTTTTTTCTTTCTCCCCCCCTCCCAATGCATTATTCAGAGTTAATGGAGTGCATTAACCATTCATAAGCAGTGAGGGAAAAGTGTGCCAACAGAAGCAGACCTTAAAAACATTTTGTTTGAGAACAAAACAAACCCTTTTTCCCCCTTCCACAGATCTCACAAAGAGTAAAGCCCTCTTTAGACATTTGGTACCAACTGTATGGAGAGAGATAATCTACTGAGTCTACTTCCCACTGTTTTAATTAAGTCACCATGTTGAAAAATATCTTCTTCACTCAGGACCAACCCACCCTATTGTTGTTCTTGCCTGTCGCACCCTCCCTCCCAACGGTTTTAAACTCCCCCCAGAGACACATCCAGTCCATTTATCCAAAGAAGTATGCTTGGATGTACAAAAGCTAGTGAAACTTTTGCCTAGGATATCTGAAACACCATATCTATCTGTACTATCTGTCCTACCACTTTCACAAGTCTGTCTGGACTTAAGAGAGGGGCTATTCTATGAATGCTTCCAGATTAAGCAAAGTCTTTCCTTGGGAGGTGTGTTGGGCCTCTCTCTCCTTTCCTTCCAGGGGCAACTGAAAACGTGTCTTCTTTAAAAAAAAAGCTTTTCAAGGGTCAGCACACATATGAGGTGGGAGGCCTTTTAAAAATCTGATTTATAATTTTTAATAATTTGTAAAACATTTGTACTTTGCATATTTACATTTTTAATTTGTTGTTAAGTGTGGATTTTTAAATATTTTTGTATGCCATCTTGGGTGCTCCATAGGAGAGGAAGGCAATTAATAATAATTAAACCTTCCGCCTGCTACTGCTCCTGTATCACCTGCATGTCATCCCAGGTGTTGGATTAACTTAGTTTTTCCCGGTGTCAAAACTAGACACCTGAATAGGACCTGTGTCAAGTTCAGTTCTGAATACAGGACTCCTTCTGTTATTTACTGTTTTGCTGCTGAGGGCAGTGCGGGTGTAAGAGGGAGGGTAAAATAATCTTGTATGTGTGTGACACACTGCCATTTTTAAAAAGGTTATCTAGCCAGTAACTGTATTAGTCTGTTGTAGCACAAGAAAAACACCCTATTTTTTGTTAAAATATCATCCAGGACCAACCCACCGTATTTTTTGTACTCCCCTGACACACCTTCCCTGCCAACAGTTTTAAACTCCCCCCAGAGACATAGCCACTGCATTCATCTCTAAGCAGCAAATACTTTCTCTATGCTGTTGGGAGGAAGGTTTATTTTTGTAGCAAGGTGTGCCTGGCAGTGGGTGGTTCCATCTCATGTACACAATTCACACTGTTGAATACAATCTCTCTCTGTGTCTATGTTCTGTTACAGATGCCCATTGCCTTTCTGGGCTTTGTCAAAAAAAACAAAAACAAAACAAAAACCTCCATCCATACCCATGTCAGCTGTTGTGATGGCAGGTAGTTTGCTGGTCTGGAATAAAGAGTAACTGGAGATGCTCCATAGGAGAAACATTTTGATTGCTGAATAATGACAGAGGGCAAAAAGGTTATCTCAAGAAAGGTAGCTCAGTGGTTTAGGTCTCTTGCTGCAAAGCCAGCGTTTGGGGGTTCGATTCCCCACTGGGCCTCCTTAAAAGGGGCTGTACTCCATGATCCATAGGGTCCCTTCCATCTCTGCAATTCTAAGGTGATCAGGTGCCAATAATACCTAAAAATAAGCATATACCAAAAAAGGAGAATTGATGTCAATGGATGAGTCAACAGGGAAGGCAGGTTCGATGACTCCTCTCCTGCCTTCCCTACCCCCACTTGAAAGTGTTACCATCAGGAAACTGGTGCAGTCTCAGCTTGTGTTACTTCTGCATTTACCAAGTTGTTCACTTAACCTGTGCAACGACCTGGAATACTTGGCGTCACTGAGACAGAAAGAGTAACAGAGATTCAGTGATTTCATGAAGGGGTTTTATTGAACGGCAGCAGATCTGCTTTGCTGGCAAGGGATATATTAAGGGATGGAGGAAGAGAGGGAGAGAGAGAGAAAGAGATTATACTCTTGGCAGCCAAAATGCTTACAACCTGATTGGAAGTCTTTGGCTTCTTAGGTATTTCTGTACATGAACATGTTGAATTCTCAAGACAGCATAGTTTTTAATCAACAGAAGGAGAAATCAAATATACTAATGAACTCCCAAGCATGCTGGAAAATAAAATAAGAACAAAAAAGAGAGGCTATCCTGTGATTATTAAACCATTTCCTACCTTGCCGATGGTTTCTCTCCTACCAAGTAAGGGCTGATGATGTCACATTGTAAGATTTGTTTTACTGCACATAATCAAGAAGGAGCACTGAATTCAGTGACAGATTTTGTTGCGTGTCACCTTCTGCGGGCCGTAGTCCAGTTTCTCAGTGGGCTACAGTCCACCAATACCTACATCAAATAAACCTTGTTATTATTAAAGGCACCAAAAATTTGTATTCTCGAATGCCCCTCCCCAAAGTTGCTAAACTGTTAGCTTAATCTATAATAGACGTCCTGGATGACGTCACAGCTGCTACTGAAAGGCATGGATACCCATTCTTCTTCTTTCTCATAGGTGATAGAGAGCTTGCTTAATTGCCTTTCCTTGGGCCAATCATAATGGCATTATGTAACCATTGTCCTATCTGAACTCTGTCAACTATCTGTATACTGTCCACTATCCGTGAGCTTGTAAGGTTAATAAAACACAGTCCTCCTGGGGGCAGGGCAGTCGTCTTATATGAGGTCCTCTCCTTCTAGTCGCCCATCAGGAGTGCTGCTGGCAGACGTCCATCCTTGTGTGTGGCTGACTTCTTTTAACTTCTATTCTCTAAGACTATTTGCTATCCTAATTACTTGTGACTACATAGACTATCAGCCTTCTCATTTCGTGACTGCAACACATGTCACTAGCTTTTATGGTAGGTGTAGCTAATTGAGATGTTTCATATTGTCTAAAGCACAATTTGGGGATACAGTACTTTTATTCCCGTTGACTTCCAAAACTCCCCCACCCAGCCAAGCAAGTAGCTCAGGGAGGTCATTTCTCTAACCAGGAGAGTCCTGGTCCAAGCTTCCACATGTGAAGATCAAGTCCTGAGGGAAAATCCTTAGCGAGGAGTAGAGGAAGGCAACAAACACAGACCAGTCCTCGCATTGCCAAGGAGAGTTCCGAGAGAAAGGAATTTGTTCTGACAACATCAAACTGAGACCTTTTAAGACCTGACATCCACAACGCAGTCGCAGGCTCTGTTCTTTTATTGAAAATGGAAGGTCTTTAAAAGGGCATGCCTCTGGCCTGGAGCCCAGTACTCTCTAAGAGTTCATACTGGGAGTGCTCCTTGCATCAGCACACCGATTCCATCGACTGCATGAACTCTGGGAGTGAAAACTTCTCCCAGCATTGAGATAGCTGTAAGTACCTGAGCCTGAACTCTTCAATGTGACCAGACTTTGGGGTCTAAAAGGTAAAGGTAAAGGTTCCCCTTGACAATTTTTGTCCAGTCGTGTTCAACTCTAGGGGGCGGTGCTCATCCCCGTTTCCAAGCCATAGAGCCAGCGTTTGTCTGAAGACAATCTTCCGTGGACACATGGCCAGTGCGACTTAGACACGGAACGCTGTTACCTTCCCACCATGGTGGCCCCTATTTATCTACTCGCATTTACATGCTTTCAAACCACTAGGTTGGCAGGAGCTGGGACAAGTGACGGGAGCTCACTCCGTCGTGTGGATTCGATCTTACGACTGCTTGGTCTTCTGACCCTGCAGCATAGGCTTCTGTGGTTTAGCCCGCAGCGCCACCACGTCCCAGTGCGCCACCACGTCCCAGTGCGCCACCACGTCCCAGTCTGCTCTATCTCAGTTCAGGGGCCTCTCATTCACCAGTGGTACTTGGGCCCAGTACTGGCTTCGTGAGCACCTCTGGCCCTTCACGCTCAGATGTGAGGGACCTTTGCTTTGTGGAGACATTGGGCAAATTGCTGCATGACCCACCCACCCCAGGGAGGGGACCCTGTGGTGATTTTTCTATTACCTAGTTGCATGGCTTGTGTAGGGTTGCATAATGTATAGGCCCTGCTGTGATTTTTCCCCAACAGCTCCTATGGGAAGGATCTTTATCAAGCTGCCCCTGGTTTGCAGCTCCACCCTCCCTGAATTTCCACTCCAGATCTTAAGATTGGAATGAAACCGGGTAATGTGGGTAGCTTGCAAAGGATGGCGATTAGTCAAAAAAACCTACTGCTCAAAACCTTGATTTCTCAGTCACTGTGCTACATTTTGCACCAAGCAAAACTCAAGAAGCCACATTGCAAACAGGGCAATGTATCAGAACTATTACAGGCTCAGTGCAGATAGTACAGTGGTAGATCGACTTACGAACGTCCCTACTTGTGAACAATTCAAGTTACAAACAGCTCCGTTCACAAAAGTTGCTTCGATCTGCGAACGGATCCTCGACTTACGAACCAAAAAACCCCCGAAAAAAACTTTCCTGCCCTTTTTTGACCTAAGTTCATCTTGGGTAAAAGAAGATTTAAAAAATAAATAAATCGCCCCCTAGTGGTAGATTGCGGATTAACCGGCTTTGCATTAGTTCCTGTGGGAACTACTGCCTCTACCTACGAACAGCCCCTTGACATACGAATGAAAAACAGCAGATACAGATTAAATGGTTTTCAATGCATTCCTGTGGAAAAGTTTGCCTCGACTTACGAACTTTTCGATATACGAACGCCGTTCCAATATGGATTAAGGTTGTAGGTCAAGGTACCACTGTAAATTGAAGCAATATATCTGCCGAGCATCTTGGTGTCTCCTCCCCACTGCAGAGCCTGGAGTAACCAGTTGTCCCACCTCTAAGTCCATTTCTGTCTATGTTCTTGTTGCGGAACTGATTTCAGTCAACAAAGCTGGTGACTCCAACTGTTGTTTTTTAGTCTCATGTTTCAACCACTGCCCACATTACCATTGTGCTACTGTTTTCTTTGCCCTCGCAGGAAAACGGAGCGTGGCCAACAGCCTCTAGGTGCGCTCTGTGTTTAATGGCAGTACTTGAGGCTGAGGCTGTAACGCTATGCAAAGCAGTTTATGAGTGCAGAAGTGCAATGTAGGAGCATTTCCCTCTCTGCCAAATGTGTTTGATTAATAAATTAATGAAAGCTGACAAGGAGAACAAAGGGTAGAGTAGACAGTTTCACGGAGGGTAGTGTTCCTGAGAAACAAAGCTGATTAGTTCATAACCGTGAGTGAGAGGGAAGTGTTGACAGGCTGCCAATCACCCTCCTATTAAAACAAACCCAAACAAGCCCCACACATTGACTGTATGTAGGATGTGAGAGCTCCTTCTAAATGAAACATTGCAGTTCTATTCAAAAGGAGACATGGTTTCTTGCTAAGAGAAGTTCAGTTTTGCATCCCAAAGAGGTACATAAATTGGAAGATATCATTGACGCTGTGTTTTCATTTATGTGTACCTTGTGCATAACTGTATAAAAAGTGAAAATAACAAAATGAATAAAATACTTCTAATAGCTTTCAGGGAGTTGCTACATTAATGCGTTCCAGCAAAGTCAACAATAAAAGCATGTGTAAAACATATTCCCCGCCCAACCTTTCCGAAAAGCCAACAGGGAGCTCTATGGTGTATCACGTCAAATTAAGAGAGTCCCTGCTTACAGAACAGATGGAAGAACTTCTGCTATGGGATCTGCCCCCTTTCCTTGATCTGGGAAATACAATAAATAAAAAAACAGCCAAAAAGAACCCAATCGTAATGTCTCATTTTCCTCCTCCTTACCTGAGAATCTCTCTGGTTTATGAAACAAACAGAAAGTTGATGGATGGGCGGAATGATTTCTGAAAAGGAACTAAACTTTGTTATATCTTAAAGAAAAAGAATTGGAGCACATTCAGAACAAAAGTACTGCAGAGCATAAAATTCACAGGGATTAGTCTCCAGGTACAAACTTTTAAAAATACAGAAAAACAAGGATGCAGATGCACGTGTTTCTTGATAACAGCACAGCCAAACAGAGTTATGATCCCAGATACAAATAGTTCATTATAGCCCGGGTTCTCTTCCCCCCCCCCCATCAATTGATTTAGGATTGGTTCTCCCCACCAGCCAGGTGAAGAGAGGTGGGCTTAAGAGACAAAGGAAGACCATGCTGGTAATTTAGAAGTTCCTCAATGGACTTGATTGGCTTCATTGTATTTTTTTCTGCAGTACATCTCCCAGAATTCACCAGGAATTCCCTCGGGTTGGTGTTTTTAGCAAAAATAAAATACTGTAAACTGAAGTCCTCACAGGAGTTCAGGATACACACATGTTCCTTGCCAAGGTTCTCTATGCAGCAGTGGCCATCAAATATGGAAAAGTTCATGGGTGGAGTTACCTAAGCTCCATAACAACAGCAAAGCATTAGTTGGTTTAGATCAAGCCCCTTATGAATACACAGTGGAAGTGAAGAACAAATTTAAGGAACTTGATTTGGTGGACAGAATGCCTGAAGATCTTTGGATAGAGGCTCCTAACATTGTACATTAGGCAGCAACAAAAACCATCCCAAAGAAAAGGAAATGCAAAAAAAGCAAAGTAGCTGTCCAACAAGGTCTTAGAAATAGCAGAGAAAAGAAGGGAAACAAAATGCAAGGGAGATAGGGAAAGTTACAGAAAATTGAATTCAGACTTCCAAAGAATAGCAAGGAGAGACAAGAGGGCCTTCTTAAATGATCAATCCAAAGAAATAGAGGAAAATAATAGAAAAGAAAAAACCAGAGATCTGTTCAGGAAAACTGGAGATATTAGAGGAACATTCTGTGCAAAGATGGACATGATAAAGGACAAAAATGGGAGGGACCTAACAGAAGCAGAAGACATCAAGAAGAGGTGGCAAGAATACACAGAGGAATTATATCAGAAAGATTTGGATATCCTGGACAACCCAGATAATGTGGTTGCTGACCTTGAGCCAGACATCCTAAAGAGTGAAGTCAAGTGGGCCTTAGAAAGCCTGGCTAACAACAAGGCCAGTGGAGGTGATGGCATTCCAGTTGAACTATTGAAAATCTTGAAAGACGACACTGTCAAGATGCTACATTCAATATGCCAGCAAGTTTGGAAAACTCAACAGTGGCCTGAGGACTGGAAAAGATCAGACTACATCCCAAAGACAGGCAGTCCCAAAGACCGCTCCAACTACTGTACAATCGCACTCATTTCCCACGCTAGCAAGGTCAGGCTCAAAACCCTCCAAGGTAGGCTTCAGCAGTATGTGCACCGAGAACTCCCAGAAGTACAAGCTGGATTCCCAAGGGGCGGAGGAACTAGAGACCAAATTGTTAACATGCGCTGGATTATGGAGAAAGCCAGAGAGTTGCTGAAAAAATTTACTTCTGCTTCATTGACTATGTAAAAGCCTTTGACTGTGTGGACCACAGCAAACTATGGCAAGTCCTTAAAGAAATGGGAGTGCCTGACTACCTTATTTATCTCCTGAGAAACCTATATGTGGGACAGGAAGCAACAGTTAGAACTGGATATGGAAGAAATGATTGGTTCAAAGTTGGGAAAGGAGTACGACAAGGCTGTATATTGTCCCCCGGCTTATTTAACTTACATGCAGAATACATCGTGCGAAAGGCTGGACTGGAGGAATCCCAAATCGGAATTAAGATTGCCGGAAGAAGTATCAACAACCTCCGATATGCAGATGATACCATTCTGATGGCAGAAAGTTAGGAGGAATTGATCAACCTCATAATGAGGGTGAAAGAAGAGAGTGCAAAAAATGATCTGAAACTCAACATCAAAAAAACCAAGATCATGGCCACTGGTCCCATCACCTCCTGGGAAATAGAAGGAGAAGGTATGGAGGAAGTGACAGATTTTACTTTCTTGGGCTCCATGATCACTGCAGATGGAGTCAGCAGCCACGCAATTAAAAGACGCCTGCTTCTTGGTAGGAAATTGATGACAAACACTGACAGCATCTTAAAAAACAGAGACATCACTTTGCCAACAAAAGTCTGAATAGTCAAAGCTAAGGTTTTTCCAGTAGTGATATATGGAAGTGAGAGCTGGACCATAAAGAAAGCTGACCGCTGAAGAATTGATGCCTTTGAATTGTGGTGCTGGAGGAGGCTCATGAGAGTCCCCTGTATTGCAAGCAGATCAAACGTATCAATTCTGAGGGAAATCAACCCTGAGTGCTCACTGGAAAGACAGATCCTGAAGCGGAGGCTCCAGTACTTTGGCCATCTCATGAGAAGAGAAGACTCCTTGTAAAAGACCTTGATGTTGGGAAAGTGTGAAGGCAAGAGGAGAAGGGTATGACAGAGGATGAGATGGTTGGACAGTGTCATTGAAGCAACCAATATGAATTTGACACAACTCCGGGAGGCAGTGGAAGATAGGAGGGCCTGGTGTGCTCTGGTCCATGGGGTCACGAAGAGTCGGACACGACTAAACAACTAAACAACAATAACGAGGGGACTTGCAGCTTTTTGAGAGGTAGCTCAGTGCTTCCCAACCGTAGGTCCCCAGATGTTTCAAGAGCATCTGAGGACACAACGTTGGGAACCACTGAGGTAGCTTCTACAGAGCCTAATGAACAGAGTGACTATCATCCCCATAATACTTTTCAGCTGCCATGGAGCTTATAAAGCCCCACCCATGCCCTTTTCCATGTTCAATGGCCATTACAGCAGAGAGAATCTTGGCAAGGAACAAGTCCTCTGAAAACTTGAAAAAAGTGGATTATTTTTAAGCTGGGTGGATTCTGGTAGCTGTAATGAAGCAAGATCTGAAAAAAAAATGCCTGTTCGCTGATACCTTGTATCATCAGTAGTGTCATCATTGACATCACAACCACATCTATCTTGGTGTTAACCAACCTTTCCAGGTATGCATGTTGCAGGCCTATAATGTAAACATTAGGTCTTTTGACATCTGTTACTGCCTAAAGACACAGATGAATTCACTTGTCATGACAGACTACAATTCCTTTGATTTTTAACACATTTATTTTAATTTGAACTTTGATGGATGCAACTCATTTCTGCAATTCCTGAGGAGAGATGAACCAAACACAAAAATTCTCAGTTCTTATAACTCATGGATGTTTTCATCTCTTGATGTATCATCTGAGTATCTTTTCTTTGTTCACATATATTCACTTTACTTTGTACTGGAGAAAGACTGATGCCCTAAAAGAAAGACTTTTCTGCAGGTCAGGGGAAGTGAAATTGCATGGCATCAATGTGAATACATGCACACAGTCTGGTTATGTGGAATTATGAAGTTCACTTTAGCTTCTACAGGCCAGGGTTAGCGATCACAGAAGCATGAAGTTGCAAGGGGCCTATAAGTCTATCAAATCCAATCCCCTGCTCAATTGTTGTTGTTTAGTCATTAAGTCATGTCCAACTCTTCGTGACCCCATGTACCAGAGCACGCCAGGCCCTCCTGTCTTCCACTGCCTCCCAGAGTTGGGTCAAATTCATGTTGGTTGCTTCGATGACTGTCCAACCATCTCGTCCTCTGTCATCCCCTTCTCCTCTTGCCTTCACACTTTCCCAACATCAGAAACTTTCCCTTAGTTTCCAGGAAGTCTTCTCTTCTCATGAGATGGCCAAAGTATTGGAGCCTCAGCTTCAGGATCTGTCCTTCCAGTGAGCACTCAGGGTTGATTTCTTTCAAAATGGATAGGCTTGTTCTCTTTGCAGTCCAAGGAACTCTCAAGAGTCTTCTCCAGCATCACAATTCAAAAGCATCAGTTCTTTGGCATCAGCCTTCTTTATAGTCCAGCTCTGACTTCCATACATCGCTACTGGAAAAACCACAGCTTTGGCTATGCGGACCTTTCTCGGCAAGGTGATGTCTGTGCTTTTTAAGATGCTGTCTAGATGTGTCATCACTTTGCTCTCATGAAGCAGGCGTCATTTAATTTTGTTGCTTCCTGTCCCACATATAGATTTTTCGGGTGATAGATAAGGTGGTTAGGCACTCCCATTTCTTTAAGGATGTGTCATAGTTTGCTGTGGTCCACACAGTCAAAAGCTTTTGTGTAGTCAATGAAGCAGAAGTAGATGTTTTTCTGGAACTCTCTGGATTTCATCATAATCCAGTGCATGTTAGCTCAGGAGTACAGATTGAAGGCTATTTCCCAGATGGTTGTCTAAATTTCTCTTGAATTCCTCCAGTGTTGGAGCATTCACCACCTCTTGAGATAATTGGTTGCATTGCCATACGATTCTAACAATTGTTCCTGGTATTAAACCGAAATCTGGCTTCCTTTAACTTGAGCCCATTGTTGCATGTCCTGTACTCTGGGATGATTGAAAACAGATCCTGCCCCTCCTCTGTATGACAGCCTTTTAAATATTTGAAAAGTGCTATCATATCACCCCCCCAGTCTTCTCTTCTCAAGGCTTAAACATGCCTAGTTCTTTTAATCTTTCCTCATAAGGTTTGGTTTTCAGCCTCCTGATCATCCTTGTTGCACTCCTCTATACTGTATCCCCCATCTTGTAACTGTGTTTGGTTTCTTTTTCCTAGGTGCAGTACTGTGCACTTATCCCTGTTGAATTTCATTCTGTTGTTTTCAGCTCAGTACTCAAGCCCATCTAGATGATTTTGTTTCTGTCTTCCAGCATGATAGATATTCCATGATATAACACAGGGACTCAGGAGGAGGAGAAACTGGTGGAGTGGTCTGAACCACTGGTCTTCACCTACTCTTTCCATTTCTATGGCTTTAAAAACATTTTATAAACTGTTTCTTTTTTACTAAAGGAATAAAATTGGTGTCATTAGAGGCTTAACTTGCATTTCTTTGGAATTAATTACAATAGGCTATCTGCTCTGCAGTGTTTGGCATTATGATGTTTTCTTTCACACACATAGCAAGCACAGAGATTGGATTTTAATGTGATAAAGGCAGAGGTAGAACAGATAGGAGGAAGAAAGGTTCTTGGCCAGCATATTCACAACCATGGATGGAAAGAAAGAATCAGCTCAGAATGCTGTTGCCCTCAAATCAGTATTCCCATTCCTATTTCTTAGCAAACTGTTGCTTTTGATAGGGAAAGCTGAGCACTCCATATTGATGGAGAGCTTTAATTGTGTAAACAGAAGCAGAGGACATGTGTGTGTTCTTGCGTCTTGTGTTTCATATGAACTAGTGCTGTGCCAAAAGCCCTCACTGGGGAAGTTTTAACTGAAGTATCAGATGCTGTCTATGAAAAAAGAGGGTTCTTTTCTATTCTTTTTCTCTTTCCCCCCCTTTGGACATGGAGAGTGGACAGAATCCTGTTATGCTTGCTGGCATAACTCCATTGGCATAAATCTCAGCAGTAAATTGCCAGAAGTTAAGAAATCAATGTAGACATTTGCTTTTCCCTGCTGAGTCAATTGAGTTATTTTGCCATGAATATGCTATAGGATTCTAGCCAAAGAGTTTGTAGCAACTATCTTCTTTTGCCCAGACGTCCTGTATGCTGCACTTTTCTTGCTGTTTTCAAACAAGAAAACATGTATTCTTCCCATGGCAAACTAGGGAAGTGAGGGGTCATTATTGGTTTGGCATTTACCATTTCAGCTTGTGATATAAAATCATGACAGTGGTTTCGGGCATGAGCACTCCACCGCTGGTGAAGAAGAGAGCTAGAAGAGAGAGCTAGAACTATCAGTTGGGTAGTGCAGCCAAGACCTGCACATTGGACACTGTAGGACACTCTGAGTTGCAGGTATTTTGACCCTATCTGTCTCCCCCGTCGGATGTGAGTGACATTCTGGGAAAGTTGTCCACTTGACATTAGAATGTTAGGAGGAGCAGAAGAATTTCTGCACCAGCAACCGGTAAGTGCAGAATTTGAGCTCCCAAACTGTAAATAAAATTAAAGGCTAGAAATGGCTAAATAATGTGAGAGGGCTTGTAAGAGCAATGGCACATTGTTGGTTATACACTCCATCCCCTTTGACCTCAGCTAAATCAGCTTTGCAAAGGTTTGTTTTCAAGCTTTTTTGAACAGCAGCGCAATCGCTTGGACCAAAGGTGACTGTGGGACCAAATATATATAAAATACTTCTCTCTTTCTTTCTCTTTCTCTTTCTCTCTCTCTGTCTCTGTCTCTCTCTGTCTCTGTCTCTCTCTCTCTCTCTTTCTCTCTCTCTCTCTCTCTCTCTCTCTCTCTCTCTGTGTGTGTGTGTGTGTGTGTGTGTGTAGTCCCACTGTCACCGTTGGTCAAATAATTCTGTATCTGTTGAGAGGGATTTTAAGCCAAGCCGCAGACAGGTAATACTTGTAAAAAAAGAGTTGAGAGTGGCTGGAAACAACCATTACTTCCCCTTAGGTATATATGTTAGTGTATATCTGTACCTAAGGGGAAGTAATGATTGTTTCCAGCCACTCTCAACTCTCTTTTTACAAATATTATCTGTCTGCGACCTGGGTTAAAATCCCTCTCAACAGATACAGAAGTAGTTTACTGAAATCTGGTTCCAGCTCCCTGTCCTTTCAAAAGCTTCTCCTCTGCTCCCATGACCTTCGGTTTCCAGATGAGATCGTAATGTCTTTTGACAACATGGTAGAGAAAGTGAGGAACACTAACTGCTGAAGGAGTCTGGAATTTGCTGAGTGGTACAGAGTATGATGGTTTCGGAATTATATATAATAAGTGGAGATCTGTCTCTATATATTAAGCTTTTGTTGCCATCCTTCCATGGGAAAATACTCATTTTTTCTTCTTCTCCTCCTCCTCCTCCCTTCTTTTCTCTATACTCCAATTTATAAGTTTCTAAAGAGTTGCAGTCCTTCCCTTGGGCTCCCTTGGGCATCACCACAGCCCCAACAAAAAGTGCATGTCAGATTGATTTCACCTGTTCCTGAAATGTTGTCTGCTCTGGTATAACCACCTGGAAGTAGCTGCTTTTATTCCCCCCCCCAAAAAAAAGGAGAAATATTGGAATTGGAAGTACTGTGTGAACTTTCGACATTGGACATTCCTCTTTTTAACTGAAGAAAATAATAGTGACTAGTTTTTACAAAATCATATTATTTAAACCAATGTTTTCTACAGACCTCTCTTTCAATTACAAATAACTTTAAAAACACTCCTGCTCCACAACCCACCACTTCTCTTTGTCATAGTTTGAGTATCCAGAAAGTAGAGGAACCTCTGTGTTGGGGTTAGAATCCCAAGTGCATGTTGTTGTGATGAAACCAATCCTGCAGGAAAAAACTGATGCCTTATAGCAGTGGTTCCCAACCTTGGGCCTCCAGATGTTCTTGGACTACAACTCCCAGCAGCCTTCACCACCACCTCTGCTGGCCAGGATTTCTGGGAGTTGAAGTTTAAAAACATCTGGAGGCCCAAGGTTGGGAACCACTGCCTTACAGCATTGCTCAAGACCTGCACCAAGAGGATCTTAGAATTACACAGCAGAACATCTTGAATGCATTGGCTAACATGGAAGAAGGTCTTTTTGATTTCCCAAGAGAATCAGAACAAGGTTCAGCCAGTGAGTTCAAAAGACATAGTAAATTTTGGGTATACGCGTGGGCGGGCGGATGGACAGGCGGGCGGAGAGACGGGCGGACGGACGGACGGGCGGGCGGGCGGGCGGACGGGCGGCGGGCGGACGGGCGGGCGGGCGGGCGGGCGGACGGACGGACGGACGGACGGACGGACGGACGGACGGACGGACGGACGGACGGATAGATAGATAGATAGATAGATAGATAGATAGATAGATAGATAGATAGATAGATAGATAGATAGATAGATAGATAGATAGATACTGAGTCAATCCATCCCCTGTTTGGTCTTTCTCTTTCCTTCCAGCTTTCAACTCTCCCCAGCATTATTTTCAAATTTTTCCTTGTGTTATTTTCTTGCCTGATCTTCTCAAGCTGTACCCAAAGTAAAATAGCTTCCATTTACTCATTTCAGCTGCTAGTGAGAATTCAGGCTTCATTGAATTAGGTACATACTTGTTTATCTTTGACCAAACTCTGGGAGGCAGTGGAAGACAGGAGGGCCTGGTGTGCTCTGGTCCATGGGGTCACGAAGAGTCAGACACAACTTAATGACTAAACAGCAACAACTTGTTTATCTTCCTGGAGGTCTGTGGTATCTGTAAAGTTTTCCTTCAACTCCAGGTTTTGAGTGAATTGTTTTCACCTTTCTTTGCTGTGTGGCTTTTACTTCCGTACATGATAATAAAAAATAATGTAGTATGGATGGCCTTTGCCTTCAGTAACACATCCTTAGTGTCAAGGATATATTCTAGTTCCTTCATAGCTGCCCTTCCTAAACTCAGTATTCTTTTGATTTCTTGGCACTTGAATTGAAGGCTGAATGAAGGCATAGAAAATGTTTAATCATTTCATTACAGCTGTGTAACATTTGCTAATCTTTTGTCATGATAAGTAGAATAAAACCAGGTAGCTAGCATTGGGGTTGTTTCTGCTGTTTGTTTTTCTCCTTCTCTTGCAGTTTTTTTTTAAAGCAAAGTGTCATTAGACACAGTGCTAGTTTGATGCAAAAACAACAACATGTGTGTGTGTGTGTTTAGTCGTTTAGTCGTGTCCGACTCTTCGTGACCCCATGGACCAGAGCACGCCAGGCCCTCCTGTCTTCTACTGCCTCCCGGAGTTGTGTCAGGTTCATGTTGGTTGCTTCGCAGACACTGTCCAGCCATCTCATCCTCGGTCGTCCCCTTCTCCTCTTGCCATCACACTTTCCCAACATCAGGGTCTTTTCCAGGGAGTCTTTTCTTCTCATTAGATGGCCAAAGTACTGGAGCCTCAGCTTCAGGATCTGTCCTTCCAGTGAGCACTCAGGATTGATTTCCTTCAGAATGGATAGGTTTGTTCTCCTTGCAGTCCAGGGGATTCTCAAGAGCCTCCTCCAGCACCACAATTCAAAGGCATCAATTCTTCGGCGGTCTGCTTTCTTTATGGTCCAGAAAAGCCATCATGTTTGAGCATCTTAGGAACACAGATAAAAATCTTGTGGAAGCTAAAAAAACTAACAAAGCGTATGTTCTATTAGTTTTCATGGACTGCAGCCACTTCTTCAGATGCAGCCTAGTCATCGAAAGCCTATGCTGAATAAAACATGTTAGCTTCAAAAGTGTCTGTCGCTTTTCCTGAAACAGATTTAATTAACACCACATCTGTTATTGTGTGCTGCCAAGTGCTTCTGACTTATGATGACCCTAATTGGGTTTTCAAGATATATAAGAAGTTCATAGGGTGGATTATTATTGACACACACACGCAGTGAGTGTCTTATGACTGTGTGGAGATTTGACCGTAGGTCTTCTGAGTCCTAACACACCCCTCTGTCCTCCAACCATGCTTAACAGGGGTCATATGGCCCCTTGGTGTGCCCTGGCACATTTGAAGGAGCCCACACACTGGAAACAGTTCTTCACACACCACCTTATAAGGCTTTTTATGCAATTTATTGGCTTGTATTTCTTTCATATTGTGCTTATGACCATGGGCAAACACAGGTTGAGAATGGCTGCACTATACCACGCTGGTTCACAGGTACCCACTACAGTACTCATGGAGTCTTCAACATTTCTTAAGAATGGGGAACCTTGAAGGGACCTTTTTTGCCAGGAACCTTTATTTCATTCCCCCAATCTTGTATGCTGCCTGTCATGGCAAGAAGGTGATGGAATGGATATAAAGTGGGAATAGTCCTTTAGCACAAGGGTGGATAAGCCTTGTGTGTTCATATACAGTGGTGCCTTGCAAAACGAATGTAATTCGTTGAGCGAGTAGCGCTGTCTTGCAAAATTTTCATCTTGCAAAAAGTGGTTCCCCATAGAAATGCATTGCAATGCATTCCTATGGGAACCTCGCAAGACGAATGATTTTTTTTTTGTCTTGTGAGGCATCGGTCTTGGGGGGGGATTGTCTTGTGAAGCATGGCAATAGAAGAAGCCGTCTTGCGAGGCACCACAGCGATCACAAAAACGATTCATCTTGCGGGTTTTTCGTCCTGCGAGGTGTTCATCTTGCGAGGCACCACTGTAATTTGTACTGTACTTTGGCATTGCTAATCATCTGGCCTGGGCCATGCTTCTGAAAATTACAGTCTAACACATCTGGAGATCTAAAGTTTATGCACCCCAGTTTCAGCACAATCTGACTCTGGGATTCCTGCCTCCATAGGCCTACTTTGGAATTTACTGGACACAGGCTTATTTTCAGAACCATAGTTTAGAGCCTGTGCGGTTTGAGATGTTTGTCTTTCTGACAATTTCTGATGTGTCAGCCAGTTTGTTTTCCTTTGTATCAGGAGTTGTGGTCAGAAGACACATCAGGGTTGGAAGTAAGTAGTTTTGTTTCAGGAAATGATCAATGTAACTAATAGTTCCAAAGTTTTCTTCTTAGCAATAACAAATAAGTACTGCAGTTACTCAGATGAAACAAGTTTACTTTTGGATGTAGCTTTTGAAGGGTGCTTTGAGACATTTTAAAAAGCACTAATTTTTCAGTTCATGTGCTAAATGCTAAGTGCCGAATGATTTAACTTTGATTTTGTCCTTTGTATTATTATACAGTGGTGCCTCGCTAGACGATGATAATCCGTTCCACTGAAATCACTGTTTAGCAAAATCATTGTCTAGCGAAAAGCATTTCCCTATTGGAACACATTGAAACCTGTTTAATGTGTTCCAATGGGGAAGAATCATCGTTGTCTAGCGAAGACTGGCCATAGGAAAGCCGCTTTGCGAACCGCCGACGAGCTGTTTAAATAGCTGTCTTGCAAAGCTTAGGTCCCGAAAACGCCCGTTTTGTGAGCACGGAGGGAGCTGTCAAAATCATTGTCTAGCGAAAATCGGTTTGCGAAGCAGGGACCAAACGTTGTCCAGCAAAATTCCCCCATAGGAATCACTGTTTTGCGAATCGCTATAGCGAAAAAACTGTCATGCGGGGTGACCAGATGGGCAGGATATAAATCAAATCAAATCAAATCACATCACATCAAATAAATAAATAAATAAATAAATAAATAAATAAATAAATAAATAACTGTCTAGCGAGGCACCACTGTACATATTTCCAAAGCTCTATATCAGAATTGACAACTAGAAGGAAGCAGAGAATATTTCCCAGTCCTTTTCTGACCTGTTAGTAAAAAGAATATGTTATTAATGTGCAGGGCAATAATTTACCCCTGAAGTTGGAATGGCAACATCTTTATCAGCAAGTCCCCTTCCTCTGAAGGAATGAGTAACACAAAGCCATTTTATAGTGTAGCATTTTGAGCTCTATGGCATGTGGCACAGCAATCTTGAAACCGAGCAAATCTGGTTTTGCCCAGTGGTCAGCTTGAACAAGATAGAAATAAAGAGCAAATATGGGAGTGCCTGAAATAGTCCCTGGAATAGCTTTGGAAAAGAAGCTGGAATCAATGGTGTCTAGTCCAGCTGTAATATAAAAAGGAGATATAAGGCATTTTGGAATCAAATCCAGTTTTGTGCATGCTTCAGATTTATAGCATCATAGAATAGTGAAGTTGGAGGGGATCTATAAGGCCATAAAGTCCAACTCCTGCTCGATGCAAGAATATAAATCAAAGGATATCTGCCAGGTGGTTTGATGGTTGAGCAGTTGAAGAGGTCGTATGCATGCATTATGAAGATGGGCAAGAAGAAATTGATTTTAGACAATGATAATCAGAGCCGTGCTTTAATATTTTATGTCATTTGGGCTGAACGGGCCATAAGCAAATCAAAGGTGAAAGCCTCTGGGCAATGGGAAGGAAGGGTGTGTTGATGTTTTTGTGTTGGTGGCCAGCATCAGTGCCTTGTGATGTCCATAACATGCTTTCAGTCCATCTAGTGATTAATCAGACCATTCAGGTCTATCATAATTTTTAGCCTCCTTGTTTTTATCTTACTGAAAAGTCTGTTCTAACAAAGTTCAACAGCTGCTTCAAGCTCTCTCAAGAAACTACCCAACCCACCTTACCTTCACCGGGGGCTAAGTTGCCACTGAAGCCTGACTGCCGACAACAAAGATTCTGACTTCAAAAACCAATGAACCCAGCAGAAAAGAATGCTTCTTTTATCCTTGGTCATACATTTTTCATTTCCCCCCCACCCCTGATTAATAAGCTTAAGCCTGAAGATGTAGAATTTGATTCCTTTATTAGACCAGCCCTCTTGTAGGACTCCCAAAAATGTGCTTCGAAATCCCTAATGAATCTTGAAAAGAACTTTGATCATAGGCTCTGAAAGTTAACAGGAAGCACTTTTTTTTGGTCCAGTGACAAAATAAGAGTAGTTTTATTTTTCCTCCAAGCATAAAGTGGAACGTATAACAAATGGGGAGGAAGATAATCCACCCTCCCGCTCTTTGCTCCAGTATAAAATGGAAAGAAAGAGATGGAGGTCCTGAGCACAGTGTCATATTGAACCTTCTTCAATGTCTGACAATATACAGTTCAAACATTGCCCCTTAAAATCCCAGGAAAATCTTGTAAATGAATGGTAAGGAGTGCAAAATAAGGAACAGGGAAACATCATCATCATCAACAACAACAACAACAACAACAACAACAACAACAACAACAACAACAACAACAACAACAACAACAACAACAACAATGTGCTGTTGAGTCCATTCAGATTGATGGCAACCCTTTTCAGGGTTTTGCCCGGTAGAAATTTAGATTTGTCAATTCACCAGGAAAAAAAAATGTAATTCATAATTCGTGATTAATCAACTTTGATGAATCATAAATCAAAATGAATCATGATTTTTCTGATCCATGTCCATCTCTAGTCTTTACCTTCTTGCAGAAGGATAGTAAAGATGGGGCCAGCCTGGCGTCCAGTGGGAAAGAGTTCCAAAGTCTGGGAGCAGCAACAGAGAAGGCCGTCTTCTGTGTCCCTGCCATACACACCTATGAAGGTGATAGGGCTGAGAGAAAGGCCTCTCCTGATGATCTAACACTTGAGGAGGCACATAATAGGAGATGCTGTCCTTGAAATAGCTTGAGCCCAACCCATTTAGGGCTTTATAGGTTAGAATCACCACTCTGAATTGTACCTGGAAATAGATCAGCAGCCAGTGGAGCTGTTGTAACAAAAGGTTATGTGATCCGTGTGACCAGTCCTTGTTGGCAATCTGGCTGCTACATTTTGGAGCCACTGAAGTTTCCTGACACTTTCCATGGGCAGCCCCACGTAGAGCACATTACAGTAATCCAGCCGGGAAGTAACTAGGGTCTGTGTTACCGTGGCTAGATCAGACCTCTCAAGAAACTGGCACGGCTGGGGCGCTAGTTTTAATTGTGCAAAGGCACTCCTGGCTACTGCTGAAATATGAAATGTTCATTGAAATTATAGGAAGAATCTGGTCATAGTTAACCAGTTAACCAATACTTAACCAGATCTAAATATTGAGAAAATTATTGCAGGATTCAAGCTGTGACTGAACACACTTGACAGAACATGTGTCCATACTCTAACATATTCTCAGTTAGCAGGCCTGAATAAAACCTACATTTTTCAAAGAAGCGTTCTGCTTGCATGCTCTTTCGTGGTCCAGAATGTTGAAGCTAAGCATCGAGACATCTTTAATAGGAAAGCCTGCCCACCTCCCTTTCCTTCAGGTACAGTCTCACTCTTCTGCATTTCATGAAAGAGATTTTTCCCACTGTGGCAGAAGCATCAGGCATAGCAAATCCTGCTTTGCTAAGTCAGGATGAAGTTCCTGTGAAACAAATCTCATTTAATGCCTCAGAAACTCAAAAGTGCATCTCGGCTTCGATGCATTTGAATGATAAATCCAGACACTACCTAGCCAAGGACAGAAATGGGTAAAAACAGACAATGTCTAATTTTTTTTTTGCAAGATGTAAAAAAATTGTCTTCAAAAGAACTGGGTCTTGCTAGGCTTTCATCTATAAATCCACCCCTTCATTCACAAACAGTGTACCCCATTTTCCTCCAAAAGAGCACAGGGTGAATGTTATTGTTTTATTGTCTGACTTATGGTGACCCATTCCAGGGTTTTCTTAGTAGATAATGCTCAGAAGTAATTTACCATTCCCTTCTTCTGGGGCATCTTGGGGCTGTGAAGCTTGCCCAAGGCTACACAGGCTGGTTCTTCTCCCTGGAGGGACAGTGTGGAGGCCCCAATCTCTGGTTTTGCAGCCAGATATCTAACTTACTGAGCTATCCTGTAATACAAATGTTAATTAAAAACAATAACATGCTATTACATTGTAGTAATGAAAACCTAGCAGGGATGTGGTGGCGCTGCGGGTTAAACCGCAGAAGCCTCTGTGCTGTAAGGTCAGAAGACCAGGAGTCATAAGATTGAATCCACATGACGGAGTGAGCTCCCATCGCTTGTCCCAGCTCCCACCAACCTAGTGGTTCGAAAGCATGGAAAATGCGAGTAGATAAATAAGTACCACCACAGTGGGAAGGTAACGGCGTTCTGTGTCTAGTCGCACTGGCCACGTGACCACGGAAGGTTCTCTTTGGACAAACGCGGGCTCTATGGGTTGGAAACAGAGATGAGCATCGCCCCCCTAGAGCCGGACACAACTGGACAAATTGTCAAGGGGAACCTTTACCTTTTACCTAAGAGCAATTATCCTGTTAACGAAGCACAGAAATAAACAAACCAGAAGCCAAACACTCATGAAAACCATGATGATTTTGATGATCACAATCATGATCAATACCACCATCATAATGTCTTTAATGTAAATTCAAAAATATTCATAGTGGGGGCTGATTATTCCCTTTTCAGGAGACTCTTCCGTAAATGAGAAACCATCACTGAAAGCATGCTTAATCATGAACTGTGTGAGAAGTGATGCTTGTCATATATCTATAGCTATAGCCTTTCTCCTCATATGGGTTGTGAGATCTTTTTTAACCGTAGCTGAGAATCTTCAGGTAATCTACAGGTGGGACAAAAAGTGTGTCCTGTGCAAAAGCTGGTTATTTACAGTTTGCCCCTCACTCCTTAATTCCCTGCTCTCATATAATCCAATTCTAATGAAAATGTTGGCTTTGACTTCCTTAATAAAAGAAAATCCTTCCTGTATGGCTACTGCCAAATTATTTTCCTTTCAAATCTAATGACAGTAGAGGTGGAAACCCCCATTTACTTGTGCCAAAGGTAACTATTATTATCTGTCCCCAAAAGATTCTTTCTTTAAAAAAAAGATCTCACAGCTCTTGCCATTTAGGTCTGTTAGCACCTCATATGCATTTTCTGACAGATAATCTCTGCCACCTTTAGATTTTACTCACATTAAAGTCCTTCTTCTATGAAGCAGGACAAGTCAAATTCACTGGCTTTTACAAGGGCGCTGTGAAAACAATTGCACAAGAAATTTGGAGGGACCATAATGACGGCTCTGATGAGCGCTTTTAAAAACACATTAATAAAAGCAACTGGTAGGGCCCAGCATAAAATGATACGCTAATTGTGTGTTGTAATCAACTTGCATGACATTCCTTGAAAAACAGGCCGTTTCTGCTCTTCAAGAGAGGGAACTAAATCAAAACTGATGCATTTTGTTGCTTGATTACCGCAATGTGTTCTACAAGGGTCTGCCCTTAAAAGCAGTCCACACATTGTAATCGGTCTGGGATGCAGGTGTTTGGCTATTCACCAACACTTGTCAAAATCACGATGATTTCATGTATTTCTCCTTTTAAAACAGTCCAAGTTATTACTAGGGCTAGGAATAGACCCTTCAGAACCCAGGCGAGCAAAGTGTGGCAAACTGAAGAGGTGGCTGGAGTCCCTTCATTCCTAGTCCACATAACCAATGAGAAGAAGAACTGGTTACTGCATTCCAACAATTTATGCAGGACCATATTTTGCTTGCTCTTGTTTTAAAACCTTATGCAATTGGCAGGTTTCAGTGCAGTTATTCCTTATATCTGAGGCTTCTCCACTTCCTGCGATGCTGTTTTTGGCTCAAGAACTGCGTTCAAAACTGTTCATATCTGTGTACAGTGGTGCCTCGCTAGACGATGATAATCCTTTCCACTGAAATAGCTGTTTAGCGAAATCATTGTCTAGCGAAAAGCATTTCCCCATTGGAATGCATTGAAACCTGTTTAATGCATTACAATGGGGAAGAATCATCATTGTCTAGCGAAGACTGGCCATAGGAAAGCCGCTTTGCGAACCGCCAATCAGCTGTTTAAATCGTGTCTTGCGAAGCTTAGGTCCCGAAAACACCTGTTTGCGAGCGCAGAGGGAGCTGTCAAAATCGTTGTCTAGTGAAAATCGGTTTGCCAGCGAAATTCCTCCATAGGAATCACTGTTTTGTGAATCGCTATAGCGATCGCAAAAATCCAATATCTAGCGAAAAAACTGTCATGCGGGGTAACTGTCTAGCGAGGCACCACTGTATTATGGAAAGATGTGTGCATGAAATATATATGCTGGGGAGGGATATGTACAAAATGTGTATGGTACAAAAAAGTGTACCCCAAATAATTGCAATCCAGGTGTTGAAATAATTCATGGAGAATCATGTGGGGCAATCAAATAGTAGAAAAGCGGAAAGTCGAGTTGATATTGAATCATGTACTGTATAGATGGGATTTCAGTATATTTTTGTGTTTCTCCTCCCCCTCTTTTTTTATCTCCCATATGCCCCTTTACCCTCTGTATCTCTTACCCAAGTTATTAATAATAATAATAAAAAGTGTGAGAGAGAATCATGTGGAATCAGGACTGAACAGACCTACAGTGGAATTAAAATTGAAACCTCACATAGAACAATTGTACACAACTCTGTGCAGCTCTTAGCTGCTCTGATACCTTTGATCCTTTCGAACTGGGGATTCTGGAGGACTGACCTTAGACCTTCTGGATTCAAAGTGTGTCATCTTCTACTGACCTGCGCCCTCTCCCGTGGTTTACTAGGAACAAGGCCTTTGCTACTGTGATGTCTCCATCATGGAACCTCCCTCCCAGAGGGCTTACTGAATTAGATCTCTTCTAACCTTTAGAATATAGACTATTACCTCTCTCTCTTTTTTTGGAAGTAAATTCTACTGGTCCTTTGCAGCTTAGAGCTTGAACATAACATTTATTACTGCTTTCCCAGTTGTGCTAAAAATGATAATGATGGAAGGCAGCCGGTGTTTGAGGAGAGAAATATTAAATGGCTCTACATTCACTGTTTAATGGCCAGACATGAGAGGGACCACCTCAGAACATAATTATATCACCATGGTGAAATTGTGTACCAATGCACTCATGCTGTTCCTGTACCAATGCGCTCTTGCTGCTTTTCCTTTCTGCTCTCAAAAGAACGTCCATCTCCTGAGCTGTGCTGTTATCATGGAGCTGTACATTATTACAGGATGATCCTTGATACAAAGGAGACGCATGACCTGCAGGGTTCTCATTTCATTGATTCCCAGAGGATTGGGGTGGCAGGAAGACACTGCAATATTTTTTAGATTATTAAACCATTTGTTTCCATTTATTGTATGATGGAAAGAGTTATGAATTTTATAGCTACTGTGCCTTGGGAGGTTGGCGGTAAGCAATCAATAACTCCCTATAACAAGGAACTGTGATGGCCTCCAACCTTTTTAATCTCTCCCTTCCCCCACCATTCTCAAAATATTTGTGATTTTCTGGAGTGCCTGTAGCATTTTTACATACAATACTTGGTTTTAAAAAGAAAACAAGGCCACAACTTTTTTTTAGAATGGCAGCTGTATCACAACCTCTTCTTTAATCCCCTTCTTCAAAGCTTTTATGAAATCCGCGGCACTTTAAGTCATCAGTTGATTTGATTGATTGATTGATTGATTGATTGATTGATTGATTGATTGATTGATTGATTGATTGATACATACATACATACATACATACATACATACATACATACATACATACATACATACATACATACATACATACATACATATAAAAACAACAAGATAACACAAACACCATATAAAATATAAAAACCAAACAACAGCAATTGAAATAAACCAGCATAATTCCCTGATAGTACAGCATATCAGAGAAGAAGGAGATGGCTTAAATAAATTCAAGAGAACCTGCCTTTGAAGTCCTCTTGAAAGAGATGTATCTTCAGCAGCTTCTTAAAATTAGGGAGGGAAGATGGCAGGTGTAGCTCCACTGGGAGACAATTCCAAAGAGTTGGTGTCACCACCAAGAAGGTCTAATCTCTTGTTGAAGATGTTCTGGCCTCCTTCAGCGTGGCCATCCAGAGGAGCATTACCTGGGAGAATCTAGTGGCACGGAAGGATGACCTCGGAGAGAGATGCTCAAGGTGGCATTTTCTGTAAGCAAGCAGTCACAGCATGCAGCATTTTATGCTTTAAATAGTTCCAACCAACAGGAGTTCACTTGTCACCCAACTGGGTGTCCTCAAGAAGTTTCGAACTTCCAGTGTCCACCATGAAAGGAATTATAATCCGACACACCTGGAAGGCATTGTGTTGGAGGAAGTTGCCTCACCTACTGTAGGTTTCCGGTTCGATATTCTCATCCAGGATGGTGGGAGAAGTCGGTCTGTGCCAAACCATGATCTGGAACTATGTACATTTTCAGGTTTAAAAGTCTAAGCTATTACTAGATTGGGAAGTGTCAGAACTAGATCCTTAAAGAGGGCAAGAAGAGGAAGTTGCTCAGTTGGGCATATAAGGATTTCTTTTGCACAACTGATGTGGTACGTGCCATCAAGTTCCAACGTACATGGCCCTAATAGTATGTCCAAGGTATGTGTGATGTTCAAGGAATGGTTTGCCATTGCCACCAACAGTGAGTTTCTATGGCTGAATGGGGATGTTTCCTATGTCTTGGCTCCAATGCTCGATTCAATACATAACACTGGCACGCCATAGGCAATGTAAAGCATGCTGAATTAGAAGTGCCTTTGGATTGATCCAACATGGCTGATATGCCAGGCTTTATGTGCCTGTTGGCTTTGTATTGTCTGTTGATATAAGGTCAGCTAATCACCGATGCTGATAATGCACAGTTTCATTTCCTTGTGAGCCTGCTGGTAGCTCTGAAGCTTCAATCTGTTTGGTTAGGTCTAACTCTCTGTATGGTTGAGATGGTTGGACAGTGGATGAGATGAGATACATGAGATGGTTGGACAGTGTCATCGAAGCTACCAACATGAATTTGACCCAGCTCCGGGAGGCAGTGGAGAACAGGAGGGCCTGGCGTGCTCTGGTCCATGGGGTCACGAAGAGTCGGACACAACTAAACAACAACATCAAGCCTCTGTATTCCTAACACTGGAGTGACATCACTCACAGTTGCCCTGTAGATTCTTATGGATGGATAGGTAGGGTGAAAGTGTTATTTATGTAAAATGAATGAATAAATGTACATAAACACATCACTATCTGCCTGTTAAATGGTGAAATCTGAAAGCTATGGAGAAAGCTTAGCCAGGCCATATTAGAACAAGCAGAGTGAGAGCAGGCCTGCTTGAATTTATTCTTTGAATGTTTATCGTTGAATTGGAACAGAAGAAAGCAACACAGCTGTTGGATTCAGTAGGCACGTATAGTACTCAAAGATTCTATCTTGCCTACCAGAAGTTCCCCTACCATGTAACAACCCAGTTGATGTATTCGCGATGGCTTTCAAGGCCGGGATCTAATGGTTGTTGTGGGTTTTTCGGGCTCTTTGGCCGTGTTCTGAAGGTTGTTCTTCCTGACGTTTTGCTAGTCTTTGTGGCCGGCATCTTCAGAGGACAGAATTCCTACTCCAGTCCTCTGAAAATGCCGGCCACAGAGACTGGCAAAACTTTAGGAAGAACAACCTTCAGAACATGGCCAAAGAGCCCGAAAAACCCACAACAACCAACCCAGTTGATGTTTAGAGGCTGTCTTGTAGTTGGCCATAAAAGGGTTTGTAGCATTCAACAAGTAAGTGGCAGTTGGAAACAATATCTGGGTGTCTGGTCCAATAGTTAACTAGCAAATGGTTAACTGGTAGTTAACTGTGGGGGGATATGAAAGCTGTTATTTAAAAGTTGTCTCCCATTCCTGTTTGCTATCCTTCCCCCAGCCCCACATTGTCATTTACACATTGTGTATTTGATTTGTTTGGTTTGGCATGTCTGCAAATGTGGCTGAGCTATATGTTGTGTATGCTGCCACCACAGAAGCTGAGATCCTTGCCCATTCCTCACTCATGCCAATGTGCCAGGTCACCCAGCATGTGCCCTCCTGCATATTTGGTCTGGCTGTCAGCCTAGGTTCTGTTTCCCATGGTTCTTAGTTGCTCCAGATGTCCGAATCAGTGCATTAAGCGTTCCTTTTTGACACTTGGACACTCTCTTCCTTCTGCTCTACTTAGTGCATATGGCATACAGTTCTTCTCAGCCTGTTGTTTTGATTGTGTTAAACGGTTTCATTTGGATGTTGCTTAAATGTGTCATGTGTTTAATTGCTTTTAAATATTGTAATTTCTTCTATTTTAATTGCCTATTTCTATTTAAACTGTTGTAAACTGCTTTGAGGCTCTCTGTTGGGAAGAAGGTGGAGTATAAATAGAATGAAGGAATGAATGCAATGGAACTGAATGAATGAATGAAATGTCAACCTCTTCCCATACCCTCTCTCAAACCTTTCTTTATCTGGTGCAAAAATATGAAAAAGAAATGCTTGGCCTCGCTTCAAATGGCATGCCTTGGGTATGTTGTGACAGGCATCTTTTGAGCACCCCTAACGGATGCCACTCAACATTGTTTCTAGTTTTGAGACTTCCTTGGCATGATCCAACTCTAAACAGAATGTCACACTAGGACGCTGAGAAAAACACAGCAAACTGATCAAATATGGCAAGCCTATAAATTAATGACCTCCAAAAGGTTGTGAATCAAGCCTGCTCAGGTCTTGCAAACTGGAGGTTTTGGATTTCTTTACTAAGTCAATCGATCGCATGTTCAGTCTTCCTCTTTTCCTACTGCCTTTTACTTCTCCTGACATTATTGGTTTCTCCAATGAGTCTTGATCTGAAGAGATGACCAAAGTTCAGTAGTCTTGAATTATTTGTCTGTATTGGATATTCTGACTGGCCGACATTTTGCTGAATCAAAGGCATGCTGGAATTATTGCATTCTCATATGTTCCCTTGAAGAGGTATTGGCTGGGAGGGACCTTCCTTGACGGTGGTGAATGTCAGTTAATCCAGTCGCAGCCAATTGTTCCCTCTCTGCTTCAGAACTTTGAAGAGAGCCATGCGGCTCTGCTTGGGAATTCTTTCCTTGATTTTTTTCCATTCAGGCTGTTGGAATCAGTCTGTAATCAGTTAGACTCTGTACAGTCAGTCATTTAGCGACCCAGTTATGAAGCTAGTTCATCAGTTAAGCTGTTTATGTAACCAGTTAGTATTTTTTTCCACAGAATGCTATTGGTTTTTTGTCTAATCAGAACTGTGAGTAAAATGGAAGCCTTTTTATTCTTTCTCATACCTGAGTGAATTGTTGAGTTATTAATCGGCAATAAAGCATGGCCTACTGAGGGGAGACTCAGAGATTCTGCTCTAAAAGTCCATGGACCTTTTCCCACTGCTATGTAGTTAGAGATTTTTAAGTCAAAATTTCCACATTGTGCCAATAAGGCAGGGAGTGTAGCTCTGTCTAGCTGCTTGTTTGTTTGTTTTGATTTTTCTCTGAGGTACCAAATCCATCCAGCTCAATTGTGTGAGGCCTAGCCATTTTTAGAATGAATTGTGAATGGGCCAGATGTTCCCTTTAATCCAGTGGTCTCCAACGTTGGGCCTCCAGATGTTATTGGACTACAGCTCTCAGAAGTCTTCACCACCACCTCTGCTGGCCAGGATTTCTGGGAGTTGAAGTCCAAGAACATCTGGAGGCCCAAGGTTGGGGACCACTGCTCTAATCAGCTTCCAAGATAGTATCCATTCCATTACTGGATGCTTGGGTCATGACGATACTTTCTGTTCACAAATCATGAGTGCTTCATTGAGACATAACCAGTCCAAGAGATGGAATGGCACAGAAGGTGGCTGTTTTTCTTTCTTTTTAAAAAATAATTGTCTTATAAATGGCATAGATTAGAAGACAGACAAACAAGCGGATAGAAGGTACTGTGTGCACTTTAAAAAAAAACCCCTAGGAAATGGAAAGGAATTGGATGGGAGATTCTGTGTAGGATAGCAACCATCTTATATTCTCCATAGATTCTCCCAGTCTTTAGTGCTTCT
This sequence comes from Pogona vitticeps, assembly GCF_051106095.1. Classification (NCBI taxonomy): domain Eukaryota; kingdom Metazoa; phylum Chordata; class Lepidosauria; order Squamata; family Agamidae; genus Pogona; species Pogona vitticeps. The sequence continues at coordinate 11,984,435 of NC_135786.1, read as the reverse complement.
CTCCTTTTTCCAGTCTTTCTGACTGGGCTTCAGCTACAAAGTGAAGCCGTTGCTGCTCTTCATTCTGAGCAAAAACCTTCTGATAATTCTAGAGGTCCACAGATTAACATCCCAGGGATGGTTAGCAAACATTGGCCCACTTTCCATCCAGAGGGGATGCACTTTGGAGCAATACATTATTTGTGGGTCAGCACTTCTGAGGCATACTGTTGTTTTTGCAAAGCTCTTGTCACTCCCCATATTTCCAAATGATTCCCTGTGCTTGAAGGTCTATATATTGGCAGTGGAGCATCAGGGAAGAAACCACAATTTAACAATCTTAAAACTGCAGAGCTGAAAGGAACCGTATGGATCATTTGAGACCAGCCTCTGTCAAGGAGGTACAATGGGGCATTGAGCTCTCATACTTTACAGCCAGATACCTAAACCACTGAGCGGTTCAGCAGGAAACAAAGAAACTGAGGGGGGAAACCCAGCGAACGTAATATCAAATGTAATCTTCTCCCTGAAGGTTGTTCATACATTCACATATGTGTCTCTGATTTCTTTAATTATTTTTTTACAAAGTGAATTAACTGATCTGTAAATGCAAATGGCCTTCATCCTCTCTTTTATATCATGTCACTGCTATTATCCTCATTGGTAGGGTAAGTGGTGACTGGAACTAAAATGGGGAAAAAAAATTTGGAATGATCTTTTCATAATCCATAAAATGCCACAATGCCTAGCTTGCAACAGCAGTGGGTCATTATATATTTCTCTTGCAATTTGCAGTTTGCTTCTCCTGTTCATAACTGCCATTTCATGGACTCTTTGCTTCTGAATTTTTCAATGACCTTACCGGTACATTTTGTGCTCATTTCCAACTCTGGATATGTTTTAAATGAACGTTACATTGTATTATAATTTTTATTATTATGTCTAAGAGCTGTGCCACTATTATTGGATTGGAATTGTGTGTTTTCGGTGAACCGCTTTGCACACAATGACATTGTGGGAGAAATACAGCGTATAAATAAACCGGCTTGCTCTGAGTCTCCAGCACAATGCTGAAGTATCTCATTAAAAGAACATTCTGTTAAGGGACTGCTTTCAAGTTTCCCCTCTGTTACACAAGGGGAGCAGGTTCCTAAGAATGATACTAAAGAGTAATGGTTGTGGTCTTAACTGATGGCAAGTCGTAACCAGGTTTGTAACATGTGGGATTTTGTAGAAATGGAAAGCAACTTCTGTATTGTCATATGCCACAATACCCTGTGGTCTCCGGTTCACAGAAAAGAAAATATACAAGGTACAGTTGTTGGATAACATCCAATCCGACACACATTGTCACTAATCAAAGCTATCCTCAGTCATGATCTTTCTCCTGAATATTATCACTTCTTTCTGATTTTTGACAGGGAACCGAGGTTGCTTGTCACTGCTGCCCTTTCAATATTTTCCTTCTCTGACTGCCTAATTCTTTCACAACCCTTTTGTGCTTCTGACCCGAGATCTGAAAACAAGGACAGTGGGTTGCGCCCTTTTGTGAAAGTTTAACAAGAAAGAAAGAGGGGAAGTCAGCAGTGGAGAAGCAAAATGAGAAAGTGTAACATATTCAGACTGTTTCTTTCCGAATGGAAAAGCACCACTGGTGGAGTGGAGATCCAGCATGGGTGACCTTTGCCCTCTTTTGGATAAAAATAAAATTGTCTCCCATGGGGACAGGAGAGCTTTCAAATGTTGGATGTAAGAAGCCAAGCAGGTCCTTCTTGCTCCCGTTCACTTAGAAAATGATCCTGCTGTTGAGCTGGAGAAGTTTAAGGAACATAGAAAATAGGACTGTGTGACTTTCCAGAGCATAGCTTAGAAAATGTATCTTTTTTTTTTAGTCCAACTTTCAGAATTCTCCAGCCATCTTGGCTAAGAATGAAGGATACAGTGGGGGCTTGACTTGAGAACTTAATCCGTATTGGAAGGCGGTTCTCAAGTCAAAATGTTCTCAAGTCAAATCTGCATTTCCCATAGGAATGCATTGAAAACCATTTGATCCGTATCTGCTCTTTTCCGTCCATAGACACTAATGGGAAGCTGCTATTATGTCTACGACCACTAGAGGGGGGTATTTTGTTTCTTTTTTTCTTAGGTCAAGAAAGGTTCAGGGAAGGCAGGGAAAATACAGTCCGGGCAGTACAGTACCAGGCAGTCTGAAGACTGTCTCCCAATCCACTCTCTAAACGCTGGGAGGAGTGAGGAAGCAGACAGGCACCCTTTTCACTGGCCAACAGTTAACTGAAAGTTCAAATTTTGCACTTTCCCTGCCTCCCACATGGTTTTTTTTAGTTCTTAACTCAAATCTAAGTATGTAAGTCAAGTCAATATTTTCCTATGAGAGTGGTTCTTAAGTCAAAATGTTCTTAACTCAAGGCGTTCTTAAGTCAAGACCCCACTGTAATGGGAAGGAAGGCCCAATAATATTTAGAGGATTGGGTTCCATACATGTTCAAAGAGTTTGCCACTTTGGGCACAAGTCCTGGCTGAAACGTTCTCCACTTTATATGCTTCACTCTACATGACCTCTAGGCAGACAGAGAGCTTCTGAGGCAGAATCATAGAATCATGAACTTGGAAGGGGCCTATAAATAAGGCCATCGAGTCCAATCCCATGCTCAATGCAGGAGTACAAATCAGAAGATATCTGCCAGGTGGTTGTCTAAATTTCTCTTGAATGTCTCCAGTGTTGGACCACTCACCACCTCTCTAGGTCTTTGGTTCCATTGCTGTACTGCTGTAACAGTTAGGATGTTTTTCCTGATAGTCAACTATGTAAATTTAAATTGACTCAGAATCATGTGGAATCACATGGTGTTTGAATCACAACTTGCCTTCCCAAACATTTAATCTGGTGTTTTTGAAGGAACACCCATGCCCGATGCATGCACTCTCTTCAACCCAAGGCTATAGAGAGACGGGTGTATACTGTGTGTATACTGTAGATGCCTGTGCCCGGAAGAGGGAAGTGCAATAGGAAAGAGCTGAGTAAGCTGGTGCGAAAAAAGCCTTCATACACAGCAGTGCCTTGTGAGTGCTGACACATGTAGGCAAAGCCGGCGGCAATGGGCAGTTGACACACGCCACAAATGTGCAGCACGCTCAGCTGGGGCAGAGAATACTCAGGCTGAAATTGGCTGGAGGTGGGGAAGAGAGAGGTACAGGTGCTGGTGGCACTTTGACTGCCTGCTTGCCCATCAGCTACTGGTTTCTGGGTTTGTGTACCAGCTCAATGATGAGCCACCTTCTTGATCTTGCTTTATCCCTGCACCTCCCGCACTCAACTGGGAAAAAAATTTGGGTGAGTGAGTCACTGAGTGGCAGGGGACTCCTGCAGGCTGCTGGGTGGTCAGGCTTGTCCCCCATCCCCTGCTTTTAACACCACAGCAGCAGTGGCAAGTGGCTGGTTAACAGGGACAGAGGCATTCACGTAGGGGCAATTCAATTCATATGAGTCGGTTCCATATCCACATTAAAATAAAACAGAACTCTGGCAGAGGAGTAAAAAAAAAAACTCACTGCCACTCAAAAAAAAAAAAAAAAAAAACAAAACACTACAATTCTCCATCAAATTAATCCGCTCTTGCACATATGTTGTGTATTCACCCATTGTTTACAGCAAATCAAAACAGGCTAAACCCAAATTAAATAGGATTTTTTTAAAAAAGCAATGTAACCACCTTTTAAGAGTATACATTTTTGCTTGCTCTTTGTGCATGCTTCCCCTTCCATCAAGGATATTGGCCAAAATGCTGAGAATCTAAATGAGGAAATAAGCAGCTTCTCTTGCTTTTTGCAAGAAATGAGAAATCTCAAGCAGCTGTGAAATTCCTCACTTGAGGCACGAGGTCCAGGCAGCCAAAATTCAATATGACAGACTGTTTTGCACTATTTTTTGTGTTGCTTCTCAGTTTGTACTAGGCTAGCCTTCCTTGTTCTGATGCTTTCCTGATGGTCATGATGGTGAGGATGATGGATATCTAATTCAAAAGGTATGGAGGGCACCCAGTTGAGAAAGGCTGCACATGCTCACGAAACAAGGAACTTCACCATGGGAAATTATCTAGACCCCATATTCATTTTTCCTTACCCTGTGCCTGATAGAGAAAGCCTTTGGTTATTTTCTCAGATAAGAATTGTAAGAATTTCTACCTGCTGTAATTCTACAAAGTTTCCCTCTCCATCTGTTAAAGTTTTATCACTGTTTTGCAAACCTTTTGTCAGAGCTGTGCAAGTTTCCATCAACTTGGGGATAATCCGGAGAGCTGCCCTTGTAGCTTGAATGTCAGGCAAGGTTATGGTCTGACAGGAAAGATTTGGGTTCGGTATAACTTAGCAGGAAGTGTTCAGCACCATTTGTATTGGCACTGGACTGTAACCTCCACTGGCTTGTGTGCTTTTTTATCGCTTAAATTCCTGGACTGAGTTAGCTATGTTTCATGCTGTTTGTTTTCCCCTTGGTGGTTGGCTCAATAAAATATTGGGCATTGCAGTTTTTCTAGACAAGTTATCTTTAACTTTTGAGCCTGTTGTCAAGCTCTAATGAAGAAGAAAAGATCTGTTTCTTGTACTTGGCTCTGCAGGAGTGTGCCCCTGTATGTGTGTTAATGCAGCCTTAGCAAGACCAAAAGCATCAGAAGAACAGGGGCCGATGGTCTTCCCAACAGAATTCAACAACAATATCCTACTCTTACAGAGTTGAAAGGATAGGACCCCGAGGTTCATATAGATCAACCCACTGCCAGAGCTGGCATCCACAGCTAAAGCAGCCCTGGCAGATGCCACCCTACTTCCAATGAAGAAGGGTCCACCAGCTTCCAAGGTGATATGTTTAATTGTTGAACAGTTCTGACAATCAAGAAGGTTCGCTTAATGTTTATCCAGACTCTACTTTTGGTTGAGGTTCTACCCTCTGGAATAGTAGAAAACAAGCTGGCTCCATCCACGTAGATCAACATAGACTAGAGACAGTATGATGCAGATTTCCACACACAGGCATGAACCATGATGGTGTTTCTGGAGCCAGTTATTCATTCATTCGCTTTCTGTCTAAAAGCGCAAACTTACTTGAGGTGTTGTCAGGATAAAGCAGGGGGTTAGGAGACCATGTGTGTCATCGTCAGCACTTTAGAGGTAGGTGGGGTGCAAAGGCAATTAATAAATGACCATGTATTGTAATTACAGACTACCATCCGTGGGTAGAGCTACATTAGCAGGATGGGTTAGTAGTGTGGGAGGACAGTTCTGTAGCCATGGTCAATCCACATTGACATTGACTCATAAACACATTTTTTTCCTGCAATGATTCCTCTCCACCAACCCATTTTGCTGACACCTAAAAGCCATTTCAGTGTCATCGGCATTACAAGAGAAGCACTGGATGGACTATATTCCTACAGTTACTGGCCCATATTATCGCACAGTGTTGAGAACCAACTGTCACCTCATTGTGAGGTCTGACCTGAAAAACTCCCACACCAGCTTCCTGCGTCCTGTAGTTCTGGTGAGAGAATTTGCTTCCTTAAGATCAACCTTACAGTTTGGTGTCTTCTTCTTGGAAATGAGGTTTTAAAAAATGAGACATGTTTGGCTGGATAAGTCCGAAGCTTACCTTATTTACGTAAGGTTTCCAGTCATAGATTCCTAGAACAGGTGAGAAGGAAGGGCCCTATAAGGCCACTGAGTCCAATCCCCTGCTCAGTGCAGGAATCTAAATCAAAGCAGATCTTGTTGTCCAACGTTCCCTCGAATTTCTCCAGCATTGGAGCGCTTACCACCTCCCAATTGGTGGTCCAATCCTACCTAGAATTTGGTGCCCAGTCCTTCCATGGAGACTTTCACCCTAGATGTTTGAGAACCTATGGCGTGGGAGGGAGACCTTGAACATGCTCCAGCATCCACTTATAAAATCCAGGGCTTAGTCTACATTTTTGTTTGGCTTGTGGATACAATCATTCATGTTTTTGTTGTTTAAGTTTCAAGGGTGGAATACCACAAAAAAAATTAGCCTTTCCTATAGAGCCTTTGTAATATTCAGGCTGTTTATGTAACAAGGAACAAGAATCTGAATCTTACTCTACATTCAGAGCAATGCAGCTGGATGTTGGTCTTTTAAATTCTTAGCAAACGCCTGCCAATAATTTGTTTACATTACTGTTTTTATTTGCAGAATAATGAAAATATTACTGGCCGAAGGTGGAAATATGGATATTAAATTTTTAATAGAGTATGCAGACTTGTAAAACGTGGTGGGGGGGAGAGGAAAAGTTGCTCACAGACAAGGGCTCTTCCATGATAATTAAAAATTATAAAGTCATTACTCCAGCTTGCTTTTGGAATTGCCGAGTGAATTAAACAGTTTGTTGTCGGTGCAAATGCCTTTGCAGATTTTGCTCATTAAAATTCTGCATTTCGAAATGGGAACAGAATGCATATACAATGACTAATTTGATTTCAGACTTTGCCTTTGCTTTAGGCCTTATCTCCCTCCACAACACTGCTCACCTTGGAGGGTCGTCATGCAGAGGGGTAAAAAGAAAACACAACCTAACAGTGTGTGTGTGTGTGTGTGTGTGTGTGTGTGTGTATTTGTGTGTTAGGGTTTGGGTTTGGTTTATTTCTCTTTTTTAAAGCTCTACCTTTCTTCTCCCCACTCCACCCCTCAATATGGTCTAGTATGTGTGTGTATGTTGAGAGGGAAAAGACCAATGGGGAATTTAAGCCCTCCTGTACTATAAAATGCTGTTAGAATCAAAAGTGTTACTTTTTATGGCATCGCCACAGCATTAAGCAGTGGCATTTGTCTGGAAATGCTAATCTTTAATCTTTATAAATTGCATGCTGACGGAAAAATACGTCTGTAAAACACTTGTCTTTGAGCCTTACAGGGATAACATTATGGCTTGAGCAGTTGTCCAGGGTTTTTTTTACATGTGGTGGTATTAGATTGTTTAGAATGATCACCTTGTTTTATTCTGCTTTTTCATCATCATCATCGTTGTCATCATTATTGTCATAATCATCATCATCAACATGTACTATCAAGTCAATTCTGACTAATCACAGCCTTTCCTTAGGGTTTTCCAGGTAGAGAATACTGTACTCCAAAGTGGTTTACTGTTCCCTTCTTCTAGGGACGTCCTCGTACTGTGCAGCTTACCCAAGGCCACCCAGGCTGGCTGTACTTGCTGGAGGCGCAGTGAGGAATTGCACTGCCAACCTCTGTGCCTACATTTGAAGAAGAAGAAAAAATGGGGGTGGGTGGGTGTTATTTCCTTATTGGTTTGTGTTCTGCTGAGAAACCCTTTTCATTGCAAACCCTTTTTAGGAATGCATGTCCTCCTGTTTGGTAACATATAAGTGTCCTCCATCTCTTACCCTATCAACTTCCTTGACCGAGCAGGGAAAGTAGAGGCTTTTCTTGGCAAATGGTTTTGGGGACTCTCTCTCTCTCTCTCTCTCTCTCTCTCTCTCTCTCTCTCTCTCTCTCTCTCTCTCTCTCTCTGTGTGTGTGTGTGTGTGTGTGTGTGTGTGTGTGTGTGTGTGTGTGTGTGTGTGTGTGTGTGTGTGTGTGTGTGTGTGTGTGTGTGTGTGTGATTTTGTAAGAAGAAGCACAGACTACACCCAGTGATACAACTACAGACAAAGGGCAGAAAGATATGGCAATGGTAATGCAATTCCACATGAATTTCAGATGAGAGATCTGCCTCAGGAGTAGATATTTGGAAAGCACTGCTCATTCCATTCCTCAGAAATAACTGCTTGTTGCTTGGCTAGATATTTCAATAAAACTACAGTGACATCTGTTTATTTTCTTTCAGTACATATTCATTTTCAGTAAACAGAGGGGCAGAGGGCATTTCAAAGAGTTATTAAACACAATGCCTTATTTATTTATTTATTTATTTATTTATTTATTTGAGCTGTGTCATCTCCACTTTCTCTTAATGCTGTGCTGCAAGGTGATTACCTAGTCAGAATCTTGTGCTATACAGTGAACAGTAGTATATTTCCACTTACATTGTAGTACCAATGTCTAACTGTGATGGTTGCATATATTAGTTTAAATTTTCACATGCTAATTTGATGCGAAACATCCTCCATTTTGTGAAGAATTTCCTCCTTTTTTAAATTTTTGTCTCTGTCCACCACAGTGGCCACCCAACACACAATACTGAATCCATGCTTCCCATATCCTCTCTGTAGGCCCAAGAGCCATGTAGGTAACTCTAAAGGTGTCCAATGGTAGGGCCAGCTCTAGGCACTTTGCTGCTTCAGTCTAAAGCGGTTGGTGATGTCTCTCTGGCTTTTAAAGCAAAGATGTGTGGTACTCTAGGCCAAGTGCGATATTTTGACATTTGAGGCAGTAAGTGCCACAATCATCTCTTCCCCTTCCAGGCAGCAAAAATACAGTGATAATAACTTATACGATGAACAGTTTTCTGCCCTCTTATGATACTACAAATCTGCTGCCTGACGTGGCTGCCTCACAGTGCCTAGAGCTTTGTAGAATGGTATCACAAGGAGAGTTCAGCTGTGGGCCTTTACAGACTGCCCATTTTAGATGTGGGGTGGATTGGGCTACAAAAGTTTGTTGAGCTCAGGATGAGGATTGATGTGCTGTTTGATGTGCTCCTCCAGTCCAAACAGCAAATGACCCTTTGTCCGCCTGATCAGCTGTCAATTAAGTACTTTGCCTGATCTTCTGCAGGGGGTCAGGGGAAGTGTTTTTTGTTGTTGGTTTGTTTGTTTATATTCCTCCTCTCTCCCTTTGTCGGTGCCATTCCATTTGCTCCCTTCCCCCCCCCCACTTCCTGACCCTCATTCACCCCACACACACACTCTCCCTTGGAATCTGCAGATATAATGTAGTTGAAAATTGAGGCTGCTGGAGGCTACTAACTCCAGGCTAAACAACAAGAATGCCAAAAAGAATGCATGCCTTACTGCTGGGCCATAAAGGTGTGGGACAGCTCTTAATGGTGGAAGGATGGATCATTCTAAGTAGAAACATTTGCAGACAGGGTCTCCCCCCCCCAATCCAAACCATGCCATCAGCGATCCACATACTACATCTATATGCCAGTGTGGACAGGCCCAGAGTTCTACCAAAAAAGCAATCAAGCTATATTTCAAAAATAATGCCATAAGTGAAAACTACATTCCAATGGGGAGTAGCAAGTAAACGTTTCTATTTACTTTTTAATATTTAAGGACATTTGTAGGCATTTTGTTTCATTTTATTTAAAACATTTACAGCCTGCCCTGTGTCACAGGAACTCAGGAGAGGGTTGCAAAGTTATATAAAATTTTTTGAAATATAAGATATGGGGAGTGCCACTGCCCCTGGCAGAGTCAGCAGCCTCGGGGGTCTGTCATCAATAATTCCATCAGCTGCAGGCTGCTGGTGACATGATTCTTTATTGGAGTAGGTGCTTTTCACAGTGACTCCCCACCACCACCACCTCTGCATCTCTGGGGACTGAATTTCCCAGACTAGTCTCCTGGATTAAGTCAGCGTTAGACTGACCCATTGCCGAGACAGTCCTTGCAATAAGCAATCCCAATTCAGGAGTAGGCTTGCAGCCTTTTAGTGATGGTTGGCAGGTCTTAGACGTCTTCCCACTTTACAGCATGTTACCTCCTTCTCTTATGCAGGCACTTGGGCTGCTAGTGCCTCAGCTGAGTGGGGGTGGGTCCATTGGCCATCTCAGGTGCAAAAGAGTTGGTGGGGCCAGTGCCTCTCCTTGGGATACAGTAGTGGGCCCTCCTCTTCCCTGTTGTCATGTGTCCAGGAGTTTCAACAGCAAAGTCCGATAAGCCAGTCCAATATCAGAAGTTCATAGGATGCAGAGCTGATACCAAAATGCCAAAACCGATTCACAAACCATAATCCAAGGTCAGGGTCCAAAGCCAAATCACAAACTGTAGTCCAGGGTCAGAGTCCAAAGCCAAGGGTCCAGAGAACAAGGTTCCAGGTAGTCAGGAGCATGGGTGCGAGTCAGAGATTTGACTTGTTGCTTCCACGAGCTTCCCAGCCGTCTGGGAGCTGATTATATACCAAAACAGTCATTGAACTGCTGGAAGCCTTTCATCCTGTTAAAACTCAGGACTAGCTGACTTGATGTTTCTGCAGGCAGCATTCAAGCGATCCTCTGACCCTTGCATCATAAGTCTTTGCTGAAGTCTGGCCCTCACCCTGGCTACTGGGGGAGGAGAATCTGGTGGCGATTCAGTTGTCTCTGCTTCTAATCGCTCAGCATTCTCCTTAGCTGTAGTTAATCCTTCAGGTTCCGGATCTTCAGATGAACTCATGACACCTGTCTTCTGCCTCTACCTGCTGGGAAGTATTATAGAGGCTCCTGCCATAGGTTCTCATCCTTTTCCCGGGCTAGCCCCTCAAATGTGCAGACAATGGGCTCCAGTTCCTTTGTTCCAGACCTCCAGGTCTCCTCCTTGGCTTGACCCCTCACTGGGCATCAGACTCCATTAATGCCACCAGCGTGCCCTCCTCCCACTCTTCATATACCACCACAACATGAGGGCTGTCCTCCTCCCTGCCTTCCTGTGAGCTCAGATTGACAACTGAACCCAAACTCTCAAGCTGCTATGGGATGAAGGCAGACAACCCACCAGGAGTGTTGACTGTGACCCTCCAGAGATATTTAAAACAATTGACAATCAAATGATTTAAAAAAAACTCATTAAAACATTAAAAGCATGAAAGCCACTGCACTGAACAGCACAGGACAGAAATCACATAGTTTATATTCTTTTCCTATCCTATTCTAAGCAATGAAAAGGTAATGCATATGAGGAGTAATGCAATTATGTACTAATTTTCTCTTCAATGTTTACTGTAATCGATTACTTTTTTGGAGCTTGTAACAAGGCATATGATAAATTGCTACATAAAATTAATTTCACAAGCTCTCCTCTACCCTCTGATAGCACTTGCCCTGCCCAGCGGTCCCATATGGCTGTATATTAGAGACAGCTGTGAGTACCGGGAGATAAAGTTGGCTTCCAGAAAGCTTAGTTGATCTTAGGAATCTTTCCACTGTGGAATATAAGAAGCTGTCTTATAGCAAGCCGGACAACAGACTCTTTGACGTGATTCAGAGAAGTAGCTAAGTGTTGAAACTGTGGTGACCTACATTTTGTCAATTTATTCATATTCCACTCCCCAGCACAGAAGCTAGGATTTTTTTTTATTGATTTGGCTATTTATTTAATGAATGTTTAAGCCGCCTTGCAGGGTGAATTATCCCCTTGAAGCATTTCGTAATAATCAGTAAAACAATAAACATTAACAGAAGCATAGTCTCCAAATCCCATGAAGTACTAGTTCCCCTCTCTTCAGCCCTGGTTAGGCCTCATCTTGAGAACTGTGTCCCGTTCTGGATGTGACAAATGTGGACAAACTGAAACAGGTTCAGAGGAGGGCAATGATCAAGGGACTGGAAACCAAGCCCCATGAGGACAGACCAAAATGACTGGATATGTTTAGCCTTGAGAAACGAGACATAATACCACTTTTCAAATACTTTGAAGACTGTCATATAGAGAAATGACAGGATCTCTTTTTGATCATCCCAGAATGCAGGATACATAATAATGAGCTCAAGTTACAGGAAGCCAGATTTTGGTTGAACATCAGGAAAAACTTCCTAACTGTTAGAGCAGCACAACAATGGAACCAATTACTTCAGGAGGGGGTGAGCACTCCAACACTTGGAGTCATTCAAGGGAAAATTAGAGAACCCTCTGTCAGATATACTTTGATTTGGATTCCTGCATTGAGCAGTGGGGTTGGAGTTGATGGCCTTTTGGGCTCCTTCAAACTCAGTTCTATGATTCTGTGATTCTTTAAGATTACACAAAAGTGCAGAAACCACATGACTGAAATATTGAAATGACAGCAGCACGTAGCTCAAACACATGTGACAATCCTGTAAAAATTCCAACTGCAGATAAAACATGAAAATATAATCCAATTAAATACTTATGCCATCACTGATCACCCTAATGGGGACTGGATTCAGAAGGTGTCTCAGGCCCTGCTAAAGGCTAAGAAGCATAAAGTCAACCCTTAATGGTCAAAATTAGAAAAAGCCCTATCCTAGATACTTACCAGTCTGATAGCTGAAGAGCAAAATCTAAAATGTCAGTCTTAACTCAAGATGCATTTTGTATTGCCATCCTAATCCTGGAATAAAGACACAAGACAGTAATATGGGTTAAATACGAGCCACACTTTATTGATAACATCCAAATACGAAATATGCCATCCTTTGGCAAAGGAGGGGGCCTGCTGTAGTGCGGAAACAGGCGAAAGGCAGGGGTATCCAAATATCCCTTGATCAAGAAATGGGTGAGTCCCCAGCCCCAGGTTCCAGCGGTCACCAGACAGCAGGAACCTAGCCAGCTGCTAATAAACACCCCCAGACTTCAAACCATCTTTAGCTGATGACTGTTGGTCCAGAAGTGGGCCAACGCATCTTCTCCCCACAGGCCCTGTAATCACACAATCCGCAGCGCTGGGAGGTCGGATATGCGTTTGGCTTACCTGAAATTACAATTGCGGCATGCCAAAAATACCTGTTCTTTCTGCTCTACACGCCCATGTGACCAAAACCATACACCAAATTACGAACAACCCTCTTCCAGTGTGGGATAGGCGAAAAATCCCCCCATCCAATCAAGATGAAGGTCAAAAATTCCTATCCGGTCCCTAAAAGGTGACCAGAAAAACTCACACTAGAAAAAGGGAGGGCAGGTGGGTACCCGAAAATGAATAGGACGGTGTGGGGGGTGGCAAGCCCTTTAAGTATCCTGGGCTCTCCACCCCCACCATGCAATTCTCTTGAGACTTCAAAAGTCTCGGTCTCTCCGGGGTGGCTGGCAAAGACTCCTCACACTTCTCAAAGTCAGGGGGATCACAGCATTTGTATACCACAGTAGTTAGGGATGTTGGGAAAATGAATTCAGTGCATTACCATAGTAGATAAATACATGATCTTGTACTTGAGGGTGGGAATATATGGGACTGGGGATGGGACAGGTATAAGTACAGGAATGACTGAGATACTCACACCAGTCAATGCAATGTCTATTGGGGGGGGGTGTTATATGAAACTCGGGGTTAGAGACTTTTGGCCATTCAGTTGGGGTTTTAGTCTATTTTTAAGGAATTGCTTCTTCTGCTGGTTTGTTGGTTTTAATAACAATTCTGCTGTACATCACTTTTGGGTGCTGGTGAGCAGAAACACAGCTTTTGCATATTTATAATGAAGAAAAGTAACACTGCTTCTATGTCACAACATCCTTTGTTGGAATGGGGAAACTTTGCAGAAGGCAACAATAATTAGTCTCACAACCAGACTGAAAATTTTGGGGAACTGAGTGATTTTTTTTTTTCAGAATATCTTCACCATTTTAATAGGAAATCAGCTCATTGAAAATTGGGTGAAAAATCCCCACCACAGGCTTATTTAAGATGTTCTCAGGTAATCTTTGTGCCCAGGTAGATTTTATAGTAGATTCCTTTTCCATGCCACACACAACTGGTTTTTTAAGCAATTGAACTAAGGATCAATAAATAAAAAAGAAGGTTCCAATTGCCCTAAACGTAGATGGTCTTCACTTTCAAAAAGGTTTTGATATTTCTTGTTACAGTCTTGAAGTGTCCTTTTAAAATGGCATTGTTATCATTGTTGCTGTTCTTTTTGAGTGCTGGCATATTTGAGAAACCATTAGGTTGATTACAATAGACATGATCGGCAATAAATGTTTGAATTTGTTCTCTGTATAAGCAATGTCTGCTCATCTTCTGTATATAATTGAAAGCTTAAAATCATCATCATCAACATCATCATTGTCATCATTGTCGTCGTATCATCATCGGGGCTTCGGGAGCAATATCAAGAAAATTCACACAGTATTATAAGCAGTTGCAGATTCCAGAAATAAAATCAACAGAGCTACAAAAATTGCAGCATTAGGAACAACATATATACTATGTGGATATTTAGCAGATACTTTTGGATAAGAATAAGAATAATGCCTCCGTAAGCCTGCCACTTGTCATATGTGTTGTTTGAATGTCTCTATTTATTATTCCTCATTCTTATCTCTCTCGTCTTTTTTTTTTTGTCCCCTAGGTAAGTCTGTCAACTTTTAATCCTTCTGGAAGCTTCCAAATTTTGCTGCCTTTGTATCAAAAAAAGATGTAAGGAGAAGTCTCTGCTTGGCTGTTCTGTTTCTCCACTTAGTGAAAAGCTGTGGAAAAGTAAGAGAGATCTAGCACGTTTCATTTTGAATATGTTTGTGATCTTTGGGTTCTGTTATTACTTATTAAAAGTGTGGCCAGCTTTACAGCATTAGAATTGTGGGAGTTTATGTGT